>NW_028263389.1:15647500-16272500 GCF_051168715.1 Poecilia mexicana
AAAATCTTAAATAAAGTCAGTAAATTTAGAAGCATTTATTTGAGCATTTATTTGCATGTTCATAAATTTGTGTCGAGTAAATTTTGCTTTGAGGATAGAAGTTTTTAACCTGAATCGCATGGGATCAGACAAGGAAATAGATTAAGGAAATAGATTATCGTGAAAAATATAAAAGATGAAACCAACGTATGTAGAACTTCATACTTTATCATAGTGGATTTCTTACATACTTTTAGTTTCTTTTATTCTTTCAGTTTATTTGTGGCAAGTCTGGAATTTTCTTTCATTAACAAACAAAAGGAACAAAAAGAAAGTTTATTTGCTTCAAATCATACATTTATTTGGGCTGCACCCTGGCACAGTTTGTAGCATTGTTGCCTTTCAGCAAGAAGGTCCTGGGTTAGTATCTGGGCCTGGAGTCATTCTGATTGGACTTGCTATGTTCTCTCTGTACAATGTGGTTCTCCAGGTACTCCGGGTGCGTGTGTGAGTTATGGTTTGACCTGTGTGTCTCTGACTGACGGAGATCACCCTGCACAGACAAAATGATATATGGACATGCAATCATTCAGTTCCTGTGCCTTCTTCTTTCTTTTCAGGATTTTCGAGGAGTTGGACGTTTCCCATTAGTCACTGCATGGACTGGACGCTGGGCTCACAATGAACAAGTTGACAGATCATTACGGGGACCAAAACAAGCAATCCGAGAAAAAAAAACACACTGAAACTGGAGTGCCCAGAAAAAACTCCCACATGCATTTCTACCTAGTACAGATTTGAGCCAGCAGGCTTCCATCTGGCATTAATGGATGAAAAAAGTTGTCTAATTCACATATCC
This sequence comes from Poecilia mexicana, assembly GCF_051168715.1. NCBI lineage: Eukaryota > Metazoa > Chordata > Actinopteri > Cyprinodontiformes > Poeciliidae > Poecilia > Poecilia mexicana. The sequence goes on from NW_028263389.1 coordinate 15,648,339, forward strand.
ACCCCCACCCCTTTAGCAAATATGAGCTGAATGGCAATTACTTTGCCAATGTTGACACTTCATTGAACAAAATATATTGCAACTGTCCAATGATACCTGCTGGCTTTGAAACATTATCCACCACTACCAAAGATTTGACAGTTGTAACATAAAACCATAAAGGTGTTTATCTTCTGTTGTAATAGGCAGACTGGAGCTGTTCTTGTCATGCAGGTTGTGCAGAAAAAGTAAAACTATCAACTGAAAGCTGGAGAAGAAAGTGGCACTGCAAAATTGGATCAGGAATATAACTTTGATATTCCTCCTGCTAATAAAGGAAAGATAATTTTATATCACATTTTGGTTATACTGTTCATAAAACATTTTTTTAAATCTAATTCTGAGTATTTCAGTATAAACCCTTGCATTTAAGTAATTCGTCTGATGTTTGATTGATGAAAGGAACCGCATCCTCCAAGCAATAGATACGTCAATTGTCCACATGCAACCCTGCACAAAATAAAGCAGGTATCTAAAATGAATTTCACTACTGCTAATCCGCTGAATAAGTAATAACACCTAGCAATGCAATGATCTCTGTCAATGGCCAAACAGCCTTGCCTCCCCCTCCTCCTTTTTACACCAAGTTGGAGCAAAATCACCAATCTCAGCAGTACATAATCTTGCAAAGAGGCTTCACATCTTGATGTTGTGACCAACAGGCAGACAGGTAGATTGAGTGTCAACACAGAAAGGAAATGAGAGGGAAAACATAGTCATTGCTTTTGTTGTGTAACTGGAACATTTTCTCCTGTGGACTAATGTAACTGTTACGTGTTCTGTTAGGAGAAGGAGTTGGTTGTCTCTTGGTTTGAAAAGCTTCCTTTAAACCTCAAAATTCAACCTTTTACGGAACCTCAGTAAGTCGTTTCTTTTCCATTTGCCCAAACAAACAGTGAGTGAAAAGCAAATGTGTAAAGTAGGAGTAGAACAAATAAATGTGTCTGTGTTGATGCTCGAACAAACAGAGCATCAGCAATAAAAGTTAAAAGATATTTTAAGAGCCTTACAGTTTCTGTGTTTTAATTTTTCAGCTCCTAAATGCAAACAATAATGGGTTGTTCACCAAGTAAGCCTTTATCACTTTCCTATGACAATAGGAGGAAGACAGCAATATTGTAGCGATTAAACTAAATACAAATGCAGGCTCGTGTTGCTTAAACAAAAAAACTAAGTTATGGTTGTGCAACCAGGTTGTTGCGCCATTTTTATCCAATAAATTTTCTGCTACACAAATTTTCAGGGAATCTTTGCACATGCCATGTTTCATCAATAAATACTTTTAGCGGTTAAACAAAGCCTTTCTAAAAACATTTTAATAGCTGACTGCGTCACTTTAAAATAGGATGTTGCTTTAAGCATCGTTTGACTCGATTTCAATTCTTTGACAAGAAAAATAAGTGGATAGGCTTTTTGACAAACACCAGTCGATAACGTGTCAAGCAGCACTGCGCCTAAGTATTTCAGCTTCCAGCTCTTTTCTTTTGAATATTGTAAATATGCACTTTGAAAAGAAATTGGCAATTTTTTTTGTTTTTTACAAACAATTCGGAGCTAGATCCCACAGAAAAATGTATGACTACGGAACCTTAAAAAAAGCCAACTACACCAACATCCCACTGTATTTGGTTTTACAGGATTAAAAGTATGGACACGAGTAACCAGACGACTGCACTGCTTTAACATAATTTTCTTTTCCTCCCACTGATTCGTTTTCTAAATGAATTGTTCAAGCTATATAACATTTAAGGGCAAAAAAGCTTTAAAAATTTGCATCACGGTTTCATTTTTCGAGTGTCAAAAATCTGGCATTCTCGTGGGATTATGTAGACTATTGGTCCCACTTCACATTGAGTCCGAAACACAATCCGAGTGCAACCCTGCAGCATTTATGTTTAGTAAAACTGCAAAAACAAAGCCACTGTAGGCTGATGGGTAGAGCAAAGGTCCGAAGCAATCTTCTTTCTCCCAGCATCAGATTTGCTTTCTGTGATTCTCTGTAATCTTTTTTTTTTCTGCGGTCACATAACCTGGGTGGTGCCCCTGCACATACGGTCCTGTTTGTTTTACGTTTCATACAAATAAAGGCCAGTGCTTTGATCCAAAGCACATTCAGATGTTTTGATAGATATCGTAGTTTGTTTTGCAACCAGGGCTTTCCTCCCCACAGCAAGCGAGGTTTTCCAGTCCCTTCGTTTCATCAGTCATTAATACTTCCTGTTGTGATCCTCCACCAGCAACCACCTGGGAAGCATCCAGCCGTTTGATCCATGACTGTGACTTAATGAGAACTGAGACCTGTCAATGAACAAAATCAATAGGAGGGTTGATGCATACTTCAGCGACTTGGCTCCACATTTCGCTGCCTAGCGGTGCCTCCCGACTCTGTGTACTGTTTGGTTATTCATTCATCCCCATATATATTTATGTAGAGCTCTGAGAAGAGCTGGCCTTGATGGGTGTGAAAGCAAATGTATATGTGGGTGTATTTAATTCATGATTTAGCCAACAGAGCACAGTGAAAGCCAAAATTTGTACTGCTATTTCAGTGCATGTCAGGAATATTTACTGATATTACATAAGACTTCAGTTTTTTTTTTTTTTTCTTATTCTTCTATTTTTCCCCCCACAGATGGTGTGTTTCACCCTGTAGGATGCTTGGAAATATTTCTGTGAAATGTGATGAAATTACTCTAAGATGTAGCTTTTCAGACATTCAGCTCCTTCATCCTAAACAGCACCAACTGATTCTTTCCACATTCCTAATATTTTTTGCTTTTTGAAACTCGACTTGTGAGAATGAGAAAAAAAAAGCCTAAAAACCTAAAAATGTCCAAATACAGTTTTCTTAAGACGAGAGGAAATCTGTTAAAGCAAAACACAAGATTTGATAAAGTAATAAACAATGATGAAAACAATGCATATTGATATTCCCAGAAATTTCTAATTCAAATGGATTTAAATTCAGTCATAGTCACTTTCTGCTCCAATAGCATGCAGTCCAACTGAAGCCAAATTATAACTCAGTGCAATCAGTTTCACTTGCTCATTTAATGCCAGCTGTAAAATATTATCTCATTGGAGAAAGCAAAAATAATTGCATCATATAGATAACTTTACAGCAATTCCTCTTCCTAAGCAAGTGAGTGACGACAGTGGCGAGGAATCACTTTTTGACAGGAAGAAACCTCCGTATAATTTTTGTCAAATTATATGGTAAAAGGAAACAAAACTAGAGTTGGAAAATGAATCAAAATCTCACCACTAGTAGTTTTTGTGCTGGGATTAATTAGAGTAATCTTAATTCAATTTGGAAAAAAAGGATATGAATTCTATATCCCATTGAGATAACCTTTGTTTTGAATAGAGATGAATGAATAAACTGGTGGAACTGCTGAGCTCCTAAGAACTGTTGTGAACGGCATCAGTGGATGGCATGGAGAAGCGTTGTTATGAAGATGAGGAGGTTCTTAAAGTGACAGAAACCAATTTATATGAGTCACAAAGTCCAATTTCTTTTAGGTAATTGAAAGTAACATAGTTGATTGTGCTATAAAATCCCACTATGTGCTTTGAAAATACATTATATCACCCCTTTAAAACTGAAAAAAAAATTATATTAGAATGTCATCTTCAAAATTTCATTCAACTAATGGATTTTATTTTTTATCTTTTCATCAGACAAAGAATGAAACCATGTATTTAGCCTTATTATGAGTTTAGACAAGCATCATCCTGCCATCTTGTTAAAATGTGTTCATTACTCTTTTAACAAAGAGAGCCTGCCAGTTCAGGTCAGGCCACCGATGCACCACGCTGTCCTCTGTATTAAACTTGTTCCACTCCAAGAGCTTTTCATAAAAAACATGCTCACATGGTCGCTGTCAGAAAACATCAGCACCATCTAGTTGTATTTTTATGATTACATTTCTTTGAAAATGTAATAGAAGGTAACTAGGACAGAGGAACAATAGCCCTTTGTCACCCTCTTTGCTCCACACGGGCAGCACTGAGACTGTAGAACATGGATACACTGAGACAAGAGGCCTCTGGGCAAGGACATGAAAAACCCAACATTTGTGTTGGAAAACTGCAGAACAACTTCAGTGTGTTGTACAAGCAGAACATGAAGGAAGGTAATTAAAGCTTCTGCCACAGTGGAGCTTGACCAAATGTATCCTCTGAGAAAAACAAATATCAGGCTTTTTATAGGAGTTTAACCATCACAAGGCCTTAAGAGACTCTGTGCGCCATCCGGCAGGGTCACATTGATCCCGCGTGCGCTTTTACAATGATTTTTTTTTTGTGCGTGTGTGTGTGTGTGGTTTCGGGAACTGATGGTCTGACGATACAATGCTCCTGCGTCCCTGTTGTCTAACCATGACATCTGCTGCACTCCTCCACTAACCACGTTAAGAAAGTCTTCTTAAAAATAGGCTATGATTATGAAAAAAAGCAATACACAGCTGGGCAGCATCCAGGTCCAAATCACAGGTCAGACCTGGAATTTTCTGCTCGTTTTTTGTTTCTGTTTCTACTAATGTGTAGATCTGTTGTGTAGAAGACATGTCAAGGCATTCTGCACATATGCATACAAAACCAATGCAATTACAATGCAAACATTGCATCAATTAACTAAGAATGCTTAATCCTAAGCTATTTTATGCAAATGCTTCACTCAACTCAAGATGTTTGAAACTTAAAAGTGGAGCATATGCCATCGCTGGCTAATTCAGGTGGTAATTGTCCGACTACTTGGGGCAAAAACATCAGTTGTTGAGTTAATAAACATAAAATCAGTCAGAAAGGTAATGCAGTAAAACTCTATAAATACCACGCCATAGATCTCAGCATATATGTGCCATTTAGAACAGCTCAAAAATGACACAAACACTTCAGAAATGACAGGACTTGATGTTCCCCAAAACCCCCTCCAGCGTACATGATTCGAAAGATAAACAACACATTTTACAGCTTTCAATTTACATTTTTGTATTGCTATTTCATTACTATTCAAACAGTCAAGGTTTTTCAGTCAAATATCTCAACAATGTATCCCACCAAGCAATAAATCTCAAATAGAAGCAGTCAAGTATCTTTCTCACCTTGACACATCGACTCTTTCTGAGCACTGGTGTTGCTGCTAAAATCATCCCAAGTTTTTGTAAAAGTTTTTAACTTTAGGCAAAGTCAAAATCAGATTATTTGTCTTTTAATATCTGCCATACTTTGATGTCTGCGGTTGATTTTAAACATTACAAAAATGTTTGGCTTTGATCAAGTCCGAAATAAGGATCTTAATTCAGAAATAAACAATTTTTACTGTGAGGAAATAACAGAATCAGGATGTTCTCAGTAAATCTGTCAGTGTAACTCACATTTTATTCTCCGGTTAGATATTTTTATTTTTGCAAGTGGGAGACAAGAGATTGACAATTTGTTTTCTCCCTCTGAGTGAACCATTTTTTTTTCAGTTCCTGAAAATACACTCATTTTACGTACTCAGAGGAAATGCAGCAGAAGACACTATATGCACTTTGGAGAATCATAAACCTTCCTGCAGAAGCGACTAGAGGATTTTTAAAACATCCTCAAGCAGGTGTTTTTCCATCCAGATGAACTTTAGTTTGTGTCCCAGTCATGTTCAAATGTAAATCTAAAACCACTTTTATAACTGAAGCCCCCAGGACTTTAACAAGCCTCTCAGAGCTATTTGATATTAATTAACTTCAAAATTAACGGAGCGCTCAACTCACCCATGCGTGATAATTTGATATGTTTGATGGGAATTTAATGAGGTAAATATTAATCACATTTCAAAAATAGATTCATTTTGATCCTGTATGAAAAGTACATTATTGGAGAAATTAAAAGTAATTAAAAGTAACACTTTTGTATTGTGACATGAGTACACTGTTAGTAACTACAGTGATATTTAATAAATTAGAGAATATGTGTTCTGGTGAGGTTTGTTTCTTAGATTAAGCATATCTTTTGAAAGTAGCAACATGAAGCATACCTTTATTCATTAAAGCAACATTTCTGTGTATAATTTTATTGGTTTCATTAGCTGTAAGTGAAAAATCACCACAGTTAGCAGAAATAAAGGCTTAAAATTTTTAGTATGTGTGCAATTAATCTATATGCGTTTCACTAAGTGAACTGAAGTAATTCAACTTTTCACTAATATTTTAATTTATTGAATATGACTGCATAATTACAAACTTAAGGTCACTTATAAATCAATCAATCTTAGAACCGATGAACAATCAAGATCATAATTTTACCATTTGGAAGAATATACTTCTGGAAGAGGAGTCATCATGAGGGGCTGATCAGCCAATCAGAAGCAGACTTGGGATATCATGAGATAAGACACCTCAAAATGAAGTGAATACTGTTATTTACAAAACTATGACATCCTAAGGTTTTATAAACTGTTTTACAGGGATGGAAATCTTAACTTCTTCTACTCATTATTGTGGCATTTTGTTTCAAATAAATAATTGTGATAAACCCAACACATTCTCAAAGATCTAGTTCCTGCTGTACATTGAACACAAGTCAGATGGTGAGTCTGCAAAAAGTTACATTTCATGGTCTTTTTACCAACAGGTTCTGTAGCTGACCAATATGTTCACAAAAAAACAACACTTATTTATTGAAATTATGTTGTCATCTTCTTAATTAAATAAAGGTTTACACATAAGAACCCCTGCAGAGTCAAAAATGCCGATATAAAGTCAACATTGATTTTAGTCTACAGTGATTGCGCTCTAATTACTGCTTCACAATTTGTTGCACAGAGTTTAGTATTACGGGTGCATAGGCGTGTTTATGTGATCACAAATCATTAGAAGGATTAACCTCATAAATTGCAGCAAAAGTAGTTTTCTTTTTTTTTCCCCAGCATGCACTTACTAATATATGTCCGAAGCAGCTCACACTACGTTTTGAAGCAGAGGCTGACGTGGCTGTGCATTAGTGCCAAAAAATGAAGTGATTTTTTGAACCTTTTGTGCTCCCACATTAGGAATGTGGTTTCATCAACACCCCTGCAGATGCGCCGAGGCTGACACGTGTTATCACAAGAGCGGCAATGTGCTGTGGATCATTTTAATGGCGCTGTTTCAGATCAGTTACTTCAGAGTAAACCATGGCAGTTTTAATATTCGCCCTGCCATATCTCCAGCGTTTTATTAAAAGTTTCACTTTGTCTGGAGTTCACAGAATAAACTGAGGTGTCACTAACCACTATCGACAGAAAAACTCAGAGAAATTTCATTTTACGGCCACTTTTATGAAGTGACAGTAAAATGAATCTCTTATTCAGTGAGCAGTTTAGATTAGCAAGGGGGAAAGTAAGTTCAGAGAAGAAAACACAAAACCTTCTTACAAGGATTTTTTTCAAAACTTCAGCATCAACTCTCATGTTAGATTCACTCTACAGTCAACAGTGGAAAATAAAACTGCTTTTTTCCTGCTTACCAGTGAATTTTCGTCTGAGCTATTTTGTACTTTTAGGAACAAGAATTAGGTGGTTGCTAAGTTTTATATATTGCTTTGTCTCTGTAGTCTGTCCTTTTACTGAGTGTAATTTTTGTCAGTGCAGCTATATTCAAAACACACATCCTGAGGAAATGAGGGTACAAAGTGTTTCTAAATTCCCACCGAACTCTACAACAAAAAGACATTTTATCAAAACCTCCAAATATTATTTCAGCTTGTGAAAAACAGGCTATGTTCCATTTAAATAAAAGAAAAAAAGTCACAATTCTGCCATCAGACATTTTTCAGCCCAGCAGGAAGCCGGAGAATGATCCTTTCATATTGTTTCATGGGTCGTTAGATGAATTTGTTTTATCTTCAGTGGGCTTTCACATCGGAGCAGGTGTGTTTATATCATCTGGGGTGATGTATGAATATTAAAAATTAAAAGAAAAATTTTTAAAGCAAATTTGAGGATCCATTTCCCCAAGAACAGACAAATGAAGTTGGAAGTGTGAGTATTTCTCTCTTCAAGAATGCAAACTGACATTTCTTGCCATCACTTCTGTCATTTCTGTACAGACACGAAGCAGCCGCTTGCAGAGGACGGCGTAGAACTCGTGAATAAATATATCAGACGAAGACGGATGTTAAAGGTGGTGGGAGTGCATTTCTATTAAGTGCTGTCAGGTCCATTTGAATTATCAGTACGATAAAGAGGCCAGCAGAGCTGCCTTGGTGCGTATTTATGGATTCACTCTCAGTTTTACAACCACCTTAATCAGACCTGAGTGATGGAGGTACGCTGATGGCCATATGCTTTAAAAATGATGACTCACAAATGTGAGAAATTAAGGGAGGTGGTTACAAAAGCTTAGAAGGAAAAAGCTTTTCCCTTGCTCCTGCTAATTAAAATATACCTCGAGGTACTGCTTAATGAAATGGTTTGCACTGTGAAAGTTGTCAAATAAAGTTCGGCCCTGGAAAAGCCTTTCAGCTGAGCACGAAAATGCTTTGATCCTAAAAGCGCTGCAAATGTGGGACTCATTAATATAGTTTGTTTGCTTCTGCCCAGCCTGATCTCTGGGAAAGCAAATCAGTAGTTAAGAGTGGTTACCAGTCTTCTCTGTGGATCCACTGCTTCGATGAGTGTTCCCACATGGGAAGTTTGCTCGAAACACTAATGGGGCGGGGGAACGTGGAGTTTTGCAAGAGCAAATTTGTGGAACTCTCGCTGAAGTTCGGGTGAAAAAGTCACCCTGCTACTTTTGAACATTTCCCTGCAGGGATGTCTGACGGAAACTTAATTTGTGCCCTTATTCCTGTCATTCATAAGCCCTCCGACTGTGCCGTATATGAATCTTATAAATCAGGGGAGCTTTCATTCGTGGAACGACAAATTAGGGAGCAGGTATTGTGAAGTGTACTAGACGAGTTTCTCATAACCCCTGGTTGTTCAAGCTGATCAGCTGTTTAACCCAAAGTCAGGCAACGAGCTGGGCGAGAAAAGGTTGCTGCACACAGAGGTCAAACATATGGTATTTCAAATTAATTGACTTAATTTGACTTTCATTGTGCTCTCTTGTTTCCGTCCTCTGAGGCGTTTTGTTTGGAAAATAGCACGCACGGATGCTGCTTTTTAATCAGCGGGAGACTGTGGCAGATTCATCACCGAACACAAAGGATGTGTTAGTAGAATTAAATGACAGCATAAGACTAATCAAGACGAGCAAGACTGTTAAGTTTTGCTGCGCAGCTACTTTTAACATTTTTTGAAGTGTCAGAAACAAAACATGCAGAGTTTAAAACTATAGGTGGGATTTTAATCGCGATGTGTGAGACTGAATTTTCTCCTTTCTTTGTTAGAGGACACAAAATTAATCACACTAATGCTCACCAAGAACGCCTAAAAGCCTCTGAAAGGACTTTTATTATGCTTGAGGATTTATTCTGTGCTGACTAATTTATACAAGTTGTTAAGGGAGTTTATGCTCAGTATTTGTAAAAATGACCAATTCCACCTTCACTAATTACAAATGTATCAAGGATATGAGTGTCACTGATGCCAGCAGACATAATCAGGAACAACTCAGCCCTTGTATGGCATCCCAAGGAAAGCTCATTAAGTTTCAGATGACTAATCAGAAAGGCACCTTTCGCACTTTATTAAAACCGCCCAGCAATCTCCAAGAACTCCAAGGCCATTTGCTGGATTGTGTAAAATTGAACATTACAGGGAAAGCAATCATCAGCACATGCATTTTTGTTGCAGCTTTTCTTGACCAATCTACCAAAACATTGACCTCTATTTGCACTAAGATTATTTTCTTATTTCCCAGTGGATGCAAGGATTCAGCAACCCTACAATCAGTTTCAGCTTCAGTGAAGGATGACACACCATCAGACTCTTCATCGCTATATCAGCAGAGTGACTAAACTAAACACAGGAAAACATTTACGTACATATTCAAAATGTATAGCTCCAAATCAAAAACAATTTGCCTGTTTGCAATTTTTTTTTGTGCAGCATATTTGAAATATTCTAAAAAGAATGCAGCTTGGGAAGATGAAATATGCTATTAGCTGTTATTTGCAAAGCAGTCAATCTTAAAGCCTCATTCATTTTCCTTGGTGCCAATTGGCAGAGATAAGGAAGACGGTTCATGTTAGCATCTGCGGTGATGAACTACTAAAAAAGGCAGTTATTACTGTTCTTAGAAGGGGTTTTAAATGTTCTCAGATTTCAGTTATTCACTAGCAGATGTGGTTCCTAACGTCCTCAAATATTGGGAGGTCCACTGTAGAAGCCAAAACCGGTTGTTAGTTATGACTTCCACTTCACCATGGAGTCTCCCACTTGCCTTTTGCCAAACTCTAATTGAATCTTACTATATCTTTTTATTCAATAGTGTCTTCTTTGTTGGCACTCTCCCACAAAGTTTTGACTGGGGTAACAGTTGGTGTTTGCAGAGTCTCTCCCATCTTGGCTGCTGAAGCTTGTAACTCCTTCAGCAGCAGTTGGGTCAAAGGAGAAAGTTCTTGATGTACGGGTTCATTCAAGTCCAAACCTCACTTGCGGTCAAGAGATGGTCCTGACTGACAAACATATCTCTTAACATGAGCTTCTCTGTTATCTGGGGCACGTTTGGAGTGGAGCTACTGCTCAAAATAACGGTCGAGGTGGTTTGGTTTAACTCAGGGGTGTCAAACTCAATTTCACCGAGGGCCACTTCAGCATATTGGCCACCCTCAACGGGCCACATTGACGGTACAAATCAGGAGTGCATCCCTGCTAAAACACCCCAGACAAAAGGTTGACTTCCCTCATTCAGTTCTGTAGAGGCTTATAATGAGTCAATGGTCCAGGTGTGTTAGAGAAGGAATGCATCTAAAGCTGCAGATGGTAGCTCTGGAAAACTGGACTTGGGCACCCCTAGCATAAATGTATAAAAATACAATGTTAAAAATAAATTAAACAACACTTCATAATGTTAAATAATTGATTTTATGTATTGAAGTTTTAAATATTACATTTGAGTTTCCATGGATGTAAAAATTACTGCTCAGTTTAAAAATTACAATATTTAAATCAGTGTTTAAAGGTAAGAAAACAAATGATAAAAACAAGTCACATGGGCAGACATTATAGACTTTATGCAAAGATGGCCTTGAGTTTAACACATGTGCATTACGCCATTGAACTGCCAATTGGTAATTGAAGTAAAGTAGCTTCGATTTCAAAGAAGCCGACATTGAAGTCGATTGGCAAATGAAACTTCACGGAAGAGGAAGGCTCTTGTTGTCTCACTGCACCCCAAGAGATGCATAACCTACAAAAACTGTTTCTGTCTGGTTTCAAACCAGAGACCTTTTGCATGTAAAGCAAACATGATAACCACTACACTACAGGAACTGAACTTCTCTGCTTTGTTTCAGTTTAAGGTTCCAAAGTTGATGATGTGAGATGCAACGCATGAAAATTTCAATTGAGGTTTGCACTCAGATGCCTGGATTCAGAGTACAGACCATGACACCACAGAACCCTTGTTGACCTTTAGTAAACACCTGTGATGAATACAACATGCAAAATCTGTTTCTGTCTGGTTTCGAACCAGCGACCTTTTGCATGTGAAGCAAACGTGATAACCACTACACTACAGAAACTCATGCTGTTTCCACTGTTCCTGGTAGATGATCAAACATTTTGTCAGAGACTAATGTCAACGATGGGCATGGAACAATGTCAAATACTTACAGATCCTCTCAGAGAGCACAGTAACTTGGTGAACAAACTGTCAGAGTTATACTTGTGCCTAATTTCACATTACAGTCCATAAACTAAGCCTGGGATCAAAAAATTGTATTGAAGATGTCATTAGCAGAGACAAATGGTTCTACAGAGACTTGGCTAAATGGCTAACAAATAAAATCAATACTTACAAATAAAAAATAAAATTAACACATTAAAATAAAAAATATCTCTGAAATACAATCAACACTTGAGAATTAAAAATGGTTCAAAAATAATATCAACACTTCAAAATACAAAATCTCTGGAAAATAAAATATTATGTATGTTGTTTTGAAAAACATTAGAATATAAGCACTTCTATCAAATCTTCATTATAGTAAAATCATGTAAGTTCTTCTTAAATCCATGGAAACTCAGCTCCTTGTAAGGTAGGTGAGTTAGCTCAGCAGGTTAGAGCATGGTGCTGGTAATGCTGAGGTCATTGGTTCAAACCCCGTATGGGGCAATTCATGCCTAAGGTCTTTCAGACAATCAACACTTCAAAATAAATAAGGGTTCAAAAATAAAATCAACACTTTACAATAAATAAGGTTTCAAATATAAAATCAATACTTAAAAATGGTTCAAAAATAAAATCAACACTTCACAATAAATAAGGTTTCTAAAATTAAAAATGGTTCAAAAATAAAATCAATACTTACAAATAAAAATGGTTCCTAAAATAAAATTTACAGTTCAAAATGTATAATGGTGTCTGTTCAGTCCATAAAGTAAGCCTGGGATCAAAAAATTTATTGAAGATGTCATTAGCAGAGACAGAGTCTTGGCTAAAACTTAAAAATAAAAAATGGTAAGGAAGCGCATTACAAACCTTTGGTTGAAATGGCGCATTAAATTCAAGTCTCCATTCCAGACCAGAGAAAACTAAAGAGAAATCAACGTTGTGTTAATCCATTTGAGGAGCCGGCAGTTTATCTTGAGGAAATAAATGACGATGCAAAAGTTAATTAGACTGTAACATGCGCAGTCCGCCGCTGCGAAGACTGAGAAACCGCTGGAAGTAACTCATCCAGCGGATTTAACAAATGGAGCCTTCTTGGTGCAAGTTACCCAGGAGAGCGGCTCTCTGGAGGAGCTGCAGACGTAACATCTGTCCGTTTCGGAGAAGCGAAACCACGCAAAAAAAAAATAAATAAATAATCCGGACTGCACAGGGTAAAACACTCACAGAGTTCAGTTGATCTATTTGGATCAGACAGATCCAACTGACTGATGAATTAGCGCAGATTTTTCTGCAGATGGGGACCAGGAGGAAGTGCGTTCAGACCCCAGCGGGTGAAGTGATGCTAATTTAAGTGAAGTTGCTTAATTTATTATAAGTTATTGGGGCCTCAGTCAGTGGTTTTTGTCACTACGAGAAAATGTAGATACATTTATCTGCTTAATATGTGATGGGATCTGGATTCACGGTGAATATTAACTAAACCGCATAAAATGCAGCAGCCAATGTTAATATGATTGTGATTTCACAGATAAAAAATAGTACATGACCGGTTTGTGTTTTTGTTTTTTTGTTTTTTTATGTTGTCGGTCAAGATAGCGGTTACAAAAAAGTCTAGCGCGACTTGCGGATGTCTCAGTTTTATTCGCTGGGAAAATCAATAAGCAGCTTGAGGTGACTCTGCTGCTCTCTAGTGGCGAGAAGCCGTAATGTTGGCTGGTAACAATCGGAATGCATTGTGGGAGATGTAGTTTGTAGTCAATTCGTGCTCAAAACCTATTTTAAGTCTATCATCAGCCTATAAAATGCTGCGGGGGCCACATATAATGACATGGCGGGCCACATGTGGCCCGCGGGCCTTGAGTTTGACACATGTGGTTTAACTCCTGGTCTTTCCTCGTTGAAGGATTTTCATGAACATCCCTCTGAGAAAAGATTACAGAGCAGATCACCAACTGGAGATGTAGGAATATTCAGCTTTATCCCAGGAGATGGAGGAAGCTAATATGACCAACCCGTGACCCAAACCTTTCTATGTGACGGAGAAAATAATCCTCATTCATGCATAGAAATATTAATTTTCTTTCCAGAAGTAAATACTCTAAATTGAAGCTCTTTGAATGACCTTGTTTTTGGTAGACAGTGCACCTGTGTCCCACAGAGCTCAAACATTTCAACCCTTCAGGGCCAAAAGGCAACGTAGTGGCAGAAGTTTCTCATACCAGGAGGCGAGGAAGGAGAAGGGAGAGAGATCACTCCACTGGGAATCACTCTTTGAAGTGACAACAAAAAGATGAAGCAGGAGCTTCACAGGAACCCCCTACTGCAGCGCCCTACGCATCTTCATTTATTTTCTTATTCACAGAGAGAATAAGTGAAATCATAATTTTTCCACTTAATTTTCTTTCTAATTATCTAATAAATCACTTTGCCTCCAACTTGAAAATCCTAATTAGGTTAGAATGGTTATCATGGGCAAATGAAATATGACAATTTATGTGCCAAAAAAACAAATGGATAAATTATATTTTCCATTCCGCATTAAATAAAAGCAACAACTGCCAGGCATGACTCAAGGTTGTAACAAGACAATTTCGATGTAGCCTGAAATGTTTGGAGTAATTTTCTGCCCAGTGTTGCTTTCTAAAAAGCCCAGCTGCTCCAACAATGACATCCAGACATGGATTCAACGCATCGGCTGCATCTGTTGCTGAGCAATAAGGCTTTTGGCTCCAATAGCGCTGACTCTTTTCTGAAGTGGAGCTGTAAATGACCAGAGAGTGCCTCTGGGGGAATAATGATAGGATGCTGAAAATAAAGGCTTAATGCATCTGAGAATCTGAATGCACCTTCGGGAAATAAAAATATTGAAGTGGGTGTCATCAAAACCTGAAATTCACCCACAAACCGAGGGGAAGAAAGCAAGGCAGGGCTGAAAGTTGGCGATGTGACGTACGCATTTCCACTATAATGTCAGAGAGTTTGTTTAGCCTACAAAAAAGTGTTGCATCCTTGCATATTGTTGCTTTAAAATTTTAGGCATAAAATGCAAACAACACGCATAAAATATGTATATACAAGTTGCATCGACTATTCGGCTTCGGATTGTAGTATGAGGGAGCAGTAAGGGTGATGAGGAGGATGAGAGGGAGGAGGAAGGGTCATAAGTGACAATAAGAAGGATGAAATCGATGATTAGGTGATGTAAGGAGGATGCAGACGATTAGTGTGATAAAGAGATGTACAAAGTGAGAGAGATGGAGAGGTAGCGTGCGAACAACAATGTTTATGAGAAGGAGTCTGGTGAAAATATGTTACAAAGAGAAAAGAGGACAGATGAGGGACTGCATAGGAGGGAGGACGAGGGTTTATTTGTTTAATAAGAGCAGCATCAGCTGCAACACAACTACAGATATACAGCAGAAGTTTCACTGAACAAAAAGCTATAAACATAAAATTTGAGGCCAGCAAGAACAGATATAACAAAATAAAAATTGGCAGTTTTGCAGGACAGTCTCCAAATTTATTTTTGTTTCATAAAAATCTCAAACTTCTCAACAATCAAATGCAAACATAAGTACAATATTTTACAAATAGTGCTGGGAGTGTGAGTCCTTACAGTTTTAATATTCACCTGGAGTGAATTACTACCCAGCACTCTCAGCTTATTAAGTAAAAAAGAACATTATCCTTCAATCCTCGTCAGTGTTTCTTTCTAATCCTTGTCCTGGGAGCCCCCTGCTGTGTCAGGGTGAGCTGTCTCTCAGCTCCAACACACCCCGCTCAACTGCGAGGCTCGCCTCATTAGCTTGTCATCAAGCTCACAGAGACCAGATAATGACTCGTGCATTTGAAGCAGGTGTGTTGAAGGAGGATAACGTATAAAAAGAAAAAAAAAAATAAACGAGTGAGACGGAGTTCCTCACAGCAGGATTTGGAAATGCTGCTTCTGTCTGAGGAATTGCAGATGTGATGATTGTCTGCGAGGTCGAAGCCCATCTGCAATCGATTTTGCATGTAATTTGCCGCAAACGAACACAAGATCAACCGTTATTTACACAAAAATGCTAATTGTAGGCATTTTAGCAGATTCCAGATACGCACCTCGGCAGGTGTTTTCATTTATTTTCCAGAAAGCCTTTGGAATAAATCGTTTTTAACTGTTTATTTATCCTTTTTTACTGAATTTCAACTCAGCATTTTTGTCGGCATCCACAGAGAAAATATCCAACCAGCAGGTGTACCAGATAGTTGGTGGCTCAGCTTACATAACTTTTTTCATCCATTTCACATCCCCTCTTGTGAACTGTTGTACTTTTAACATTTTCCACCATAATTAAGATAATATGGTATTGGTTTATCCATTTGGAGCCCTAATGCATCTTGCTTTGTTTCTGAACAGTAAGAAAAGTCAGACTTTTACTGGCTGAATGTGGCTAATCCATCACACTGAATAAGGCACAAATCCCATTACTCAAAGCAACCTCGCAATGTTCTAATTAATCTGTTTGCAAAGGAGCCGAGCGACTCGGAGCCGAGGCAGGAATTTAGCTGCTGCCTGTCTTTTTGTTTCTACAAAGTGAAACTAAACATAAAATGATCTTCAAAAGAAAAATATATGTAAAAAGGTGGAAGCAAAGATATGCAAATTTTATCTAATCCCTTCATTAAAGTAGAAGTAAACTGCCATTGCATAATAATGAGCCTTTTTAGGTAAAGTCTGCATCATATATCATCAAAAGTATTTGCTTTCCACCCACGTTAACTAGAATGGCATCCTGTTATTAATAGGGTTTAATATGATGCTGATCCAAACAGTAATTATTGGGAAGACACCAAATATTTTATTTTATTTTATTTTTTAATAAATAGGTGTTTTTTTTAAATATTGCACTTTATATATAACTCATACACCCAAATCATGTGACAATATTCCAGTATTCAAAAATTATGAGGTTTCCATCCACTTTCCATCCTCTAGGCTCTATTAGCTAAAGGATGTGTTAAGCCTACAATGCATGAAGATATATAGGACTACCTATTGATGTACTGTTATTTCCATTAGTAAAATAATTTTTCCTTAGTGAATAGGGCACCAAAATCGACCCACATATTTGTAAAATCCAGCCCTACCCTTTTGTAGTGGAGGAACTTTTCAAATTGCTTCAACTTTGTGAAGTGACCCAACCTTTCGTAAATGTTTGTAGAAGTAATCTCCATGCTTAGATGATTGATTCTCATACACATGTGATCATAAACATTTGAAAATCTGAATTAGAGTGGGAGCAAAAATACGGAAAAGGTTGTATTGGGTACAAGTAAATCAATTAACGCATTTAACGTTTTTCAGACAGATGGTACTGGGCTAAAGTGTGTTACTCTATTCACATCTACACACAGAATTCAAACTTTATTTGGAGAAGGTAGAGTGAAGCGAAAAGCTAGAAAAAAGCATGAAACATCATTTCAGAAGTATCTCAGGAGTATCAAAATGTCAGCTTCACTCACCAGGTCCAGAGGCATGGTACACTGAAAGGGAAGATGTAAGAGTCAAGTCACAAATAAAGTAAGTGAGTATAAACTTAATTCTACAGCACCGAGATCACAAAGTGGTTTGCAAAGGCTAAACAATTAAAACAAACAACAAAAGCATGAAGCAAAAAGACTGTCTGGATAAAAAATACTTAGTTTTTTCTTAAGAGTTTGTGGAGTCTGTGCAGCACAGGGACAGTGGGAGGGCGTCCCAAAGCCTCAGAGCCACCGAACAAGAAAGCACGTTCTCCACGGGTTTTAAGACGGGTTTGAGGTACAGCCAACAGAGCTTACCTCAAGACTTCAGAGTCCTAGACAAAGCTAGAGGATCCAAAAGGTCCAGAATGTACTTAGGAAGCTGGATTACCTCAAAAGTTAAAAGCAAGATTTAAAAATGAATCCTCAAGAGCACAGGAAGTCAACGCAGGGAGGCGAGAACAGGAGTAATGCGTGCTCTTCTTGCCTCTTCTGTTAGTTTTTGTCAACAGCCCTGCTGCAGCACTTTGCAAATATGTAAATTCAAACATATAAAAAGACTATTATAATAGTCAAAGAGGGAGGAAATAAAAGCATGGATAACAAATTGTCTCAGTTTAGCAATATCCCTTAAATGATTAAAAACACCTATGAGAAAAAAACTCACCCACTCAATTCCCTTATTTGAGCCAAAGACATTTTATGCTCTGGGGTTACAGAACCAACTAATGTGACATTATTGATCTTACAGCAACAGCTGGTAAGTATTAAAGCAAGCTGAACTGTTTTGCTGAAATTTTACAAATCAACACTTATATGGAGGAGGAAAAGGAGTGCTAGGTGCAGAATGACACATAATTATACCTAAAATATCTCAAAAAGCTGCTCTGAAAACTTTTGCTGTCAGGTAATTCCAGTAGATTTGAGTTTGGCTCGTGGATAGAACGGGTTTCATTCAGTGACAGGTGAAATGTTCCCAGCATTGTTTTGCTACACACCATTTTACTGAAACAATGCTGCTGTTTTAAAGGGGTTATTTAAAATATGAGCTCTTACTTAACTGAAACGGCCAAAGGTTTATTTAACTTACAATTTTGACCCGTTCCTGATGCCACCAAAACGTATACAGAAGATAAATATGGCAGGAGATTAAGTCATTCCATCTGGCCATTTATTCTCTGAAATCCCACTAATTTGCTTTAAATCTCAATCTTAACACAGTTGAGTTTCGCCCTCTGCCTCCAAACTGATATTTTGGTGATAACCGTGGTGCTTGAGAGAAAAAATGAAAGCAATTGATTGAATTGAACTGAAATTTTCTAAGACCATTAAAACCTAAAAGTGAAAGGTACGTTTTTTTAGCTTGTACACTTTTTAAAAAAAATAAAGTGAATAAATGCTTTTACCAATTTAATCAGCTTGAAGCTGGTGTCCAATCTTTCCCGAGAACCAAAGTTTGGCACCATTATTCCAGTTTGGAGACAGAGTGCTGAAGTAAACTGAGATTTAAAGTAAATCTCTGGGATTTCTGAGGAAAAAAAGAAAGTGCCAGATGGGCTGACTTACTTGCCTGTTGAGGTTTGCTCACGTTCTGTGTCGTCCAGAACTGCAGCCTGTCTTCTGTGAGCAGCTTGTGTGTCTATGCTCTAATTTCTACAAAATGAAAATAACTGTAGCAATTTTTTATTTTTATTTATTTATTTATTTATTTTACATGGCAGTCCTTATGTTGCTATATTAATATCCTCTGAAGTCTTATCCTTGTCATTTCAGATATATTTCAGCTGAGTGGAGGCCTTGGATGTTTCTCTGATTTGTCATCCTGGTGTTCACACATCCACCAACAGGCAACATGACACACTTACTCCTATTCTTAACTATGACGAAGAAACCCAAACAGCACATCCCACACAGGCGTACATATAATCAGTCGGAGGGCAGAGGTGGCCTCCTGACAGCAGACATTACTCTTACTAATAAGCCTTGTCAAAGCAGAACATGCTGCGCATCCATCAGCCAATAACAAAACTCTCCGTTTCCAACGTCTCAACAAGGAGGTCGACGGCAGTTAATCATCGCGCCGAGGCAAAATAAATGGGCTTTCAGTGAGGGAAGTTTCTCTCAGTTACTGCTGAGAGGCATGGCGATTTCCAGGTCGAAGGGTGAGCACTGAAAAAAAAAAAAAAATCTGTTATATCCTAAAACGGTGAAGGCTGTTTACAAACACTTTGACGTGATTTGTTTTTCTGTGACCCAGTTATAAATGACCTGTCCTTCCAGGTAATGTAAAATCAATAATTTGGAGATCAAGCTGTTCCTGTAGTGGGAATATAAATCATACAATTTTTCATAAGAAGTCAAAAGAGGCCCACTAAAATCAAACTCAAGACTTTTCTTGCTGCCACTTTACCACCTCTCTGCGTTGATGCTAGCATTACGAATAACCTACACAATGGATTAATGAAGGACCGTCACCGCGAAACATGAATTAACATAAGCAAAATCATAAGAAACAGCCCAAAACATACGGCAGACTCAGTTAATTGAAAAATTGGGCAGTTTGCCCTAAAACCTGAGAAAATCGAAAAACAACTGGCATCAATGAACAAAGTGTCTGCCAGGGAACAAACTGATCTAAATGCAAGGCAGGAGTTCTCATTAACAAATCAGAACAGGGTGAGCAGGCAGAGCAGATGGCGAGAGTAAGTGAAAGAAGATGGGAAATTATCCAAAGAAACTAAATAAAAAGTTAAGTCCAACTAAAGAACCCGTGGATCATGAATGGACTAATGGTTTCCAATAAAACACATATTTCAGACAAAGGTTTCCTAAAATAAATCCTAATTGTATTTCTGCAGCAGCGAACAAATACAAGGCATCACCTACGCTCACCATTTATTGCTCAGAAGTTGTCAAAACTTTCTCAAATTAGTTTTGCTCGTTACAGATGATCTTGTGTAGTGATTGTAGTCTTACTTGTTTTGCTTCAAAAATGTTAAAACAGTGAAACTGCCTCCGCTTTTGCGGATATACACATAGTTGTTTATTTTTATTCCTCATAATGACTTTATCACAATCCTAAATTGCCATATGTACACAAAGCATAAAGCACTGTGTATTGAATTCAATCATTCTCTGTCATCTCCAATAAATGATTTCATACATAAACCATCCTGGGGACACTTTTTCATTTCAGCACTTCCATCCCCAGACTCTGATACTCCCAAGTGTCATACATGTGACTCGGCGTGACAAATGTTCCTTGAGTGCTCACAGCAGATCCTTTAAAAAGTATTAAGTTGCAAACATCAGTTTTCAGAGACTCTTCAGATGGGAACTGATGTGGATTGCATTTTGCCAGAAAACAATAACTGTACGCATATTTCATCCAAGACGTAGACAGAATAAGACAAAGGGACAAACAATATTATCTCCTCAGAAGAAAACATCAATAATAATGCAAATATCCTACTTGCTCAAACGTCCTTGAGTGACTGGATCTATACGTGTGTTCATATAAACGTAGAAACTCCTGACTTTTGCATCCGGAGATGTTGATTTGAAACATTGAATGATTGCTTTTTGAGTCTCTCACATACGTTTGTTCAGGCTATGAATAATTTATGAGAATCTGTGCTTTTATTCACCATCAGGCAGATTCATGTTGCTTAAGACCTTTTGGAGTCTGAAGCTCTTGTCACTGCTCTTTACTCTAATGGAGCTGACAGCCAGCAAGTGCCATCCTAATAATAGTCATCAGCCTGACAGGTGGCCGGCTAATAGGAGCTCCATTCCTTGTATGGCTACATGGCTGCCCCTACACGTTTTAACCTATATGGCAGAGGCAATTACAACCCTGTGGAAATTGTATCTAGAGCATTTAAAAGGCACTTATCAGCCACAAACACTGTGACATGACTCTTTAAATAAGCATGCTAATGTGTCAGTGAGCTGTCTTCAGACTCACAGCTCACACAACTGATCTTTATTGGGTAAACACAACGAAAAAAAAAAGTACTGTGACGTATAATGGCACCGTTTTCAAAATGCAAAATATGAACGTTTTGGTAGTGAAAAAAAATAAGAAAAATTATGCAAGTTCTGGTGGTCAGTAAATGCCAAGTTTATTTCTGTACATAAAATGTGTATAAATGTATATTTTTACCACTATTCTCATTGCTTGAACCCCTTGGTAAAGATAAAATAAAAGGGGTAAATGGGCAATTATTGTAAATATCAATAGCATAATCTGACCATGAAGATTTTTAGGAGAAATAAAAAAACCTTTAATCTTGGTTCACTTGAAAAAGTCCATACTTTTTAGAATAGGTTTTGAAAGTTAATTGTGGGCTTGAAAGTGAGACATTAGTTTTTTTTTTTTGTTTTTTTTTTTTTACTTTGTAATTTCCTGCGTTCCTATAGATATAACTTAACCCCAGGTTCCCATTTCTCTCAAATACACTTCAAAACAGGAAAAAGATGTAAGGTGGTTATAGATTTATTTGCATAGGTTAGGGAACTCAAGTCAGTGCAACAACTGGAAAACAACAGGAAGTGTGGCAGCCAAGGCTTAAAGAGGAGACATGCTTATTATGTACAATATGGAGGAGAAAAATAAAAAATAAAAAATCTATAAAGTTAACTGCTTGAGAACTGCAGCAACATTTCCTTTATGATCAGGATGTACAAAAATAGATTAATTTATTTGCCTATGCCAGGTGTGCTGATTAGTTTTGTAAGCAGACAGATTTAATGTAAAACGAGTTAATAAAACAGGAACCTGCGTAGTCACATGAGGAATAAACTTATGTCACAAACCTCATGGTGTGGTGTCAAAACTTCAGCCACCCGAGGATTTCACCCAGGGGCTCAACTGGCTTCAAATGGCCACAAGCCTGCGGGCGAATTGTTCAAAAGGACTGGCAGTCCTTTCAAAAATGGCTGAGGGGTCTGGAGGGGCTGCTGTGGGGAGATGACTGAGGCTTTACAAAACAGTGAAATGAGACGAGCTCAGCACGTTCTGGCACTACATTAACCAAAGCAACATCAAACCTCCATTATCAGCCTTCAGACATGGCTGCTGTGATTTATGGTCCATCAACCAAAAGAAAAGTGCAATATACCTGAAGAACATCCGAAAATAAGGCTGGAAAAAATCCTGGAAAATAATGAACAGCGAGATTTTCCTCACGGCTGTAAATATATATATATATATTGTTGCTCCTCTACTCATAAGTGTAACAAAATCTGTAATTTCCCTCTAAATGATTACATCAATCAGCAGCAGTGAGCTACAAACGTTCACACTGTTTCAGCAATCTCTGTTGAGCTTTAAAGAGGCACCTTGCAGTGCTCACTTCTATGGTTCTGTGGAAACGTTCTGGTACGCCCGATTGTAAGTATTAGCAGGTTTCATAACATCAAGAGGTTCTCTGAACATGAATAAAAATCTGCCATAACCTTCTCAAAGCCATAAATACAGGCTTTCTCCCAGAAGACTAACATAAGCCACCTTGTAGAAATATTCACACACTTGAAGTTTTTAAAGTGTGGTCATGTTAGATGGAAGCATTTAAACCAATTCATTAAATTGAGGAGCCGTGTCTTGTTAAAATAAGGAAGTTTCTTCCTCTGACAGTGTAACTTCTTATCGATGCGGCCTCTCGTTGTCACATGTTGCAATGAGTTTTATGTCATCATTGCAATATCAATTTATGTTGTTTTTCCAAATTTCAGTGTATTTTATGTGGTAGACCAACACAGAGCCTGCAAAATTGTGGAGAAGATGAAAAACAATACAAGTTTTGAAGCAGTTTTTTGAATACGGCTGATGTGCATTTGTTTTCAGCTCACTGAACTTCTTACTTTTCAGAACCGCTTTTCACTGCAAATCGATCTACAACTCATTCAAGGGACCAGCCTTGCACATTCAGAAATAGATTAAATGAAGAGCATCTTTGAACACCAACACATTACAAATTTTTAAAATTGGATATATTTGCAATCCTTTTTTATTAGGTCATTCAAGCATTCATATTTCTATCTAAATCACTCCATCCGTGCACTGGCTGTATGTTTGAAGTTGGTTCTCTGTCCAGTGTTTACATCTCCAATTACTTTTAGAACTTTCTCTATGATTTTTCTTGTCCACATAAAACTGGTGAAAGTGTGACAACATTGTACTCTGTACTCCATTTTTTGGATGATGGACTCCATTTTTTGGATGATGGACTTTGAACATTTTCAACCCTTGGTGTTACAACCCGTAGAACGGAAGTCTGGAAGGGACAGGGCATAAGCACAAAATATACTAAATAAATCCAGCAACCAACAAGCTTAAAACTACAGAAGAAAACCTAGCTCAGCGTAAAAGGGATTTATTTTGATAAGTTCAGGATTTCATGCAGGACTTTGCAGAAAGGAAGCAATAAACTTCAAAAACCCCGAGGCCAAAACTACAAACAAATACCTCCATCTGACTGAAAATAAAAACTCTTCTTATCTAACGAAGCAGGCGTATAAAGCTTCCTGGCTGGCAACAAAATAGAAGAAAAATTAGTTGGAAGAAGATGAAGGACCATTACCAAACTTCTCATCCAAACAAGATATATTAAATAAAACAGTTAACCAAAACAAAAAGATTTAACCAAAGCATTATTGTCAATGTTTTACAGTCAGCCAAGCCACACATGTTCAATGGGAAAGGATGTAGCCCTGGATGGCTGACGCTTTAATTCAGCCCACTCATAAGGAGGAAGTGACTTCAGCTATGCCTCAAGGTGAAAAGAGTTAAGGGAAAACAAAGATCAATTAACATTTTAGATGTTCTATGATCTAATCCTGCTTTTATGCAAGGGGTGTCAAACTCAATTTCACCGAGGGCCACTTCAGCATATTGGCCACCCTCAACGGGCCACATTGACGGTACAGATCAGGAGTGCATCCCTGCTAAAACACCCCAGACAAAAGGTTGACTTCCCTCATTCAGTTCTGTAGAGGCTTATAATGAGTCAATGGTCCAGGTGTGTTAGAGAAGGAATGCATCTAAAGCTGCAGATGGTAGCTCTGGAAAACTAGACTTGGGCACCCCTAGCATCAATGTATAAAAATACAATGTTAAAAATAAATTAAACACCACCTCATACAGTTAAATAACTGATTTTATGTATTGAAGTTTTAAATATTACATTTGAGTTTCCATGGATGTACAATTACTGCTCAGTTTAAAAATTACAATATTTAAATCAGTGTTTAAAGGTGAGCAAACAAATAATAAAAACAAGTCACATGGGCAGACATTATAGACTTTACGCAAAGATTTAGTCTCAGAGGCAACTGAAATCAATTAATTTAAAAAATCCTTTCTGAATATTATCTCATGGTCTCTGAACTAAATGCCTCTTTCTGACCGGGAGCTGACAGCGTGTTGAAGAGTTATGGACCGGACGCTTTGGAGCGTCTGGTTAGGAAGCGCATTACAAACCTTTGGTTGAAATGTAGTTTGTAGTCAGTTCATGCTCAAAACCTATTTTAAGTCAATCATTGTCCTATAAAATGCTGGGGGGCCACATGTGGCCCACGGGCCTTGAGTTTGACACATGTGCATTACGCCATAGAACTGCCAATTGGTAATTGAAGTAAAGTAGCTTCGATTTCAAAGAAGCCTACATTGAAGTCGATTGGCAAATGAACCATCACCAAAGAGGAAGGCTCTTGTTGTCTCCCTGCACCCCAAGAGATGCATAACCTACAAAAACCATTCCTGTCTGGTTTTGAACCAGAGACCTTTGGCGTGTAAAGCAAATGTGATAACCACTACACTACAGGAACTGAACTTCTCTGCTTTGTTTCAGTTTGAGGTTCCAAAGTTGATGATGTTAGATGCAATGCATGAAAATTTCAACTGAGGTTTGCACTCAGATGCCTGGATTCTGAGTACAGACCATGACACCACAGAACCCTTGTTGGCCTTTAGTAAACACCTGTGATGAATACAACATGCAAAATCTGTTTCTGTCTGGTTTCAAACCAGAAACCTTTTGCGTGTGAAGCAAATGTGATAACCACTACACTACAGAAACTCATGCTGTTTCCACTGTTCCTGATAGATGATCCAACATTTTGTTAGAGATTAATGTCAACGATGGGCATGGAACAATGTCAAATACTTAAACCACAGATCCTCTCAGAGAACATAGTAACTTGGTGAACAAACGGTCAGACTTATACTTGTGCCCAATTTCACATTACAGTCTGGGATCAAAGAAATGTATTAAATATGTCATTAGCAGAGACAAATGGTTCTACAGAGAATTGGTTAAATGGCTATAAAATAAAATCAATACTTACAAATAAAAAATGGTTCAAAAATAAAATTAAGACATTAAATAAAAAAATATCTCTGAAATACAATCACTTGAAAATTAAAAATGGTTCAAAAATAATATCAACACTTCAAAATACAAAATCTCTGGAAAATAAAATATTATGTATGTTGTTTTGAAAAACATTGGAATATAAGCACTTTTATCAAATCTTCATTGTGGTAAGATCATGTAAGTTCTTCTTAAATCCATGGAAACTCAACAGTTTGTAAGGTAGGTGAGTTAGCTCTGCAGGTTAGTGCACCGTGCTGGTAATCCTGAGGTCATCGGTTCAAACCCTGTATGGGGCAATTCATGTCTAAGGTCTTTCAGACAATCAACACTTCAAAATAAATAAGGGTTCAAAAATAAAATCAACACTTTAAAATAAAAAATGGTTCAAAAATAAAAATCAACACTTCAAAATAAGGTTTCAAAAATAAAACACTTTACAATTAAAAAATGGTTCAAAAATAAAAAATGGTTCAAAAATAAAATCAACACTTCAAAATAAATAAGGTTTCAAATATAAAACACTTTACAATTAAAAAAATGGTTCAAAAATAAAATCAACACTTTAAAATAAAAATGGTTCAAAAATAAAATCAACAGTTCAAAATGTATAATGGTAACTTGTAAATCAATTTTTCATAAACTAAGCCTGAGATCAAAAAACGTATTGAAGATGTCATTAGCAGAGACAGAGGCTTGGCTAAAAAGTAAAATCAATACTTACAAATAAAAAATGGTTAGGGAGCACATTACAAACCTTTGGTTGAAATGGCGTGTAAAATTCAAGTCTCCATTACAGACCAGAGAAAACTAAAGAGAATGCAACGTTGTGTTAATCCATTTGAGGAGCCGGTAGTTTATCTGGAGGAAATAAATGACGATGCAGAAGTTAATTAGACTGTAACATGCGCAGTCCGCTGCTCAACCACTGTGGACGTGGCTCCACCGCTGCGAAGACTTAGAAACCGCTGGGAGTAACTCATCCAGCGGATTTAACAAATGGAGCCTTCTTGGTGCACGTTACCCAGGAGAGCGGCGCTCTGGAGGAGCTGCAGACGTAACATCTGTCCGTTTCGGAGAAGCGAAACCATGCTAAATAAATAAATAAATAAATAATACTGGTAAAAGCGCACACAGGACCGCACAGGGTAAAACACTTACAGAGTTCAGTTAATCTGTTTGGATCAGACAGATCCAACTGACTGATGAATTAGCGCAGATTTTTCTGCAGATGGGAACCAGGAGGAAGTGCGTTCAGACCCCAGCGGGTGAAGTGATGCTAATTTAAGTGAAGTCGCTTAATTTAATTTATTAAAAGTTATTAGGGTGGTTTTTGTCACTACAAGAAAAATGTAGATGCATTTATCTGCTTAATTTGTGATGGGATCTGGATTCACAGTGAATATTAACTAAACCGGTCAAGATAACGTCTAGGGCGACCTGCCACCGTGACACCAACTCACACACATCTTCATTCACAGTCTTACTTGCAAATCGATTTTTCTTTTCTTGGACGTTTTGATGTTAGCTTGTCGATGTCTCAGTTTTATTCGCTGGGAAAATCAATAAGCAGCTTAAGGTGACTCTGCTGCTCTCTAGTGGTGAGAAGCCGTAATGTTAGCTGGTAACAATCGGAATGCATTGTGGGAGATGTAGTTTGTAGTCAATTCGTGCTCAAAACCTGCTGTAAGTCAATGTCAGCCTATAAAATGCTGCGGGGGCCACATAAAATGACATGGCGGGCCACATGTGGCCCGCAGGCCTTGAGTTTGACACATGTGTTTTATGCCCTCATTATCCCCAACTTGCCCCGTTTTACTTGTTTTCATGCTGCCATTTGTTCCTTTAGGAAATCTCAGCAACCTTCACAAAACAGCTGTATCTATATTTAGATTACATTAAGCACAGGTGGACTTCATTACCTGGTTAGGATGTTTGCACTGGATTCTATTAAGGCGCAGTTAAAGAAGATTTGAACATTTTTTAAATTTACTGACACGTCTTTCCTTTTACTATTGCACACTCAGCAACAACATATTGGTGTTTCAGTTCAAAACAAACTGCGACTTTAGAAATTAACTAGTTCTGTTTTTACATGAAAATAGTCCCAAACAGTTAACCCCATTTAAGCAAAAATAAAAAGTCTGTCATAGAGGTTAAATATAAAAAAAGAAAATCTGCAAGAATACAGATTAGCAGTACCTAAAAGACTTTGACAACATGCATCCTCGGCTGTAAAACATTAACCGTCCCCATGCTAGCAGCTGAAGTGTTGAGCTTTGTTTGTTGTAGCTGCTTTTTATTTTTTTTTATTAGCATCAACTAATCAGGTTCAACTCCTCCACTGGTTGGCACCTACAGCAAATGGAAGTAAAGGTGTTGCTTTTCTTCTTTATGGTTTCATCACTTTCTATGTCTCTGATAACATTGTATTTATGGCTGCACTGCACACAAGTGCAAACCTCATCCAATATATACGTTTGTGCTCCTGACTGATATTTGTTGGTTTGGGTTGTTCAAAATCAATTAGGTTGTCAAAGACTGTGAATAGGTCTTGTTTTATTAGTACTTCTGAAACTATGACTGAAACAGTTCACATAAAGAGAAGTAGATTATATTTGATGGGTAGAGAGAAGATCCAAACAATGAAGTCACAAAAAATTAGACTGATTTTTTTTTAACCTTCAAAATTAAACTAACCTGCTAATTAGTGACATGGCCTAAAAGTCAGTTTGTTTTGAACTGAAACAAAATTATAGAGTTATTTTATTGAAAACAGTGGACCATTTTGTGATAAAATACAGCTTTTCTTGTCCATGTTGAACATTTATTTACTTAACTTGACATATTGATTCAAGCTGAACATTTTCAGAACAGAGTGCTTTTCTATCCAACATTCTTTTTCACATCTTACATTTAAGCAATAAGTCAGTAATTCTTTAATATTGATTTAGAAATGAATGAGTTCCACTGGCAGATTTTTTTGACTTGTGGGAATAAAATGTTTTAAGTGAAAATCTTCCAATGGAACTAATTATTTTTATATCAATATTAAGCTCAAACAAGCTACTATTTTGTCTAATAAAGTTACTTGCAAGTCAATTTTGTCTCCTGTCAAGTGTACTAAGATATTTCCACTAGAAACTAGTCAAAAAAAAAAAAAAACTTGGTAATGTTTTCTGGTTTTGCGTCTGTACTTTAAAGATTGAAGCAGGCTCTTCTTTTTCTAGCATATGAAGCCTTGTGCTCTAGTTTGGACTCAGACTTTAGAAAACAAATCTGTGCACATAAAGTCTTACTCTCATTAAATGTTAAAATTAGTTCTTAATATAATTGTTTTGCAGACATAGTCCTCCATCCATAATTTTGATGGTATCTTGGGTAGGTATCTTCGTATTGCAGGTCTGAATGTTGCAGAGCTTACTTTGCATGGGAATAGTCAAAACAGTATAAATGAAGTCCTAAATTTTTCTTCTTGCTCTCATCCGCCTGAGGCTGAGAAAGAGCCTTTCTTTGTGGTTCACGCTGTTTAACATCTTTTGCAGACACACCACAGAGCAGCTGAGGCCAGATATGTTGCACAAGAGTGATGATATAATGTGAAACATCAAAGTAATATTCAAGTTGAAGCTCCTTTATCAGCTTCGCCACAGTAAAACTGAATTCTTTTATTCAGAAAAGTCGAAAAATCATTGTGTATTTTCTGTGATTATTAAGTTAAATTAATTTACCAACTGGATGCAGTAAGCCTTTCAGTTGTGACCTTTGCTATAATTATTTAATCAGTTTGTTTTGTGTCATGTTTTAATTGGCCCTGGGTCAAATCTGCTAATTAAAACAATCCAACAAGGGTGCTTCTACTTCAAACCCGTGTGCTTAAACCATTTTGTTTCCTTGGGTTTGTACCTGGAAATAAATTCAAAAAGAAATTGTTTTGTCACCAGGAATGAGCATTTATAGTCCCTGTGCAGGATTAGTCTGAGCTCAGTGACTCTTGATGCAGTAACTTCACTTCTTGTTTTTCTCTGTATTTTACTTGATAATACTCTTACGGCTGCAGTTTTGCTCACTGCTGGCACACATCCTCCTGCCACTCTTTTCTGTATGTAATGAATGAGTTTCGGCTCCTGAATGAATGATAAATATAACATTACTTCTAATAAATAGCACTGTTAGCACAGGTTTTTTTTAGTTGTTTTCTTCTGTTTGCTGAACTGTTTTAGGTCTTTAAATCGAGTTTTTGACGTGTCATGGCTGCAACATAAAATAGAGGAAAGCTCAATTAAAATTAAAAATCTGAATAATTCAAAACCCGCCTGATTTGCTCACTGCTGGTTTGATTGGAAATGGATTCAGCAGGGAATTATTCAAATGTTTCTGATTATATCCAGCTGATCTTGACAAAGAATAAGCAATCTTTAGATGGTTTTAAATTAGTGCACTTTTTCCTTAAAAATGTTTTTGTTTTTGTGACCAGAAAATTAAAATAAATTTTAAAAAAATCAGACCTTCTCTTTTCTATTCTGACTAAACCATTTAACCTCTCAGCACTGGTCTTTTTAACTTATAAGTTATGATTGATTATGTGGAAGAAACAACTAGAAACCATCCAAAATACAAACTGAGGTCTGTTTTTTTTTAAGGTTAAGCAATTTCTTCCAAGCACAAGCAGTGAAAATAGACCAGATCAATACTCTGTGTTCTGACTTTTCTTCTTCTTTGGTTTAATTACACCGTATCCTTCCTGCCATGCCTTGGGTGCACAGCAATATAGTCAGCCTCTTTCAATTAAGGCAATCCAGCTCATTTAGACCCGACTGAAGCTGAAACCCTCAGTGGTTTGCCCTTTATCTCCTATAGGTGCTTTAATTTTTAATGATCAGAGGTTTACCTTTAAGATAATAAACTTTTTCTGGAGTTAAATTTGAAATGCTGTTGCTTAATCACCTTTTAAATGCCTTGATAGTTTTAAGACATTTAAAAATGCAACGAAAGTCCTTCCATGTCATTTATAGATTTTTAAATAGGGGACATGTATTTAATCCAGATTACAAATAAGCTGCTACACATCCCTGAACCAATCGACCTCTCTGTTGTGTGGCTTCATGGTTTGTTGAGGTCTCAGGTGTTAAGACGCTGTAGCAGTCAACATCTTGTTCTGATTAAAGAGTACACGATGTTGGACCTTCACCTGGTGCTTCTGTAAGAATAAAACAGCCCCTCTGACCCAAAGTAAGATACTTTAGAGGCCTGTTCCTGTTAGCTCTGGTGTTGAGAGCTAACGAATCAAAGCTGGGAAAATCCTCCACCATTCAGTCTTTGGTTGAAGTTCCTTAGTAACCATTTTTTGTCATCCAGCCTATTTGCGAATTTTCTCTGGATCATAACTCAAGATTATTTACAGATGTCTTGATTTCATAGTAGAGCATATTGGAAATATTTATAAAAATGTAGCTTTAGAAGCTGAAATACCTCAGCACATGCCACATGACATTCTATTGACTGCAATTTTTTCAATACATTCATTTTTCTTGGCACTGATTGGTTGGTACCAATCAGGAAATAAGACCATAGATGTTAGCTTCTGCAGTAATGATGGCTTCCTCTTTATGTGTTAACTTATTAGGTGTTTAAACTAATAAAATATGCAATTATAAGCATCTTTAGCGGGAGTCTCAGGTATCCAAGTTATTCACAGGTTTTTGTAGTCTCCCCGGTTCATTTGGGAGTTTCTATTTCCATGAATAAGCTATTCTGAAATCATTCACCTATTATTTTTTTCTTATTTTAACTAAGGGTGAAATTGACCAAATCCTGAGAATCATGCAAAAAAATTGCCTTGATTCTTCTTCACATTTTAACAGAGGCTTCTCTATTCATCCTTCAAATTGATTTATTTATGCACATTAACATAATTCTACTTAGCTTACTCAATTGTATCTAAACTGATTCATACACTAAGTGGTTTAAATAAACAAAGCAGAGTTAAGCTATTCTCTGAAAAGCCTTTTACAGAATATTTATTTAAAAGTTCAACAAGTTCCAAATTCAAAGCAGTTTGGGCAAAACGTAATTATACTACTTCACAAGTGATAAAAAAAAAGAGAAAGAAATCACATTACAGCGGAGAAATCCTGACAGATGAAAGAACATTTCATCTCAGTGACAAGTTAATTTCCAGTAACTTCCTCAGCCATTTTTCCTGTCTTTGCTCTAATCTTCTGCCTTTAACAATCCTTTCAGCCTTAAAGCACATCTCAAAGATTAAACCAACCCCATTTTTGGCCCGTGCTGCATGTTTGTTCATTTATATGCATCACTAACTTTAGCTGACCTTGTATCTAAATTGACTTAGAAACTGATAAATAATTTAAAACATATTTTAATGCATTGATCCAGCATGCAATGAGCAGGTCTTCACTGCAGTAAAAGGTGATGGCTGTCTGTTTTGAAATATAATGTGGTTTTTGCTACTTCCATTATTGCTTTCAGAGTTGTAATGTCAACAAGGGAGCAATTTTCTTTCTACTGTGATGCAAATAGCTCCAGAAAAGCAAAGGCAGTTCGATGCTTAGCCTCAGTGAAACACAAAGGGAGTAGAAAACCATGAAAGAAATCCTACAGAACATCTGTCAGAACAATACAAATATGTAAATGTTTCCTTATTTACCACTTTTCTCTCTCTTTTTCACTACAAAACAAGTGCACAAAAAGAATAAAAAATACAAAGCTTTTTGGTTAAGGAAAATATCTCATAGAAACTTTTACTTTCTTGAGATAATCAAAAGTATTTCATTATTTAAGAAAATTACAACAGTGGTTGTAATCCAGACAAGCAAAAGCAAAACAATTATTCCAGGTATCAGATTGAATCAAATCTGATTGTAGCATAACACTTTATGCTACAAATCACAAAAGGTTATGCGTAATTTTAACTTAAAAAAGAGCTTTTGTTCTAAAAGTGTTTTTAGGATTCACTGTACCTCTTCAAGGTAAAAGATGACGCGTGTCCACCACATTAGACGTACTCTGTTTATAACAGCAGTATGAGAAGGCTCTTAATGAGTCATGTCTGAATTAAGATGTGATCACTTCATGCCTAAAAAACAAAATCATTTTAACAGCAGAATTTCAACAACTCTTGTTCTTCATTGCAGAACAAAAGTCTTAATCAGGACAAGGTTTTTCTGCATTTCTGTTTTTTAATGTCTTGCTGTCTATGATAAGAAAGTCTTCAAATTTTCTGCTTTTTTTTCCTCAACAAATTTACATTCTACTAATCCTTCAAGTTTAGTTTCAAAGTAATGACACAATAATAATGCATCTTTTTTTTTTCTTCCATTTTACTCAGTTCACACATAATATCTCAAAGAATATTGCATAAAATCAGCGTGGCTAATGAATCTTACAAAAAAAATAATTTATTTTTTTTAATCTTTTTTATGTCTTGCATTAAACCCAGAGGAATAAAATCAGAGAGCCACGACGCTAATTTGCAGTCTGACGCCTCCCTGGATGTCTCGGTATTTTTAGCGCTTCTTCAGGTTTGACAGTCTTTGGATCCAATCTGCTCCGACAGCTTCCCCCGGTTTCCCAGGTGCACAGGATAATTACAGATACACTTGGCTCACCGGGTTTCAATTTACCTGCTTCTGGAAACTTCCTAAAAACAAAAGGTTTTAAAAAAGCCACGTGGGAACGGAAAGGAGGAAAACTGCATTGCAATTATCCAGGAAATGCACTTTATTGCATCACAGCAAATGTCTTTAATCCCACACATGTACCTAAACATTGGGCTAAAAAAAAAGAAAGAGCAGAGACTAAAGAGAATGTTTTTCTTTCTTTGTCCAAATTAACAAAGTGATCCTACTAATAGGATACAGTGTTTCAATTTTTTCACATTTTACAGCATTCTCAAGTACTTGTATTTAAAAAAAAACTTTTAAAAATCCCCTAATTAACATGGTAATCATCCAATTGAGGTTCCTCTTGAAACTTGGACACGTCCAAACATACCTTCATGTTCTGCGATTTACTGTTGGCCCTTTAGGTAACTAATAAAAATATAATTTACATATTTGCTAAAACTGTCTATGTCCTGACAGCATAATACAAGACTAGATAATAAAAAAATCAAGCTCCTCCCTGTGGTCCTACTGCCATCTGCAGAAATGCATCGCTCATGGTTAGAAACAACCAATCCGAGCCAGGAGGAGGGACTAAGCGCTGTCAATCATGCTTGTATATGCACTGCACACACCCTCCCCCGTACAGCACATACAATCTCAAGATTGCTTGTTTGCAGCAGCTGTGCTAACGACAGAGAAACAGCTTAATAGAGAAGCTGTTTATGCACCAACATCAGTGGCTATGCTACCTAGCATGGCATATCTACAAAGCAGGCTCCGCTGTGTGGGAGGAGCTGCAGCAGAGAACAAGGGGGCTAATTATACTCAATACATACTTAGGTACTCCTTTTTATTTTGTTGTTACTTACATACATTTTTTTCTTACTTTTTAGCCAATTAAATATTAGTCATGCTGCTAAAGAAATATGCATCGGAAAGAATCCTGCTATTTTAACTGGCCGAGCTGCTGTCTGTACATATATTTAGACATCACTGTGGTGTTTCCCTCGGCAAAATATAAGAGCTTTCTCACACTGCACATGTTGCAAAAGGAAGATTGGAAGAGGAGGTTTGTGGGCAGAAATCTTGGATGCTTTGACAAAAACATGGCCACCTAATAATGAGGATTTTTTTATTTCTTTTTCAGTATTACAGTATATTTTATCGTTATTAGTGAATTTTTACTTCCTGAAACAAAATATGATGCTGCATTCCTCCATCCTGATTGAAAGCTTGTTAATGCATCTCTTTTAACGGCAACGTCCTTATTGGTGGAGATATAAACCTCCTCATCGCTCTGCTTTGAATCTTTGGAAGGGCAAAAACCGAGACGAGATCAGTAGTAACTTTCTGTTAAATATTGATTTTAAATAAAGCTAGGCTTTTAAAAAAAATAATTTATTTTCTCAAGTTAATGCCCAGCTCCTTCTACTCTCATCGACATTGATTACCTTTAAATGACTGGAGTACAGCTCTCACTCACAACTCAATCAGAAGGTCACTCAGCTAGAGCGAGGCGGGATTAAAAAGCAATAACTCCTCAAACCTAATGACCATATATTGCAATTTTCCTTCAAACATATATGACCCATAGGAGGGTATTGAACAGACTGTTGAAAGAAAGAAAGAAAGAAAGAAAGAAAGAAAGAAAGAAAGAAAGAAAGAAAGAAACAAAGAAAGAAACAAAGAAAGAAACAAAGAAAGAAATTGGTTCTAAAATTTTTTTGGACCTAATTTTTATATTGTCCTTGTTACTGGTGACAAGTCCAGAGGACTGCTGGAGATAGGCACCAGATGTCCTTCTGCTTTACATAATGATAGTAATGTTTTCTATTTTTTACTTTTATTTCCTTCTACCTACACTTTTTCAGTCAACACCTTCCGTTCTTGGCATTGAGACGTTTCTAAATATTGTTTCTGCTGTAATTGTTTTTGTTTTGTTTTCTGTGCATCTTTGATTTGTGGAAAGAAGCGACAAACTTGTCTGAAAATTAAGTAAAAATTGTAATCTCTTCAGTTTCCTCCTCCTTCAGCCGCCTTCACCGCTTCAGCTGAGACTTTTCAGTTTTTGGTAAACTCTGAAATTAAACCACAAGTTCTAATATTCTTCTTGCACAAATAAACAGCTGGGTTGTGGTTATAAAGGCCTGAGCTATCAACTCCCTAATGGTATTAAATATTAACTGCCTGCTTGCCTGAAATCCAAAAGGCAAAATATTAGATTTTGTTGCACAGTGTTGTTAAAATCAAATCTCTTTTAGATGGAGAAATATATGCAACACACTGGAGAACTATAGATCTAGATTAGTGTAATTTAGAGTAGACTACCTCACAAAAACGTTCATGCACCTTCAACCTTTTCATATTTAGATCTAAGTGAATTTAAATCCAGAAATTTTAATCTCATTGGGATTTTATTTCATGAATCAACACAAAGTGTGAAAGAAATTGTAGACGGTGTTACTTTTTTTTTTTTTTAATAAAATCTGAAAAGTGTGATGTGCATTTGCATACAGCCAATGTTTTGTAGAGTCACCCTTTGTTGGAGTTACAGCTGCAGGTCTTTTACGGTCTTTCTCTGCCATTTTTACAAGTGCAGAGGCTGAAATGTTTTATGAAAACAATGCTTTTCTTTACTAAACATTTTATACTCAGTCAGATTAGAGAGAGAGAGCATCTGTGAACATCAGTGCTTAAATCTGGCCTCAGGTTCATCATGGGATTTATGTCTGGTCTTTGACTGACCCATTCAACCAACGTTTAGGTCAAAGCCTAAACGACCAATAAAACACAGGCACAAACTTGTTACAATGGATCTAAAAGCACAAAAGTATTCCTATGATGTAATTACACAGGAATTGTAAAACAACACAAACATCATTAACCACCTATATAATGTTTTATGTACTCTAAAAAACATTACTATCATTTTGGTTCCTAGTTTTATTTCTAAAAGGTATTTTTATGATGAATTGTAGCCCTTATTAGAGTCCTGTGCAATTTATTGATCTGAAGGATTTTATTTTATTTCAGTTCCCTGCTGAATAAAACCATCCTCACAGCATGACGCTGCCACCACCATGTTTCAGTGAGAGACGCTGTGTTCACGTAGTGAGATGGTACTAGTCAGTAAATATTGGAAAAAGCTTCTAATGACTGTTTCAGTGGAAAAGTTCAATGGTTGTGAATATTTTTCCAACCTGCTGCATGACAAACGCAAATTTCTATCTTCAGATGAATTAAAGCGACATTTTCCTGAAACAATCACATGACAATCTGAGTAAATAAAATCCAACACACTGATTCAACAACGGAGATTACTCACCTCCACATTTACTGAATACAAAAGATTAAAAAAAAAAAAATTAATCATCTGAAACGCATCAGATGATGAGAAAAGTCTTTTATCCTTCAGATAAAAACGTTACCTCTAGTTTTTACATCTTCAATTAAGAATAAAAGTCACATTTTTACACTGAATTTTAATTGTGATTAACAAAAACAACAATAGAGTAATTCAAAAACACAGTATTTCTAGGTGCATTTAA
Source organism: Poecilia mexicana (assembly GCF_051168715.1). Taxonomy (NCBI): domain Eukaryota; kingdom Metazoa; phylum Chordata; class Actinopteri; order Cyprinodontiformes; family Poeciliidae; genus Poecilia; species Poecilia mexicana. The sequence continues at coordinate 15,685,178 of NW_028263389.1, forward strand.
GTATTTAGACTGAATTTACTTACAGCAACTCAAAGCTGTCTCAACATAAGACCAGCACATCTTTTCAATGTCACCACCAACCTCTTCACCATTTTATTTCCTTAGAAATATAACGTTGATTTAAACAACAGAGAGGCATTTCCTTTGAAATCCTTTTTCTTTCTTTTTTTTTTAAGGTAAATAAAATGCTTTTTTTTTTACCCCTATTTAAATAGGCTTACATTCTGGGCCAGAGGTTTTAGAAAATGAAATGCGAGTTAGGATTGTGGCGTTGTTTATTGCTGTGATTTAAAGCGAGTGAGCTACCAGGGAGTAAACAAACCATGTCGTGTGTGTGTGGGATTACCACCCAGAGTCCTCCTGCTCCTTTTGTCACAAATGAAAAGAAATAAAGCCGGGGGTCGGTGCTTACGTGCTGCGATGTGGGCGCTCCCAGTGATGCAACAGGGCAGTTCAGTCGGCTTCAAAAGAAAACCATCACAGCTAGCTCAGCAGCAGGAGGGACCGTCTTCTCTTTTATCATTACGGTGGAAAATTAAAAGTTTACTCTGCAATTGCTGCATAAATCAACCAGCAATAATTACTTGAAGATGATTAAAGGGTCATTGGATTAGTTCAGCGCTAGACCTGGTTCATCTGGACCAAATCCAGGGGCATAAAGGTGAAATTAAGAGTTTTCAAACTATGAAAAATAAAGACTTATAGAGCTGTCACGGAGGGAAGGGGACATGGATCCGGTGTGAGTGTAACGGGGAAACCAGCAAGGGATAAATGAAAACCAGGAGCTTAATTACTGAGGCAGGGCTGGAAAATTGCAAAGAAACCAGAGTAGATGTAGTACAGCTGTGGGAGAAAGAAAGCAGGTAGATAGAGGGAGGGAGACTAATTAACACAAAAGAAATGGAACTAAAACTCATAAAGGACCAATAAAGCAGGGAGGGCAGTCTAAAACTGAGAAAGTAAATCAGTGGGAACAAAGAAGTTTCAACTTTTTGAGTCCTCAGAGGTGTGTGCAGGTTGTGTGTGGGTCTCTCCTTACCATCTGCTCCTGCGGGATGTGACAGGCGGTTGTGGTCTCCAGCTGCTCCTCATTAGGAAGCAATCAGGAGGTGCATAAAGGAGGAGCGGATTTCATCACTCACTCCATCATCAGGTCACTCAGTTCTCTCTGAGTTGTTGTTGATCTGTTTCTGTCATTTCCTGCTGATCTGAGATCAGGTCTGTGGCTTGTTGCCCTTTGCTATATGTTGAGCCTTCCTGTTATCTGCTGAAGTCTCATTCTCTCTCTCGCTCTCCCACCTGACTCACCATATTGTAGAAGACACGGTTTCCTTTCAAATAGTTTCTCACATCTCCATGCATCCTGCAGAACCCTCATTAAAACAGAAAATGGTTAATGCTGAGTCCGTTTCACTCAGTAGCAACACTGAAGATGGGTTGTTGGATAAGAACTTACCAGCCAAGCTGAGAATTGTTAGATTCTGGCCACCAGCTGATTTCTTAGTTAATCAGCTGGAACAAAATGGAACAAAAATGCCTTTTATTGCAGTTGTACAGGGTGCCTCAAAATTTGATGTGTAAATTTAAGGTTGTGGTCCCGCCCTCCTTTTGTCCTCTAAATCTGAGCTTTTGTTGTCTTATTTTCACTGATATTTCATAAAAATCGACTGATTGCTTCATCATATCACTTTCAGGCCTTGAAGAAGCAAATGAAACCCAAATCATGTCAATGATGTCCACACTGTTACAGGTCGAAGTTGTCCCAGGCAACTTCACAGATATTACGAGCTTGTTTAATCATTTTTTATTTACTTCTTGTTTTTATGGCGACATATAGTTAGCAGTTCCACAGCAGAGGAAATGAACGGTAATCTTTAGCTTGGTTTCCCCATAGAAGAGCCTGACGTTCCCCAAACTGTTTATCTCCAGAAATGAATCGGTAAAAATCCCTGACAATTTTGAAAATGTAAAACTTCAGGAGGAGAGAAGCTTGTTGTTCTCTTTTGATGCCTCAGAGCTGCAGAATATATCAGCAAGCCGTCATCTTCTCAGACCAATTATTTTTTTGCCGGAACATCCTCCATTTCTTCCAGCTTTCGTTTTATTTCCAAGGGCTCAGTAATTAGCTGGAGCAGTTGTTCGGGTTGACTCCCGCCTCAGATGAGGTGAGCCTTGAAACCGAGCAATAAAGGTTGAGGAACATTAAACCTTAACAGGGTTCCAGGCTGACAGATCCTCCCCAAAAACACTGAAACGTGTGGCTTTCATGACAAAGTTCTGGCCTGACTTCAAGAGAAGACGGAGAATTTGGGTTTTACCTTATCACTTCGGTTTTGAAAGTTGAAAGAGAGATGCAGTCAGTTCACACGTAATACGGTATACTTTTTATTTGCGATGTTTTCTTTCTGTATAATTTGCCCTCAGACACACTGTGGACACAGTTGCGTAGTTGAAGGGAATGAGGCTTGAACATGAGTCCCATTCCTCCTTGTCACCCCATTACCTGCTCTATGTGCCTCCCGTTACTGCTTCTCTTGCTGGAAATATAGCCTGCTGCTGATTACAGATTGTACTGCGAGACTGGAGACTACCTGCCTTTTTAGTGTGAGAAAAAGAGCAACTAAAAAGGTACAAACACAGAATAAGTTCAGCTTTCAACACTGTTTTGTATCAACCACAAATTACATCTGGGTGTATTGTGTCGTATGGTGCATTCAGAAGTTTGGTGCCTTTGTTAATTATTCCACTGTCTTTCCAATTAGTCACAATGACTAAAATTTGATGTAAAAATATGACTTTTATTTTTCGTTTGAAAGGTTTCCTCGACCGTCATTAGCCAAATTAGCCTTTTCTCTGATGCAACAATCCTTCTGCACTCTGCTGGAAACTCGTGGAGTGGCGCCTCACTGTGCGGATCACTGAGCTGAGCCTCAGCTCTCAACATTCGCATCTATGACTGTCCAAAGCGGGCTGAGATATGATACATTTATTAGATTTTAACATTTCATTGGACCACAGGTGATAATCAGTTCAAAACCAGTTTTAATGCCTCGCCTTTGGAGGAAGAAAAATAATATACAGCACGGGTTTGTACAGAAGTATCTGGCAGTCCTGAGAAATTATTCAGTGTCCAGGAACATTGTGCAAAAAGTCAGGGAACATACATTTTTAATTCAGGTTCTGAATAAAAAATAACTGAGTAATGTTTCACTCCCCGGTGATATTCATCAACCTCCTGGCTGCAAAGAATGATATAATGAACTTTATTCCTTCTGCATCAAACTAAACGGCAGCTGCTCCCAAACTGTGTACGTTTATAAAGAGCGTAGGAGAAAACAAATGAATTTGCCCCTGAAGTGTTCATTTATCAAAATGAAAGCCGCAGCTGCCGGGTTCGGAGTTTCTTTCTGTCCTTCTGATCTTTTGATCTCTTTGAAATCCAGGCAGACAAAGATTTGGGTAATTCTAGAAATTACCACCAATTCACTCACAGAGTATTGCTTAGTGCGCAACTAAAATCAACTTAAGTTCATCAATCAAGAACAGATCAATCTGTTTTTTGTTTGCTTTTTTTATGCTGGGATCATTTATTGGAAAGCTAAAAAAAAATCTAAATGAGTTTTACTTTAATATGATGTTGATTCGGTAGCTTTCAGTGAAACGAGATGAATCAGTCAGAACTGCACTCATTAAATAACACTTAGAGATGACAGTTGCTCTATGTTCATTTCTTTCTTTTTCCTCTGTTTTTGTTTCTTTGTTTCTGTTTCTTTCTTCCTTTCAAAATTTTCTTTCTCTCTCTGTCTTATTTCCTTCCTCCTTCTAATACATCAATCTGTTTGGCTTCCTTTCTCCGTTTTCATTCATCCTGCAGTTTTTAAGTCTCAAATGATTGCGTGACGAAGTGCAGTGATTCTTAAATTTCCTTTATATTTTCCTACATTCTCTGTCTTGTTCTCAGATGTAAACAAACAATCGGCCTCTTTTTTTTTTTTTTTTTACTGTAAATGATTCACAGATCTCATTTAACTGTCAAAAACACCCATCCATTCTCTATATACCCACTCATCCTTGCATGGGATGCCTACATCCACCTGTCAACCAGGTTACAAGCAAAAACTTGCACCTAAGGGCAAATTAGTCAAACCAATCAACCCAACAGTGGAGGCTACTAGACTGTGAGAAACCAAATATGCACACAGAGAACATGCAAACTCCATGAAGAAGGCTGGGATTTGGATCCAGAGTCATATTTTTGCAAGGTACCAATTGTGCATTTCCAACAAAAGCAATGATCTATGATTCCATAAATCCTAGAGAATGTGAGTGTGACCAACTGTGGATCAGTGGGAAGAGTAGTTGTCTTGTAATTCAAAGGTTTTGGGTTTGATTCCAGCTTCCTCCTGCCTCCTTTTGATGTGTCCCTGTGCAAAACACTCAACCCCCAAGCCGCCCACCAATCTGTGTATCAGTGAGTGTGACTTTATGAATGTGCAACTCTACTGCCAAGTTCTTTGAGTAGATGGTATAACTAGAAATTATATAGAATTAAGTCAATATTTTTTTTTATATAATTTATTGCGCTAAACTGCTCATAACATCAGGATATTAAGAACTGGTCACTGGCTTACAGTTAACTCTGAGCTCTGAACTGGAGCTGGGAGCCGTAACTTCCTCCAGTTTCCACCAGTTACCTGGCAACAGCTCCGTGCCCTGAATTACTTGGTTTGCTCGTGTTCACAGGCAAATTGGAGTTTTTACACTTTGATTTCTGAACCGATGAAACAAATGAGGAATTATGTGTTAATAGGTGAGATTAAGAGCTACCTGCTTGGAGGCAGACAATGAAACAGCTTCTGGATGCAGGCTTGTTTCTGAGATGCTTCTGTCTTCTTGTTAAAGTCTCCAAGCAAAAATACAAGTCTATATGTTTACATGTTGGAAACTCGGGAAAACACAGATTTTTTTTTAATCCAGAGATTTATTTATTTTTTTATCAACATAGCTAAAACGCTTTCTTTTGACCTTTTTATAAACTCATTCAAAATTCAGTATCTGATCATTACGAGCGTAAATGTTCTTGTTTGTTAGTTTGACTTGAATTTTTGAAAATCAGCTTCAGTTTAAGAAAGTATTAAACAAAAAGATTGAAAGAAAGTCTGGTTCAGAACAAAATGAACTGTGATTTTGTCATTTCATTTTTCACTGCACACATCTTGCAATGAAAAATATTCACACATAGATAATGAACTCAGCTATGTGATAGACCAACACAAAGCAATTGTGAAGTGGAAGCACACCGATGCATCGTTTTCACAGTTTCTTATGAATATAAATATAAAAACTGCAGTGCGACTTTGGATTCAGCTTTCTGAGGCAGCAGTTGCAATTTTTCCTCATTACTCTTTACAAAATAACTCCATCTCTGTCCGATTGGACGGGACGCGTACTGTGATCAATAATTTTAAAGTCTTACCACAGATTCTCAATTCGGTTTAGATCTAGTCTTTGACTAGGCCATTCAAACACATAAAACATGGTTTCATCATACTTATGGTTTTTGTTGTCCTGGAAGTCTTCAAGTCTTGTGCAGCCTCTTTTTCTTGCCTCTTGTCCGTAAAGCCCATATTTATATAGGGCTTTTGTTTCCATTTCTTCCTGCTTTTGGATGAGGTGCTCCAAAAGAATTTCAAAAATGGGTTTTATTTTGGTGTATCAGAGTAAAATGGAGCTGAAAACAAATGCATTTTTATTTACAGTAAAAACGTTAATCCATGTCTCCCTTTCCTTGATCCACAAATTGTTTGGGGGGATTTTAATCACATAAAACACCTAAAGTCCAAGCTGTCCGCAGCGGCTAAAACTGACTGCTGGCTCAGCATCCAACCATGTTGTGTCTCAGAGATTCTCTCGCCCTCCTTTTTCTTTCAGCAACAGTCCAGCATGGGCAACTGAGCTTTTTCCATCCACAAACATATTTTATTAAAAAAAAAAAACAAACAAAAAAACGTTGGAACGACTGAAGTTCAGCCCTTCTGCTGCTCAGCGATAAACCCCGTTAATAAATTCACAGCGTTGAGCTCCGCTTTAAATCACGATCGAAAAAGATGAGTGAGAAACAATTACTTCTGAGGCAGAAAGTAATGACTTTAAATGAATCGAGCAGCGGACTTGAAAAATACGTAATATTTAGAGCACACATTTTCCGAGCTCAATCTGTGCGCGGAAGTGTCGCAGCAGACAGCCGAGCTGATGATTTACTCTGTGTGTGTGTGATTTTTTTTTTTTTTTTTTAAGGGCTGCAGGCTTTTAAACTGACACCGTGTTGAATTAGACAGTTAAACCTGGATTTGCCTGCTCGAATCTGTATGGAGAGATTAAAAGTCTCTCTCAGGGGCTGATATGTTCCAGCTGTAGATCACAGTAGCTGTTAGCTCACCAGAGAGCAGGGTCCATTAAAGAAGCAATCCCTCCGTAAGATTACTGCAGCTACAAGACGCATGATTTATTTAGTGTTTGAGGGGGGGGGGGGGAGGTCTCCATATTGAATTTGTTTTACAGCTGGATCACACATACAAGCGTGGGGAAGGAGACGGACACACCTCCTCTTCTGCAATCTCCATTGCTGCATTCGCAACTTTAGCTGAAGTAGATGATCACATTTTACAAGACGCAACCCCCCCCAATGAAACTCCAGCACACAAATCAGAAGTGCTCCCAAATTGATTAGCTTTTCTCCCGCGTGTGTCTGCAGACGATAGCGCACTTCTGCCTGCGCTGCTGCGGTGACATGTATAGATCTTGTTCTGGTCAGATTGTGCAGCGCCTCACTCGAGAGATGCCAGCTGCTGCATAAAAACAGCCCCCAGAAAAATAATTCAGCGCTTTTGAGTTGTGCCCGCAGTGTGAGGGAAAGCAGTGAGGGATGTGGCTGTAAAAGCAAAATTAGGCGGTCTATTTTTCTTCTGGGAATTTATAATCTGTGCGACTATAAGTTTTTTTTTTTTTACATAGACATAAATTGCCACTCAAACCCTTGTTCTGTCTGAATATTTCAAACTTTGGCTGGGCCTGCCAATGAATAAATTAAATCAAACAGCAGCACTGCAGTGGAGGCAACACTTTTAGTCATAAAAGTTCAAATGTTCTCATAGATATAATTCTTGCTGTGGAAATATTGAAGATGAAGGGTTTGATATCGAGAAGGTGAGCATCGCATCCACTGAAAATGTACAGTACCAAAGGCCTTGAGGCACCGGCCAGTATGAGGTTTTCATGGCTCGGATGACCATGACTTATGGATACCCAGGTAAAATGGTACAGCACAAAAAATTTACAAGAAAATTTATAACAAAATCTAATCAGTTTTACTTGAAAAACAAAGGCAGCAGTTTTGCTCAAAAGAAGCAAAAGTGCAACATATTATTTTAATTGTTATTTGCAGTATTTGTGTAAGTCGTCTGTTTGCAGCTGTGGAACGTAACCCAAAATTATTCATGGAAAACCACAGTTTACATAAAATGTTTGAAAGAAATTGCAATTTGGGAAGCTGAAAAAACATTGACCCAATGCTACTTTGCTGTCATTTGTACAGGAGCCAATCCAAGAGCGCTATTTAGTTTCCTTGGCAGTGATTGACTGAATCCTCAAGACAGGAGATGAGGAAGACTGTAGATTTTAGCTTCCCTGGTTGTGGTAAGAGATTTCCTCTGTGCATATTAATGTATATTAAAGTTTGAACTATTAAAACATGTAGTTAATAGTGTTTTAGAGGGAGTTTCTACTATTTGTAGATTTTAGCTATTTGTGGTTCCTAAACCCCATACATATCAGAAGTCTACTGTATAACCATAGGTTAAAAAAGAAAAACAAACATTCATCCCTTTAATCTTTCATGAATTTCATGCTCACAAGTATTTCAAAATCTGTCTTTCTTGAGGATTTATCTTGTAATCACTTGAAAAGAGTGGTCTTCTTTCAGCCAGCTGACCAGCAGGCTGAAGGATTGTGAGTGGACAGTAGCTGTGTTGCCACCAGAAAAAACACCTGTTGCCTTTGCACTTTCTGGGATGCCTGACTTCAGCCATGAGCAGGCATCTGCCTTGTCAAAAGATAGTAATTGTAGCTAAATTGATAAAATGAATATTTTTGCTAAGCTTTACTTTTGAGATCACAAACGGTTGCTTTTCTTTGAATTTAGAAAGGCAAAACAAAAAGACTGGTACTCTTAGACTGCTAATAAAAACCAAACAATTGAACTGTCTTAACAGTAAACACCTGTAGAAGAAGGTCCAAATGTCTTCTAAATTTGGAAAACAAACCACAACTCAGGGCTGGGTGGATGTAGGACCTTTTGGCAAAGGGACTGGAAATGATCCCAAACGGCACAGAGAAAAACTTACAGCTCAAGCAGCCTGGAAGCTGACCAATGCCCAGAGGCCCTGCATAAACATCTACTAGAATCTACTCAAAATGCAATATAAACACATACATGCATGATGAAAGGCACAAATACAACATGCAAAAATCTTGAACCTGTGATGAACTCATGAGTCATCTCAGTGTAAAAAGTCTCTGAAACCCAAGGAACGAACTAAGCACAACTCATGACAGACACCTTGCAAATAACCAGCTTTACACAGCCTTTGTTCCAACAGCTGGTTGCAAAGACACAATGCACTGTTGTTATGTTTTTTAGCTGAATCTTTGAAAAAAAATTAAAAATAAAGCAGCTGGTACCTACAAAAACAATTTCAGGTCCAACAAAATAAGAAAGGACTGTGAGCTGAAAGCCTGGCCAACTAAAGGAAGATGCATCCTTCAGGTCCGGTGTTGGATGGCTGGATTTATTTTTTCCTGTTTCTTAAAGGCACACTTACCAAATTAATCTGATGTAGATAATTTTTTATGTCTTACACTTTGTCTTTATTCCTTCACTGATCTATTATTTTTATTTATAAACATGCACTGCTCAATATTCCAACATGTGTGGGTGAAAGGACTGGAAAATTAGCGAAAGAACAGCAAAAATCTTTAACAAAAATGTGGAAGTTCCTATTAATAATGGCCACAGCAAAAGGCTTACTAGAAAGTTTGGCTCCTATGAGGCAATATTATGGTTGGGAAAACTTTTTTACAGTGAGCATAGATTAAATTACTAGCTGTAGTTGTTGTTCAACAGCTATAGTTAATATTCAGAGCAGCACTTTGTATTGAAATGTATGTAATGTATTTCTAAAGTTTATATATATATGGATTACCATTCAAATTAAATACTAATGCACAGCTTTTCAATTTAATCGCAGTTCCAGGGAGTTAATTTACTGCAAAACAGTTTTTAAAATGTTGCACATCCTGACTAAAAGATGGTAATGAGGTCAATTTATCTCTAAAATCAATGTTTCTCGGCTCCTCTCTGAATGCAGAGGAGTCTTGAAGATTATACAGAAAGCCACTCTGACTGATTTTATAAAACTGTTTCTGTTAGATCAAAGGTCTTAATACAATTTTAGGTTTACAATCAGATACATACATATATAAATATAAATATATATTTCTTAGAGTACTTTTTAATAAATGAGTCAACTCAATAACTCAAGTAAATACAGTATTAATATGTAAGATAGACATACATTACATAAAAAATCACAAAATAACACAATAATTGAATAAATAATTTCAGTATTTATATTATTTTTTTAAATACATAAAAATAAGCATGGAAACAAATATTAAATTAAAAAATTATATACAAATTTTATTTTTTTATTGTCATTGTTTTAATACAATGTAATTTATGCAATTTACACTGTAAGCATTGTAAATGTATAATTATTTTTTTTATTATTGTCATTGTTACTACTACTACTAATAACAATAATAATAATAATAATAATAATAATAATAATAATACAGGTTGTTCAGAGTCCCAGTAACAATTTAAGTATTTCAAGGTGAACTTTAATAATTAAAATGATAGATAAATAAACAAATACATAAACATTTTATGCAAAATTGCCTCTTTAGTGTCATGTTTAACAAATTAATTATCATGCAATTAAAACATTATTTACCTACCACTCTTATTATGTCTTTAATTTGTTTCTATATATATACAGCAACTATATATACATATATATATATATATATATATATATATATATATATATATATATATATATATATATATATATATATATATATATATATATATATATATATATATATATATATATATATATATATATATATATATATAGTAGAAGTTTTTGCCTTTGATATTCCAACGAGTTTGACTTCATTTTGTTTGGATGGAACCCTACTGCCCCCTGGCGGAGGCAAGGAGGTTCAGCCACACCAGGGGAGGCGGGGATGCAGATAGAGATGCTGGACGGAGGATTTTCCAGATGTTTGACAGAATTGAGCCTTGACACGCAAAATGTGTTGGTATTTGAGTATTTGAAGGAAATATTATCAGCTTGAGAGATTCAGAACCATATCGAGTTGCAAAAGCTGTCCTCCAATAAAAAAAAAAACAAAATCTATTATTTATTTGAAGCTATAACACATTTGCTTCTTTCCAGTTGAATTATAATCAGCATCTGTTGCTTGTATTTCCAGTAAGATTTCTGATCAGTGCTGGAGTCATGAGCGTTGATTTGTGTCATGAAGAAGTCTTGCAGGCTCTCAGTTTGTTCTCGTGGCTTCAACAGATCGTGTTGTGGCCGTGCCTGCATGCATGTGGTTGCAGAGAAATCTTTTTCACACTTGCAGGGAACGCATGCGCGGAGAGGAAACCAACTGGTTTGTGTCAAGTCGGAGGCAGACGGATGTGATCGAGCTGAAAATCACCTGTATTCTGGCATTCATGGTGACACAGTAAGTAATCGATTTATTGGATTGTTTTTCCCCCCTTCCATATAACATGATTGTTTAAGAAGATTATCGCATTTACGCTTCTTTTTTAAAACAAAAATAAAACGCGGATAATTGAGGAGCATCTTTTTCTGGATGTTCCAGCATCCATATAAATGTTCCTGAATTATTCATCATGACTTCTGTGTAATCGTCGCTAATTAAACCGATTTAGACCTTTTCAGGTTTTATTTTTCAGGGCTATTTGCCTAAAAGAGAAACACAGGGGGGAGGAAAGCAACATCTTATCAGCCCTTCTGATCAAATGATTTCATTGTATTTCTATAAATGGCCGCTCGCTTTGGGCTGAGAGCTATGCTTGTGTGTGCCATCACGCGTGCGTATCCTCCCGAGGATGCAACTGATGGATGCGATCTCTGCGGTCCAAGGAGTGACGCCGAGCCGCTGTCATAACCGCTCTCTGACAGAGAGGAGGGGAGCTGCTCCTCATGCTGGGATTCTTTCTGAATTTTTTTTTCTTACCTTTCAGCATAATCCAGTTTGCTTTGGATGCATCTGACATTAGTTTCCTTTATACTTTGCACTAAGATGTCTTAACAGAACCTAAAAAACTGCACAGAAAATGGCATTGAATGTCGAAATGCATTCTACAAAATGCATCTGCTGTAACAGGTGGAAACAAATATAAGTTATTCTCAGGAATATCATTGAAAAGGCAATTCAGTTAGAATGCAACTCATATGTTACTCAGTGCTGTATGCTTTTTAATGTCAGACCATTTAACTAATTTACTGTTAGCTTTAAAAAAGACAGATGAAGAATATGAGATAAAGAAGCTTCTGGGCTTAACCATATTTTTTAGAGGACTGTTGTGCCAAATTTCACACCCAAGACTAAAGAGATCTTACAAAAAACGGGGAACCTATTCCAGAAGTTGCTAACCTACCAAAATTACTCCAAGAGCCGACCAATGACTTGTCCCAGGAGTCACAAACGAACCATTTAAAGCACCCCAGAGTTTAGTTGCCTCTGGTAAGGTCAGTGTTCCCGATTCACGGCTGAACAAAGTCTGAAAAGAAAATACTCAAATGCCCATAGCCAACTGGATGATCTTCAAGATTTTAGGGAAACATAATATGAACGGAGGAAACAAAAAATGAACTTTTAGGAAAACATGGATCCGGATAAATCTGATAAAAACTAGCACAGCATTTCAGAAAAAGACCATCATGTCTACAGTCAAACATCTTGGTGGCGGTACCATGAGGGTCAGGAGCTGCACGTAGTCAACAGAACCATGAATTTGACTCTAGAAGAAAGTTCTGAAGAAGAATGTCCGGCCCCTTAGTTCATGAGAACTACAATTCAAAGCACATCAGTGAGTCCACCCTGAATTCAAAATGCAAAAAGAAGAAACACGAGCAGGAGACAAAAATAAACTAGACGAATCTCAAACAAGCTGTTCCATCAACTGGTCTAAAGTTTACGATCATAACCTCACAAAGCAAAAAAAAAAAAAAGTGTCAGAAAAGGACTTAGTAAGTAGCCCAACTGTTCATGTTGATCACTTCAAACATCTTCTTAAAGATGCTTGATCTGACTGTTTCCGTTACGCTGATGTGAAATGTTGGAAGATGCCTTCAAGAAGGGCATCCATGGCCTGGAACTGCGTAGACTTCTAGTATCGTCCAACCTGAATGTTTCCAATGTAGATCAACTAAACATGCAGGATAGTTCTCTTATAAGAAGCTCTAGATAGTGAACTGCCTAGGGACGAAAAATAAGACCTTTTTTTTTTTTTTTACTTTTTTGTCTGAATCCACTTAAAATCTTTTCAGAAATTTAACCAGAACCTTGTCAGCAAAAGGCCTTGATGTGCAGCAATCCTGTCATTTTCAAAAACAAGAATGAGTTTTTCCTTTGCCAGGAGTCAGGAGTGTGAATGGCTAATAGAAATTGCCATGAATTCCGGATCTTAGAGCAAATTTTGCAGATGGATGGAGGGATTGATTTGCCTCTTTACCCAATCTAATGTGATCCTATTACCATTTTAATGCTCTCTTCTCATTGTCACCTTATTCCTGTCAGAGCTGCTCTTCATGCTTTTACTCCAGCGAAAGCTCCAACCTCCCTCTAACTCTGTGGTGCTCCTCTGCTTGCAGTCCATGGGCTCAGAGAGGGCGGAGATGCGCAAGAGACAGATGCAGGTTCATCAGGAAGCAGCTGCCAGTGTCCTCCAAGCGCGCCACAAAATGGGAAACACCCCCACCAACGCCTCAAACGCCTGCTGCTTCTGCTGGTGCTGCTGCTGTAGCTGCTCCTGGTAACAGACACACAGCACCGTTGGGGACATCTAGCAACCGGTGCTAAATATGATTATAGTTAATGTTCTTTGTTCAGACTAACGTTGGAAACTATTTTTGGGTACTAGTTTTATTGCAATTGGATTGCCTTGCAGATGAATGTACCGGTAACTACATTATTCAGACTTTTAGGAATTACCAACATGAAGTAGCGTAGGACTGTGGAATGGAAGAGAAATTATACTTGGGTTTTAAAACTTTTGGAGATAAAAAGCTGACAGTGTTTTGCATACGAGTTCAGCTTCAGATAAAACCCTGAGTTTCATCTGAAGAAACATAACCCCGCAGCATGACACCTCCACCGCCATGCTCCATGTGGGCATGGTGTTCCTTTCTTTACAAAAGTTCCAGTCTTGCTCCTTCAGACCATAAAACATTCTCCAGCAAAGTTTGGGGAGATGCTAGCCAGGACCAGATGGTTTCTTTAGTAGGAAAGAGTTCCATCTTTCACTCTACTTCTTAGGGTTGAAAGATCGTACTCAACCCCACCCTTCCTCCCAGAACAACAGGACCACAGTGGTCACACGCAGAGCCGTCTCCGGGGACTTAACCTGTTTTGCCAGTTATCCCTGGCTGACTTGAGCTTCCTCTGGGAGCAGCCACTCTAATGCACTCCACAGGAGATGAGTAATTCATTTAATCTCTACTTGTATATGAATTTGGTTTTAATCATTGCGCAGCAGCCACATTCCCACTTGGGATGGCACGCAGGGGGACTCTCACCTGAACCAATTACTCCGGGGCCAGCTGCTGCAGCAGAGGCGGCGAATTGCTTTTAATTACGCACAGGTGAGACCCACGGGGGCAACAAGGTAGTTGACACATTTTATCATTGACGCAGGTGGACCCAGCGGATCGGCGTGAACCTGCCATACGTGCCGAGTCAATTTGAAAGAGGAACAAACATCAGTTTGTCTAGCAGGTCCAGATAAATATCTGACTGCGTAAATGTTTTTGAGATGCTTGCTTTCACTTTGCATCAGGGGAGTCGGACCGTCTAGTTACATTCAGAGTGGTCTTGACCTGTCGTTCAGAAGAATCAAAACTTATTGGCCAAGACTGTGTGCACAATGGAGGAATTTGACTTTGGCTTCAAGAGCTGACTTAATAAAGTAATGGATAAAAGAAATAATATATAAATGTATTCAAAGCCAATTTTCATATAGAAAGAAAGAATTAAAGGAAGAAAAAGAGAGAGAAGGATAGAATGGAGGGAAAAGAAGAATAGATGTGGGAGTGCAAAGATGCTTATTTTGGTTCACAGCAGTGGCTGACTTCTCTGGCTGTACAGTGTTCATTGTGTTCATCACAGAGAGACAATCTGGGGGAAGAAACTGTCTCTGTGGCTACTTATTTTTCCAAATACAGCCCTGAAACCCTGACATCAAGATAAAGATTCAAACTGCTTGTGTCCAGGATGTGTGGGTTCTGTAACCATCCTTCTCCTGACTCTGTTCCTGTAGTGTAATGCAAGTGCTAGGTGGAGTTCTGGACTGAAAATAAGTGAAATAGCAGCCAAAGTCCAAAGATGGGACTTTATAAGACAAACCGGCACAAAGCGGGTAACTGTGAAGTGGAAGGAAAATAGAATGCGGTCTTCAAAATTTGTTCTTTGCAAGATAGCTCAAGTTTGGTCTGACTTAATGGAGAGCAACCCTAATCCTATCAACCACATATCATTGATCAATTTTAGGTTTATGGGTCAAATGTGAAAGAAAATTGATGGAGCTAAAGGTTTATAAATACTTTAGTAAGGTCACTGTAACGTCTGTCTGCTACGAAGCAGTATCTTGGGAAATTACTCAAGATGTTGGTCAACATTCCCGGTTTTACAAACAAAAAGATGGAATTGAATATCCCTACTGCTCAGACATAATGCCTCCTCTCAATCTTTTCAGTTTGACTGTTAGAGGTGATGAAGAAACCATACCGAGGTCAACGTTTGAGCAGCAGCCAGAAGGGAACTCCAATTGTGAAGAAAGGCAAGTCCCACTTCAACTCCTCTAAAAACGACTTTTAAGGAAACCAAACTGTCTTTGCAAAAACGAATTCTTCACTCATCCATCAGCCCGAAACCCACTGTGGACGAAGCTCGCTCCTGGGCAGTGTCGTTCGAGAAGCTGATGAAAAGTGCAGCTGGGCGAAGCTGCTTCAGGCAGTTCCTGAGGACGGAGTTCAGCGAAGAGAACATGATGTTCTGGCTCGCTTGCGAGGATCTGAAGAAAGAGACGAATAAGACGGTGGTGGAGGAGAAAGTCCGCCAAATATACGAGGACTTCATCTCCATTCTGTCCCCGAAAGAGGTGAGACAAAAATTCAAAGAGGAGGTTTAATCCTGTTAAATTTAGCGGCACATTTATCAGGAAATAGAGGACAAAAAGAATCATCTAAAAAGGGAATAATGTAGTTATTTGATTTGGTTGTACCCTCTGCCTTGCTGTTTTAATTGTAATATACATTAAAGTTTGAAGGATTTCCTCCAACTGAACATCTGTTCTTGAACATTTTACATCGGAGCATGATGTGTTGCTTTTTGAGATCTTTTACTTTATTCTGTTCAATTTCCGTAATTCCCTCATTTTGCAGGCGAATGAGTAATCAGGGATGGTTGTGGTTGGTGAAGTCGAACAAAGCAACGTAGTTTAGAAAGTCTTTTTACCCTAAAAGCTTTTCGACTTCCCTTATACGTCGTTTATACTCAACGTCTCACCGTTTCCTTGAACCTACAGGTCAGCTTGGACTCCCGAGTCCGAGAGGTGATAAATCGCAACATGCTGGAGCCGACCTCGTGCACGTTCGACGACGCTCAGCAGCAGATCTACACGCTGATGCAGAGAGACTCGTACCCTCGCTACATAAACTCGCCCGCGTACACGGATCTGCTGAACAGCTTGGAGGAGCCTCCCCCCGAGCCATAAACTCTCTCCACTGCCACACCGTTAGCTTTTCAGCGCATGCATACTCCCCCCCCCAAAAAAAACACACACATACTCAAACAAAAGGAGGAGCTTTTGTGTAAAAAGTCAGAGACCTGCTATTTAGAGAAAGACAGACAGGAAAATGAACCCAGCTGAAAGCCAGTCTTTATCCAGCTGGTAACTGCTGTTTATTTCCGCATGATTAGTGGATTTCCAAATCCTTCAGAGCAACCGAGAACAAAAGCTAGGTTCGGCATCTGTTACTGTATTTGTTCAGAAAACATATCTATATTTTTATACATATATAAATATATATAAATATGTTCCCTAGCGCTTGACATTGCACTTTTCTACCTTATTTAAAGCGGGAAAGCATGTATCTGTGAGCACTGCATTTGTATTTAGGTATATTGTGAGCCTTAATGCATATTCAGTTCTTGTAGAAACTTGTAGGTTTTATTTAAATGTACCTTAGGAAGAAAGGAAAGTGCCTTGGATCAACATCTTCTACACAAGCACCTTTTAGTCCGACGTGAACGGTGCGACAACTTCACATGTTGGTGCTTTCAGCTCTTCTCAAAGACACACATGTGTATATACATATATATATATATATATATATATATATATATACATATGAAAGGTTTTTACAACTCGACGAGCTGATCCCCGTAGATCGATCTCGTCTGTGTGTTTCAATACTGTGATATTAGTCATATATTTAATTTCAACAGAACAGGGAAAAATATGCTGAATACATGACCATGAACACTGATATATTTATGTATGATTTAAAGATAAAAAAAGGGAATTTGTGTGAAATAGCTATTTGAATTCTCACGAATTAAATAAAGCACAATCATATGTTCTTGCTCTCATTTGATACGAGCATTAATTAAATGTTTTGTGAATTCTTTATTGGGTTACCTCAGTGACCCATTTACACCCCTTAACCAGCTAGATATATAGAAACTTGTATGAATGCATTATGTGCATTAGTATGGTTAATATGGGGCTTTTAATTATTTATTTTGATGGAGGGTTTTTTTTTCTCAAAATTTAAATGCACCCCCTCTACTTTTTGGTTATAATTCTGCTGGATATTTGACCACTCTCCTCGGCAGAATCAGTCGATTTGATTTAAATTAGCATGTTTACTGCGTGAGGTTCAGTTATTTTAGCGTTGAGGTTTGGCTAGGCTAGTTAGCCTATTTGATTTGATAAAAAAATAAAAAAATAACAGTCTGGATCTGTGTTTGGACTGATTATCCTTCTGAACCACCAAACTGACCACCACAGCATTAGAGTTGGCTTTAAATGCAATAATATGGTAATGGAGTATTTTACTGTTTGTTGACAACTAGACCAATTAGTAGCTGAACTTCGAAAACTCAGCATGGACTTTCCTAAGATAAATATGGTTCTTAAAGCACAGTCTGTGATTAACAAATGCAAATCTAGGTTAAAACATAACGAGAATGTGGAAGCCAAAAAAAAGTAGCACTGAAATGGCCCCTTTTTTATTCCGTAATGTGTGCATATTTGTCTGTCAGTTCGTAGACATCAACTCCAAAAACAGCAATAAAGTAGTGCGGCAAATCAAAAGTAACCAGCATGATCTGGAAGCAAAATAATGTAAATTCATAGGTTTTTTTTTTTTTTATCTTGAGAAAAAGGAAAATGCAAGTTCTGTTTTTGATACCTATCCGGACTGGGCTGGAACCCTCCTGCAATTTACTTTCAGTAGGATTCAAAAATACTCCCTCTCTGTCAAGAAAAATGCAACATATTTTTGCTATTTGCTGCAGTCTTGAGAACAGAAAAGAAATAAAATTGGAAGGAAAATCTGTACCATCCAGAAAATGCCTGATCGCTGCATCTCTACAAAACGGCAATTTTGCTAAAGAAACTCCTGTAGCCAAAGGGACATGTCGCTCATAAATACACTTATTTGAATTACAAAAGCTTCTTTCTTTTTTACAACAGACCATTTATTGTGAGAGTGTCAGTATTAAACTTAAAAGTTTAGCCCTAGTCATTATAATACATACAGTTCCTGCAAAAATGGCTCGTCTCAGTGGCAACATGCTTTGCGATCAAGCAGCTAACGCTCCTCTACAGCAACACTGAGCGGAGCTGCAGCATTGTCTCAGTCAGGCTGTTCTGCAGGCTAACAGGAAACCCCCGGTCTCTCTGGGTCTATGGAGCAGCAGCACACATTTACTGTCAGGTACAGTTCATGGTCGTCAAGTCCACCAAATCTCAGAGGAGTCGAGACCAGAGGACTCGGACAGCACTGAGTCAGCGAGTGGGGCCACTCACTCGTCGCTGAGGGCGGGAAGCTGCTTCTCTATGAACCGCTTGATGTCGATCATTTCCTGCAGGGGAACGAAAAGACGCAGACTGTAACGCCAACTGGACGAGAGCTGCTGCTGCTTCTCAGAGAGGACTGCCTGCAGACTGACCTCTGGACAGGCACTGTGAGGTAGACCGCGGTACGATTTAAAGGTGACGTTGGCCGGGTTGATGAGGCTTTTCATCTTCTCCGCCGTCTGGGCGCCGAACACAAACGGGACGAGGGGATCGGAATCCCCGTGGCACTGGAGGACATGCATGTCCTTGTTAGGACTGTTGGCAGCCGCCTGAGAATAGAAGAGATTAGGATTGTTTTTATGATCCGATTATGACAGATTATGAGCAGGAAGGGAATATCCCTGCAGCATAGTTTCATTAAAGGGAAGGTTCAGGAAAAAAAAAAAAAAGTGGCAGCTTCCATGCTCATTTTTAAGAAAATTATTATCTGTCACAATCATGTTCTGCTTGTTGTGCCTGCTACGCTCACCCTTACTGACTTCTGATGCTGCATTCAAATGAAAGTGTAAATGTAGAGGTGCTGTTGGTTTTCTACCTGGGGGAAGGATTTACGGAGGGGAAGCCAACAGCTCAGCGCGACCACACCGGCAAGCTTCTGCTGAGACGTCAGAGCCGTGTACAGAGACAAGGCTCCACCCTGAGAAAAACGAACCCCCGCCCCACCCAAAAAAAAAAAAAAAATCAGTCATCTCTATTTCATTAAATTCATATAAATAATGCAATGGGTAAAAAGTCTGGCAATACAAACATATTCCCATACTTTTCCTAGTGCATGTACTCTTTTTAATCATTAAAGT
Organism: Poecilia mexicana; assembly: GCF_051168715.1. Classification (NCBI taxonomy): domain Eukaryota; kingdom Metazoa; phylum Chordata; class Actinopteri; order Cyprinodontiformes; family Poeciliidae; genus Poecilia; species Poecilia mexicana. The sequence continues at coordinate 15,704,504 of NW_028263389.1, forward strand.
AATTTGTTTCACCAGGAACAGACAAAGACCACCTGGTAGTTGCTGAAATTAGTTTTGAGCTTCTGCTAGAAACACTATGAAAACAAAAATCTGCGACTGTGCAAGCTTCCACAAATAATCTGGAGTTGTGTTCCGCAGAAAAATCTGTGAATACTGAACCACAAAAATCGATGGGGTGCAGTTATTGTTGATCTCTACAGTTGTGGAAAACCAGGAGCCTAAATAACAATAACACATTTTCTAAAAAAATGAAACGCCTACCTGCGAAAATCCACCCAGGAGAATTCTGTGTGAAGGTATCCCATTCTTCACTTCTTGATCTATCATAGCTTTAACTGCACAATGAAATGGGAAGAAAAAAAACAACAACTTTATTATTAGAAGACATGGGAGTAAAGGAAGTTTTTTAACTATTATTTAAACTTACCGTTTTCAGAGGCTCTCTTGATACCAGCCTCGTCTTCTTCGGCCTCTGGACTCAACCCGTAGATATCAAACCTATAAATAGTGGATTAAGCATCAAAATCGCTGTGAAGTACGGATACACGGATATTAAAATGTGTTGCATCACTGTCACATGAACTAGCAAATACCACCCGGGCAATCCCCTTCCAACCAGCAACTAGATGGAAATAAACACTGGTTACTTATATTAGCCCAGTTTTACTAATGCAATCTTTTTTCTTTACAGTGAACACACCACATCTAATGAGTACAAGATGTGACTCCTAAGTATGGATGTTGTTTGTGAAGAAAGAAACCTAGAAAGCTACGAAGAAGCACATTTCATGCTTATACATGAAATATGTTTATGCATGAAATATGAAGAAGCACAAAAGGCTTTAACAGCTTCTAGGAAAAATCTACAAAGAGAATGCAGTTTTAATAAAGCTAATACTTCAAATTATTAATACAATTAAATTAGAGTTTTATACTTACTTTGCAAAACTGTGTGACAATTGCTACTTTTCCCCCACAAAAGTTGTCACCACATCCGGTCCTGGTATAATCCATTCTCTCAAATACACAGTTATTTTTTATTTAATCTTGTAAACAAAAAGTCTTCTGTTGGAAATTTTACACATCAACATTTTTAGGAGTGCAAAGATTTTTTTAAGTGAGCAATAATTCAGGTTTTGAAAGGAGTGAATAAATTTGTTTTAATACTACTTAGTCGAATTTATGAATAGCAACCTGATCTGGATCAACATTGCAAAATTTTTGTCAATTTGTAGATTTTCATTGATTCTTTTGAAAGTTATTCACATATAATTGCTCCAATTTTCCATTTAAAGATTATGGTGAAGACAAAAATAACAGATGGAAGTGAAGTATTTCACTGTCATCTATAATTCTAAAAAGCAAACTAAGTCAGAAATTTTAAAAAAAAAAAGTTGACAATCAGCGATCAAAAATTTGCCCAATTTTAAATTGGTGCACCTCCTAAAATGTGCCCCTGGAAACTCAATCTGCACTTTTCATACCATTAAACAAAAACAAACATTAACATTCTGGAACTCTGAATCTCTTCAAAAATAAATACATAATAAGTAAAATCAATCTTAGGTCTCACCATGAAGGCATGGACATCCTCATGTTCAGAGAAACAGGCATTGTAGGACTGCAGGTTCAGACATGTTTGCAAGGATTAATGCGAGTTGCAGTGCAAGTGAAGGTACTGAATATATTAAAGGCATAATTTATTCTACAAACACACCAGGAGCACTTACGCATGCGGACAGATGTATTTCACATGAGGTATTCTAATGCCTTCAAATGCCTCTGCCCATCCATGTCTGTCAAATTTGAAACAATAACAAACAAATCAAGCAGAAGCACTGTTAGCTTATCTTTAACACAAATTATTCTGAATCTGATTTTAAAAAAACCAGGAAGACTTACCCAGTATCACCAAGGCCATGCAGAAAAATGACCTATAAATCAGAACATGCACGTCTGTAAACATGAGGTAGAGACTGGCAGCTGTCAAATTTTGAGCAGCTTCTGTTCTTTAACTCTTTAAAGGCAGCAACTGAGGATTTGACCGACTTTAAATAGAAAGTTTGCTCTCTGACACGACTCTATTACTCACCGCCGCAGTGGCTTTACGGGCAGCAGGCACGATGGCAGGTAAAGGCGCTGACATGTTGTTACCGCACATACAGCGCTGAGGGAGCCACAATTTAGCTGATCTCGGCTAAACACTGACACTAAGCAGGAGTTTAGGCGATAATACACACAGTAGCTGAGGAGAATATTCTATCTGAGGAAAAAGGTGAAAGGTACCCAGCCTCTTTTTGCCAACAGAAACCCTGAATTTTCTTTTCTGGAAGTTGAATTCCTTGAGAAGACAAACGGTCGGCTGGCTCTCCAGAAGCTACTAGGACGCTGTTTTCCAACTGACTGGGCTGTTTTAGTCCCGCCCCCGAAGCTACGTGATTGGTTGTTTGCTGATCCTCTTTAGCTATGCAAGTTTTTCATTGGTTCTGGTCAAAGCGAGTTAAGTCCTCTGCTGAATAAACACCAACTAAACCTACAAAATAATGGCACTGAATATATTTGATGGACATATACTACTCCATCTACCACTACTACTATTGTCACTACTTCTAATAATAATAATAATAATAATAATAATAATAATAATAATAATAATAATAATAATAATAATAATAATAATAATGTTGATATTTATTGTTTTTTTATTATTATTATTATTATTATTATTATTATTATTATTATTATTATTATTATTATTATTATTATTATTATGTTTACATCATGTTTTATGTTTACATGATGAAAACATAAAACAAACAAAAACTATTACGTTACATTGGCATAATAAAGGAAAATAACCAAAAGGTTGGAATACAGATTACAATTAATGATGTTTCATATGTTTTTATCACAAGGGGATTTAAAATAGGCTGCATGGTGACCCTACGGACAGGTGATTAATAATAATAATTTAAAGTATTTTATTTATTTTCAAATATTTACATTTATTTGCCTATTCATCTTTGTAATGTTGGCTTGGGTGTACTTCTGTCTTTTCAAAGACTGAATATGGCTTTAACAGGATCTGGCGTCCCCTTGTGGCAGCGTCCCTGCAGTATCTGTTGGTATCCATAACAGCAACTTATTTTATGTCTTACTGAATTTGAGCCACTGTTTAACAGCATAACATTTTCTACGTCTGTGCTTTGTACAACTTGGTTTTATAGAGGTCTTGAACGACGGTGAGTTTGAGTGACATGCTTTTAATTTGAAACAACCTATGGCTCTAAAGAAGAATTACATCCGCTGTCATGTTGTCACGTGACCTTGTGTCCTTGGTTTGCTATCTTGACATGTGAGCAGCAGAAACATGTCTTTCCCTAAAAAAACTGGCGGTAAAGCACTGGACGTTTTGCAAAATCTACCGAGAATAACTTTAACAAACTTACGTCCTGAACCAGGAGCAAGAAAGAATGTAAGCTTTATTTTCCTGTCCTTTGTTGTGGCTACCGTTAGCAGCTAAAATGCTACAATAATAGCATGACACTTGCTTGCTTTATAAGACAGTGCATCAGCTAAACTAAAGCCGTTGTTATTTTGCAGGAAAAGCGGCGGGGCAGAGGACAGCACGGAGGCAACAGGAGCGGGAGAGGTCACAAAGGAGAGCGGCAGAGAGGGACAAGACCTCGGCTGGGGTTTGAAGGGGGGCAGACCCCCTTCTACTTGCGCATTCCTAAATATGGCTTCAATGAAGGTCACAGGTAAACAAACAAAAAACAACTGTTTCTTGACTTGGTTAAGTTAAGCATTAGTGGCACAGAAAATGCAAATATGCTCTGAGTATCATTTGTTAAAAATGCACCGATTGCTCGCAAGGTGAGCGGAATCGACCGATTTTTAGCATTTTACACCTCAAAGTAACTTGGAGGCTGAGATATTCTTCAATAGTAACAAATGATATTGATATTATCATGAAGAACATTCAGCATACACGGTTTTTTTGGAAAGGCTGCATTCAGTATCCCTGGTGACTCATGCTTACTCAAAAACTGGTTATCAACTCTATAAACCATTTCAAGTCTTTTGACTATGGAAATGTCATTGTTCATATCAGAGTTAAAATTAAGCAGCCAATAAGCTCTGAGTTTCATTAAGGTTGTGCTTAATAATTCCTGAACCAACAGTATTGGGTGTTTAAGTACATTTCTGTTGTTGTTCCTTGCAAGTCGCCGTCCACAATACCAGCCTTTAACGTTGAAACGGCTGCAGTACTTGATTGATTTGGGTCGGGTCGACCCAACGCAGCCCATAGACCTGACCCAGCTCATCAACGCCAGAGGACTCACCATCCAGCCGCTAAAGAGGGACTATGGTGTCCAGCTTGTTGATGAGGTAAGTTTAGCTTGATTCATTGTCAATGTGCCACATCCGGCAGCTGGAGGTGGTTCTAGAAAGTATTGACTCAGAGAAGATGAATATGAATGCGGTAATTATTTTTTCTATCGATTTAAAATCAGTGTTTTTTAAATCATTGACAAATATATGCTACTTTGTGTTGGTCCGTGACATAAAAATTTGAATGTAAATGGCATTCAAATTTTTGTTTGATACATGACAAAATGTGAAAATGGGATGCATGCTTTTGCAATACAATGGATCTTCAGCAAGATCACATCAACAGTTATAATATGTTCAGATAAATGAATATATATTCAGCTTTTGGTGGATCTTCAAATTTCGGCATTTTATACAGAAAACAAACAAGTATAACAAGTTTAAACAAGTATGAAAGTGAAGTAATTGCAGGTTTTAAGGAGATTAATATTAGATTAAATTCCATCAGCAGGTGGCGCCACATGATGGTGTTGTGGCCAATGAGAAGACGCCTTATCGACTTCTGATTTTCACCCTTTTCATGTTCTTTTGTATTTTCTGTTTCTTTCAGGGTTCTGACATTTTTGTAGCAAAAATCAACATTGAGGTTCAGAGAGCAACTGAAGGAGCTATAGCTGCTATCGAACGGAACGGAGGCGTCATCACCAACAGCTTCTATGATCCCATAAGTCTCGGTAAACTAATAAACAACAATAATAATGCAGCTAATTTATCGCAGTTTTGTTTAAAGGCATGCCAATGTATTATGTTTTCACAGGAATCCTTATCAAGCCCGTCCCGTTCTTCATGAGGGGGCAGCCGATCCCTAAGCGGATGCTGCCGGGGGAGGACATGGTCCCGTATTACATGAGTGCTGAAAACCGGGGTTACTTAGCAGATCCGGAAGAAATCCAGCAGGCCCGCCGAGCCCTGGCTCAGAAGTACGGCTACGTGCTGCCAGATATTTCAAAGGATGAACTGTGTCACATGCTGGCCATGAGGAAGGATGTTCGACAGATCTTCTTTGGCCTGTCTCCAGGCTGGGTCGTTAACATGCCAGAGAAGAAGATCCTGAAACCAACTGATGAGAAACTACTGCGATATTACTCCTCATAGGTGTTCACCTGGTTAAACTGTCATTTTATATGTCCGAATTAAACATCGTCTCAAAAATTATGCTGATCCCATCTGGAGTTATTTTCGTGGCTCTGAACACTCTTGTGTCCCGGCAAGGCTGCATGATGGAAGGAACGTGAACTGTAACAGGTGAGGGGGAAATAAGGAAAATAAGATAACTCAAAGAATGAAAACAGGAAACAGATGCCTGGTGATGTGTGTTACTTGTGAAATGGCTTTGCATAGGGGCCCTGCAAGGGGGAGTTTGAAATTAGTCATATGCAGCTGTATCCTGGAGTGGACGTTCAAAAGATTCATCTGCCCCCTCTAAACTCAGCCCCCACCCCACATATACTCACACACATACACATACACACACCTTTTTTTTATTGAAGACAATCACAGCAGTAACATTTTAGATATGAAGACAGTTTATTCAGTTAGCCAAATTACATCATACGTGTATTTTAGTCTACATCTTGATAATACTGTTTTGTTTTTAGTGACTCCATGGGGTTGAAATGTCAAACTATGAATAACTTGGTATTTTACGCAGAAGTTTTATCAAAGGAAGCATGCAGTGCCCTGCCAAACTTAATTTATACATGTAAAATTGCATATTTAAAAGGGTACTATTGATATTTCAGATGATAGAACAACAAACTAATTTTAAAGTGAATACAAAATTCAGATCTAATATACTTGGTGGTGCAGTTGGTACATTATTGCCTTGAAGCAAGAAGGTCCTGGGTTCAGATCCCATCCTTGGGTCTTTCTGCATGGACTTTGCATGTTTGGTATTCCAGCTTCCCACACTGTAAAATCGTGGGTGTTTGGTTAATTGATTTCTAAATTGTGATGGATTGGTGACCTGTTCATGTTAAACCTCACCCTTTGTTCATTAACCACTGGAGATGGGCTCAAGTTCCTCGGCACAGACAAGCAGGTATAGGCAATGGTTCCTGATGCCACAAATTAAACTTAAGTGCAACCAACTGCTGTCGTAATATGTTTACCTTGTTAGATCCAACACGTGCAATTCAAGAGAAGGCATTGGTTTGTACTCCTCAAATCTACAGGAGACATGAAAAAGTGCCAAAAATGAAGTCATTGCTGAAAGAAACCATAAGAAGTAATGGTTGTAGTTTGTCATTCAAACAGGAAGCGTGGAAGAAGTTGCTCTATCAGATGAGACCAAATTGTGATTATTTTGGTTGACATACAAACAACTTTTAATGATGGAAAACTTAACACATCATCTCTGGGGGAACAGGCTGTGGGTCTCCTTTTCTTCAGCAGGGACAGTGAACAGAGTTGATGGGGAAAATTAATCAAAGTAAACACAAAACACCCGTTAGAAGCTTCAAAAGACTTCAGACTGGGAAGGAGGTTCACCTTCCTAGAGGACAAATTCAAAATACCTTATTTTACAACAACTTTAAATACAGTCATGAAATGATTTGGATTAAAACAGTTGTGAGGCTGATTCACCCAGTTGAAGCCTAGATCAAAATCCAATTGAGAGTCTTTTTCACAGATGTTTTACATCCAATCTGACTGAGTTTGAGCTACTTTTTCTCTACATCAGTGATATTCAACTCCAGTCCCGGCGTCCTTGGCCCAACATGAGTCACCTGGCCATATTACTTGCTTATGATCTTCTTATTTTACTCAGATTTTTTTAAGCAAAATGCATCTAAAAGTTGCAGGATACTGGACCCAATTACATAGTCTGTATTTAGGGGCTGTGATTTCTGGGCATTTTAATCCTTATATATGCCTCTTTTAAATAAAATCAAGATCTCCTATATGAGTTACATGACATAAGACAGTTTGTACTATGGGAAATGGTAAATATCAGACCGTCTGAGTCAAAGGTCTCACTTTGATGACTCTGCTTGTGGTTCCCTGAGTGTTTTCCTGAGTCCAAACTATCCAATAAGCTTCACAGGTCGAGGATACACACACACACACACACACACACCCACACACCCCCACCCACACACACACACACGTTTGTGTTGCTATCTTTGTAGGGACTTTCCATTGACTTCCATTCATTTCTACAGCCTAAACCTTACCTTGACCCTTTTCCTAACCCTAACCATCACATACCTAACCCTAACCAAAACTCAATTCATACCTTAGTCCTAACTCTGACCCCTGACCCAAAAACAGGGTTTCCCCTTGTGGGGACCAGGCTCCGGTCCCCACAAGGAGCAATTGGTCCCCACAACGTAGTACATGTCAGGAAAATCGTCCCCAAAAGGTATTACAAACAAACGCATATGCGCGCACACACACACACACACACACACACACACACACACACACACCCGCACGCACGCACACACACAGTGGGCCCCGCCAGGAAAAACCAGCCCAAATCCTTACAGCATAATACTTTAAATAAATCACGCCACAGGAAAGAAACAGCACAATCATTGTTTATGGCAGAGCTGCGGCGCTTATCTTCAAAGCAGCAGATCCTTTTGAATTTGTATCAGGTCTCAGACGAGCAGCAGCAGCAGAAAGAGAGGAGTGACTTAGGCACAAACATTAATCCAGAGGGTCTGCAAGAAAACAAGGGGAGAAATGGATGCTATTAATTCACTTTGGCCACAATAGATTTGTTAGCTTCTTTCAGGCAAGTCCTCCGTATAATCTAATGTCTGAGTCTAACCAGTTCACACGTTTTTAATTAAACATGCAGCAGAAGCAGCAGCAGCAGGGCCAGACTGCTGCCATGAACGAGCCGTTTAGGACGGATTGTCTCACAGGTCTGAGACCAGTTTCGGTTAATAATTAGGTCTAATTACAGCTAAATGTGACGCTGTTGTCTGGTGGCATGCGGGATCGAGCCCAGGCTCTGATCCGTGAGAGCTGGGATGTTAACCTACCACCGAGCCTCAATCAGTGCGTGGACAACAAAACACTCCGTAGATCTCCTCAGTTCAGCAGATAAAGAGTCTTATCAGAGCTGAATACAGTTCCTAATTTACAAAGAATAGGGCTGTTTCTGAGGCCTGAGTGGAGCTTTGAACTGATTACAGCTTGAGGTGGAAAGGAGCTAGACTGATGATTGATGGCTGGGTGAAGGCATGAGTCACAGTTCTCAGCTGACTTAACAGGAACATGCACACTGGTACCAGATAATGTATTATTAGTCTACAATTAAAGTACCAACATAGTGTTTTTATTGTTTTGGATTTTTTTTAAACCTGCAACACCACAATCATTTTACAGTCCAGACAATGAATACAAAAAACATTTTAAGGAACTTTTTAAGAGGTTTTCCTATTGTCACACTGAATCTAATCCTAATCCAGTTAAAGTCTCATCCTTTTCTATTGTTCCTTGCTAATAATGACTTATATGCTTGTTTTTTTATTGTATTTTGATTACGTTAATTTCCACTAAAGCCCAATTTAATGCTCAATGGAAACGGTTGCTTCTGTGTTAAGGTGCTTCATTTCCCACCTAGTTTTGCTTTGCTTTGCTGTTTTTTATGCTTATTTTGTAGCACCTATTCACAGTAATCAGACAGGAAATGAGCAGAGAGAGAAGGCCTCCTTACCTGCGGCGTCCGCTCTTCTTCTACACCAGTGGTTCTTAACCTTTTTTGAGGTACCGAACCCACCAGTTTCATATGTGCATTCACTGAACCCTTCTGTAGTGATAAAATATGATTCCCCCCCCCCCCCCCCAAATTCAAGATATAGGAGTGACCCAACAAGAATCTAGTTGGGTCACCCCATGATTACTAAGTCTTCTTAAAAAGTAGAGTCTCTGAGAACAGTTCTTCAAAATATAGTCAGTGTTTTCAGCAAAGTTGAGCTGACTGTCCAGGAACGACCCAAATTTGCCACAGTTTCAACAGGTTGGCCATCGAGAGAAACTGGAACCACTTTAAGGTCTTGTTTAGATTATTTAATTAGCTCTACATTCTTAAGAGAATGAAAAATTTATAATAAATAATAAAGACTTTGCGGTATTCTGATTTAGTAATGTAATTATATTAGTTGTGTTACCACCCCCACGCCACTAGAGGCAGTAGCAGGCCCGAAAAGATGCGACTGAGGAGCAGATTTAGAAGTACACCGAAAGCGACAGAATTTGGTAAAAACGGTGAGTTTTGCTGAAGTAATTAAAGACACAAGTTCAAATCCATGCTGAGAGTGGAGCTCCTTTAATCAGCAATGTAACGTGATCCTCTGCAGCAAGTCATGGCAAATCGGGGCGTCATCACGACTTTACACAGTGTGTCTTTACCTCCGCGGCAGAGGCTCCGCCGAACCCCTGAGACCGACTCACCGAACCCAGGTTAAGAACCACTGGGCTAGCTCCATATGGCACTAGTAAGTTTGACATTAGCATCAGCGCTTTGAGACATTAGTTAAAACTGGATACATTTTTAAATGTATCCTAACAAACTTTACACACCAAAAACAACAGAACCAAGATGTGCTGATTACCAGGTTAAGACACTTAACTTGTTAAATTCTACTGAAGAGCCTAAGAAAGATTAAATAAATAATGTTAGAAGTTGTTCATTTATTAACATTATGCAGAATCTAATTTGCTTAATTAAATTTTTCATAATTTTGTCAACTGTAACACTTTCTAAAATTCATTTTTACAGTTTAGCGTTTCAGTTTTGCATGCTCTTATGCACTAATAAGGCATACACTCTGCCCAGCCTGGTAATAAGTCTGACTCTGAGCTGAGGTTCGACCCGCATCCTATTCCTGCTCAGGGCTGGGAGGGGCATCACTGTATTCTAATAATGTTACCATGTTAAGCCTACCTGCACCATGTAATCCACTCAGTGGGTCTGATGTTTAAGGCTGGACCGGACCAGGCCGGGCCGGGCAGGGTGCCGTTTACACAGGGGTGTGTGGAGGCTCACACTCACCCTGTGGGTCTCGGGTCAGCTCAAACATGTATCTTGATGCCGGCCTGCTGAGTCCATACAATACAGCACAAAGCGACACATTCCCCATGCTGTGAAGATCATAGTTACCTGAGACAACACTGTTATGTCCTCTTCACACCTTTATGGAAACAATGCAGCTCTTTATGAATGACTCATTGTCATGGCATGGAGCGGGAATACAGAGCTTCGTTAGCGGGACTTTTCCACATCCCTCTCCAGAAGAGGCTCGTCAACATGGAAGATCTTGCAGCTGTGTTAGCTCATGATGGAGAAAAACGGTGGAGAATTAAAATATTTCAGCTGCGTCTGCTTCATCCCCTTTTTGAAAACAAAAACTGCAGATTTTTTGTCCCTGAAGCTGTAAAATCTGTCCCATAGATCCGAAGCAAGTTGCTCCCATCGTGCAGCTGGAGCAGGAGCGCTCACCTCCACCTGTGCACAGCCTGAACATCACCGATGGCAAAGAGAAGACGGAGAGGAGCGTCCCATATATGAGTTCTGTCTAACACAATAGCACATTGTTAATAGAACAATCCCCATTCAGAAAGCAGAGTATCCATTGAGCACAAGCACTCTGCCTGTTTGGATATGAGACAATGCTCTGATACTTGACTCACAAACCAGTGATGTGGACAAGTTAAATGAGTTATGTAAATAAGGTAGTTAAAGCTTGGATAAGCCGACTACATTTCTAAAATGCAGATCCACACACTGGTATGGCTTGTTGTTAAGAATAAAGGTTCTCAGATTATTCTAGGAGTTAATGAGCTGTAATAAAGAGCCAATAAGCCAAGCAGTCGAAAATGTTACTAAACCGAGCCACGTCAAGTCATCGACACATCAACAAGGAGGATAAAGAAGATGGCTGCTTAGCTGCAAATATATTAATGAAAGGTTAAGTAGAAGGAAAAAGTGTTGTAGGCAATAGGGGAGGTTTTGTTTCATTTTCCTGTAGGACTTTGTATCTTTCCACACTTCTAAAAAAAATTAATAGCTCCTTTAGTGACAAATGAATCACTGTTCTTGATTGACCAGTAAACTGTCCTGACTTAAACTAACATTTAAGATAATTGGGGTTCAATTAGCTGAAAGTCAATTAAAATGGACAAACATAAATATTTGAGATGTATCACTGTGTTTAATGAGTGTATATGAGTTTTATCTTTTGAATTGAATTACAGAAATAAATTTACTTTTTACAGTATTATAATTTATTAATGTGCAACTGCATGTGTTCAGATTTGTGCGCCTCTGGGGTTGTACTTGCGATAAAAAAAATGTTTAAAGAAACAGCGCTGTGACATTAAATGAAACCCATGCGAGGCTGACGTTCAGCTGAAACTTTGCGTTGGTGTATTCACGCTGGGTCATTCAAGCTAATTAATTAAATCCATTAGCGCTTGTCCTCACTGCGCATTGGAGCGTGCGTCATGATCAACACAGCTGATGTGGATTCAATGTCTAATTCTAACGAGCTGCGACCCAACAACCATAACACACAGCAGACAGTCGCTATAGTTAAACGAATAGGGCTTAATGGTCCAGGTATTAATTATATAGCCACTAAATTTGCTTTTTCTTCAAGGTAAAAACGAAATGTGCGCCATTTGGGGGGATTTATGCAATATGCACGTTCCGGGAGAATATGTTATTGATTGCATTTACTTCTTCCGTGTGTAATAGTCATCTTTGATCGTTTACTTTTACAGTTTGAACAGGCCGTCATGAGCTCTGCAGACGCGTACATTGCAGATTTACAGTGACAATGTCGGGCTTATGGACGTTTTAGAATCTTTGAGAATAAAATAAAGAAATCAATTTCCACTAGTCTCAAACAGTAACACCTGTGATTACATAAAGGCTGTATTATGTAGGCTATGCATTAATACATATAAATAAAAATAAATAAATAAATAGAAATAATAGAAATGACAAATAAGTAGAGAGAAAGATGAAACCACGTTGAAGTAAATATGCATCTAATTACACAGAAACGGCGCAAAAATCACGATAATACTTTCAATGGAAACTTTTTTGCGCAATTACACGAATTTAATTTGTAAATATTAGAGTCTTTAAAGTAGGATTAATATATTTTCGCTCATCTTTTGTATGTAAAATGTAATAAGTAAAAGGTTGGATAAATTATACAATATCAAAACATGATATATTTTTAAAAAACACAGAATTAACACTGAATCTGCCAAATTTAAATGGTTTCCCCCCTTTTTTACATTCAGAGGAACAACAACCACCAAAACTGAGAAATATACATAAATAACATCTGTTACTTACGACTGAAAAAGGCCTAGGTTTTTTAATGAAGTGTTAAAATGGTGGAATTTTCCAGCAGTTTTAGGGTTACATTCAAGATGCTTCATCTTTTCTCTAAACCCGACAAACCTGACAACGTTAATTGTCTGCGTTTTGTGATGAGCTAATCATCCTTCTCTTGAACGGGTCAACTATCTCTCTTTTTTCTGGTACGTGGAGCAAATATTTGTGCGCTTTAATCGTGCAATAAACACGCCTTGATCACGTTTCTTTCTCTTTATTTGTTCCAGTCCTGTAAAATGATAATGGCCGATAAGACCTGAGAGCCTCAATGTAATTAGTAACCAGCTCTACGTGCTGGGGAAAAAAAAAAAAAAAAAAAAAAACTTTGATGCTTTTCTTCCCCACTTCTATTGATTCCGTTTCTGTACAGAAGGTAATAAAGCTTGCAATGCGCCTTTAATGAGTGAGTCAAAGGAAGTGTATTCTTAAAATTAGTTTTAATTGACACAATTAAAAGTCTAACATAAGATGAACTTATTCAACTTTGGGGAATTGAATTTGGTTGATTATTTTTACTGTTTTGTAGCGATAAAATGAGGAAAAGGGGCAAATATACAACGGCGCATTATGTAGACGGAAATTTACAGGTTTGTGGCAACATTTGTATATGTTATGCTAAGTTTAAGTCTCAAGGCGACCCCTGGGACATTTTTAAGGGGCCATTGAATGGGGCGTGATGGGCCCCCATCACCAACCTGAGGATTCACACCTTAAATCCACTCCTCCCGGCATCCCATAGGCGGAGCCGGCCTCTTATATCACTCGTCATCACCGGGAGGATGACAGCGGCCCGCGAGAAGACCTCAAAACATCAACATAAAAACATGCGTTTCAGCCAGGTGGCCCCTCATTTCCAGCCATGCGCAAACCCGCTGGAGAGCGAGGACGGACAGCAAATGAGCGAGGTGCGCTCCCCGAGTTCGGGGCCCTCCAGTCCCATGTCTGTCCACTCGGAGTCCAGCTGCGCCAGTCCAGAGGCAAAGTCCGCCCCGGCGCAGCAGAGGGTCAGAAGGCCGCTGAACGCCTTCATCATCTGGACCAAGGAGGAGCGCAGACGGCTGGCGCAGCTCAACCCAGACCTGGAGAACACGGATCTCAGCAAAATACTTGGTAATTCTGTTATCTTAATATTTGTCCAATTATGAGGAGGCCTGAGGGCCCTAAGAGAGATTAAAACGCACTGAACGGTAGTTGGAAAAACTGCATCCTGATGAATTAGAAGGTCACAGAAAGTTTTGTTTAATGTAAAAAAAAAAATAAAAAAAATCAGGGGTTTATTTCTGTTAATTTTATGATTGAGCCTGTAAAAACCCAACATTCAGTTTCCTGGTAATCTAGAATTTTTTTTGAAAGACACTTTATTTAAATTAAGTGCAAAAATGTTGTGATCACATTGATGCAATATATTGTCTACACATATCAATGGAAAGTTGAGTGGAAGGAAAATAATTTGGGGGCACAAGTTCCACTGTTTTCCTAGTGGTCTTAATATGGTGCCGTTCTTATTTTGTGAATACTGATTTTTCTGAAAACTTTAATAATAAAAATAACAGCTGAAATACATCACCATGTTGAATTAATTACTCAAATAAATTGAGATTTTTTTAGATTCCCATATTTATAGGGATGCACAAGAATATGTTTTTATATGTGCATATATGTCCTTTCCAAGTTAGAATCTCTGATGGCTATCAGACTTGCAAGTGTCCCAAAGCAGTCTTTATTACCTGTTAAACTTTGCCATACTTTTTTCTTCCATTAATTTGCGTAGACGAAGCACTCTGTGAGCAACCAGCTTATTTAGCAATAATGTTTTGGGGCTCATCCTCCTTGTGTGGTGGTCTGACGTTTTTCCAGTCTCTGTGTAGGTCATAAAATGGTCTTAACATTATATTTCTGGATTCAAAATAATTTTAATTGGTCTCATATCAATTAAAATTAAAATCCTCCAGATCAAATATGTAAATATCAAAAAATAAAATCAAAATAATATATTAATTAGCAAATTAATATATATTTGCTAATTAATATATTATTTTGATTTTCATCAGCTGTAAGCCATAATTGTTTAAATTAACAGAAATAAATATATGAGTTTCACTTTCTGAAATGAAAATGGGCCTCCAAATAAGGTTTAAAATTTTGTAAAAAAAAAATAAATAAATAAATTCAGGAAATCCTCACAATAGTTCTCTTCAGAGTTCACCTTAACCACATAATCATGCTTATAAAGATTATTCATCACAATCTCTTCTTGCAGGAAAAACATGGAAGGCTATGCCCTTGGCTGAGAAGCGTCCCTACATGCAGGAGGCTGAGCGCCTGAGGGTCCAGCACACCATCGATTATCCCAACTACAAGTACAGGCCCCGTCGGAGGAAGCAGCAGAAGAAGAGCCATAAGACCCAGTCTGCAGAGGCCTCTCCACTCTGCAGCTCTGGCTTCAGCATTCCCTACAACCTCACCTATCTGCTCCAGAACCACCACCAGCAGCAGCAGCAGCAGCAGCAGGTCTTCCACAATTCACCTCCTTTCCCTCACTCATCTCTCCAGTCTAGCAGATACATCAACCCAGCCGTCCCTGACTCTGAAGCAGCCACTGCAGCAGACAGTTTCTCCAGCGACCCTGCTGTGCGCTCAAACCCTCCCGGGTGCCATCCGGAGCCTCAGGCGTACTTTAGCTCCCAGCAAAGACACGTGCAGCACGGGTTCTCCTCGCCTACAGCTCCTCTCATGGACCAGAGGGAGTCCAGGCTCCACGGGCTCCAGCAGTGCCCAGCAGGGCCGTCCTTGGAGTGTTACTTAGAACAGGTTCAGCTGGACATGCTGTATGATTTAGACCGCAGCGAGTTTGAACAGTACCTTGTTCCAAAACACTACGGGTCAGAGCCAGCAGAGCAGAGCAGCTACAGAGGAGGAGGCTCTGTGTGATAAATCAGACCAATGTGGTCTATTTATTTAAACTGTCTCACTTCAATTGATAATAACTCATGAATGATTGTATGCTTGGTGAAACGTCTTATTTCTCTGTGATGAGTTTTTTTTGTCTTCCAGTGTTAAAATATTAAAATAAAAAATCAATAAATAATTTTAAATCATCTCATAATTCTGTTGTTAATGTTCTAAAACAATTAAACACCCCAAAGTGTTAAATAAGTGGCTAAAACAGCGACAAATGCCAAAAGAACTGTTTAGAAAAAGTAGACAGGACTACATTTCCCATAGTGCAACATGATTTAGAAAACTTTTCATTTTAATTTCGCAATATATTTCCACAAAACAAAAAAAGCAACAACAACAAAAAAAACATTCTGAAGGAATCTTAAGTCCATAAAAGTCACAGTAAATATTACTTTTGTTGAAAAAATAAACTTGACTTCTGTTAGCCGCTTGAAAAAGTGCTATTTAGAAACCGTAATGTATTCAAGAAATAAGAAAATAAATATATTTGACCTGGTGTTTCACAATTACTGACACACATCACAAATATGTGTTAAAATCCTTGAAAGAAATACCTTTAATTGCAGTAGAATTAAGAAAAAGCTGTTTGTATGAGTCAAACAGCTATTTTGACTCACACAAAATAGCTGTTTAGTTACTTATGACCTCCTGTTTCTCTGAGATACAACCGTGAAATGAACACACTTATTGTTTGTTCTTGTAGTGTATATATGAATGAGAGCAAATTATTTGAAATATCTGTTACATTACACACAGTAGGAGCCATTCGCCCTTAATCTCGATCCTCTTGGCTCAGCGATGGAAGCCGAGTGGGCGCCAACGACATAAACTTCCCAACTTCCTGTTACATTTTAAAACATCTCACAAAGGCTCTAAAAATATGCCCCAAAATCGGCATATCTCCAAACACTCGTTCAACTTTGGCTGCCAAATGTTTACTCATTTAGGAGAACGTTTACTTCCCTCTCCGGTATTTTCTGTGTCAGAGCCTCGAGGTTAAACTGTGTCCTGGATAAATGTAAGAATGCAAGACATCCCTCCAAAATTATCCCACCCAGCGATGCATTATCTTTGTGAGTGTATCAGGATGTTTTTTTTTTTTTTTTTTTTTACCTCACAGGATGATTTATCAGTTCAAATTATTAAGATGTCTGAAGGGAAAGAATTATTTACAGGCAAAACTAAGATACTAAGGCTAAAATAAGATCACACACATTATAGAATACACAACTTTTTTTTTTCTCAAGAGTTTGATTGATAGTTTTTTCTTCTGATTTACATTTACAAATTCGTTACACAAAAACATTAAAAGCATGACTCTTGTTCCAACTGAGATTTGAAAATCTACAGCTCTGGAAAAAAATAAGAGGCCACTTCACTGAACTCCATTGAAAACCTCCTGGTTATTCCACCAAATATCGATTTCTGAACTCGTACTGAATTAAAACATCAGTATTGTTGTTTCTAAATGAATATGAACCTGTTCTCCTTGTGTTATGTGAGATCTGAAAGCACTGCATCTCTTTTTGTTAATTTGACCATTTCTCATTTTCCGCAAATAAATACGAAATTTTTGCTTGGCATTTCAGAAACATGTTGTCAGTAGGTCAAAGAACAATCTTTATTTTAGTCAAACATATAACTATAAAAGGTCAAATCAGAGAAACTGATCATTTTAAGTGGTCTCTTAATTTTTTCCAGAGGTGTACATTTATAATTCATTTAAAGACACCTAAACACACTGGTTACTTTAATTACATGTGTCATTATTAAGTCCTAATGAAGAATCAAGATAGGTACATTTTACAGAGAGACCTGGTAGCAGAATATCCTTTTGAAATATGTGGTTTATGCATACAAAGGGTAACAACCACTGCATAAATTATATGTTTATTTATACTTCTGACAAATTATTCTTTAATATTTGAAGGGATGCACTGCTGCAAAACTTTATTGGGGCCTGATATGCAATGCATGGTAGAAACCTACTGTTCTACACCCAACAAGCGATCTCTTTATTATTTCTTTTTCTTCCATCACCGTTAATGCACCCCCACAAAAATGGTATGAAAACGTTCAGCCGAGAAGGGAGCTGTTCCTTTTAGTGGGATTCTGAGTTAAAATGACGACATAAATTGAGAGAAACGAGAAAAATCGAGGCTGAGTGTCTCACAGAATCACTAATCTTACTCTATGAGAGGCCCCAAGGGCCAAAACGTACGTGTAAGAGAGTTTGTAGGTTTTGGCCCTTGGGGCCTCTCATACAGTGGGTGGTGTCTCACAAGTATAGAAACTCTGTCACCAGCATACTGTCTGACAGAGAGAGTCAGCTCAGGTGCAGACAATTAATTACCATAGCAACAGGTCTCAGAGAGAGACAGTGAGCAGTCTCATAAACAGGCGCAGACAGGTCGTCTCACAATGCATTGTGGGAAGAATACATATTTCCTGTGACTATTCATATTTTGCTTACATAAAATTATAATTTCTCAGAATTTTTCAATGTGAATTAAAATCCATAGTATGAAGGTTGAAATTTTTTTTTTTTTAGAAATAAACAATTACCCACTGCCTTCATGATTTGCATGGAGAATCGGTCATTGCAAGACTTTCTGTCATCGCATTCTGATGTCAAACTTTAACAAATGTTCTTCCTATACCCGTTTAAATTTCTTCAGAAAGTTATAATATATTATAGTCTTTGTAATATTACATATTACTTTATCAGTTCCTACTGGTTTGTCAACCTGCAAATGGGGTTTGTTTAAGATGAGAGTGACATAGCCAGCATCCACATTCTGAATCAAGTTATCAATAACATTAGATAGCTGCTTTCTTCCAAGTCCTCTTTTCATTCATGACGTTTGTTTATGTCAGTATGTGGAATTCATTTTGAGCTGCAGATGTATGAAATGAACAAACAAAAACAAAATAACATGAATAAACAAAAAAATATGATAAATCAGATGAGAACACAGGGAGTTTGGACATGCGTCCGCACATGAGTCAGAGAAACGTTGGGAGGAAGTGGAAGAGCACAGAACCAAAGGGAAGGATGAGAGAGCATAGGAGCTGATTAGGAAAAGAAGGACTTGCAACAGTCTGAAGCCACCTGAATGAGCGGAAGAAATCTGACGTCAGTTCAACTCCCAGGACAGCGTTACAAAACAAACTGCAACCAGAGATGCAGAAAAACAACACGGGGACGCTGAAGATTCTCTGTGTAACAATAAAATCCACTCTCGGGCCTTACACTTCCTCCTTTGTTTGCTTAAAGTCAAAGCTGTTTCTTGTTTTCCTTGAAGTGTGGTCCCTTAGCAACAGTTAATGACCAGTCGCAGGAACTTCCTGAAGGAAAAACAACTGTGTGATATCATCAGAGATGCAGATGAAATTATCATCAACAGCAGCAGAAATAAAAAACTATAGGTGGATACTTTTGTGACACAAAATAACTTTTGCAGCTTTGCATTGGGTTTTTATTTAGAAAATAAAATGTTAACCCTTTCATGCACAGTGGTCACTATGGTGAACAGCTGTCTAAAAGCCATTTTCTTGTACTTCTTGTGGATTTTTATGTTATAAATGCACACTGAAGTGGACACTAATGCATCAAAAAAATACTCTATCAACTACTGGCCATCAGCTGCAAATGCAAGGAATTATTTTTGTGAAATCCAATATGGCCGACAGACAAAAAAAGCATGCCAACCGACCCGGTCCCTCCTTCTACTGTAGACGACTCTTGCAGGTAAAAAAAATATTGTGACATCAGATAACCCCTAAAGAACAATACTACTGATGTATTTTTCAAATAACAACTTTGTATTTGAAGAAAATAACTTTTTTTTTTTTACAAATTTTTTTCCTACCTTTTTTATGCCTTAAGAAAATTTAAAAAAATGGGAAAAAAATCCTGTCACAAAGGATCATAATTCATGCATGAAAGGGTTAAGAAACATGGGTGAAGTAAGAACACATACTTTATTTCATGGATATTTAAAACATTAAACATGTTTAATGTTTTAAATGGTGAAACATTATTCCATTTGTCAAAAAACATAGAAAACCTGCTGGGAGCTGACAGGAACATGTCTGAGCTTATCACCGTCGAGGAATGTGTGGAATCCGAACATGTCAAACATGCCGTAATCCAGAGGAAACATTCCTCAGCCATAAAATACTTTCCATCCTCCAGATCAAATATGTAAATACTTCAACTCTGTATGTACATTATTGACACAGGAATATCTGGAGTTTATATTAAACCTATAAAAAGAAACAGCTCCGACAAACATTCTTGAGATTTTGTGTGCCATTTTTAGGCTCCTCGTCTTTTACCGTCTCCTCGAGGGTCATCGATAGTTTCCTGTCCTGAGAGCGGTTTGGGTAACGCTGAGGCTGCTGTCTGCAGATGATTCCCATCCGAGTATTATCCAACAGGGACGCCTGCTCAGGGCGGAAACTCAAACAGGAAAGCAGTGAAGTGACATACTCAACAGTTTCTTACCCGGCAGAAGCTGTGAAGCAAATTGAAGGTTTCATTATTTCCCCTTTGGAGCGGCAGCGACATTTAGAGACGTGGGAAAGCCTTCTGGTGGTTCAATGAGTTAAACATCTGTTTGATCACTTCATGAAGCCTAATCATGAACTAACTGGGCCTATCAGATTACCATGACTTCATCAAATTGGTCCCAAAAAGAATGTTCAGTAGCTTTCCACCTGAACGTCTCACAAGTTTTTATCCCAAACTACTCCAAGATCAAGTTATATATAGTAGGTGTCTAACCGCATCGTGTAAATGGAAGTTTTTTTATTTTTAAAGCTTTAGAGAATGGAAAATACAGAAATAGTTTATGATTTGCTTTCTTTATAAGCCCAATGTACCATTTTTAAGTGCTTTTGTTTTTTAGACATGCATAATGGACTTTTGTAAGCACTATCAGCTAACAATCAAGTTGTGGTTGGTTAGCTGTCTGCTGTCTGTCACTTGAAATCACGTGTTAGAGTCACTGACAAGTTGTAAAGCGCTGGTTTGTCATTTCCTCATTCTCCGTAAAGGAACTCTCAACTTCATTAATTCAGTATTGCTACTTTTGCTGTTTTATATGTGCTTTACAAATTAAACGGTATGATGAGCAGCTTTGCAAAGATCAAAAGAGAGGTCATAGACAGCACAATTATTAAAGCCTGTTTTGGCCTGAAAAACTTAACTTTGGGTAACAGAAGTAATTTCTCTGTTTTTGCAGAGTGTGCATTGATTTTTAATTATGCACTTTGCAAATTTGTCATTTACAGAAGAGTGAGAGAAGATGTTGTTGCAAGGAAGCCACAGGAAGTCTTGTTTTCAGATTGTCATGCTGTTTTCCTTTTTTTTAGTAGTGACACAGAAGCTGGTCAGAGTTGATGGAGGATGGATTAAATTAAATGCAGCGGAGTCCTGGAAGGAAACTTGTTGACTGGGTCAGGGTTCAACTTCCAGCAGGACAATGATTGAAGCCATACAGCCAGAGACATGATAGAGTCATCTAGATCAAATCATGTGTCAAAATGGCCCACTTAAAGCATAAAACTAAATCTGATTGAGAATCTGCAGCAACACTTTTATAAAAATACAAGTTAAATTAACTGCAAAGAATCTTGCAGAGAATAGGCTGTTATGCAAGGAGGAGTTGGCAAAACCTTCAGTGCCTGGGTGCGCAAAAACCTTCTTGATACAAAAAATGCAGTTGTACTTATTCACAAAGTCTTTTGCAAAAAGTACAAACATTTCAGTTATATCTGTTTAGGTATATCACTTACAAACCCAGTTGAACCCATTGAAGATGGTGTGACATAAAAGTAGAAAAACAAATTGATGTGTACTGTAATCATGTCCAATTAATTAAGTACAGTCAATTTAACCAAAATAGGCAAAGTGGCTAATTGAAAGACGAGCAAAGAAATGTCAGGGCTTCAAAAAACTACTAAGAGCAGATGATCAGTATTTGAAACGGGTCTAAAAAGATGCAAAGGATCCTCATCTACTGAATGCCAGCTTGTCAACTAAGAATGTGTCACTGAAAATGTTAATCTGTGATACAATCAGTACATCAATTTAAAGAATTAATGTCCAAGACTTTAAAAATTATTACAATAAATCCTGGAAACACAATGTGTAGAAATGCTGACATGCAGACAGAAGCAGGGCTGAGAGGTCGCGCTCCACAGAGGACGCTCCACTGTTTGGCTTTCTGTGCTCAGCTCTGAGCCCGGTCCAAAGACAGACACCGTGTTGGTGACCTCTTGACAGATGACTGTCAGACAGATTGTCGGAGTAGAACACAGCTTCTGAATTTGACCCTTTGAGCCGCTTTGCAGATGCAACAGTGTATCTTTGTCTATCAGCAAACTAATGATTTTCAATAAACTTTCAAAAGATCCTGGAACAGATAGTATATTAACATGCACACACACTTATATGGATAGTTACAAAGTAAACAACTATTTTAAAGATTGTTATGCTGGAGTGTCTTTCTGTAAATCTGACTGATTTCACTCTAGAAATAATAATGTCTTCTGTATTTTTTTTGTTCAGAGAGCATTATACTCCGTTAAGATCTTTTTGAGTAGATGATTTTAATATGTTTTGAAGTCGGTTTCTGATTCAATGTTGTCATTGTCAAACCAACCGTCCTGTTTTTCCTGGAATCAAACAAAAGAGCTGGGACGAACCGTCAAACTGTTTATCTTTCTTTTTTTGTTTCATTTACATTTTGGGAACATCGTTGATGCTTTCTCACCTCATGTCCATCTTCTGTAGTTCCGTATTATAGTTTACTCTTGTTTTGTTCAGTGCTTTTTTTATTAGCAGGTGGATGAATGGTTGATGCGAAGTTAGCTGGAATTTTGGTAGAAAACTACCATGCATGCATGCAGCAATGTAGCTGCCGACCAGTTTTCATATAACAGTTTTGTGATCTACCCTCACACCAGCTTCAAACAATGTGAAAATGTTTTATGTCAGAGGTTTTTTATTCTAATTGTGTCCTCATAAGCTTATTTTAAAAGATAAACCTAATGGAAAAAATATAATGTCCAGCTGAAATAAAAATTTAAAAAAGTGAAGTTTATCACAGCTCCATTACTGAATTGGTGAATTGTGAACCCCTACAAAACCAATAAATGATTCAACTACACGTGAATTACTGGCTGTGTAATTTGATTATTAACTCTCTTGTTAGGGATAAATGACTTTTTAATGTGGCAAAAACAGGAAGGACTTGTGCTGTTTGAAGGAAATGATCTGTACACATGCTCTGAGTAATGCTATGATGGATTTTGTTTGTCACACTTGGAGCAGAGCCCAGATGTGTAATAAAAAGCTGCTTTCAAACATGTTAAAATATAAAATATAATGTAAAACGGAAAATAAAGTGTTGTAATTTGCTCCATATTATTGTTTTTATCCTCACTAAGACTTTCTGGTATTTATATTAGTAAAGCAAATCGACAGCTCTATAAATAAGTAAAAGATTAACATTTATCTATTGTTTAGACCCATTAGAGCTCTTTGCACATAATATTGGTTTTTATGCTAGGAATGAAACTGGGTTTGTTATATGCCTTTTATTGTTATATAATTTTGTTACTTCCCATTTTTTGCATCTGTTGGTGTCTACTTATTCCACATTTACTAATAAAAACTTTTTTAATGCATACATATGTAGTCTTTAAGATAAAATTGATAATTTCTGCTTTTTATTCCTAATTTAAGAAATGCTTTGGTTGCATAAATAGAAAAATAATCATCTTGAAGTTATATTCTGATGATTTTCTCTACATTTGTTTAACATCTTCCAGTAAAGAAAGCTGCACAGATCAATTGACCAACTGAAGCTAAATATTAACTCTGCTGTTCTGTGAAAACTCAGAAATATTGTCTACTTGCCCTGAAAGCTCCTCAGATGCATCTCATATCTTTGTGCCAATTTATTTGACATAAGTCAATATTTGTTTCTCTATGCAAATAGTCATAATAGGCTTCTTGGAATTTATGCAAAAACACAACGGCCCTTTTTTAGTTCATCCTTTCAAATGTGCAGTAACTCTGCAGCATTTGCATACAATAACAAGTCACACACTTCAGCCTCTACCTTGTCAAAAAGCACCTGTGTGTTTGTTGTCCATGTGGCGTCTTTAACACCTTTGCTGATTGACCTAACAGGTAAAATCCCTACAGAACCCCATGCGACCTCAGCAGGAAGAGGACTGTGTGCATGAAGGTTTCTAATTGCACCTGACAGTGACGCATTGTGTGCTAAGCCGCTGTTGTAAAGATCATTTAGGTAAAATGAGTGTAAATTAAAGCTAAGGTGGCAAAAAAAAAAAAAAAAAAAAAAAAAAACTCCCAGTCTTCACTGACAGAGCTTCCCAGACAGGATCACAAGAATCTTTAAGTCACAAAAATAGAGATGAGGAAGCCAAATTTGATTGATTCTTAAAGACAATTTTCAGCTAAGCAACACAGAAATGTCTGAGTGATAAACTCTATGAGTGCACATTAAAGATCCACTCCATTATTGGCTCTTAATGTTTTCTTTGTAAATACAAAGATTCACTGGAAAAAGTTGATTCAACACCCAGAAGTGGTTGAGATAAAGGTAAAACATACACACGGGACAAGTCTAGCGTGTCAGAAAAGTGGCTTTGAATTTAAGCCCTGGCTTGTAAGAAAGAGTAAACAGTGTTAGGTTTGATTGGCAGCTTATTGTTGAATGTGAGGAAGGTTGGACCTTCTCTCAGGACGTAGGCTCACTTCCCCCCCCACACACACACACACACAGACGCAGAGCGGAGCGACGTGCCTTTAAAGTTTTATTTTTTTTAAATTGCGCAGTGTTTGTAAAGGGCAAATTCCCTGAGCCAAGCTGCAACTGGTGTTATTCTTCCTGTGCTGTTTGCCCCACACTCAGCTGGAAAGGCAGGAAAACCGATCTGGAAAATTACTTCATGTGTGTCATCGGTGATTACAGGCATGCAGCGTCCGCCTGCGCCTGGTGCTGGCAGCGTCATGCCAGGCCCCTCGGGAGCCGGCGAGGGCCTGAATAATACTGTCCCGTGGGGGCAATCATACCTGGCTCAAGGCCTCGCTTCAGCTTTCAGACAAGAAGC
Organism: Poecilia mexicana; assembly: GCF_051168715.1. Classification (NCBI taxonomy): domain Eukaryota; kingdom Metazoa; phylum Chordata; class Actinopteri; order Cyprinodontiformes; family Poeciliidae; genus Poecilia; species Poecilia mexicana. The sequence continues at coordinate 15,729,381 of NW_028263389.1, forward strand.
TTTTATATCTTCCAGCAGCCTGGTTAGTTTACTTCCTGTAGCGAAACTTCAGGAAGCTCCACTAAGCAGCGTGAGGTGCCAGAAACATCCACAACTTTCAATTTTTTTCATTCTTTTCTCCACTACATGTAGCACAAAAGGGACGGATTCTACCAAGTTGAAACTACAAATCTAAAAAATAGGAAAAAAATATCTTCTGTTGCAACTATTGTCATTAGTTCAACCAGACTCCTATGTATACATTTTATATAATAAAGTTTTAGTGTAAATTTTAAAACTGAGAGGAAGAATGCCAAAGTTATTGCTAAAGTTGTTGTAAGAATAAGTAAAAGCGACAAATCTAGAAAGTGTTAAAACTCTAGTCAATCGATTTTACGATGTTCAAAGCAAGGCTAATGGATTAAGAAAACAACTTCTAGTATAATATTCGTCCAAAAACAATTACCTAGAATCACATTAAAACCTGGTAAAAGCCAAATTATCAAAAAGTCGTTCAAAAACACAAAAGAAACATGCTAGCTTAGCACTTCAGCTAATTGCTCCTCAGACAGGTGCAAGATGCAACAAGATGTAGTTTGGCAGTTTGTGATGAATCAGATATATATTTCTAACTTAATAACTGAATAAATAAAGCTTCAGTTGGGACAAAATTTCAGATTAAGACAACATCTCATCTTGTCTTAACTTTAATGTTACATCTTACTCGGACTTAATATTAATATGATTTAAAATGAGATGGATCATCAACTGTATTTGGTCAAAAATAAAAAATTTTGAAAGTGTTTTGTTCACTGTCCAAGTTTTATGATTTTAGCAGGACGTAATGCTGACTGATCAAATTAAAGTGAGCTCATCTCTCCGTATTAAAACAGTGTAAAGTTGTATATTTATTGACATCCTTGACTTGAACTATAACAAGGCGCAGTAATAAGCTTCTTCAGAAAATTAAATCAACACATTCTTCATGTAACTGAGTCCAGCATGTAAATACACTTTAGCCAAAGAACTGAATGCTTCTGGCTTCAAAAAACCGCTACAGTTTCATTCATCAAGAGAAGAGTGAAATAATCTCATATTATTTCTGCAGTGACACAACAATCCAATGTCAGATGGTTTTTTTCTTTTCATTGTTTCCTCCTCCCTCCAGCTGCCACAGGTTTCCCAGGCAGGGGACCCACCGGAGTAAAGCCGGAGGATAGGGAATGACAAGGCAGTCCGGCCTCCCATTGTACGTAGGCGTTTACTCAGCATGGGAGAGCAAGGACAGAGAGGCTACTGGAATACAATGGGCTCATATTTATTTACTGCTTAGTGGCAGCCAGAGAGACCCTCCCAGCCATCCACCCCCATCCGAGTTGCTGATAGCGGCCCTACAGTTACAGGACACCAATAAAGACCTGAGAGGGCAAGGAGAGGCTAGACTCTCTGGCTGTAATAAAGGAAACTATTCAGATTAGTTGAAAATCCTTATTAATTACAAAAAAATACTTACTTTCTTGAGGAGAGAAAAAGCTCTTTAATTGTCAAGCATTTTCTCCTTTGACAAAAAGCATTGTTACACCTTTAATTGTATGTGTTGGTATTGATCCGATACCAAGTAAATACACGGTCAGTATCGCCGATACTGATACCAATACCGATACTTATTATTTAAGTATGTTGTATATTCAAACATTTGACCTTTATTCGTTTTGTGGATTTTCCTTTGAATTATTTTAAACCTCGGAAAGAACTCGGATGAAGTTTATAAATGTTAATATGATAAACAGAAACAATAAAAAAAATAATAAAGCAAATTTGTGTGCATTGATTTCTAAATAAGCAAAATGTTTTTTTACTGTAGAGTTGATAAACTAAAGTATTGATCTGATACCGACTTGGTAGAGATGTTTAGATGTTCTTACCTCTACCTTTAACTGTTTTGCCTTTTGTCTTGTTGCAATAAGAAACTCCAATGTATTTTAGTGAGATTTTAACCAATCCCTTGTATTCTGATGGCCCTAAATAAAACCCCATGCAACCATATTTCTTCTAGTAAATTGAGTCAAGCAACATGTAATTTAATCTTAGAGTAACATCAGCAGTGCTGTGAGGGTTTGACAGTTTAAAGCAAGATTAAAGTTAATCTATATTAAATTGAGGCCCATTCTAGCTGTGGAGGAGCTGCAAAGATCCACTGAAACTGGTCAGCATGGATAAAGATATAAAGCAGGGGGCTGAATACAAATGTAAGCCACACATTTCAGATTTTTTTAAATAATCAAATATAATTAAAAGGGTTTACATTCTTAGTAACATTCTGCAGTGATTTTCATTTTGTCTTTTCTGTTGAAAGCAAATATTTGCTTAAAGCTTTTATTTTCCTACACTTTGAAGTCAGAGGAAATTTTATAGAAATGCTTTTATAATTCACCGAAGTAATTTCTAACTATAAGATTGCAAAAGATTCTCTTTTTTCAGTTTTACTGATGCATTACTAAGCTTCCAGAACTTGGTTTGTTTTAAAAAACCTTAAACATAATTTCCCAAATTATTTACTAACTCAAACTCAACAATGAATTTTCACTGATATCTCATTGCTGCATCTAAAGTAGAAGAAAATGCTTAAAAACTTTATACAGTTGAGGTAACAGCCACAACTCCACCAGTGTCTCCTCTGATGGAGTGTAGTACCTGCCACAACCAGCAGAGGGCTCCCTCAGTTACGCTGACTCTTCAAATTAAACGGATCATAAATCATCAGCAGAACGTGTTAAGAAGCATATTCTGGGGGGAAAACATGAGAATAGTGAATTTATTGTTTTTTGTACAAAAAAACAGGTATTATACATTGATAATGTGCTGTATAAAGCCGCATAGACCAAATAATATTTACTCATGGATTCCTTTCCACTTGATATCTGAAGGTTTTGGTTGACCATCATTAACTCTTTCCACATTTCAACCTGACAGAAAAAAATGTCAGGTTGAAAATTGACCCAAACAGAGTCGACTATCTGACCTACATGACCGATCCTGGAGGCTCCAAAAATTAATTTTCCGAGAGGGAATTACAGGAGGAGTGTGATTCATTGGTCAACTGGATGCCTTGTGGGTGTAAAAATGCGAGAGCAGGGCTGACGCTGAGTGGCTCTGATGCCTCCGTGCTTCTCCCTCATCCAATCCCTCAGTTTTTCAGAGATTATCTCAGAACGTTGGATTAAAATCTCAAAAATAGAGAAATCCTTTTTAGATGAGCAGGTTGATTAAAAACAGAGTGAAGGATGAGTGTGCGGTGGAACCTAGCAGCTGATATTCTCACCTGGGAGATCTCAAAATGGAGAAAATCAACCCTGACCTCAGTAGACTTCATAATTATCTCATCTTTTAACTTCCTCTGATATCTTGAAAAAAAAACCCAACAATGTTGACAATTATCCAGGTTGATTTAAATATTGTTTTGTCACTTTAACCAAAGTCTGACGTAAACCAAAAGAGCATTATGTCTGTTTTGTATAAGTGTCTAACTGTAGGGTGGTGACGTACCAGACAATGGACTTCCTAGAGCAGCTGGTTCTGCTCCAGTTGACAGATGCAATGGCTTGCAGAAGTATTCACACCTCCAGAACTATTCCATGTTTAACTATGTCACAGCAACAAACTGCAATTTACCATCAGCTGATTTTATGTGATGGACCAACATAAAGTAGTGCATAATTGTAAAGTTGGAGTTGATTAAAAGTGATTACAAATAGCATCTCAGAAAGTACTATGTAAAATATTATGCAACAAACCGCTTACAAACAGACAGATTGGGCAAAGAGAGGATTATTCAGAGGAAAACTCTGGAGGAGATGCAGAGATTCAAAAACCAGGAGTCAGAATCTGTTCACATGGCAACTAACAGCTGCAAATTCCCAAAGTTTTTGTTGAAAATTGGCGAAGTGAAAGTCATTGTTGAAGGAAAACCATAAGAAGTCCAGCTTGTCACATGCCATGCAGGCGATACCACAGACTTTGAAACCTGGGAGTGGCAACTTCACACAAATCTCTAGACATATAATAATCAGTAATTACAACCAAAACTGGTTCTATACTGATTTCTATTAGTAAACCTTAAAAAACATGTTTTATTTTCCTTCAACTCCTTCAATCATGCACTATTTTGTATTGATCTATCACATAAAATCCCACTGAAAGGTTTGTTGGCCTAAACAAGAAGTGGCTCCTGAGTCAAACTTAAGAGGGGAAAAAAATCTGTATTATTTCTGGAGAAGAAGAATGTTATATTCCCAGTTTTTGAAAAGAAAAAAAAAGACTTTGATAAAAATAACTTCATGAAACAACACACCACTGTATTAGCATTGGTTAGCTTTAAAACAGTTTTGAAGTGGGATTCTCTGGAGTTGTTATCAGTATTCAGTATGATATCATTGTAATCAAGAGTCTGAATGTCCTCAGTTAGGAGCAAATGAAAGAAGCTCTCCAACCGAAGAGTTGAGATAATCAAAGTTGTCACACACGGCAGGTTTTCAGCGAATAGTTTGGAGATACGTTCCCCAGAAGAATCTGGAAATAAGTGAATCAGTCCATGCTGAACAGTAAGCAGGTGAGGGTCCACTGTAATGCTTAAGGTACGATGGTTTAAAGAAGTGTTTGCATGATCTGTTATAATTTTGAGCTGAATAAGAACCAGCTGGCATTATGGGAACATATTTATATTTGTATATTCTTTCTCTTTTTATTTATTTATTTATTTATTTATTTATTTATTTATTTTATTAGAGATATCTATCTCACCTCCTGTTCATAATTGAATGAAAATATATTAAAACCCAAGTCTGACCAGTGAATGAATCATCGTGGGATGAAGTATAGATACAATAAAACAGCAACAGTGTCTCTAACACATAATATGATGTTTAAAATCAACACACATTCAGCTGTTGGAAGGTGTGCGCCTTGTTAAAGTCGCTTAATGAAATACCAGAAAAGTTCCAGCATGGTGAAGCTTTCAATCTCCAACTTGTTGCTGTGCAATGCAGACCCAGGTTTACTAGGAAGACACATTTGGGTGTTTAGAGCTCTTTAAAGAAAAGTTTATTTAACCTCTCAATTTAAATGCATATTACAGTGCCTGGTGACAGTACCTTTCCATATTTTTGCCACGACACAACCACAATACCAACGTATTTTAATCGGATTTGATGTGCTACACCAGCTCAAAATAGTGCATAATCATTTTCATCATTTTCCAATATTTAGTGTCCAACATCCGTCATTTATGCATGGAGAGAATTAATGTTTTGCCAAAAATAGCTGGAGCTCAGTCAGATTAGCAGAGCATCTGCGAACAATGATTTTAAAGTTCAGATTTTCACTTGGATTTGGGTCTGGACTTTGACTAGACCATTCTAACTCATGAATCTGGTATGGCGCACTACGTTTTCTTCCTCGCATTCTGTTTCTCACCAACTCTGTCCAGCTTCCCTTTTTCTGCCGAAGAAATGCATGCCCACAGCATGATGCCGCCACCACCATGTTTCATCATGTGGTCGGTGCGTTCAAGGTGGTGTGCAGCGGTTGTTTTCACTAAACAAAGGGTTTTGCGTACTTTCTTCACAAATAGCCCTGCACATGCTTTGTGGTAAACGGGACTTTTAAAAAACTGTCATCCTGAGTTGACAAAAACTGTGACACATTATCCTCTCGCACCAGTAGTTTTGTAACCTTATTTGACATGCAGTCACAAATCAAATTTGGCATGTGATTGCAGGTGGAGGGGGAAGCATGTGGATTACACGCACAAAACCGTTCATGAAAGTAGAGTCTCGGAAAAACTCTGAACTACGACTGTGATTTTAAGAAAAACTGTACTTTTTTTATTCTTTATTCTTGCTGTTTGGTGCTGATAGACCAAATCCTGATGTTTGATTCTGTCATTATTGTGTGGCCTGTTTGATTGCGGGAAGCAGGTGTATGTGTAGCGTGGCTTTTTAGACCAAATTTAGTCACTAACTCACTTCCCCCCTGGACCCCAGGTTCCCCCTTCGCTTCCCAGCAGAGCTTCCTCCCGCCTCCATGCATGCATGAACCACTGCAGAGACCAAACTCCACATGCACAGCAACTGCCTGCTTTCCCCGCATATGCACAGGAGGATATTTCACCTTCTCCTTCGTGCTCCGTTGCTCTACTCTCCGACATCTCACCTTACCCAGATCTACCATTTCTCCAGCTCCCCTCTCTCCTTCCAGACCTAAGCTCTCTTCCTTCCTGCCCTCTCACGGCTTCCTGCTCCGGCTCTTATCACTCCAGAAAACGTGACACAGCCTCGGCCCAGTCAGACCAACACTAACCTCCGCGGCCCTCCTTTTTCCTTGACTATCACCGCCATAAATGGTAGCAGTTTGGCCCCGCTGGGACCAAGGCGGTGAGGGGATGTCACAGAGACCCCTATTACGCCACCTAGGCCAAATCTGTTAATGGACTTATTTATTATAAACAATATAAGCCTCTACTTCACAGCCTGCAGGGGAATAATAAATCTGGAGTGGCCGGGCATGTTTTTATTTATGTATTTATTTATCTGGGAGGAAGCTGCGGGTACTTTGGGACATTATCAGCTCCTTCTCCTTTGAGGGATTTTCCTCTAAGCTGAGGAAATTGTCTGCTTTGATTTATTCAGTAAATCTGTGTCTTTTGATACAGAGGCAGGATTTAGTCCAAGGCCAAAGCTCTAAAGCTTGTCATAAAATGTGCAAACTTACTTCTTTTTTTTTTTTTTTAACGGCCCTCAAAATGAAAACGAATGAAAGTCTTCCCTACTTTGTTATATTTTCTTTCAATTCTGGTAAAAGTCCATCCAGACTTATGCAAACATCTTGAGAAAACAACGGGCGCTCGCAGGCCGTATTTGTTGTTTTCCTCTTACGCCGCTGCCAGATAGATGTCTGCTGAGGCACGATAGAGACGCTGTTATTGTAAGGCCACAAGGTCATCTGATAAGACCTCTTGCTCCACTGCCTGCAGCGATTACCCATGTTTTGGATGATATTGGGCCAAAGAAGCCAAACCTGCTGCAACAAATGCAACATTTTACTCCTGAGTCGTAAGTCCACAGCCATTGATCTGAATATATGTGGATGACATTTTTCAGCTGCAGATGTAGCATTCTCCTGGGCCTCCATTGTTTCACGCGCACTGTAGTTTGTCAGCACAGGTAGCCGGGCTTTTGTCTGAATGCAGTGATATCAAGAGGGACTTTCCCAGTGTTTCCTGATATGAGTTTTCCCATGGAATTGCGTAGGAATAATGTCAGGAATACCAAGCAGCGGACATTGTGTGTGTATGACTCGTGCATCTTTTGTTTTGATTCGAGAGCATTCCTTGGTACATTAATTTATTAATTGGCAGGTAATACCAGAGTGCTGGAAGTTATTACAAGGTTTGCAAACATTCAGTCAAAAGGAGATGAAGTGTAGAACAAATGCAGTGGATCCTCTGAGGGGATTAGGGACAAGAGCTTACACTTAAAAACACCTAACATCACTTATAACTAACAATTTTAACAGTTCAGCTACCAATGTGCATTAATACACATGTTGGAGACAATCTACTGCAGAAGCTAATATCTACAGACTTTCTTTTTTCTGCTCATAGGAGTTTAGCCAATCGGCATCGAGGAAAAATAAATGCCACTCCTGGATTGGGTGCTTTGCAAACCCCAACTACTAGTGTGTCAAGTATGTATTTCGACTTCCAAAGCTGTATTTTCTCTTGAATATTTTTGACATAATCTACAACAACAAAAATGTAGTTACGTTCCACTGAAAAATCTGCGAATAGGTGAATCAGTAAACACTGAACTATGTGTGAGTCCACCATGATTTTACATAAAAACGACGACTTAGAGCTGGAGAAACTCTTCATCATGGTTGTTTTCTCTCACAGGAGTCTAATGAGCATCTTGAGTTGGATGTCTGGATGCTAGTATGTTCAAGATCTTCACTTTTACACTCTAGTAAAAGGAAGTAATAATTTATTTAACATTGTTTGTTTTTCAAGCTGTGTCATTTTTAATCTTTTTCTGTCTTTATTTCTATTTTATTACCTGTTGTGTTTGAGGCCACACAAAGAGCTCATTTTGCTTTAAGGTTTACCTGGATTCCAGATTTAAACCTATATGTTTTTGTCTAGGTTTATGCCAAACAAAACGTGAATGCTGTACAATGACTCCCTCTAAAAACACCTAATAGTTCAAACACAAAATAAACCTACACCTTAATATACATTATTACTCACAGAAGCCGTCTTAGCACTAGCACAGAGGTTAACATCGGCAGCATTCCTTTTCTCTGCTCTTGCGAATTCAGCCGAGAAGCAAATGACTGAAGAATCTGTGGGGAGAAAATCCTTTTTTACGCCACTTTATCAACACTTTTTCATCACATTTTCTTGCATTTGCGGCTTATAAACTTCAAGGAGCTGCCATGTTTACCCGAACCTCCCGGTGCCAGAGTTCACCTGATGAGATTATCTCCTCAGTTCATTTACACACAATGCCCTGTGTGAATAAACTATTGATAATCCTCATCAATATCTCCTCTCTCCTTACCTGACGTTTACTGCGGGGCAGGCTGGAGGAACGGCTGACATTTTGGGAAATGTGTTTATTTGCTTTTCCACTGACGGCAAGAAAAAGAGTTGACACTCTTGTAATCAGTGAAGTAATGTCAGCTTGGTGACAGTGGAAAACAGCTGTTCAGGCTTTGTCCAAAGGTAACAAAATCCACCCAATCAGCACCTCGAAGACTCTTTCTTACATGGCAAATATGCACGTTTTGCAGTGGGGTTTGCACAGGTAAAAACAGAGGCAATCTGTGTGTTTTACTGTGTTCCCTTTTCAGATTTAAATACTCACCTGACCTCTGAGAAGTGTTAAAAAGTACTGTTTCAGTCCAAGAAAATGCCCACAGGCGAGTGAATTTTAAGCACCACCTGTCCTTCCTGCGCTACGTACAAAACTGTGAAAAAATATTCCAACCTTTCACATGAAGAATCAGGTTTCTTGTTTTTGTTTTGTTGTCTCACTTAAATGTTTCAATATCAGACAAAGATAACCTGAATAAACACAAAAAGCAGTTCTCAAATGATGACTTTATTTAAGGGGGAAAAGTATCTGAACCAATCTGGCCTTGTGTGAACATTTAGCCCATGTGAAATTATGTAGACAGTAATTTGACCCAATTTTTGTTCAGTTTCATCTGCCACACCAAGGTCTGATTACACTAAATACTGATATAGAGTCAATAAATCACTCAGATGGAGCATTTTCGACAACATGAAGTAAGCTGAACTACTTTAAAACCCAACATAAATGCAAGGACAAGTCATGGACATCGATCAGTTATCGGTCATAGAGGCATTTCCAAAGCTTTAGGACTCCAGTGAACCACAGTAAGTAAAATTATCCACAAATGGCGAAAACATGGAAAACAAAATTACTCCAAGAGCTCATTGACAGTTCACTCAGGAGGTTTCAACAGAACCCAAAACAACATCTGCAGCATGGCTGCAGTTAAAGTCTGATTGATGATTTGTGAAACTAAATGAACCCAACTCACATGAGCCGAGGAACATCTTGAACTTTCTGAACAGTTTTTATAAACTTTTTATAAACACTAAATTTTGCTATTTTGCAGAACTGCAGGATAATGATCCAAAGTACACCAGTAAGTCCAAGTCCAACTTGCTGGTGTCAGAGTTGGACAAAATGAAAGCTTCAGAGCAGGGATGTCAAACTCCAGTCCTCAAGGGCCGCTGTCCTGCAGTTTTTAGATGCGCCACAGGTACACAACACTGGAATGATATGACTTACCTGCTTCTTGTCTCCAGAGCCTTGCTAATGACCTAATTATTCTATTCAGCTGTTGTGCAGCAGAGGCACATGTAAACGTTGCAGAGCAGTGGCCCTCCAGGGCTGGAGTTTGACACCTGCACTTTAGAGTGACCCATCAAACTCACTCAATGGGGTGGGCACAACCAATTTTATAAGTTTAAGCATATTAACTTTTTCATATATAACCAAGTTGGTTCAGATGTGGGTTTTTTTTTTAGCTTAATTAATTATTTCCTTATAGGTTATCGTTGTGTGATATTAAAGTTTCTTAGAAGATGTAAAGCATTCAAAGCTTGACTAAAACAGATTTTTCACAGCACCGTACGGCTCGTGCTAGAAATACACACATAAAATATGCGACTGTCAGCCTCTACTTTGTTCCTAATTTTTTTTTTTTTAAAGGTGAAAGCCAAATCTTCACACCTGTGATGAATTTTTCTCTACATGCTAAGTGAACTGAGAACCCGACACCCATCCATCTGCCTGAGATTCATCTCTGAGTCTGAATCAGCGCCAACGCCGTGGGACGTTAATTTACCACAGGTTGGAGTCCGAGAGGTTTCTGATTTCACCTGAAGGAAAACTAATTTAAGAAAATTTGTGTGAATTTAAATAGTGATTGGTTGGTTCTTGTTCCTACTGCACCGGTGTAAAAGGAACAACTCAGGGAGGAAGCACTCACACACAGTGCATTTCCTCTATAAAACCGCAGCTGTGTGAAAACAACAAAAAGGTGCATTCCTCAGTCATTTCTCTCATTTCAGCGCAATAATCAACAACGTTAAATGCAAAATAAACTCAAACCAGCTCAAGCTCCAGTGTGTGCATTTAAAATATCTGCAGCATGAGCTGCAGTTTTGTTTCATGAAGGTTTGCTTCGTGACAGAGATGCTCAGAGATGGAAGCTGATGTGGGAAAACAGTTTTAAGGAGCTTTTAACCGCAGTGCATTAAAAGAGAAGTTGCCGTGTGTATGAGGAAGTTCCAGCCGTGAGTTTGGGAGTATTTGTTCTGTAATCTCCAGAAATGACAGCGCACTATTTCACAGCAGGAGGGACAAACTATAAAAAGTCCCATATCTAACTGGTCTTATGATCTTCTTTCCCCCACACACCTCGGGATAACTTTCAGGATCTGTTTTTCTTCTCTTATCTCGTGCTTCTGAAACTTCCTTACTCACCTCTATTGATCCGGATTCCTGCTGGATGCGAGGCCGCTGGTAACGCTCGCAGCCATCGATCGACACTGGTCACCCCGGACCACCCCGTTGCCCTTTTAGCACCCTCAAGGGTATCAGCGGTTGGCTCTGCTTGACGCTTCAGCGCCTTGACAAGGCAAAGGCCACACATGAAAGGGTTCTGCACATCAGGATGAACTGCAGAATCAATTCACACTCTGTCATGCACAAAGGCTTCACTGTCTCTCTTTGAGAGATACAAGTCGGGAAAGTTTGATCAGTAATTAACCCATTTGCTTGTATATTAAAGGAACTGATTTCACTTTCTAGGCACGATTAGGAAAGGAGGGCAAGGCACACCTCAACATATTAAGATTTAATTATTATTTTTTATGTCAGTAGTTAATTTAGAGAAGTGAAACTCATACAAATTGTATGCAAAGAGAGATTTACTTCTGTTTCAATCCAATAAATCCAGATTTTCAATTCAGGATATATTATGTCATGTCCAACAGACACGCACTGTCACCCTTCACAAGAGGGTAAGAAACAGTAGGTCATTGCAAAAGAAGCTGGATATCAAGAATCTTGTATCCAACTATACCAACAGGAAGTTTGGTGGACGGAAAAAGTGGAGTAGAAAAATGAGCACAAGCAGCAGGGACAACCACAGCTGTGAGAGGACGTTTGACACAGAAATGTTAGCCTGCTGAAACAAAGCGTCCATGTATTTTGCAGTATATTTGCTCAACACCTTTTGTATGATTAAACAGAGTTTTGCTTAGAAAGAGACAGGACAGTTACAGCTAGTGACCTGGACATGTCTGGAGATATCCCTGTTGGTAATATTTTCAAACACATTTAGGCTGTGTTTTACATTGGTTTTATTTTATGTACTTACCTGCCCATGTTTTCCTTCTACTAAATCTACTTTGAATATACTTCAATACTACTATCTTAAAACAGCTAGCTTAATTAGCCAAGCCCAACCCAAGGAAAAAGGGAACTAACTGTATAGGGTCGTCTGCATGCTAAGGAATATAAGTATCAAATAAAATATGCTAGTCTCAGACATATGAATCTTAACGCATTAGAATATCACCGAACAGTAGTAGACTGGCACAGACTGCACAGATTTGATTAATTCAGGGACTTCTTTTGACTCAGAGGTCAAAAGCCGGTCATTCTGTGGAGACGGTTGGTGGTGGTGGTCAGGAAGCCAATAATGTAGCTTGTGTGCAATCTATAACCGTGCAGGAAATGTGTGAGGACTGGAGCTGATGTGAGGACTGGAGCTGATTCCAGTCTTATTTTACTTAATCTATTTTTATTGTTGGGGGAAAAAAATAAAATTCTTAATTATGTCCTGTAGTTTAGGTTTTTAATAACCATGGTGGTTATTCTGGGTTTACACTTAGATGCCAAGGACAAAAAGAAGAAAGAAAGAAAGGCCCAAAATAGACAGGCCTTATCAGTTTGGGAATGGTCATAGCACCACTGGAAACAATGCAGAGGCAAGACGGGGGCTGAGCTTGACCCTAATAACGCGGCTGGTCTGTCACAGGACCTGGAGGAGAGGAAGTCAAGCGTACCTCTGTCTTCTTGGATAAAGTCATAAAAATGATAAACACAGGCTTCAATTAGCCCCCGACAGGACAATGATCTTCTGGTGGGCTGGGAGGGTTACAGTCGGGTGACTTGGAGCGAAGAGATGAAAAGAATCTGTGCTCCCCGGTGGCTGACCTCCACAATGGATGAAACCTGGGTGTTCCCCTCTCTGAAATTATTACTGGTTTCTAATCAGTCAGTCAATAGATTTTATATGGTAGGGTTTTTTTCCTTCCTGTGGCATATGAATATTAAATGGGGACAGAGTTGATGAGTTTTCATCCAAATCATGCCAGAAAAAAATCCACTTGAACACATCTGCTAATGAGGCAAAGAAAATCTATAAATATTTGACATATTTTGATTATATTATGAACAAAATAATGTTTCAAGACATTTTTTACTTTCCAAATTCAGAAGTTTTCATACTTTTTCTCAGTAAATGGTATAACTTGGGTCATATGGTCTGGGTATCCTTCCAGAACCCCCCCCACAGTATTTGTTGGAATTTTGGCCCATTCCTCCTGACAGACCTGATGTAACTGACTCAGGATCTTTTGTTTTGGGTTTCATACGAGCTTTTCACACTAAAACCATTTAACCACTGAGACGCAGAACACATCTCCTTTCTAAGTAGTATGTTCTCTGGACATTCCTGCTGTGCTAATTGCTGCAAATATCAGTCTCAAGAGATACATGTGGCATCTTCAGGCATCTGCAAATTGCAATAACCTAAGTTGCTGATTTTTTCCCCCCCAACATGTGACATTAGGAAAAAGTTTTTTAGGTCTTTCTTTAAGAAACATCCTGAGTTACGCTTCCATTTAACTCAAATATTGAAATGCTCTGGCAAATTGTTTTTTAAAGCCATAGCAATCATAGTGTATATAAACTTCTGAGTTTATTTTTGAAAAAAAAAAATAAAAATTCTCTAAAAAACAAAGTAATTATTCTGCCGTTTAAGCAAATTTACCATTGAATTTAAACTTTGCGAAGAATGACCGTGATTCTGAATGTATATTTTGCCACGCTCTTACACATATGAGTAGAAACCGCAGCTCAATGGATGTACTCAGGAAAGAGACTTTGATTATTTTACTTGTTGCTTCCGCTGTATTGTTGGCTGACCTCTGGCAATGCTCAAACCCAGAGGTCGCCACAACTTGTGGTGAACGGTTTCTAAACATCCTCATGTTAGCATGACTAAAGGAATATTTAAGGTTTGTCTTGGACCCCAGCTCGGGGTTTTGTAAAACATACAGAGACGAGAAGACAAGGCGGATGTGCTCATCGCCAAACTGAGCAGCAGAACTAAACAAGAAGCTGTTTTATCATCAGAGCATCTTCATGAGGTTGGGAGGGCAGGATGGTGGCTGCGAAAGGGCGAGGAGGTGAACACATCGAGAGGTCCCGTCTTTGCACAACGAGGAATGGCTCGTTCAATAAACACGCCAGGGCTGAGTAGATTCCCACCTGATTCCCAGCAGATCCCTGACAGATTAACGCCTCCAGAACAATGAGACAAGAGTGGAGACGGCTTCCTTTGTGTCCCCACTTGTTCACGGCAGACAACATCCCAGTGCTACCCTTTCTGCAAGGTTAGTGTGTGTGTGTGCTCGCTGGTCAGAAAACTTTCCCAGAAATCCCCTGAGGGAGGGGGAATACTATACCAGCAATAACACATAAAAACATCTGTGGGCATGCGAGCAGGACGCAAAGTTTCACACAGTGTGACAGCTTTTTTTTTTGTGTCTTACCTCCTGCTTTTTTTTTTTTTTTTTTTTTTTTTTTTCCATCATTTGCAATAATTTCAAGTCCCCAATTTTTTTATGGTCAGAGGTTTAAACTGTGACCTCTGGAAAAAACATAACCCATTGCCAGACTCTCATATCCTGCACTGATGTTCAATTTAACCACTTCAGGCCGTAGAGGATCTCTCATATCTGCAATTCCTCAATCGGGGTGATTTTCAGGTTACTTAAGATCAAACAGCAATCATGCATCGTTAAAGCAGAAACTGCTCCTCGTTGAAGTATTACGTTTTCATCTCTTTCAACAAAAACCTCCTGGCACAGTTTGACTGACAGCCGATGGCACACAAAGAAATACAATAAAGACTGAAAAAAAAATATCCTAGGTGACTCTATTAGCGTCAAAACTTAAGGAAAATGTGTCATTTCTATTTCCAGAATAGGTATCTGACAACACACCTGCTCTGTTCTCCTCCTCCCCAATCTTTTCAATGGGGAGCAGCCAAGCACCATCCCCCCATCCTGAAACACCTACAGAGCAGGTGTTGGAGGAAGGCAGAGGCTCATCAGACAATCTAAAGAATCTCTATCTAACAGCTGATAAGCACGGATGCCAGTAAAAGTCCAGCACTGTACAATTTATGATGTATTTACCAGTTTAAAGTGGCTTTGATTGTTTGTTTTTGTTGCTTTTTCTCTTGCATGTCTACAATCAAATGAAATGTTGCCATAAATTGTGATGTTCTCTATATAATTTCATATTTTTCATCTTGCAAATATAATCATAATAAAGCTATTCAGTACAATTTGACCTCTCTAGATATGTCATTTTACAAGAGGTAGCCTATCTAATCTTGTCCAAATGACAAAAATATAGTATTCTATTGCACACAATAGAGAGCAACACAGCGCTCTATCGGTCTATCGGGCAACAGAGGAAATGTTTCACAATTACAAACTTTGTTTTATGAAGGCTGTAGAAATAGCCAGATCCAGTTGTAATAATGTAAATTTTGAACTACAGCCAATCAAAATCCCCAAAAATCGTAGTTTCATCACAGTTTGTTTTGTGTAAGGTATTACAGTTTTCTTTTTTATTTTACTTAAAGTGCCTTCATTTCATGCATTGAGGCTCTCTCCTTTGCGGGATGAGTTAAATGATTGACTCTTCAAAGATGTGTGGCCACATGACCCAATTCTTCTGTTTCCCTGTAACAAGGGGTGGCACATTTCACCCACTGGCACAAATCACTCCACTAACTCCTACTGCAATTTTCAAGATGTATCCCAGCTAAGGTTTTCTTAATGCCAAAATCAGTGGTAAAAGCCTAATTTTTTTTTTACCTTTTCAAGAATAGAGTAAAGGTTTCACAAAACATTGTTTATGTTTTTAATTATCTGTGGATGGTGTAGCAAATTTAAGAGCATTGTTTGGCTTTTTATTGGCCTTTCAAAAGTTTAATGTTGAAGCTCCAAACAGATGCTAACCATTGTTAGCTAGCGATGTTGTGGCTAGCAAACAATATAAATGTTTTCCCCACTAGTTCTAGTTAAATGCCTATTCCAATATGTCCTTGTCTGGTATGTTGTGCTGAATTGCAAGTCTTCTAACTTAACTTCATGGCAACACAAAGCAACAGCAGCTCAAGAGCTGACAGAGAGTCACACTCAGAAATTGACCAGGCCAGACTTCTGAACGTAGCACACCCCCATTACTTTGCAGGACGCAGAGGAACAAACATGATAAACTCACCCCCACTTTTCTGTGTGCAAGAATCCAGTATAACCTTTGTTTGCGGTGTCAGATGACGCAAAGACCGTGGGTCTGTTTCTCAAAAGGTCAGAGCTTTTTTTGTACCACCTACTGACCAGCGTAAAACTTTTTTCTACTATTTGGTAAACCAGGGGTCTTAAATCACCTCTGTAAGTTACTGCTTCCTGTTTCTTGAACAGAGCTATCCGGGTGTGATAAAATCAACTGGAACAGAAGTCTCCATTTAGAGATTTGGAGATGGGTGAAAGGTTGAGATAATCATTCTTCATTTTGGGAATAGTGGACTTGAATTCGGAATTAAGACTCGTGATCAAACCAAATTCATTGACTCCCAAACCATATTTCCATTGCAAAACAGAAAATAGCTTGACATTTTTATCCATCAAAGCTGGTGCAAAACAACTTAAAATAGCAACGGCCTGAAAATACATGTCAACAAAAGTTCATATTTTCATATATCAATTCAAAAAGTGAAACATTTTGCTGGTTCATTGCACAAGTAGTGGTGCGTTTAAAGAATGGATTTGTGTTGATTGTTGATTTTTACAGCTTATAGCAAATGAGCACTAAAAGTCAAACTGCTGAGAAAATGTAGCCATTAAGTAAGATGAGATAGAAGAAGTCTAGTTATCCTTTTTGCTTTTATCACACCTTTTATTCCACTTAACTTTCCATTTATATCTTCACATAAAGCTCTCTGTGAGTTTATCTAGCAGTGGCCTTTTGAGGCTATCCCTGGTTGTGGAGGGTGCATGCTGGATAACTGCCAAGTCAGCAGTATTATATTCATCCTATATGTTTTTCTATCACCACACTTTGGGTTTCCAGAAGCTGTAAATTGCAATCAGCAAAAATCAGCAAGTTACGTCTTGTGAATTGAAAGTGGGCTCCCAAACTAAATTCTGCTTACAGCCTCTTAATTCTCACCTGAATGTAGATACAAAAACAATGGCACAAGGTTCGCACAGAAACTCCAGAGGCATGTTTTATTGTTGTTCATTAAGTGGAATGAAACCAAAATTGCAGAAGTATGAAAACAGGGCAAATGACATCACACCTGAAAGAAACAAGCTGCCACCCTGACAGGTGTTACGTAAGACCTTTGTGTACGCAACTCTTTTTCTCTGCTGTCATCCAGTGACAGTAAAGAACCTAGACTACGTGGAAGTGAGACGATTCAATACAAATGTTTGTTTTTTTTTTCATCTAATAGGTATTGTGAAATCAAATGAATTTAAGCGACCTGTATAGGAACCGGATGAAGATAGACGGCTCAAACAGGAATTGAATCTGCTTGTCTTGTGAAGCACTGAAGTGATCTTTGTTAGGATTTGACATCTAGACATAAAACAAACAGAAATGAAGAAAGAAAGACAGTTTCAAGATGTATCACTTATTCATTTATGTGTCAGGATTTCTCTGCTTGTGATGGATTATAGCAGGACAAAGAAACACACACACATAATGAAGGACCCTTTCATTTTGTTAACTTCACTGAAATAGAACCAGAAATTGTTTTAATGCCACTAAGGAAAAATATTTTCTCAGCAACCTAATGAGGTATTTTTATTTTTTTTTTACACTGGTTTCACTTTTGAAGCCAAAAATACATTTTGGCGTTTCTTCGTTGGCATTTTGTACTTTAAGCAGTTTTGACTGTTTTGTTCCCAACTCTTTCAAGCATTCAAACAGTTTATCATGGGGATGTTTTGTGTCCTCTTTAACAAACTTCCTCTATCCTACTCTTGGTTTTCTGTTAGAAAATGTAGCAATGCAACTTTAATAAATCAAATCTATGCAACTAAAACAAACAGTACTCAGGATTTTAGATTTACGCTAAATATGTTGGATGCTGAAGCTGAATTAAAAGGTGCGTGAACAAAAGTATTTGTTCAAAGTTGTGCAAACTTGGCCCATCAGGTTGTCAAAGCTTTTAAAAATTGTATTTATCTCCATCTGACAGCTGCACGGTTTTCAGCTGCACATGTTAAATGCAGTATAAAATATGCAGTTTTTGTTTTTGTTGTTGTTGTTGTTTGTTTTGTTTTTTATCATGGCATAAAACTGGCAATAAAACATGGCTGTGAACGCTTTTGAGGTCCACTGTAAAACTGCAGAAGCAGACGATAAGTAGTAAATTAGTGAATTGCAATTACTGCATTATTACCTAAATGACTACATAAGGGGTGTCCAAAGTGTGACTCTTGGGCCTTGGAATAATTCATGGTGGAACTCAATAATAATTCAAGACTGCTAGAAATTTGGCTCTTCGGCAAATGGAAGTGACGCAGAAAGAAACTCCTTGAAATTTTCTAGGATTTTATAGCTTTTCAATGACAAATTTATATATTTTTCAATGGAACGTTTTTGTTGCTGAAGGTAGACTAAAACAGACCCTTTATTTATGTTTCATTCAAACACTGCATGCTTAAAGTATCTCTATGCTGGTTTAAAAAAAAAAGAAAATAATTCACAATAAAATTATTTAGCAGTTTAATTGGTAAAAAAAAAAAAAAAGGAAAACAATACATCATGCACTTTCTTCCATTGTTTGGCAAGTGGCCATCTTTTGGCCGTTTGAAATCATGGACATAATGACCAGGGGCTTCTATATTTGCTGCTAATTAGCTGAGTGCCGTTTGAACTCTGTGTCTTTGTGCAGCTTGAGCAGCTCAGGGGATCAGCGCAGAGTGCTAACATATATATACTTTCCGTTCCTATGTTTTAAACTAACACTGGTCCTCCTCTGCAGCCCAGCACAAAGGAGCCAGCAATTCCCAAGAAAGCCACCCACAGACATTTATACAGCAGGACTGGCGACCGGCCGCTCAACTTGTGTTTCAGAACTCACTTGGAAGGCGGACAATTTGTGCTGCTGCGCCAAGGACAGGAAGTGCTTGCAGAGTGACAGGAAGTGCTCACCGCTGCAGTAGCCGAGGCTGGAACTGAGATAATGCCATTGTGTAAGCAAGCCAAGTGACCTCTCCCTCAGCGCGGAGTCCAGAGGCTGGCGTCGGGAGCCCTGGCCCCCACCCAGCCCCAGACTCCCCAGGCACGGGGCGGGGGACTTGTTGGAGGTACAAGTTGGTGGAAGGCGGGGGGGGGGGTTTGGAGAGAAGAGGAGCGGGGATGTGAGGCGTGTCACCTCCCCCCCC
Organism: Poecilia mexicana; assembly: GCF_051168715.1. Classification (NCBI taxonomy): domain Eukaryota; kingdom Metazoa; phylum Chordata; class Actinopteri; order Cyprinodontiformes; family Poeciliidae; genus Poecilia; species Poecilia mexicana. The sequence continues at coordinate 15,748,723 of NW_028263389.1, forward strand.
CACTCCGTCCCAGCTCGCCCCCCTTCTCACCAACTCCTCCCCTCCTTTGGGTTGACTCTCAACCTCACCTTGCAGAGGAAGTGTGGCTTCGACTCCAGACTTTATGACTTCTCCCATCAAACGGCAGGATTTTTCACTCCCACACGGAGCAAAAGGCGGCCGGGGCACACTCATGCCCACGCCCATGTCAACACACGCAGAGACACACACAAAGGGGTCCCTCTTTCTCTTCTCTCAAATGAGCGAAGGGGGGGGAAACCGTATCGGGTCACGAGTGATAAAATAGATGATGACAGCATTATGGTCAAGATCCTGTCCCATGCAACGCCTATCGGGACCTCGGTTGGTTAAAAACACCCTCCCACTAACCCCTGGAGGGAACGCTCCAGAGTCCCATGCTGTTGTCTGCTGGGGGGCATGCAGAGGTTGCATAAGCATCTCTCATATTTCTGTCAGCCCCTTTTGACACGACTGCAGACCACAACAAGATGGGAATGATCCGAGAAAAGATGAAGCTGACAGGCCGGGGTCTGCAGCCCCTGATAAGGAGCTCGGCCGCCTGCGGGTGCTGTTTGGATTTCTGCCTGCAAACAGGCGCTTCACTCTCTGCAGCCGAAATAGCTCCAAGTCTAGACGTTCCAGGTGCAGCAGGTTGCTCTGAGTTCCTGGTGTTATCTTAGCGTGTGGGGAAAGTGCTCTAAGCTAACACAGGCATCAGAATGTGCAACAGGAGTTAAAAGAGTTCATTTTCGACTTGTGGCTCAAGTCGTCTTGGAGTTTGAAACAGAAGGGTAACGTTCATTTTTTTCTAAACTTTGAGAAGGATTGAGAACAAACACAGGGGAAGTAATAGGAAACAATAAATAGTCATGACTTGATAGGAGATTCTCCAAAATAACCTTAAGTACAAGTAGCACTGTTTAAGACAGAAATCCAAGCAAACATGTATAAAATCATCTGATTATTTTTCTTTAAAATAATTTTAAATAATATATGAATTAATACTTTACATTAGCATATTTTTAGTCAGATTTGCTTGAAGGTATTTCATACTAACCCATTAAATCCAATTGTAGCACTCAAGTGCATGATGTCCAGAGTATCATACTTTGTTGACTTTGTTTGCAACATTAATCGGGTTAAACTAATTTTAATGTTGAACAAAGATCATCAGAGTAAGAATAAAAATTCTGTACGCATGAATTAAGTTGAGTTCAATTTATCTAACCAAACCAAAACCTGAGGATTCGAGATGCTGCTTACATAGAACCTGCCTGTCAACACAAACTAGGTTAGAGGGCCTCAGAAAGAAAGAAACTGGAGAAAAGTAGAAGAAAAGTCACTGAGATGACTGGGAAATCGAACAGTGGCTCCACAGAAGTGACTGATCTACTGGATCTGCACCAAGAACATCACATGAACAGTCAGACACGGTGATAGAGGTGTGATGGTCTGGGCCTGCAGACCATGGCAGCAGAAAATCCACCAATAATCGACTCAAAAATAAGAAGATGAAGGTATTAGAGAAGCTTCAAGTTTCAACTGAGAAAGGATTCAACGTTGTTTATTTAAGCTTTATCTGCTCTTGTCAATTCAACTGTGTGAGTTGTAAAGTTTATTGTAGGGAAACTGGAACCTCAAACGAGGAGTCATGCAGAGATCCACTTTAAATTAAGAAACAATATTATGAGTTGATAAACGTGATATTGCAAGTTTTTATTGCTTAGTCAAATTGTGCTACTTGATTAAAGTTACTAATCAGACTGTTTTGTGAAATCCATCAGCCTCACTGTAGAGATAGTTTGGCATGTCATGGTTCATTTTTATATTTCTTTAGATGTTGTTTTATATCCTTATTTATTCAAAATAGAGTCTGCCTTCCTAAAAGCAAGCCTTATTGCACAAATCTGGTGACATCACAAAAGGCACACAGAAACTGTGCAGTTTCTCATAGTACTTTTTTTTCCCTTGCTTTACCTTTTTTCATATTTTTAATTAATATTTACTTAATCCAATTACTATTTCATATTTGTTTTTAATATGACTGCAAAACAAGATATTTTTTTATCTTTTATGTATATATTTCTTAAATACATTTCAATACATTTGAATAACAGAAAAATTAACTAATTCTGCAGTTTAGTTAAAAAGTCAAATTCATGCTCCAAGTAATTAGTTTGCAGTTTGTAAAATATATATATATATATTTTTCCCTTTGAGAAAACTAGAACAGAAAATCGGTTGTAGTTATATGGTGCAACATTACAACTTTTATACAACAGATTTTCCTTCCACCAATTTTTCATCAGTGACCTTTGTGATCCCCTTGTGAAGGTGATCAAGGACTGTCTGGTGGATGTCTGACAAGTCAGCACTTTTCTGCACGGTTGTGTAAACAATAACAGAGCATGTCTACATTCTCTCAAAGTCTTATATTCTAAACGTTCTTATCATACAACTTCTACAAATGTCAATGTGACTTTTGTGATTTCAGGTTGTCTCTGGGTTAATCAAGCTACAAAGCCTCCTTATTCCTCAGGCTGAGTTCATTGAGTCAAGGCTCTAATGTAGTTAACAGGCCAATACACAAACTGGTGATTAAATCTTTTTGCATTTAACCTGGAAAAGTGCCGCTGGGGGCTGGGGCTGGGGGCGGGCACACTGACTTGTGAACACTTGAGAGGTTGTCCTCCTTTTGGCGCAAAAGTTGATAAATTTATGTTAAATTCTTAAATGAGTCTTATTGCTCTGATGAATATACATTTGAAATCTGGTAGCCAGAACCCCCAGTGATTATAGCCGCTCCAAAACAGGGTCTGAGGCGGGTGTGACGTGAACTTTTTTTTTTACACCTTTGTAGTAGTGGGCACTCCCTCCGCCCGGTGATTGGCTGCCTGTGAGTTTATAGCGCACCACTGTTCACGTTCACTGCTGACTTCTGTCTACCTTTTCACTTATTGCTGCATCTGTTTGTGACTTTCTCTTTTTCCTTTCCAACTTTAACGCAAGAGAGTCAAAATCTTTATTTTTCTCTCATATTTTTTCCCGTTTTTTTTCTCTCTTGTTGCTGTGGTGTGGTTCCTGCGCGCAGTCCGGACGCCTCTCCAAACACCTTCCAGAACCAGTTTGGACAGAAATGAGTAGTCCCGATGCGGGTTACGCCAGCGACGATCAGACCCAGGCAAGGTGCGCGATGTCAGTCATGATGCCTGGAATGGGACACTGCCAGTGGGCCGACCCGCTCAGTCCTCTCGGGGACACCAAGGTGAAAAACGAGCCGTGCGCGCCAGGAGGCGGCGGCTCCGGCGGCTCCGGCGGTCAGGGACGCGGCAAGAGCGAGCCGCGGATCCGGCGGCCCATGAACGCGTTCATGGTCTGGGCGAAGGATGAGCGCAAGAGGTTGGCGCAGCAGAACCCGGACCTGCACAACGCGGAGCTCAGCAAAATGTTAGGTAAGTGCATTTAAATGTTTATTTATTTAGGTTTCTGCTGCTGACACAGCATTGAGCTTTTAGAATTTGTTATTTTTAATAATTTCTACTGAAAATTTCATATTTTAGCTCATTTAGTCATTACTAGACTACTTTTAATCGCCGCTCTCATTCGGTCGTCTAATATTTACAGGGGTGCTTCAAAAAACGTTTTAATGGGTGGACTAAGTTGGGGGTCACTTATGACCTTGTGGTGGGGAAACAACAACATCAAGAAACAGAAACAGAGTTTACTGTTTTTATGTTGCTGTTGTTGGAGCTGAGAATGAGAGATATTTATTTATAATCAACACTTTTCTGTGCCACAAGATCCAAATATATAAAAGGAAAATTACTTTTGATTTATGAATACATTACATGAATACAACACTCTTCAATACATTCTAGTGCAATACAAAAAAACTATATGATTTCCTACTGCATTTATGATCCTACGTATTTTGTTTTTGCACACTAATATTTCCATTTAGTAGCGTAGACATACACAGCTATTAATACGGGTCTGGTAAACACAAAAATGTTTTAAGCATGAGAAAATAATACATGCTGCACCTTCTTGTAAACATGTACTCTCCTATCCTAAATTATTATTACTCAATTTTAGTACAAATATAAGACGTTGAGGATAAGGTGTCCTGTAAATATTTGATTTGTCGTCCTGTTTTTAAACTCTCTACGCCAGTTAAGCCACAGGTATAACCTCAAATTCCTGTCCCTATTCCCCTAAAATGGCAACAGGCTATTTTTATGTGCATCACCAGAGCCATGTACAGTATCTGCTGACGTATCACTGATCCGCTCCTCTTGACCTGCAGGGAAATCCTGGAAAGCCCTTCCCGTCACAGAAAAGCAGCCCTTCGTGGAGGAGGCCGAGCGGCTGCGGGTCCAGCACATGCAGGACCACCCCAACTACAAGTACCGGCCCCGGCGGCGTAAGCAGGTGAAGCGGATCAAGAGGCTGGACTCGGGATTTCTGGTCCACGGTGTTCCCGAGCACCAGGCCCCGTCCATGCCCGGGGACGGCAGGGTATGCATGGACAGCCTGGGTCTGGGCTACCACGAGCACGGCTTCCAGGTTCCCCCGCAGCCGCTCAGCCACTATCGGGACGCTCAGGTGCTCGGGGGACCCTCTTACGAACCTTACAGCCTTCCCACTCCTGACACCTCTCCTCTGGACGCCGTAGAGTCAGACTCCATGTTCTTCCCTCCACATTCACAGGAGGACTGCCACATGATGCCGGCGTACCCTTACCACTCTCAGGTGGCAGACTTTCAACCTCACGAACCGCTCTCCGGCCACCACAGCAACCCCGGCATCATGCACCGCCACCCGGGCTCGGCTCCCGAGCAGCCCCCTCCATCCTACATGAGCTGCCCCAACCCTTTGGCCATGTACTACACCCAGCACTGCAGCCCCGGCCACCCCAAGCGGCACCCCGGCGGAGCAGGGCAGCTCTCCCCTCCCCCTGATTCCCACTCTCACTCGGCGGACAGCATGGAGCAGATGCACCACTCAGAGCTGCTGGGCGAGGTGGACCGCAGCGAGTTTGAGCAGTACCTGAGCTCGTCCTCATCGGCCCGCACGGACATGTCGGGCCTCCCTTACGGGCCGCACGAGGGCGGCATGCAGGGACCCGAGAGCCTCATTTCATCCGTGCTGTCGGACGCCAGCACGGCCGTCTATTACTGCAGCTACAACAGCTCCTAACCTCCACGATCTTTGAAGCTAATTTTAAACAGAAATACTTTTATTTTTATTTTCCACTCCTGGCACAATGAAGCTCCTGAGATTTTGTACTGTATCTGCCCGAAAACTGTTAGAAAAGACCTGAAATATTTTAATCTTAACACTGGTTTTAACTTCTCTTTCCTTCTCTTGCAGGGATATTTAGATTATAAATATTGTACAGTCTCAAATGTATGTATATACCGAGTTTTTTTTTTTTATACTTTTGCACTTTTAGGAAATAAATGACTGCAAAAATATTTAGCGTTTGTATCTATTATTCAAAATTATGTGAAATCTTTGACCTTTTATGAATCTTTCTTGAAGTAGAGTAAGAACTTAAAAATAAAAAAAATGTTTACTCAATAAGTTTTCATTTTAAAAAAATAAAAGCCGAGAATTGAACATGGACTGCTTACTGGTATTAAAGTATACTGAGATTTTAAAAGTTTGAAAACTGCTAATAAATTCAGTTTTCGCTGAATTCCCTTCCCCCACCTGTTGCTGTAAACTGCCAGACAGCTGGCTAAAAGACGGCCACAATACTTTTCCCTTCATAGATGCAGCACAAATATGGAGGAGGCTTCTTTAAGAAAATAATTTTAACTTCCAGAAAAAAAAAAGAAAGAAAAATGTGAACAACACTTATTTGAGTGGAGGGATTGCAGATGGAAATTGAAAGGAAGAAAAAAGTGTGGCAGAAAACATATTTCAAAGATTTTATTTTACACCAAGAGTTGGCACCAGCCCTGCCAGAAGTACCAACACCTGGCATGTGCTTGAAAGGCCAGCAAACTCACCTGACCCAAACTCATTAGAGAATCTATGAGGAAGATGAGGAAACACTAGACCCCCCCCCCAAAAAAAAGCAACCTGGACTTCCTTAACACCTCAGAGGAGTCACAAGCCGATCACAGGCTGACATTTCAACGTTAAAAATCCTTTTTTATTAGTGTTATACAATCTTAGTACTTTTTATTAGAAAGTTTGGTGAAAGGTAAAACTGTGGCAGGGAGTCATGTCTACAAAATTTACTGGTTTTAATTAGTAAAAAAGGCTATCAGACAGACGCTGTCTGAGATGGATGGATGGATGGATGGATGGATGGATGGATGGATGGATGGATGGATGGATGGATGGATGGATGGATGGATGGATGGATGGATGGATGGATGGATGGATGGATGGATGGATGGGTTTAATATATTAAGACGCACCTTTTTATGTGTACAACTGGTGCTTTTGTTAACATATCCTGTAAAAACTTTAGTCTCCATTAAGGAGCTACAAAGTTCGGTTGATGTTTAGTTGACCTTATTTCTCATCTAAAACAACACAGTGTAGAAATATTTCCATGCATAAAAAACAGGTAATCAGTAAATATTGCATGACATTATAATATCTTTTTAAAATCCTTAAAATGTATCATTTCAGCAGGAATATTCTATTATTCTTTTAAAATAAAAGACACAAGATCACGATGCCCATGTTTGCTAAAATTCTTGATATTTTTACTGTGATGATTTTATAGGGATATTTTTGCCTCAGATTGTCAAACCGGGCCTGAATATTGTACCGACCCAGACCCGGTGCAAATGCATCACCCTTGCTCTCCTTTTACAGTTCCTTCTGAAACCAGAGCTGTTTTATTTTACTTTTCCACATCCGTCTGAAGCTCCAGTTACTCACCTGGAAGCCAGGCAGCGGACGGAGTTCCTGCGACCCAACTTCCTGGCCCAGACGGAGTGGAGGTAATCCCAACGTCCGCGTTACACACGGCGCCTTGTTTTCTCAGCACAGGAGCGCGGTTTATGCTCCGGATGTCCTGTCTGTAAATGATTTAGTCTCTTCTGATTAATGCTCGAGGGGTCATTAAAAATCCGCCGAAGTGGACAACACCTTCGCGGAGATAAAGTTGACCTCATCTATTCCACAGTTGTGCTTATTAACGCAGCGGTGACATCAGGATTTATTTCCGTGGGTATTCCTGAACGGCTACGATATATTTACCCGCTAAAGCCAGCACGGTGCTTTGACATCAATCAAAGTTATCAGGCAAAAATCTTTACGTGGTCAGACCAAACCTTGAGGGATGAGTCAGTGTATTTATAATCCAACAAGAGCGCCCACTTTATAAATAGAGATTTTCCCCCTATTTCAAAAGGAAGAGCTTCTTCTCACAGGGGTCAATCACCCTGACCTGGAGAGCCATTTTTAGCACTTCAGAGGAAACATGTTCCAGAGGTGTATATGTTAATGTGCTTTGTTCATGCTGAGGGTTTTAGAGTGTTCTCTTGGGTTAACCAGTGTCAATTCTTCCCATAATACATTTAAATATGTGTCTTTAGTTGGAATAAATCAGCAGACAGTCGTTTATCTGCCGAATTAGCTGGAAATTCAACATAAATTCCTGAGTAAATTTGTAGAAGACGTCCTGACGTGACTTGACTTCCCTAAACGGGCTTCTTCTCCCCCAGGCAGTGCGGGAGAATCTTCTGTAATTGGTGTGAATGTGTTTAAATTCAGTCTGCAGCTGAGTGGCAGGTTCATTCTCCCTGTTGTTACAGCTAATGGGCGCATAACGACGGGCTCAGGCCTCAATCCCCCGAGGCTTTAAGCAGAGTGGGTGTGGGGGGTCACCTGCCACGGACAGACCCCCCACCTTTAGTCGTGATATTTTCCCTGTAACACTAAACTGATCTGGGCAAACTGACCTGGAAGGGAACGGGGAAAAACTGACTGTTCAGATTGATTATTATTAAAAAAATAACAATGTTATGATCATTTTATCATTTTTATGTATTTATTTTATTTTATACTTATAATTTTATTGTCATATTATTTTAAATTGTATAATTTTAATATAATTTTATTTTGACTATTATTTTTTTATTATAATGTTTTTTACCCTTTAAATTTTTCCAGGGCGTTCATTCAATTTCTTCACTTTTTCCATTTTTAACAGCCATAAAACTTAATGTATTGCACTGGTATTTTATGGATTCGTTCAACAAAGGAACCTCATCAGAAAGCACATTCTAATTTATTAAATATGACTGTATTCGACAAGCAAAGACAAAGTAAATTAGCAATTGGGAACTGAGATGAAAAATTTCCAACGTTTTAAAAATGTAAAGTCTGAAAAGAATCGTGGCCGTTTGTAATCAGCTCCACTGAGCCGATACTTTTTAAAAACATGTCAGAGACGTGGGATAAAGATTAAGTTAGAGAGCATCTTTGATCATCAGTTGTCAAGTTTCGCCACAGATTATCAGCTGGATTTAGATCTGGACTTTGACTGGGCCACTCCAGTACTTGAATATGTTTTGATCTAAACCAGGGGTCTGTGGCTCCATCGTTACACGTGGCTCTTTGGCGACTCCACTGCGGCTAATACAAAACCAAAACAAGAAATGTCTATAATTATAAAGGCAATAAAAACAATGACAGTTCTTCCACATGTGGCAGTCTGACTGACTGACTGACAGTATGTCAGAGAGTCATATTTCATAAGTTAGAATATAAATCCCAATGAGTCCCGTTTGTCAGATTAAAATGGCCTTTTGGAAATAGCAACTTTTAAGCGGGTATTAAATATAATATTCATCAGCTTCACTTTTCTGTTTTTTTTATTGGTTTGATGCAATATTCTTCTTTTAAATGAGAAGCTCATTTCTTTGGCTATTAGCAGAAGTTTATCATGATTAAAAAAAATTCAAAATGAAAGTGATAAAATATGAATCTTTGTCTAATCCATTGCTTAATGCGTTCCGCTTAGTCTTTTCAATAATATCATAATTTATTGAATGCGTATGTATTTATAAAATCTGTTCTTTTTGTGGCTCTAGCCAAATTTAATTTTTCAGGGTAAAATGTAAGCCTGTTTGTTGCAGGTGATGCTGCATGTTTAGGGTTGCTGTCCTGGTGGAAGGTGAACCTGGCCCCGGTTTTATGTTCAGACTCTAACAGCTTTTCCTCTTGAACTCCTGTGTTTCATCCCATCAACTCTAACCAGCCTCCCTCTCTCTGCTGAAGAAAACCTCCCCGCAGCATGATGATTCCACCACCATGTTTCACTAGGTGTGTTCAGGGTGCATCCATGTTTATAGGTTACATCCAAATCCTGCTTTGAACATCCCCAGCTTTCTCTCTGACCTGTCTGCTGCATTCCTTGGCTTTCATGATGTTTTTTTTTTTTTTTTTTTCACTAATATTCACTAATATATATTCCCTAACAAACTTCCAAAGCCTTTAAAGAACAGCTGTGATTACGATTACATTAAGCTGCACAGACCCAAATTAAGTGGACCCTAATTTTGCAATGCATTTTCTTTTGGGGTATCAGAGAAAAAGAGGTTGCATGCATATGAATGCATCTTTTTCACTTATTGTAAGGCAGTTGTGCATTAAGTAACTCCTTAATGCTCCCAAATAATAATAATAATAATAATTAAAAAAAACAGAAGTTTAGCTGCTCCAAACGGAGCACATCTCAGAGGAAATCAGGGCTTTAAAGGTGTTCCTACTTCCTGCCCATGTTTGTTTTTGACTCTGCTCTGCATATGTGTGTGTGTGTGTGTGTGTGTGTGTGTGTGTGTGTGTGTGTGTGTGTGTGTGTGTGTGTGTGTGTGTGTGTGTATGTCCCTGTGTTTGCGTGTCCTGGGGCCTCGCTGCCAGCAGTGTGCACTGGGGAGATTACAGAGGCATGGGCGTCTACATTAACACAGCAGCTCTTAATCATTGCGCTGCTCTAATCTCATCTCAGGTAGCTGCCTTTCACAAACACTCACCAGCAAACATAAATGCATCAACCCACAAGGAGCGTGGCCTGCAGTTTAACCCGACAACACCAGCAGGATCAGCTGCATCTGACCAACTGAGGCACAAACACAACCAGAGGGAAGAGTTACGTATAATTTTATCATGATAGAATCAACACTTGATGATAGCATCATCTGGTGTTAGATAAACATAAGAAAGAAGCAATAAATTGATGTGCAAGCAGTTATCTGTAATTGGTTTCTGTCATCATTCGGAAATAGTGGCTTAAAAGAATGACTAAGCAAAAAATGTAATTACACTCTTTCAGGTCGTACAATATTAGAAATAGCAGTACATTTACTTATTAGGTAACTTAGGTCTATACCTGCATTTCTCTTCACACATTTACAAATATTTAATTAGAAAAACCTGGTATTTTCTAGTTATATCAACACTTGCTTTCGCATACATGAATCAGACGCCAAACCTAAGAGACATTTTGTGCCATGTCAGGACTCGCAAACCAGCAAAAATCAAATGCACATGCAAATAAATTTAACTTAAAATTGCAGATTTGTTTGCTTTTTCACTGATAATTCCCAGGCCAGGTTTCATAGAGAGCAGCAGATGAGTAGAGGTAGCAGGGACCCAAACTGATTAAGTCATTGATAGCAGATCGCAAATACAGCATGCAAGACAGCTGCAGGAGAGGGTGTGTCCCGGGTCTTAAGCGAGGGCTGGTTGCTCATAATCCCCGGCAAATGCTGTTCCCCTCCGGCCTGATCGCCTTTATGGTCTCTGCCCGGCTCACCAGCGTCCAGTTGTGCCCCTACTAAATATAGATTCACTGATACGGATTGTTTTGTTTTGTTTTTTAATGCTTGCATTCCTGCTTTTGTTATGTTGAAGTTCTAATTACTTTACGAGTGAATTGATAAACCGAGCAGGTAACTTTGCGTGTCTTTTTCTTTCTTATTTTGCACGTGGCACGCATGTGTCAAAATTCACACAGAATTTTCACAAATTACTATTTTTATTGCAAAAGCTGACATTGAGAATTTTCATAGGGTGTAACAGCTGTAAGCAATTTTTAACATTATCGTAGAGAATTTTCTCTCTATGCCTACCACACCTGCAATTTAGATTTCGAGAAATTTTTACCCTAAAGCTAAAATACCTTAAGACACCAATCCAATCATAAGAGACTGTATCTATATAAAACTGCATGATAGTCATTTAAAGGGGAAAAAATACGTAAAAATATGCTTTTGGAGACGTAAAATAAAAGTGTGCTAAAGTAGGGCAAAAATTTGCACCCTAAGATGAAAAGGAAGTTTTGAGCACCAAAGCAGAATACAAGGTGTTGGTTTGGCGCTGGAGTACATTGTTCAGGCCGACTAGTACATTTGTTTCAGTCAGGAATTGACACACGGAGCTGAATCAACTCCGGACCGCTCCTGATCAGCTCAGCACTCTCTGTTCTTTTGTTTGAATCCCCTGGTGGCACTCTGGACAATTTTTAGCTCACACCCAAGCGGGTAGTGAGTATAAGATGACTACATCAGCAGTCAGCTTCCTCTTTACTGTTTTTCTTTGGAAGGCAAAAATGTGTTGGCAGACTACAACCAAAGTTTGCCCTCTTTAGGTCCTAATGTCTTCTTCCAAGACTTCCAGTTACCTTTAGACCTCCTTTCCTATGAACCAAGGAAGGAAGGTGAGCAATGCTGAGCAGAAAAAATCACATGACTAACTGCAATATTTGTGAGTAACATAAACTAAAAAACAGTCAAGGAAAAGTAACAGTAACTTATAAAATTTGAACAGATTTGAGCTGAAACAAGACATTATACTATTACTATAGAAAACTCAGTTTAACAATAAAACAAAAGTGTTCACAAAATGTTAAAAGATTACTAAAATGATGTGGAAAAAGTGACTTCAATCCTGTAGCTGACTAATTGATAGACTGTTGAAATAAACAATGAACAGATTGCTGATTTAGCTTGTCAATTTGTTAAACTACTAGCTAAAACTGTAGGGTAGTGTGAGGTACTTAGAGAAAACTGAAAAACTAAGGATAAACGATGTTAACCAATGTTAGATCCAGAAATTAAAAACTTAAATGTGCCTTAAAGTAAAAAAAAAAAACTTAAAAAGTGCCTTACAGTAGGAAACTAAAATAGCAAAATGATAGCTAACATTTTACAGCAGCACTGTGGCTGAATTTCAAAATATCTAAAAGTACCAAATTTACAAAGGTCAGAGTTTGCTTAGGTAAAAATAGAAAATTAAAACATAAACTTTTAACTTTTGACCATAAGATAAAACGTATGTATAAATAGTCTAAGAGAAAAGAAAAGGTTGTAAAAATATACAAAAGTAATACAATTATCGTGCTAACTTAACCTAATATAGTGTTAAAACATGTATGATTAAAAGTTTGCGGACTAGCTAGCGAGCTATTGATGAAATACTGCTACGATAAAGTTAGCTATAGCAACCTAGAATCTAGTGTGAATTTACCTAACAAATGTTCAACTGTGTGGATAAGTATGAATGATAAAAGTTGAAAGTTTGTGAAGCTGGTGAAATAGCTAAATGAAGATAAAGTTAAATATTTTGGGAAAATTGAAGCTACTAAATGTAAGGCAAAAGTAGTATCTGATTCTATGTATTTAATGAATGGCTAAATGTATATTAAACATTACATATAGTAATTAATCTCAACAAATATAAAACAATTTATTCAACCAATACATTACTAGGAATGTTATTAAAATGATTTTTGTGTTAATAAACGGCTAACTTGACTGTATCTACATGCTAACATGAAATACTGTTAGCATGTATGTGCTAACAACGGTAGCAGACACTGTTATTATTAATGAACAATAACAGCACACTGCCGAATTGAAAGCGTCTGGGATACCAAAATAGGCTATTAGGGGAAAGATATGCTGATTTGCAAAAAATCTTGGAAATAAAAAAAAAAGCTCAGCTGCAGCTAAGCCAAAGATAAATGCACACCATTGTCTGTTGTTTTTCTCTTTCTGTCAATCGCGGTCTTCCAGAGAGCACCTGTCTCCACTTCCTCGTTCCGATGACTCCTGTTTGCTACATCCATGAAAGATTGGCTGGGAACATCCGAGAGACAGCAGGCGCAAATCGTGACACCGCACCTCGTACTGGCACTTCCGGTGGCAGGTCTGACACCTGCCACAAGTGCCACTGCGTTCGGCTGACTTCGGCTGACCTCGGCACCTCTTACTGGCACTTCCGCTGACACCTGCCACAAGTGCCACTGCCTTCGGGACTAGCTGCCAGAGTTGCCACTGCGTTCGGCTGACTTCGGCTGACCTCGGCACCTCGTACTGGCACTTCCGGTGGCAGGTCTGACACCTGCCACAAGTGCCACTGCGTTCGGGATTAGCTGCCAGTGCTGCCGCTGCGTTCGGCTGACTTCGGCTGACCTCGGCACCTCTTACTGGCACTTCCGCTGACACCTGCCACAAGTGCCACTGCTTTCGGGACTAGCTGCCAGAGTTGCCACTGTGTTCGGGTGACTTCGGCTGACTTCGGCTGACCTCGGCACCTCTTACTGGCACTTCCTCTGACACCTGCCATTAGTGTCACTGTTTTCGGGTCTAGCTGTCAGTGTTGCCACTGCGTTCGGCTGACTTCGGCTGACTTCGGCACCTTCCAAGGGTTGCCACGACCTCATACTGGCACCTCCCACGCCTCACGGACCCCTCTCGCCTATTTTTGCTCACGAGATTTAGGGCGGCCATCTTATAGCGTTCGACCGCTCCACTCAGCGTTATATGTTTAACAGGCACAATGACGTATTTGAACATTTAATCTTTCATAACACGCTGTTTTGTTACTGGAAACCTTATACATGCAGCCATATTTATAAACAGTTGTATTTTTAAAGTATTTTTAATTGTATTATACATACTTCAGCATATTTAAATATGCTTAGTGGGGAAAACAATAGAATAGAAATATAATATTCTTTGGTGACAGCTTCTGTGTCAGAATTAATATGAATGAATTTATAATTAATGAAAATAATGGTGGATCTGGCACAAAGTATTGCATTTCTTGTTAAGTATTCTGTTCCCTTAAAAAAAGCAAATATGCCCTGGTCTATTTTTTATACAGTCTCAAATTTCAGTTTCCAATAAACAGCCTCAGTGAAAACATGTTGACAGTTGCCATAAGCTGTCACTTGTGCCACGGGCTTCTGGGTAAGGTGCCACTTGTGCCACCTTACCACTGGGTAAGGTGACACAAGTAAGGTGGCCATGGGTGCCACAGGCTGCTAACCTCATTCTCTATCTGTTTCAGACAGAATGTAGCATATGAATAACTTTAGATCAAACAAATAGAAATAAAATATATCTTAATTACAACATAATTCTCATACATATTTAAATATACAGCCGGTGTTCAGACTTAAACAGAGAAAGACAACTCCTGCGCTTTCAGATGGGACCTCTTCTGCAACAGGTGATAATAACTACCAGTAGGTACCTACCACTACAACTGACACTCGGTTGCCATGGTATGTCAGTGCTGACAAGCTCCTGTCAGTTCCGGATTATAATTATTTTCATACAATGACCTTAATATAATGCTATTGATTATTAAACCGGGTAAGTTCACTAATATTGACTTATTAGTTAACATTTCTGACAGTGGCAACATGAGATATTGACAATTCCAGAGTGACATTATGTTCAGCCTGGTTCCATGACAGTGCACAGGATGTCATAAGTTATAGTGGCTGCCTGGTCTATTATCTAATAGACCAGGCAGCCACTATAACTTTCAGTGTTTTTTGTTAAGATAATGCATTTTTTAAAAAAAGAAACATGTTATCATAATTTTCCAAAAATGCCAGTTAATCATTTTTAAATAGTTATTACTTGTTTTTATTTATTACATTTAATCCCCGCTATTTTTCATTATTTGTCAAGTTTATTACAGATTTGTGTGGCATAAATGAAGGTTGCTTCTCTGTGTTTTTTTCTGGTTCGGTTCATTGTCTTCAAAGTTTTCTTATTCAAAGATGAGAGAATGACTAAAATCTGAGCTAAAAAATGCATTTCAACAGCATTTTCAAGGCAGCAGGAGGATTTTCACTTTCAAGTTAAAACAACTTCAATTTTTTTACACCAATATTGAATATTGATAAGTCAAAACACAAATTATTTACACCTCAAAAAATTTGACAATGTGTGAATCTTAAGCAGCATTAAGAACAAGAATGTTACATATTTTTGGAAATAAAAATTACTTTAGTTTATACTTAAGATGCAAATGATTTTTTCAAAGAAAATTGTGCTGTTTACATATTATTTTATTTGGCAGATATGTTTCAACATTTTTTCAAGTTTGTCACAAAGTATATGCATAGTAATTGATTTGTCAATATTTATTAGCCATTGTATGTAAATACTTTAAACAGCAATTTGAAGTCTACTGTAAAATTCATGTTTAGTCAACGTGTGAATTTACTACATCAGGATCAAATAACTTATTATTCCTCCATGAGAAATTATGATCATTAAGCTTAAATTTATTTTTCAAACTTTATTAATTTCTACAATATACGTTATACAGAGTCTGATTATTATTACTATTATCCAGTTGCAACATTTGGCTTCCTGTTGCACTATGTCAGCCACTGTTCTGCGATATAAACATGGGCAAGGGTTGAATGTCATTTTGATTAAGTAAAAAGTCCTATTAACTATCAGTGATGTGTGATTAACCAGATGTGTCTTTGAACATAGTGACAGGTTCCACTGTAATAGTGACACTTTATAGTATATTCAATTGGCCATCTTGATTGAATTAAACTCAGTCAAAAATATTCAAAGTGTTAAATGGATAAATATACAATTACCATTGAATTTTTTTTTATAAACACGCATTATAAGTAACACGTTTTCAAAAAACTGTCATTGCCATCCCCCAAAACATCGGAAACAGTTGTGACAGCTCTGAAACATCCTGGACATCTAACAGCAGCTCTAGTGGAGGCGAGACTCAGCTGTTACAAAGGTGCCGAAACCAATGGCATCCCTGATACCTTCTGTGTATTTGATTAATTCAAAGACGGAAGGAGTCGGCTGGATTATTCAGATGAACTTTAGTGAATAAATAGGATGAACGAATCATACATGATATAATAAACGTGTAGGAATTCAGCTAACATAAGTATTTATGCGAAAAAAAAATTATTAAATTCTGTCTTCTTCGTCTGTGTTTAAGTTCTTCTTCTACTAGTAATAAAGCATCATGGGATATGTAGTCCATTTGCCTAAGTCAGTAGCAACACTGAGAGCTAGACCCGAAAACAGTGGCACTAATGGCAGGTGTCACCGGAAGTGCCAGTAAGAGGTGCCGAGGTCAGCCGAAGTCAGCCGAACGCAGTGGCAACTCTGGCAGCTAGTCCCGAAAGCAGTGGCACTTGTGGCAGGTGTCACCGGAAGTGCCAGTAAGAGGTGCCGAGGTCAGCCGAAGTCAGCCGAACGCAGTGGCAACTCTGGCAGCTAGTCCCGAAAGCAGTGGCACTTGTGGCAGGTGTCAGCGGAAGTGCCAGTAAGAGGTGCCGAGGTCAGCCGAAGTCAGCCGAACGCAGTGGCACTTGTGGCAGGTGTCAGACCTGCCACCGGAAGTGCCAGTACGAGGTGCGGTGTCACGATTTGCGCTCGGCCCTGCTGGAACATCCTCTATCCGAGAGGAAGTCATGCTCTGTGAAATTCACGCCACTCGCCCCATTTTGGGAATCACCGGTAGGACTTCCTAAAAAATAAAAATACATAAATATATGGTCTAAATAAAGCAGGGAGAGGGCAGCGTGTCATGACCTGGGTCAACAGCTTTTGTTGTCTCATTGTATTTCTGTATGAATGACTTTGTCTTTGTGTGCATGCGTTTGTTGAGCAGCTGACACGTTTGTTTTTGCTGATGCGACGTGTTTCTCTGCTATTCAAGGGGTTCAGTCATTTTTATTATCGAGACTAAACTTCAACACCATCCAAACGTCTGATTGTCTGAAGCTTAAAAAGTAGATATGAAGCCATGTTCATTAAAACACTAATATTTTACAAGATCAGTAATATCTAGCTTTCAAAATCGGATGCAAAAAATAATTAGAAGAAAATTTTGATTATTAAATCAAAATTCTTACATTCAAGTTTATCCAGTGATGAAAACCAAAAAGACCAGTTTTGATTTGTATTTTTAAAGACACTTAGAGAAATATTTGAGAAGTACTTGTTTGTAATTTAGTGTCATATAGTTAAATTTAGTATATCGCACAATAAGGCTGTTTAAAAAATTTAAAAGCTTGATCCCTTATTTGTGGATACATGATTTTTTTTTACTTTTATTTTATGTTTAATTGCAGCACAATAATGTCAAGAAGCTCTTTGGTGTTTCAGAAACGCTCTTGGCTTCTTACACAGGAAGAGTATTTCCACCCATGACCCTGGATTATGGACTTCAAACAAATATCAAACACATTTTTACTAAAATAACAAACCGCTCACCTCTGGTTCTCCAAAAACAGACAGCGATTTCCTCCTCCTGCTCTGTCCTGAGACCCGTCTGCTTCATCAGACACTGGCACTACTCCAAAGAAGTCGGATTGTTTTTTAAAAAAAATCTTAATGGAAACTGACTGCTTATAACTTTTTATCATAATGGGAAGTTGCTTAAAAAATAATAAGTGGAGCGTTTTAGTTGTGATGACAGATACGGCCACCAGGGGTCAGCTTTGCACAGGATGACATACATCCTTACCCTTTCTGCAAATGTACAAGAATTTTATGAACAGGCTGAAGTTTTAAAATGAATGCATAATTATTTCACAACATTATGCAAAACTATTTATTTTTCTTTGATTTTGTTGACGCTATGAATAAATCAATTAAAAGTGTGAATAGATGGCATATTGACCTAAACAGCAAATGTTGAAAAACTCTATTTTAATTTTGAGTTTTGACAGATTATGTCATAATTTTCTGAAAAATCATCTTTTTTAGCACCAATATATTAATACTGCAATAAAAAAACTCAATTATCCTTTATTATTATATATTAACATTTACAACAGGTAAATGTTCCAAAATAGTTCATGTCTTAGTGTCGTACATTTTGCGCTGTGCTTCTGTCAAATTCAGAGTGGATAAAAACCCAGCCCTCATATTGTTGTGTGTGATCTTTGCAGTCATTCAGCATGAAGGAGTAAAAGGCACGTGAGCCCACGCGGACCGCGGATACAGGTGAGTTAGTAATCCCTGACATAAATCCTGCCACCATGACGCACAGCAGGGTATTTTAAGCTTCTCTTCACTCCGTCCTGCACTGTCAAATGTTGTTTTTATGTCTTATGTTTGGTGGAAGAGTGATTTTAGCAAGAGGGAATATTTGACTGCAAACACTTGATGACACAGTGTGCTGTTTTTTATGTTATTCAAATTGAACTGGGAGATGTTAATGGTAGAAATGGTAGCGTGTTTCCCTGGAAGAGCTTTAGGCCTTCTGGGCGGCAAGGAAAAATCTGATAGTTGGAGAAAATACAGATGCTGAATAATTTTAAGCATGACATCATCATTTCCTGGTTTTGTCTTGTTTCCCATAGTGTTGCAGAAATCAGATGTAGGCCATAAAACTATGGACAGCCAGGGGATTGTTGTATAGAGCATTGTTCAGATTTCAATCAGTGCTGGTGACCATTTTCAGCTTCCCGCAGCGACTGTTTTCTGTCTCGCTGTATGAAAATCGGAGCTACACTCTGAAACAGAAACATTCTGGAAATCTTTATGATTGAAGATGTTAAACATACAGAACACACCACTCTCCACACATATTGGCATCGCCGGTAAAGATGTGTACAACCGACTTAAAAGAACCTGTAGTCTTTGTTAACAGCTGTTTGAACATTTGAGTCGTTTCTCTCAATCTACTTATGTAACAATTCAGATCAAAGTGTTTCCTGAGCAATTTCACAACATAATATGTAATAACTGTATTTAAATGCAGTGATACCTTGTCTTTGCCATTTTGGAGAGAAATAGGTCCATGTGTAATTTTTGTATTTCTGGTAATCAGGAAGTAATGGATTAATAATACAAACATTTGCACTAGAAAATGTACTTAGAAAATACAGTTTCCAGTCAAAAATTATTGTGTTTGGTGGATTTTATGGGGTTTCTGGCCATTAATTTCGCACTGCAAAGTTTTTTTAAAGATCAGCTTTTTAGCAATGTGGATCTCTTTCCTTCATTGAAAAGGTGAATTAAAATATTATATAGTTTATTGGTGCATTTCAATAATATGTCCTCGAATTTTATTTCAAATGAAACTCATTTGTGAATTTAATACACACAAAGCTTTTAAACACCTATGTATTTTAACTTTGATTTCATAAATTCAGTTTCATTGAAAAAGACGAAACATTACATGAAACCAAATTTTAATAACATTGTTTGTTATTAAAGATGAAGTGAAAGAAATGAAATGTTGCTTTTTCTATCACACTTTTTTCTTTCACTCAACTTTCCGTCAATGTGCCTGGACATTGTTCTTTGTGAACAATTTGTTTAGACCTTTGCTGTCTTACTTTCATTGTAAATGGAATCAGTGTCTGCTGGACAACTGTCAAGTCAGCAGTTTTTCCCCCCGATTACGTAGATCATAGCAGTTCTGTATTAGAAATCCTTTTTTAAAAACTGAAATTAATTTTTATCTCTAAATATTCAAAGTTAACAGGAATATATTTTACTCTGGTAAAATGAAATAATATTTTGGGCTTCCTACAACCTTGGGTCTGCATATTGAACATGAAAACACATTTATTTTTGGGATTTCTCTGTGGGCTGTAACAAAATCTTTAACTGTAACAACAGATTAAGCAACATTTATTTTATGCATGTGTGTATAATTAAAACAGTCTTATTCTAAATGTTTATTTATATAAGTCAGTTGGCAATGGTCGCAGGTTTCTCCTACCGTTATTTTAAAATGTTAGGAATTAATTTTGCCTATGCATCACCACAGAAGAACTCAACAGCCATGTTTATTTTATTTTATTTTTTTATTTATGTTTTGCTAATTCAAGGTGTATGATTTGCTAACAGAGTTTATTTGGGCACTTAGGTCAAATGTTTAAATAACATGGAGAAAAAATGTGAGCAACAGCAAAATGCCTGGACAGCAACTTGGTTGCAACCGATTAAAAGCAGCAGGAAAGGCGATTAACTTATAAATTAATTATGTAATTAAGATCGAATTAAATAATGTTTTTAAACCATAAGATACGACAAAAGAAGATTAAAGACACTAAATTGGTAAAAGAAACGCCACAAAGTTGGATGTGTTGGTCATTTTTTTTAAATTATTTTTAATGTGCCTGCATCACAAGAGCTGCTGAAAAGCCATGGTTAATCTCTGCACAATATTTCTTTAGGTTTTGTAAACAACATACCATAAAAAACATGTAAAGATAGATTTTGAATATAAGCTTCATCAAAGCATAGAAGCACAAATATTAAAATAAAAAAAATAATTCACAACAACACATTCATGGCAACCACATAAAAGCACAAGCATCAATGCCGATGGTAAGTTTGATGAAAATGGAAAGAACATAATTTTTTTACAATAAGTTTAAAAATGAATCAGAATGCGTTTTACAGTCTTATAATCTCTGAGGCTCTTTCTTTAAAATATTTAGCTTACAAAATAATCATGCAAGGCAAATAACACAATTTGAAAAGCAAGAAAATAAGACTAAAGAAACTGTATTGATTGGAGAAACTCAGGAAGCTCGAGTCACCTCAGGCAGAATTCCCTTTCATGCTCACAATAGGCAGCATTTCCATGAAAAATGGATGGACGCAGTAACCTGTTTTTGAAGCCTGAACATTAAGACCTCTGATCTTTAAGAGCCCTCAGAGACAAGTCAAACAGTGGGCGACTGAGATCTGCCACATCCTTTTGTTGTCAGGTTCAGGGGAAAGTCAAGGCCAGCTCAATAAGTCTTTATCTTGGCTTTGGCATGTGTGTATTTAAGTGTGCGTAAGTCAGCCAACATCTATAAACCACAGAGAAGTGGGTTGAAAAAAGGACTGCGGGGCTGTTCCTGTGCATGCCCATCGGTAGAAGTGTGCATGTTCAAGTCGATGTTCGCCTGGAATCTTCATGTGAGTGTCGGCCGGCCAGGATGCCAGCGTCTCACACACGGAGGCTGCCTGTCTCGACCTCTCCACTCAGCTCTGTCGCTCGGTGACTGACCCTTAATCAGAGGAAGGTTGTCTGATGACGGATAAATCACTCCGCACCCAGGGCTGCTATCTGGGTCGCGTGTAGTCAGCTTGTCCCGTCAGAGGGCTGGCCCTCGGCCACCGGCCTTCCAGGGCTCACGGTGGGAGGGTGCCGAGCTATTTGATGAGGAGGACCCTGCCCGCCACCGTCCCCTGGAGAATAATAGTCCACATTCTCTGCATGTTAATGTTTCTGTTGAGAGGCTCGGCTGCCGATAGTCGCTGAACACTGAGGAGACACTGACAGCCCACGTATTCGGCTGCCTGCTCAGTTTTTCTGTCAAAATCTGCTGGAAGTTCATATGGTTATCTTTCAAGTAAAATCTTTTTTTTTTTTTTTTGGTTATTATTTATATATGCAAATAAGATCATAAAACATCAGTTTCATCTTTTGTGCTTGACAGTGTTCACTATCCAACACGGTTTTAGTTCTTTATATAAAACTAACGTGATTTAATCCTGCCTTTAGACCTACAGATCTATGAAGAAGTATGTGGTATAAATAAATGTTTCAGATTATTCAAAAATTAATAACATAACTAAAATAAATACAAAAGATGATTTCATTTAATAAGAGGAACACATATCTAAAATCACCCCGGCCCTTAGATAAGAAGTAACAACCGATAGCTTTGTTCCACTTTACTTTTCATGATTGTTTTAATTCAGGCACTTTTGTGAGTTTTGAACACAAGCAACCATCATCTAGGTTAAATTGAAGACATAACTTTGGTTAGGCCACTCCAAAACCTTTATCCATTTAGTTTTTTTTTTTTTTTTTTTAGTTTTCAGGTGTGGAGTTACTGGTGTGCTTTGTGTCATTGCTTCATACTCCACTTCACAAGCTCATAATCAGATTAAATCCTCTTTACTTCTTCTTTCATTAATTGCAGAAAAGTCAAACTTAAACTGTATTTAATTGTCTTTTCTGCACTAGAGTGGAATAACATGTCCTCTGAATAAATTTAAAACTAATTTTACTTGTACCTTTAGCATCCCTGTGCTTGCCAGGTCTTTTCTCTGCATAATTATTAAGGGCTCAATGAAATGCGTGAGTCTACTCTAAGTCCTTCAGAATAATACAAATGTTTAATATGCATTTTGAAATAGTAAATAAATTACGGTATAACAAAAATTATATTTAATTGTGAAGTAAATATACCGACATTTGCACGTATTAAAATCTTTAAAATTTCATTAATATGCTGTTAGCATGTGGTGTCAAAATGCTTTTTAAAAATATACAGAAATGAATGAGTTAGTGGTTGTTTGCCTGAAGGTATACAATTCCTGAAATCTTGGATGCATTTTAACTCGACGATTTATTAAATGTCCTCTGCATAATTTGGGGAGAAGAACTTCAAACATCTGAACCATTTATGTTGCAGCAGGAAAACAAAAACACACAGAACAGTAGGACAGAGAATCTTTGTTTAAATATATTAAAGTGGATTATTAAGGCCAAACCAAACCATCAGCATGACCTCTACATCTAAAATGCTTATATTTATATATGAGAATAAGAGAATAATCATGCCATTTGATTTGATGGTTTCAGTATAGATATTTCTTACAGAGCTCCGTGTAAGATTCTGCTTAAAGCTCCATGCAACGTTGGACCAGACCTGCTCCGATCAATGGGTGATTAGCAGCTTTTGTTGCACCGGATGGGAGAAGAAGCTGGCGCTAATGCAATCATTTCAGTCAGGTGTGCTGGAGTTGAGGACATTTATCTTGACATCACATTATGAACATAAAATACATTAATTAAAAATAGAGAGTTTTAGACAAATGAGTAAACTTGCAAGATAGTTATATGATTCTTGTGAAAATAGTTAAAGTCGCATACAGCTACAGTTAAGCCAATACACACATTTCCCAAAAGATAAGGCAGGTGGCATCACTTAAGAATATAAAAAGTTTAATATATATTTTTTGTTTTCATCTGAACAAAACAATTTCTGCTCTTTTATGCCACTGAGAATCTTCCATGGCATTAAACTGATGAAATGCTCCTTTCTTCTTTCTTTACTGGTATTTTGAGGATTATCTTTGGTGATGTGCTCCAGTTCTTTAGAAAGCCTCCTTACCATCACTTTAATCTTTATATTCTCAAGACTCTGGCTTGGCTGTTCTACCACATTAAATTCACTCAGAAGAAATATGTTATTGAAATTAAAAATGTAAATAATTTAGGCAAAATCAGGAAAAAAAATAGCAATAATATTTGTCTAGGTGCTGTAACACAGATACTGCTTAACACATCATTTTGACATTTTTATATGTTGATAAACTGTATGAAAGATAAAAACAATACATCAAACCTTACTTATTCATACATAATTATATATATATAGTTTTTAGTATATATATATATATATATATATATATATATATATATATATATATATATATATAAACAGTTTTGATTTTAATGTAGCTCACTAGATACTGCAGAAAATACTTTAGGTTTAGTTTAGTTTCTTTGTTATTCGTAAATATTAAAAATCATGTCCTATTGAGACCAAAAAAAGAAAAAGGAAACAAAGAAAATGATTGACACCCTAAAAATAACTTCCAAGTCTTTGATCATAATTACCAGAAATTATGGTGAATTTGAGCACAGTCTAATTGAATAATGGAGCTATCAGAGCAGGAGCGGGAGTGCGGAGTGATTTACCGCCCAGAGGAGTGTGCTTATCTCTCCCTCCGTCCTATGCAGGAAACACTGGGATGTCACCAGGCAGATTAAAAGCTTGGCGCAGCTGATGTGGACAGCTCAAAATGGATGGGGTGGAGACCTCTCCTGGCTGTGCGAAAAGGACTGGAGGGGAGTGTACGGTCAGTGGGTTGACCTCCTGAGTCCTGTTTGGCATGGTTTCATTCAAAATCTGGGAATTCCACTGGAAATTAGGAGGCGGAAAAATAGATTCAACATCATCTAACTTGTAAGGAATTTTGAATAGTAGGCATAGTTTCGACTCAACTTGGGCCAGGATGCTTTTTTTTTTTAAACACACCCCAGAGGAAAAGAGGAATTTATCAACATGTTGGCGCAAAATTAAAAATATTTTTGGGTGGTTTATTCTTCAAAAAAAAAAAAAAAAGTTAAAGTAAATCCACTTTAGTCAGGTTTGCTTCCTATAAAAGCTGTTTGGCCACAAAATCGTTGAATCATGACAGCTGCAGTGGAAGGTATTTGCTCAAGGGCCAGAAATGAGGCACATATTCGATATTAAATGACACAACAGAGTCGAAGTGTGGTTGCACATCAAAGCGCGCTGCCGGCATTTCAAATGCGCCTTCAAGAGTATTTTTGCTGCTTTAAGCAGGAGTTGATGGAGGCTGGCAGACACTCGAATTCAAGAAGTATATGCAGGCTGAAGAGAGGTACTTGATGGGAACACTGGGAGACAGATCTGGAGGAGCAGCTGCACGGAGGACACTGGGACAAATATAGAAAGAGAACAAGAGCCAAAACATATCACACATTTTTTCCCATTAACAGCATAGGTTTGAATCTAACGTGGCGCCAATTACTTTCCCTATAGTCGCGAGGGCGTAAAAATAGGCCTGGGCTGAAGTGGCAATACAGGCGGAACGCAGGGCCAGATATCTCTGTCTTGGCGGCATGTGATTTTACTCTTAAACATGGATGAGAACAACTTTTTAACATTGTCAGCTGTTTTATCGTGACATTCCTTAATTTCACACATTACCTGGTGCGATATGCTGAGTGGAGAGGTTTTCATTTCAAGTCAGGTATGTTTGGCAGATTTGTTTTTATTAAAAATATTGACATAAGAAGAAATACATTGTATAGATTACGTCCCAAGGTGTGTTTCCTTCTAGTACCTTGGTAGGCTGATGCCAACATATAACAGATATATGACATGTGGCAGATGTCCCCTCTGAAATACACATGCAGCAATAAAGCACGAGAGGAAACACGACTGCATGACAAGAGTCTGTTGTTCCCCTCGCGCTTTCAGCATCCTTATCTCTGCTGTGGAGAGCTGGAATGACGGGCAGGCTTGGGGCCTACCTGTTTACACTGACAGCTTCCTCCATTGTTCCCCCTTCAGCTTCCTTTGCAGGATTTTTCACATTTTTGTGCCTGTTGGGTTTTTTTTTTTTAGTTGACTGGGATTATGGGAGCATCCGGTGGCATTCCTGGACGTCAGTTTGGTCGGGCTCAGCAGGAATTCTTTCCTACGGCACATATTATCCGTTTCATATACCCCTGAGATATTTTTAAGGGGTTTAAGCTAAACACTGCAACAGAGAGGGATCGCTTTATCCTTTTACGCGATGTTGAAATCTGATGACTTCTCTAAAAGCTTTTGATTCGTTTAGTTCGGCCACAAGTTTACTGTGGAATGAAGTCATCCCTCTTCGTACGTTAATCTGTTTTACTACAGAAATAGATTTGGTTCAGTCCAGGTTTGGTTGCTGTTATGCAACCCCTGATAGTTCACGGTGAAGGATATGCATGACCAGCTAATACCCTCCTTCGTAATACAGTTCAGTCTAATCTATTAGTGTCTACTACCCCTTTAAACTGAACTGTATTTCCAAAAGCAGCACAGTGTCGCTGCAAGAGTATTTTTGTGGGGACAACAAAAGCCTGTATTTGCTATTAAGAGAATGTTCATCTTAGCTGTCTGTACAGTGTCCCCATCTCATATCCACTGTGTTGAAAAAAAGCTTTAGTTAGGGCCGGCCAGACGTATAAGCAAACTTAGCGATAGCCATAGAATGGCTATCCCATAATAAAATCTGTTGCAAATCTTATTTTTCTGTTGATTTTCTTCAATAAGACAATAATTAACACATTTTACATGGATGGAAGAACACATAATGCAATTATGGAAGAAGCTGGTTATTTATCGAGAGTTGTACACAAGTATCTTAATGGAAAGTTTAGTGGAAGGAAAAGATGTGGATGAAAATGTTGCTCAAGACACATCAAAAACTGCAGTGTTTTTATTGGTCTGATAATATGAGGAAAATAATCATGGGCTTCCATAAACTGCAAGTCATAATTATAAAAAAGGACAACAAATGTAAATAAAAATTATAGTACTTTTTGGATTTCATTAAAGCCATAAATTTAATTTAGCATCTTACACGTTCATGTTGAAAACAAGCGCTCCCCTGTAAGGGTCCTGAGAATCGAAAACACTTTAATCCCTATTCTGGAAAGAGGTCCTTAATGAGATTAGAGACCTGCTCGTATTTTACAAGTGGACACTAACTTACCATCTGTCACTCAGAAAACCTTGGTCAAATTATTTTATTTCTCGATTTAAAACAGCAGAGCTGTTTAGAAGATATCTACAAAAAACACAAAAAAATTATGTTCAAACAATTTCAGCCTTTGGTGATGATTTTGGAAAGTTTTTTTCTCACCACTACTAATGTTCTTCCTAAACAAAATCGATTTAAAAATAAAACATGTAATTTATCTCAGTGTTTTTTTTGGGGGGGGACCAGTTCTTGGGCCTGCTATGATAGCTCCATCAGGTGTGACACACCTTCCCAAAGAGGATTTCCAAGCTTTGCACCTGCAGTGAAGATTACCTCTGAGCAAAGATTAACCAAATTGCCAATGATGGTGTCTCCTGGAATAAACTCCTACTGTCAGTTAGCTCAGCAACAGTCGTGCAGTGCAGCACGCAATGAGAATCCATGGATCTTTTAAAAATATCTGGCACTCTTATGTCAGTAAAGGTGAGTTGTTTTTATTTGTTTATTTTTTGTTTCCATTTGTTTGCAAGTCCAGTGTTGTTTGACGTATTTACTGCTTTGCACTTTGAGTGTTGCAGGTGTCAGATAAGCATAGGTTTTACTGTAAGTGCTTGAAAATACATTTAGAAAAGATAGATGAAAAGTTCTACTGCTAATTTTACTCTAATCGTGTGGTTTTGTACATAAAAAATATGTTTGAAAAAAATGACAAAATCATTTAAAATTCATAATGAAATAATTGAATAAAAAATGTTTATGAAAAGGGTAGCAAAAGGTTCTTTAGCTCTTTAGACGCATATGCGTGCATCGATGTGTTTGTCTGGCTAGTTTAGCAGAAGGTAGGTCATGTTAGCTGATGACCACAGCCTGACAAAGTAAACAACAGATGCTTGGCAACAGGTTAATCAGGTGTTTACAAGAACTGTTTATGTTGCCTCAAACATAACCTTAGCCAAGCCCCTCATAAACATGTTTACAAACCCTTGAAACAGAAAAATGATATGTGTCATTGAATTTCTTCAGCAGAGGAATAAGAAACAAAGGTTTTTGACTGAAGAGCAGCTGCCACATCAGTGACCTTCTGACATGGCACTTATTTAGCCACACTTGGAAGAAGGAAAGACCAAAAAACAGGCCTCTCAAATGAGGAATAATGTGTGTTGGTGAGTCACAAGTCAGGATATGTTAGAAAACAGCTATTCGCTTAAACTTGTCTATGGTGAGATCAATAATTTGAAAAGTTTAAAGCATCTTGGAACATGAAAAGCAAGACTCGATGAGGACTCCTGTTCATTTTACCACATTATTTAATTTAATTTCTTAAAATAAACCAAAGACAACAGGACAGAAAAAAAATCTCTTGCTTTTATTAAGTAAAAATATATATATTTAAACTCTCTTATCAAATTCACTGTAAATTTGAATAGGTCCGCAGCTTTTCCTTTTATGGTTTCAAGGTTTTACTTGTTCAATTGCTAGTTTACACAAATACAACTCAATTAAATTAGCCATATTCTTGCATTGAAGGAAATTCGCAAACCGAGGATTAGGACAGTGAAGCAAAGAAATGTTAGCGCCTTTGAACGTGGCATAGTTGTTATTTCCACACAAGCTTGTCTGATTATTTCAGAATCTGCTGATCTTCTGGGATTTTCACTCACAAATATCTCTCAGGTTTACAGAGAATGGTGAGGGAACAAAGAAAGCATCCAGCTAGCACCAACTGTGTGGACGAAACACCTTGCTGATGTCAGAGGCCAGATGAAAATGGACCTGAGCGGTACGAAATGACGGAAAGGCAACAGTTGCCTAAGTACTAAGAAGACCACCTCAAATGGCATCCTGTCAGTTAGAGTAGGAAACAAAGACTACAATTCATTGAAGCTTGCCAAAACTGAAAAATAACAGATTATAAAAATGTTGCCTGATCCAATAAGCCTTGATCTCAGCTGAAACATTCAGATGATATAGGATCACATCCATCCAGTCTGGTTTCAGTGGTTTAGTCTGCCAGTTGGTGGTTCAATTCTGTGGAGGCTATCTTCTTATGTTTGGCTTCTTTGTACCAACTGAGTATCAATTTAACACCTCAACCTATTTGAGTGTTGTTGTTGACTATGTGTGTCCCTTCATGACCCCATAACTGGTTGGTTACTTCCAGCATTCATTGCCCCCTAAGGTTAAATCCTCCCCAACTTCAGAGGAGTTCACTGTTCTCCAATTGCCTAAACCATCTCCAGATATCGATTCAAGATAATCCAACCAATTTACACAAAATCCAGATGTGTGACTGCCTCTGTGTTGAATCCATGTCACAAATATTGAGGAAAGTTCTGAAGGTAAAAGAGGTCCAACCTGTGGACTTAGTGAAGTAGACAATGTGTGCATATCAGTCATAAATTGTATTGTTACTAAGACAAAAGCACAAATGTCAGTGACCCATGTAAAGATCTCAGACAAAAGGTCAGCTGTTGTTTGTTTGCAGAAGGAAAGTTATTTCATTGACCAACCTCTACTGCTGAGTTTATGGCAATGGGTCAGGAAGTGGGGAAGAAGAGGGCATGTAAAACTTTTATAGGAGTGCACTTGGATTAGGCAATAAAACTCAGAGGTATAAAATCCTGTTCTTTTCTAAATGTCTTCTTAAATCTTCATTTGCAGTCAGCCAGAGAAGATGAATGAAACTGGGCTTCGGAGGACCCTCCCTGACCAGACATCAGGGAGCGGGCAGACCTTTGACACGTCGCACCATCCGAGCATCACCAACACCATCCTGTCAAAGCGGGTCTGCTTCTACAAAAGTGGGGATCCTCAGTTCAGCGGCCTTCGAGTGGTCATCAACAACCGGACCTTTAAAACATTCGATGCGCTCCTGGACAGTCTTTCCAAGAAGGTTCCCCTGCCATTTGGAGTCCGGAACATCACGACTCCGCGAGGGATTCATGGCATCAATACTCTAGACGAGCTGGAGGATGGGAAATCGTACATCTGTTCCGACACCAGGAAAGTCAAGCCCGTTGACCTGGCCCTGGCCCGGAGGAGGCTACCACCTTGGTACCATGTGAGACCTGTTAGTTCTCACCGCAGCACAGCAAGGTTTTTCCCAGGCAGGAAAAACATTCACAGAGACAGCACAGGGGTAATTCGTACACCCAAAAAACTTGTGGTTTTCCGCAATGGAGACCCCTCCATCTGGCATATTGTGGTGCTACACAAGAAGACTACACCAAATTATGAGTCTATCCTGGGACACATCTCAGAGCTGATGCAGTTCCATGTGATCAAACTTCACACTCCAGATGGACGACGGGTAAGAGTTTTCCATCACTAGCACACACAGTCATTCCTTTCGTGCAAATACTGACCCTTACAGTACAAACGTGAACTTAAACCTGGCACAAAGTGACCGTCACACGAGGTGAAAAAGTGAAAAGCTTCTTTGCCAACTCATCTAATACCTCCAGCGCCTTGCAGAAGCATTAATACCCCTTAAACCTTTTCACATTGTGTCATGCTACAAACTTCAATGTATTGATTTGCAACAAATCACTTTCAAGAACCTCCTAATTAGTTGATTACATTTAATTGACCACAGTTCATCATCCCAAAATGGAAAGAATAGTCATGTCTTGCTGCAACCCAGCAATGATAGGTTGGGCAATAAGAGCTTTTCCGGAGGAGCAGCCATGAGCTACCAGCGACAGGGAATCTGGTCAGAATTGTTGGGAAGGTGGATGGAGCTAAATACAGGACAATCCTGGAAGAAAACATGTTAGCAGTTGCAGAAGACTTTTATCAGGAAATTATGAAATGCATTTTCATTCTACTTCATAAATATGCTCTACTTTGTGTTCATTTAGTACATCAATTCCCTATATAAAACTAAAGTTTGTGGTTGTAACATGACAAAGTGTAAGAAAAATGTTGAAAGATGTGGGAATTCTGGAGAACTGATAAATATTGGCTCTCATTTATATTCATGTCTTGATGGAATTCCCAAATGCTACCTGAAAAATCACATGAAGTTAAAAGAATGAATAAATGTTTAATAAAGATTTAAAACATGGAATAATTAGAGATGGACTACTTAGAAGTGATTAAATATTTATTTTCTGTCTGCTTCAGATTGATGGTCTTCCAGGTTTGATTTTGTGCTCTGGAAGTGTGGTGGCTGTAGGCAGGGAGCCTTTCAGGCCTGCAGTGTATGGTGCAGATAAATCTCCAAGTCCAACAAGGCAACCTACCAAGCAAAGGGCTTATAAAAGACAAAAGACATCAGTCTGTAAGTACAAAAGAAGTTGGTTTATTTATTCATTTATGTAGAACAATTGTAGATGTATTTTAAAGAAGTATGTGTTAGCCTTTTATTAGCATGGCGTATAAGTGCTTCAGTAATCTGCCATCCCTCAAGGGATAAAGCTTGAGAAAGTGCTGAGGTGATAATATTGTATGTAATGCTGTGGATGACCTACATGCGCAGGTTTGCTGGCTAATGTTCTTGAGGAGCAGCCATTCAGTCTGTCTAACTTCTCTTATTATTTTCTTTTCTCCCTTCATGCTTCTCTGGAAACTTCTGGCATTTTTACTTTAATTTTCCATCTTTTTAAAACCCTTTTTCGGATCTTCTGGACTCTCTGAAAAGCCAAAAAAATGACACCTTCATTTTCGTCAAAGTCTAGGAATTTCTCTACGTCGTCTGAGAGGTACATCGTCCATCAGATTCACAACAGTGTTGGCGAGAGCTCCTGCGACCTACAAACTAACTCCATCGAGTCGGGTTCAGATCGAATACTGGAGTCTCTGGCAGAGACGGAGGAGGAAACCTGTCTCGGCAACAGTAATGGTGAAGAAGGGCAGGACAGCGTTCTGCCCAGTGACGACAACATCGAGAAGTCCTTTCGGGTGAATCAGGACGGCAGCATGACGGTGGAGATGAAGGTGCGACTGACGATTAAAGAAGAGGAAACTGTTCAGTGGACGACCACCCTGACACGCTCAGTTGTTGCAGATCAGGCTGATATGCCATGTTTGCCAGATCCAGAGCAGGAGGTTTGCTCAAATCATTCTCAAACTTCTGCCACTTCCACAGACATTATCTACAAAGACAGAACCAGAGAGGACAATGACGATGATCCACCATCACTTGGAAATGGAGCTGTCAGTGACACTTTTCAGGAGGAGGATGATCATAAAGAACACAATGGGTCTTTGCCATTATCAAGAAGAGTCCCTACCCCAGGGTGCAAGAAAATAAGCAAACTCCGAGCTTCTGTGGAGAGCATTAAATCTGTAACTGTGGATGAGATTGGAGAAGGAAAGATTGGTTCTTATATTTTCAGGGAAGAGACAGAGAACAGGACAACAACAGAGCAGTTCTACATGGAGAATCAGAACAGGACAAAACCAGTTCCCAAACCAAGACGACATGGCTCTGTGGATGTCAACAGTAGGGATATTTCTGCATTCAAATCCACTGAAATTATGCAGACTGAATCCAGCGGAGAGGAAGTTACTGAAGCAGTCTTGCACATATATGAACAACAGACATGTCATGACAATTTTCTTGCAAATGTTGGTGTTCATGGTATGTCTGCATCTGGAGCTACCTCAGAAACCAGGCAGCTTTGCTCCAGTAATGAATTTGAACCTTCACCTTCACCAGCCTTTGAGCCAGTTAGCACGTACAGAACTGACAGCAGGTCTGTAGCATCAGATTTGCACCTGGCCTCTCTAAAAGCTGGTGCAGTCCAAGCAGCAAAAACAGAAACACTCCAGCAATTTACAAAGAGTCACAACAAGCCTGGAGAAAAAGAGGTTAGGAAAGATCTGAGGGTTTTCTCAAAACCTAAATTGGTCGGGAAACATGTCAGGCTGGTTATGACGCCTGGTAAGAGACAGATGAAGAGTTCAACAAAAGCAGCTGAAAAACATAAAACAGTGAAACCTTTCTCAAGCGCTCTCTTCATCAAGAAAATTTATGGAGCTAAAACAAAGACAACAAAACACATAAAAAGAAGAGCGACACCAACCTGGAACAACTTACCAAAGCCAAATGCTAAAAATGTAAATTTTCAGTTATCTTTAAAAGAAAAGAACAAGCAAATGTTGTTTAACACACAAACTGAAACAAGTCATCCACAAGGAGAACTGAGTAAAAATCAGTACTTGAATATTAATAAAGGTGTGCCATTGCAATCATTTTATCCCTCCAGTTCTATTGCTAAAGAGTATGTTGAGAATTGGCTTGAGAAGGCCCATTCAAACCCATCATCAAACCAAGACAAAGAAAGTCAAACAGCAGGAGGGTTTGTTGCTCTGCAAACACAGAAAAAGGTAGGAACATTTTCAGAGGAAACATCAGAAACAAGCAAAATCTTTGAACTCTCTTCACCAGAAAATGTGATCTCTCCTTCAGTCAAGCTAAGAGTACAGTCTTTCAAAAACAAATCAATGCCTGCAGAGGAGAAAACCAGAGTTAGGCCAAAAAATTCTGACAACTGTACAGCACATGCAAATAGAGAAAACTACAACAGCTTAAGCCAGAAAGATGCACAGGCTATGCCACTTCTAAACGGGATCTGCTCTGAAATACTTCCACCGAGAACTGAGACAGAAGAAGACATGGCCACACTTACTGGTACATTTTCCATGGAGCTACCGCCACCACCACCTGATCTACTGAATGCAGATGATTTCACAAATGATGCAATATCTATAACCAGCAGCCCTATGAGCAGTCAAAGATTACATACTTATTCACTGAGTAGTAGTCCTACTTCTGACGAGGTCATATCACCAGATGATACCACATTGGAAAAATCATCTTCTCAGAGCAAGAATGAACAGGGAGCAGAATTATCTAGAACACCATCCATTAAAAGAGCTCCTTTGGTCAGTAATCGCTCTCTGGAAAAACAAATGTTTCTCAGAAAGGCCACTGTGGATAAATATGCTTCACATAACAATGACAATGAAGAGAGCAAGGCACTACCCACTCCCATCAGCACTACTGGAAATGAAATCTGTTCAACAGGGACAACACAACAGGTTGAAGTCACATCAGAGGAGACTAAGCAACCAATCTTAGAGGTGGGCACTCCATCCTTTTGTACTTCTGTGTCTCCACTTAGCTTAACCTCTGATGGAAGAATGTCTTCTTCCAGTGTTGTATCAAGTGAAACATCTGCTGTGGGGAATATTCTATTTCACACAACAAAACTTGAGACGCAATCGCCTAAGAGTTTGATGAAAACAGCAAAATTAAAAAGCAGTCCATCTCCAGAGAGGAAGTTCCACAACAAGAAGTCCTCTGAACTTCAAAATACCTCTCCAAAACTATCACCGATGACTAGACGCCTCCTGGATAAACAAGTTCTTTCAAATAAAGGACCACAAAAACATGAAGCACCCAATTCTAGTCCGTTAACAGGGAGAAAACACCATGAAACAAAAGCACTCCAGAGAACTTCCCTGTGGTCTAAATCTCTGGATATGGTCTCACCACCTGGTAGGCAAAAACTCAGCAAAAAGCCGCTTCCAAGAAACCTCTCTGTGGACAGCCCTTCAGAACCAAACAAAAAGAAACCAAATAAAACATCATCCCAAATAGAAAGCCACCAAACAGCACAGATGGAAGCTGATAACAATGATGACGTTAAGGTCTCAGCAGGAGATCAAGTAATACCAGAGTCGAACATGAAGCCAGTCCTTGAGAAGATTTGCTACTCAATAAAATCAATAAGACAAATGACCAAGAATAAACGTCCATCCTGTTTGGAAAAGTCCAACAGCTTGCCTGACTTTTCCTCTCACGTGGCCTCAACGTTTGGCTCCTCATCTAAAGTTCTTCTTGCTTTTCTGGCTGTTATGACCTTGAAGGAGGGCTTGACGAACCTGAATATGAAAGAGCTAAACGCAAACAACGTCAGCTGTGCAGAAGCATTAAAAATGATTGATTCTCTCAAGGAAATTGCTAACATCGAAGACTCCCAAAGACTGAGAACAAGTCTATCGGATTTGCAACAATCAGCTTCAACGCAGCTTCTGCAAAGCTGGAGGGGTTTCCAGGAACTTGGCGACAGATCCAAAACACGCAGCGTAACACCTCACACTTCAGAAGCTGGACTTGGGACAATAGTAATTCCTGAACTAGACTGTGGCATCGGGGAAAATGTTATTAATGAGATTATAGAAAACTTAGACATTCCTCAGAAGCTAAAGGAAGAGTTGGTTTCCCTTTCAGAAGGTGCAGAAGTTGATGGTGGGCATGGAGGAAGTATGCCTTCTGCCACACCAAGGCTGTTGGCAGACCAAAGCAATCATGAAGACACACAAAACATTTCAAACGATGAATGTGTTGCTCAAGATGACAAACAAAATGCTGATGTGAGGTCTACTGTTCAAACAATAACTAACATTAACCAGCCAAAACAACCAGAAATGGACAGAGCTGCTGTGCTTTCCGAAGCAGCAAAATACAAACCATTAGGTCAAGCAGCTGAGGACAATGGGTGCCAAGATTGGTCAAATTCTGTTTCTAATACTAAAAATGTCCCACAAGAAAATAATATTTGCAGGACCACATCTCCAAACTTACAGTCGTGTAAGTATGTAGCAAGCAAAGGTAATCTGGAAAGGCAAGAGCAGCACCAGCAGGCATATATAAGTGAAAAATCAACACAAGAAAGGGCAAAAATTAGTGGAGATGTGTGCAGTGAGAAAAAACCTGTGAAGCAAGAGCTGTACATGGATTGTAGTCAACTAACACAAAGTAAGAAAAACTTAGAGACAGACTTAACCCAGAATGCTAAATCAGCTCCAGATGAGGAAACTCAGAAAATACCAAGTGCCAATCAAGATTATTGTGAGCAAGGTGCAGAAAAGAGAGCAGAAGTTACACATCCAGGGATAAAACAAGAGATCAGTGCAAGTTCTAACCTTGGTAATCTGCCTGTGGAGAAGCAGCCAAGCTCAAACTATTATGTAGAAGTTGATGTAAAAGGGAATAAGGCAATATTAAACACAGGTGGTGAAAAACTGCAAGAGGAAGATTCAACCGAGACCAAAAGTACGGTCTTACAAAGCCAAATGTGCAGT
Organism: Poecilia mexicana; assembly: GCF_051168715.1. NCBI lineage: Eukaryota > Metazoa > Chordata > Actinopteri > Cyprinodontiformes > Poeciliidae > Poecilia > Poecilia mexicana. The sequence goes on from NW_028263389.1 coordinate 15,784,389, forward strand.
ATGGGGTTAAGTTTAAGTACTGATGACAGTATAGGAAGCTCAGATGTAGAAGAGACATGTTCAGAGGAAGAGCAGCCAGAAGTTGATTGCAAAAAACTGCAGGTTATTTTTGAAGAAAGTTTGTCTGGCAATGAGGAAGAGGAGGAGGAACCCCTTCCTAAGTTTGCAGAACAAATAAAAAAAGGCAGAGAGTTGGAGGCTTTGACAGAGGAGCCAGAGGAAGATCAGGTTAGCTCAGAAGATGAGGCCCAGTATACCGAGGAGCCAGAACGACACATTTCTCCTGAAGGAGGCTCGATTGATCTATTAGAAAATTCTGATGTATTCAGCAAAAATGAGGACAGCAGTTTGATAATATCTGAAAGTTTAGAAAAGATTTTTAGATTTAATGTTGATGACAGTGGCAATGATGACAGCACCTTTGAGGAACATGTGGATGAAGTGCAGCCAAATTATGAAGATAAGCAAAAGAGAAGCTTAGTTGAAGAAAATTTAAGTTACTATGAACAAGACTGTAGTTCTGAGCAGGAACAAGCAAGTAAAGTAGGAAATTTTAAGGAAAGCTATGCACAAAATCAAGAAATTCCACTGAGAGCACAGCTGGAAGAGTCAAATGAAGAGGCAGTTGTAGAAAATCCTAAACAGCAGTCTGAAGAAGTCACAACCCAATCTGTTGCAGAGCGAGTGACTCTTCTAGAAAAGCAGGTGGCTGAAGCCCAGAAATCACAACTTGCACCAAAAAGTTCCACAATCAGACGTTTCTCTCAAAGAAAATCCTCTCCAGAGTCAGGAGATTTTCCGTCTGAGCCAACCACGTCCGAGTTGGCTCTCTGCACCCGATCGGCTCCTCAGTCATCATTATCTTTCAGCTACGACTCGAGCGGCGTTATAACCACAGAGCCTGAGGGAAGTAGAGTCAGATCCATCAGGGAAATGTTTTTAGCAAGGAGTGGCAAAGACATCCAGCAGAAAGGCTTCCTGAGTCCCAACGTATCGGAGCTGAGAGGAGAGACCTCGGACAGTGGAGGTTATCAGTCTCAGACCTCCAGCGACCTATCGGGTCCTGAAGATGACTCGGCACAGAAATCCATCTCAAAAGGCTTCGTGAGGAGGGCGATCGAAATGCTCTATGGCAAAAAAGACCTTGAACCCGAGGAAGCCAGTGAAAGACCCCTTTCAGAGCCGGATCAGACAAAGAGGGAAACTTCAAGCATATTTTCACCATTCCATGCAGCTAGATCCAAAGCAATGTCTGAATTGTCCTACTTCAATTCCTCCACTGCACTGGACATCTTCAGTGAAGCAACGAAATGCATTGCTTTCAATGCACAAGTGGGGCCTGGAGACAGTGTTCCTATAGATAACGGACGTTGGCTCCTTAGAGAAAACACATCAATGAGGAAGTCAGTGTCAGACCCAGCTGGAATAAACAAAACCTTTACAAACACATTTCACCTGGACGAATTACATAAAGACGCAGAAGAGAAGACTCCATATTCACTGTTCAGTGCAAAGCCAGAGTTAGAAGACGAGACGAAATCCCAGCCTGGAAAGTGCACCTACTTCTCTCTGCCTCATGCCAGCGAATCTGAGGTGTGTCAGGAGGAAATGAGCACTGTAAGCAAGGGCAGCAAGACTGAAGACAGTGATGAGGAGACAAAGGACGCTTCAGAGAACAGTAAGACATGGGCAGAGAGAAACGGCACCTTGCCCGGCATTGGTGTTGCAGACTTTAAGATGAAAGATAATAAAGTGCACCCGCTGGTGGAGCTGCCATCTGATGGTGAGGTTGTGGTGGTGCAGCCTGGGAAAGGTCAGGTTGTTAATAGAAGAATTCAAGAGCCTGATGTTTTGGACTTGCTGTACTCTTTCTGTGGGGAGCATTGTCCCATACTGTGAGAGTAAAAAACCCTCTCACCCCAAGTTTTAGCTAATACTAAAGAGTGCACAGGGTTACAGAGTAATGTCTTTTGGTGCCTACATTTTAATGTCGTCATGGCCTTGAATGTCAACTAATTTCAGCTTCCATGTAAAACATCATGCCATAGTTGTGAATTCACTACGTTCTAAAGCTGTGTGGAAAAGTCTGTGGTGACTTAGATTTTACAGGTTTCAGTTTTTCAGGCTTCTCATTGGATTTTTCACACATTTTCATAAAATCAGTGACAGATCTATGGGTGTAGGCGCCCCAAGCAGAATTTTACTTTCCAGGCCTCTTCCAAGTCAAACATTTCAGCCGTATATCATGTAGATTTATTATGGACAGAGTTACATATTTTAAGACTTTGTGGTACGTTTGATTACTATGGCTAACACCTGCTCAACTGACAGCTATTGGCTCTGTTGGTGCTCTCAGGCCTACAAAGTTACCTTATACTTCACGTCAGTCTGAAGAAAGGAATTTGAAACAAGTTCAAATTATGTAGGTATAAACTCCCTTTGCAAAATACGTGTTTCTATAGGCAATTTGTTTTCAGGCTGTTGCAAAGGCATGACTAACCCCAATTTATTTCCCTTTATTTATGAAAAATTGCTCTCTTACCCTTTATTCTTAGTTTTTAAGCACACACCCTGCTCAGGAACTAGAGATCTCCAGAAAACAGGCAAAAATATTGATAAGGGAAAGATTGAGAAATTGCAAAAATGTGACTGTCTGGCTTCCTGATGGAAAACTCTAGTTTAAAGCCTTCACACCATATGTTTTAGGAGCTTGTTCACATTTCCTGTATCTGCCTGTAAAGAAAATCAGCCAGACTCACTGAAATCTCACTTTAAAACTCTTTAGCGAGATTTAAGTCCCTCAAAAAGTCTGGAAACAAAGTCAATCTAAGCAGTACCGAGGGAGTTGGTGAAGACTTCAATTGCAGCTCAGGTTAAACCTGGTTTCTTTTCTTAAAATGAACCCAAACTGTAGAAATTACTTGTAAATGCTGTGGTTGTCGTGTAAATATCTGTTTTTAATAGCTGGACCAAAAATGTTACGTTTAGGATGAAGTGATTTATGCTTTACAATCAGGCAGCTGTGATATTTTTGTCTTTTTAAGCTGATGTGTAAGAATAAAAGTGTGTTTGCAAGTACCTGCTCGCCTTTTTGTCAGCCAGCCTAACTCAGCCTCATAGATCCTGACTATTTCTATCAACTGAGATGACCTTTGTGCACCAAACAACAAAGAAATGCCATTGGTGGTCGTTGAGTGAAAGACACCTAAACAAGCTCGGCTCTGTTTGTCTCTTCCTGATTCGTATCAACTCCTGAGGAGGAGTCAGCGGAGAACTCGGTTTTGTCCCCCTCTGTTTGAGGAAGCGTTTGTGTTGTTCTAAGACTGTTTTGCTCCTCAGAAGTTGCCATTGAGCAGCCCCGTGTTGTGACAGGAGCGTCGAGGAATGTGCTAAGAGGGGAGTGTTTACATCTTCAAGCAAGAAAGTTCCCACCATTTAAAACAGTCACGACTCGAATAGATCCCAATAGATTTGAAGGTCATAGAAAAATGCATCTATTTTAATAATTCATTTAATAAATTACAGTTATGTATTTAAGAGCTAAAAAAAAAAAGTCAAATGTGAATTTTTTTTCTGAAAATTAAAACGATTCCCCCTTTCATGGAAGAAAAACAGGTAGAGGTGGGAAAGGAACTGGGACATATTTTGTTTGTTTTGTTTTTTTTTTACTGAATTTGGGATTTTATTATACCAATGAACTGGAAAGTTGAGTGGAAGGAAAAGCTGTGGCAGAAAAAGGTGCACAAAGTATTATGTGTAATTGCAGTTTTGAGACGATTGTGAAGGAAACCAAATTCAAGAGTTGAACTTGAACCTCATTTGAAATAAATGCATAAAGATGAAGACGTATTCACAACATGGGCTACAGCTGCTGCTCTTCTTTAATTCAGCCATTTACTGAAACCTGCTTATGAATCCTGCTTTCATTTTCTAGCAAGACTTCACATCAGTCTTTTTTATTCGTCTGTTGAAGAAGTCTAACTGTAGCTGTGGACCGGCATATCCCTCTTTAGATCCAGGGGGTCCTATAGATGTAATCATTTAAAACTTGCATCCATAGGATAAATGTAATAGGATCTAATATTTTATATATGAAGTCATTTGTAAAAAGCTAATTCTAACTATTTTTGTTTTCATGTGACCAGAATTGCCAGCAAAAGACAAAAATCATATTGGCATTATTCATAATAATCTGAAGTGAGCAATGAAATGTATTATTCTGTGTACAAGGCATCTATATAATATGAATTTAGTTGTTTTTATTGTATTTCTAAATTAAAATAACCTTTCAATTACATTTATTGATAACCTACATCTGTGTACATTAAGTGCTACTTTTCCTACATTAAAACAAAAATAATTACTAGACGGCATCAACAAATATTTTACATGGTTTATTTAAATAAATATTTACATAAGAGGTTTATATAAATCAATTTCTTCTTGTTTTTCTTACACAAAATGTCTCTCTAAAAGGCGACCGCTTTAACGATGAAGAAATTAAGAGATGATGCTGTTAATCGGAGTGTGATCTAAACCCTCATGTGAAGACTGGACCTTAATATCAAAAACAAAAACAAACACAGGTTTAAGATCTTTCTCATCTTCCGTTACAAATCTCGTAGTAGTACGCATAAATCTACATGATTTGATATAAATTTTAATTTGTTGCTAAAGAATAAGGATGATTCTCTACACTAACTTAATGAAAATCCGTATGCCAGATGGGAGGGGATATGTGGTCAAGAGGTAAATAAAACACAATTAACAATCATCAACAAAGCAAATTTAAAATAAAGAGAATATTGGTGAAACTTAAAAACAACAATAAGACAGCAAAAAGCTAAAACGTGGACAGCATATGGCTCGGTTTATACAGGAACACATGACGAATGCTCCAAACTACAATTCACACCCATAAACTGGAGACAATGGCAGCTTCACCATCCAGGAGATCCTGACTCGTCTTCACTCAGCTTTAAAAGATGTTTCAGTTTGCTGAACACAGAAATGATATGCTCTTTAAAGTCTATTGCTCTCATTTCATGCATGTGTATTCTAACAAAACCAACCGTTTGCTTAAAAAGAATCTAAAGAAAATAGATTTTTTTCCTTTTTTTTTTTTTAAATACTATGCCCGGAAGAGTTAAAGTTGTCATCCTGAGTTTTAGTCCAGTCACCAACTTCTTGGGAGTAATTTGTCATGCTGTGAAGACTTCATGTTTGAATCCATCGTCGCCTCCTCCATCGGGCCGTCATACCGAGTCAGTTTTGGGCTGGATCGAGCGGGTCCCGCTCACAAAGTTATAAACTAAAAACTGAGATGTGCCAAAGTAATGGGTGGCAAAGAGTTTTCCATCGGGCGTGGGGTCTGAGAACGCGATCTCGTCTTTGCTCAGGTAGGAACCGTAAATGAAGTTGTTCCTGTGTAAAAAGAAAAGCAACTTTAATTATGTAAAACATATGTTTTGTTTGTAAAATGCATTCTTTTGTGTTAGACCAGGAAATGTTGGAAAACAATTTTAGAAAGATTATACATGGTTATCAATTTTCAACCAAAGTGCGAAGCGTTGCAGTGAATTTTATTTAGGGGCATCAGAGAAAAGAAGAAACATATATACATACAAACCACACATAGATTTTCAACTTCATAGTTTAGTTTAAAATCCCAATGGACTTGCTCGTAAAATGTGAAAATGTTGAGTATGAATCCTAACACCAACCTTAGGCACTCAATTAAGCGTGTGGCGATGGCCCGGCGCCGCATCACGCCGACCACCCAGATGCGACTGATGCCGCAGATGGCCGGCTCCGGCGTAGTGGAGCAGCACCAAGCTCTCTGCCGTTCAAACATCACCTTCTCCCCCTCTGAGCCCTCAGGAGGAGCCTCCTCGATCACTCTGAAACCCTTTGAGTAGATATGAGAAGACCTTGATTTTCAAAAGGCTCAAGGACAAAACGGTTATGCACAGATTTAAGAGCCTGCAGTCTCGTACCTCTTGGATGTGCTCTGCTATGAGACATCCAGCCACTTTCTTATCAATAGAGATGAAGAGGAAAGTTTTGGTCTGAGAGGGACACTTTGTCTCCACCTGTTGGAAGCCGAGGTCATTGTCCACCATCTCCCGGATCTCCTCCACCTGAGATGGGCAATTAATTATCAAGCTACAGCAGGTCCAAAATGACACACAAGGGATTTCACTTCTGCATTGTTCATGAAGGCAATGGCCCGACACTTGAAACAGACCTTTTTCAGGGCATATTTGGGATCATCAGGGAGGACGAGAATGATCTTGCCATCAGGATATTCTGCCATGATTCTCTCTTTTTTCCATCCCTGAAAACAACATATATTAAACCGTTAAAAGAAAATGATGTCTTCTCTGAGATTATCCATATCAATCACAATAATCGGAGTGACCTTAAACGGGTCAAAAGTTTAAGGAAACTCTGGTTTAAGGACAGGCACAAGCTCAGATCTTGTGCCTGTTTAGCTCAACCAAGCACAAGATATGAGCTAAACAAATGAAAATGAATGCGACAAAGAGATTCTCGGCATATGGTCTGTGTGAATGCAAACTGGTCTCACCACGTATTTGACAGCACTGACGAATTGATTGTGAAACAGTAAATGTTGAGATTCATCCTCAGGATTGGCAGCAGAGTAGAGCATCCCACACACACTGCAGGCGTCTGGCCCAAAATGTTTCTGTCCCGCATCCTGGCAGACAAAAGATGACAGTTTTTACAAAACATGCATCAGTTGTCCTGTTTAATCTATTCAAGATCTTTGGTAAAAGGATGAGGGCGAAGTTTTTTACCGTCTGAGTGCCATCTTTGTCGACCTCTTGATGAGTCGCTGCTTCTTGTGGCTTTTCTTCTCCGCTGTAAAACAGACACACATCAGGAATTTTTCTTCTAAGTCAGATCCCAGAGCTTTTTAGCAATTTTTTCATGCATTAACATATTTCTAAGGAAGTCAAGTTTTAATTATGGAGTCTGGAAACAGATGGATGGATGGATGGTTGGTTGGACAAACAGATGGACAGGCTAATGGATGGGTGAATAGACTAAGGAAAATTGGACAAACAGATGGAGAGATGGATGGAATATTGGATGAAGAAATGGACGGCTGGATGGACAGACAGTAAGAGAGATGATGGGATGGAAAACTAGGATAATGGTCAAACAGACGGACGGATGGAAGAACATAGTATGGGTAAACAAAACGGATGGACGAACAAATAAATGGGTTATGGACATATGAACAAAAAGATGAATAGATGGGGTATACTGGACAAACAGATAGAGAGTGTGTGGCAGAGGGGAGGAGGAGCGCTAGACAGTGAACAACCAAAATGAATCTTCTTACTGCTGGTAGGGCTTCTCTGATGTCTTCTCCTCTGTCAAAGCTAAATCTGTGTTACTCCCTGGAGACAGAACAGCCGTAGTAACTGCTGGACAAGAAATGGATTCTAAAATGGAAACATGGTTCATGTTAAGACAGAGAAGTTTAAAAGGCTGAAAGCAAAAGTAGCAGATTTGTCCTGCATTGAATTGAGATGACAACAGCAACAACGAACCAGCAGATATTTCTTCACACTTTGTTGTGTCAGAGATGTTTGTACTGTCCTCAGGTGTAACGGAAGAGGCAGAAGCTGGTGAAGACGAACCAGATGTACCCTGTGTACAAAAAAGAAAAGCGTCGGTCATAGCACGTTCATAATGCTGGTGCTAATACTTAAAAAAAAATCAATCTGGAATTACCTTGGGTTTCTTATTCTCCTGGGATGGGGGATTTTCAGGTTTCTGAGGTACTGAAGCTACAATAGCTTCAGTCACTGAAGGTTTTGATTGAGGTGGCTTATCTTCTGTTGGAGCTGGCTGCTTCGGCAGCGTTACATTTACACCAGTTGTTTTTGACAAAGGAGGGGTAGTAGTGGCGGGCTTGGGTTGAACTGGAGCCAAGTTGGGTTTAGAAGAAATTGGTTTTGAAGAAGCTGCAGATGTGGGCTTTGACTGAGGGGTTGGAATGGTAGGCTTGATTTGTGTTGGCTTTATCTGAGGCTGAGCTGCAGTGGTGGACTTTGACTGAGCTGAAATCTGTCCAGGTGTGCTCTGAACTTTCAGTTTTGCCTGGTTAGGTAGTTGTGGTGAACCAGTTGGTTTTAATGAAGGTGCGGGACGCTGAGCAGGGATGGCGGGGCGAGGCGGTTGTGTGGGTAGATTTGGCTTTTTTGGAGCAACTAGCAACATGTCGTCATCATCCAATTCAAAGTCATCTGGGGAGTACTTGGGTCTGGGTTTGTACGGCGTGTACTCTACAGGCTTCAGTTTTTGAGCTTTAAGTCCGTTGGGCATAGGAGGAGGAACTGCTGGCAGAGTCCTCTTGGCTGCAGACCGGGTCACTTTCGGAGCAGGCCCTGGAGCGGCTGCAGCAGGTTGAGATGCCTGAGCCCTGCTTTGCCTCGTGCTTCTACGAACCTCAACAACAGGCGGTTCCGGTTTGGTAGTTTCAGCTTTTACTGGCTGAACTTTGGCTGTTTCTTTCTTAGAAAGCTCAGTTCTGGTAGTTTCTGGTTTAGGGGGCTGAGTTTGAGAATTTTCTGTTTTAGTCGGTTCCGTTGCAGCTGGCTCAGCCTTAGGGGACTCTGGTTGTGGTGGAGCAGGTTTATTGGCAGGGGCAGGGCTTGCAGGGGATGTTGTTGATGGACTCGTTGCTGGTGGAGGAGGAGTAGTTATGGGACTCATTAAAAAACTGCCAGAAAAAGGCGCTTGCCAGTCAATGTCTGAAAACATCTGATTTGCTTGATCAGATTTTAGTTTCTTCACACGAGCCCAAGACATTTTCTCCCTTTGCAGCTCAACCTGCCTGAGTCTCTGATATCGTGTCAGCTTCTTCTTTTCATGGGCTTTCAGTGGCACTGAAATCTGCGATATAAAGAAACGTCTTTTCTGAGGCTCTGCGGCTGGTTTGGGTTCAGCCGAATCTGCAGTAGAGGGTTGGACAGCAGACGACTCAAGAGCAGGGGTCAACGAAGTGGAGTTCCCTTCTGGTCCAGCAGGGCTTGCAACATTATCCGGCTCTGCATCTTGTGTGGTAACTGCTGGTTGTTCCCTCTTGCTGGCTTCAGCTTTGGCAGCTGCTGCTACTGCTGCTTGTTTTTCTTCCTCTATCCTCTTCAACAACATGCTGTCAGTGGCAATGTCCTCTGCAATTTCTTGACAGAGCGCTAGGAGGTTGAGTTGCTGTCGTTGTGCCGCTCTCTTTGACTCTGCAGCCTTTTGTTCGGCCAATGCTGCAAGACGAGCTTTGGTTCTTGCTTGTGTATTCATTTCTTGTTTCTTAGGTTTTTCCACCTCAGGTACCTTTTTATCATCTTCAGTTTTTTCCTTCAAAGTACTGCTAATTACGTCTTTATTTTTATTAACTACCTTCTCTTCGGACTTTGGAGGGTCTTCAGAAGTTGGTTTGGATGGCTTTATTATTTTAATATCATCGTCTTCCTCATCCTCCTCTGCCACAACAATCTCTCGACCAATCTCAATATCCTGGAGAATCTGTACTTCTTGTAGCTCCAAGTTACGGTCAGCATTCTCCATTATTGCTATATTACCATCTTCAGTTGAGGGCTGAGTATCAGCGTTTGACATTTCTGCATCCACACTATCAGTAGTGGTATGGTCTTCGGAATTTTGAGCACTGTGAGGAACATCGAGAGGTAAAACTTCCTCTGTGCTGGCTTCAGAAGCATCTTTAACCTTGTCAGTTGCTTCATGTATCCCCATCTTCTGGGAGCCATTTAAAATACTTTGATTTGGCTCTTCACCCAGCAATCCGCCATCCAAGGGAGGGTTTGACAATCCCGATTCAGCTGCAGCCCGTGTCAAGATATCCATGTGAATTTCACTCTCCAAAACTGGTTCCAGGATCACATACTCTTCAGATGCACCATCTGTTATCTCAACTTCACTGTGGGTTTGAGTGTCCTGAAGTGTAGCATTTTCTTGTACCTGCTTGGGAAACTCTACTGCACCAGTGCACTCTGGAATGGCACTTCTTTCACTTTTTTCTGCAGCGTCATCTGACTGGCCATCTGTAGCACTGATGTCAACGCTTAAAATGTTTGCTGTTGTGTTACTCTGCTCCAACTGGGCATGTGTGGGACCTTGTACCTCCCCGGAAGTTTGAACCTCCATTTCCTCCAAACCCTGGCTGTTTGGAACAGTAATTTCTTCTTTGTCCGCTTGCTGAGGGTGAGCAATTCCTAATTTGACATCATTGACTGAAAAGTTTGCTCCATCACCCACAGTGAGGGGGATTTCTGTGTTCTGTATGTCCAGAACAGAAATGCTACCACCCAGCTCAATTTTTGTATAAATTTCACCACCACTGTTGCTCTCTGGACTACTAATCGGTTCGTAAACTACCTGGTTTTCATTAAAATGGACCTCTGTTTCATTAGCTGTCCTAATCTCATCTTCTGATGCCTGAACACCACCATACTCATCTTGTTGGGTACAAACCAACTCAACTACTTTGCTCCCATCAGCTTCTTGAAGATTACCAACAGGCCTGTCAACACTGATTTCATCAATTAGTTGTCTTCTTATGTTGTCTTCTAATGAGGTTGTTGTTCTTACATCCTCAGCAACAGGCTCTGTCTTCCTGGTAACTTCAAAGTTAGGAACAGGAAGTGGTTCTTTGTCTGATATGTGTGTGCTGTGTTCGTTGATTTCTTTTGCCAGATGGTTGTGGTGTTCTGCTGCAGTTTCGAGAGAAGAAATCTTGTCCATCTCTGCAGACGTTTCCATTTTAGTTTCAGTCTCTAGAACATTCTCACGTAAAGAGGTGACCTCGTTTTCATTTCCATACTCTTCAGCAACCTCCTTGTCTCTTTGCTGTTGATGGTGAACAACAGATTTCTCAAAATAAATCTCAGTAGGTGTTTCTGATGCATTTATGTCTGTTACAGAATGTCTGACAACTTGAGCGTTAACAGAGATAAAGTTTAATGCTGTCCCAGCAGGGGGAGAGTCTTTTTCTGCTTGAGGGTCTGCTGGGAGTTCACTGACCTCATCTCTCTGACTTTGGATTTCTTCCATAAATGACGGGTGAGAGATCCCTTCAGGCAACTCTGATTTCTTTATTTCCATTTCTTTTGTAATACTCTGACTTTTTCTGTCAGCCTGGTTAACATTTTCCATACAAAGATCAAGCCTCTGTATCTGTGTTTCAGGTTGTAGCAATGAAGCTGAAATTTGGGTGTCTGCCGTGAGTTCAGTAACCTCCTGACCTCTCTGGTTATGTTTTTGTTCTGTAAATGTTGGTTGGGAAATATCCGATCCCTCTGTTCTCTGCAATTCTACCTCTTCTGAAAGATCAGAACTTCTAAGGCATTCTCTGACATCCTCTTTATCATTTCCATGACAGATTTCCTGCATTATTATTGTTGTTGTTTGAATTTTCATTTCATTTGGACTCTTGGCAACAGTGACACATTCTTCAGAAATCTGATTTTCATTTTTATCACTCTCCATCATGGGAAAACTTTCTGGGGACTTTTTAGATATATTTCTTACAGTCTCCTTCACAAGACTTTTCTGGGCGTCAGTTTGTCTTTGAGATGTTTGTTGAGAAATCGCTTCAAGAGGTACTGCTTGTATTTCCATTGTGTTCTCAAAAATACCAGTGCATTTTTCGACAGCTTTAGCCTCTCTTACAGGCTCGGCTACTTTAATGCTCACCTGGTCGTGTGTTTCAGGAGGAGCTGGTGAAAAAGAGAATGTGAGGTCCTGTTGAGCTTTCTGGCTTTGTGTTAGCATGTTAGCCGTTGGTTGAGAAATCTCCTCCAGAGGCTTGGGTGTTTGCATTTCTATTTCGAGTAGATTCCCAGCAATAACAAGGGGTTCTTTGAAAGTCTCGTTCTCATTTTCAATGCTCATGTTTGAGTCTTCAGTAGGTTGACTTGCATCAAGGCTCTTCTGAGATTTTGTTTCTACCACCATTGTTGGTTGAGAAATTTCCTCAACAGGCTGTATCCTAATCACTTCGATTTTATTCTCACCTACGCCAACACATTCTTCCACTGCCTTGGTCTCTTCTTCAGTACCCTCATTTGTGTCACTTGCAGACTGAGTTCCATCAAAGATCTGGTGGATTTGTGTTTCAGTAGTAGAATATGAAGCAAAGCTATTTACTTCAGAGTCAGAGTGAGTTTCCATTTTATTCTCTGCAACAGTTACAGTCATAGAATCTCCATTTTTCTCAACATCCTGACTCATTTGGTTTTGCATTTCCACAGCTGGATAGTTTGCACTCAAAACGTCAGTTTCATCTCGACTTTCCTCTTTCTGCATTTCCATTAATGATGTGGCTGTAAAATCCTCTGATACTGATGTGTATTGCATTTCAGATTGTATTGGATTATCTTCTACAGCCACACATTCTTTACAGCTGGTTTTGTTCACACTTTTGTTGTCTATCATCAGATCATCATGAACTTCATCAAAGTTATCTCCTGCTGTTTGTTCACTTACATTGAAATTATCCTGCCTATGTGCTTCAACCACAGAACCAATGTTGAAACTCTTCTCTGATGTCTCCATGTCAAGTTCTGTTTGATTTTTATTTCTATGCAGTGAACAGGGTGAAACTGGACTCCCTTTTGTTACTGCTGTGTCCACTTCCATTTTTAACTGTGTTAGAGTCACAATTTCCACATTCACCTTGTTGTAGTTTTCAACTAGAGGCTCAGCTGATATGGCTGGATTAGGTTCACTGACATTCGGGCTTTGCATTTCTTCTGTATGGGCAATGTTACAGACCTCCTTGGGTGAGCCTGCAGCCACTACCAGAAGAGCAGCACCATTTGTATTCTTCTGTGCATCGCTGGGTATCTCAGTAATAGGTTCAATAACTGTTTGTGTTTCCATTTCTTCAATTGGAAGAAAGTTAGAGACCTCCTGAGATGTGGCTACAACTTCTTTATCAGGTTCTACTTGACTCTGAGCAGCATCAGGAGCACATGTAATATCTAAGCTGCTCTGGTGACTTGAAGTTTTATGAATGTCATGACCTTTATCTGGTGTGCCAACATTGGGTTCACTGACGAGCTGGGTTTGCATTTTCTCAAAAGATCCAACAGTTGAGAATTTTAATGTGGGACCAACTTCTACTTGAGTCTGAGCTACAGAATTTGCATTTTCAAAATCTATCTGTACTTCCTTTGGTATGTCAGTGGTAGGGTCAATGACCAGCTGTGTTTGCATGTCTACAGCCTCTGCAACAACTTCTGTTGGAGTCCAAGTTGCCCAGGTTTCTTTCTCCAGGTCTTTCTGTGTTTTGTTGGGTATGTTAGGTTCACTGACTAGCTGGGTTTGCGTGTCGTCTATTGGAGGATCGTTGGATTGCATCTGTGATGTGGCAGGAATTTCTCCGTCAGCTTGCAGTTCACTCTGATCAACATGAACACATTGAACACTATTCCTCTGGTAATCATCAGGTATGTCATTGGTAGATTCAATGACCAGCTGAGTTTGCATTTCTCCTACAGATGCAGTTACAGAGACCTCCACCGATGTGCCTATAATTCCTCCATCAGCTTGTTTTTGACCAACAACAGAAACGCATACATCGTCCCTGGTTGTAGAATTAGCATTTTCCAGATTTGTAAGAGCTTCATCCTGTATTTCAATAGTGCACTTACTGACCATCTGGGTTTGCATTCCTTCTACAGGTGCAATGTTAGAGACATTCTCAGATTTATTCACTTCAATTAGAGTCGGAGAAGCAAAGCTTGTAACTTCCAGATGTTCCTGCACCTTGCTGCAAATGTCAGTGGTAGATTCACTCATCAGTTGCTGTTGCAAACCCTCTGGTGATGAGGCAGCTTCTAATTGAGTCTCAGCAGAAATGCATGCAACATCTTCACTGCTTCTAGAATGTGCATTTTCCAGATGTTCATCAGATACATCAAAGGGGGATTTACTAACGATCTCAGTTTGCATTTCTTCTGCAGGTGCCATGTTCGAAAGCCCTTCTGTGACATCAATTTCAATTGGAGTATGAGGAGCAGAACTTGCATGCTCTGGATCTTCCTGCACCTCGTTGCCCGTGTCAATAACATGTTCATTTACCGGTTGGCTTTGCAACATTTCTGGTGATAAAGAAACAGTCTCTCCAGCAGTTTCTAGCTGATATTCACTGGATATGTCAATCATGGGTTTACCAACCGCTTGGGTTTGGATTTCTTCTACAGGTGCCATGTTACAAAGATCTTCTGATGCAACATCAACTTCAATTGGAGTCTGTGCAACATTGGAAATGTCTGTTGGTGTTACCATCTGAGTAATGGGAATAGCTACATCATCTGAATTTTCTTCTCCTTGACTCTCAGCAGCAGCATTTACAGTGATCCCAGTATTTTCCTGATTTTCATGAGCTTTGTCACTAATGCTAGGTTCACTGACCATCTGGTTTTGCATTTCTTGAATAGATGCAGTGTTAGAAACTTCCTCAGGTGTGACATGGATTTGAGTCTGAAAGGCCAACTTTAGACTAACTGGATCGTTTTGAATTTCTTCAGGTATCTCTGTAATAGATTCCCTGATTGCCTGTGTTTGCTTTTCTTCTATAAGAGTAATACTTGAGACCTCCTCAGATGTTGCTGCAGACAGGTCATTAATGGTGATTTGAGCCTGAGCAATACAGGAACCATCCTGACCTCTGCAAACTTCTTCAGGTACCTCAGTTATGGGTTCAGTGAACAACTGTCTTTGCATTTCTTCGACTTTTGCAATATTACAGACCTCATCCTTGGAGTCTGCAGCTTCTTCAACATTTATTTGACTCTGAGAAGAGCCATTTGCATTCTCCAGACCTTTATTTGCTGTGTTAGGTCTATCACTGGGTTCATTAGATCGCTGGATTTCGGGTTCTTCTATAGGAGCAATATTTGACACGGCCTCTGACATGACCTTATTTTCTTTGTTTACTTCCTTGTGAGTCTCAGTAGCATTATTTGCACTCTCCAGATCTTTGTGAGCTTTATCAGATATGCCAGTGGTGCATTCACTGACCAGCTGTTTCATCTCGTTGGATATATTGGAGGTCTTCATGTCCACTTCTGTTAGAGTCTCACCCATTGTAGCAAAACATTCTGGAGACTTTGGATCTTTTTCTACAGTGGTAGATTCACTGACTTGGTTCTCCTGCATTTGTATTTCCGGTTCATGCTCTAAAAGCTTAAACGCTGCAACAGGCTGTGTTTCCATCCCACTTTGACCCTGAAATTTTCCAGAGCATTCAACAGTATTAATCTTTTCACATTTATCGATTGTAACATGATCACGGCTCTGTGTAGATAAAACTGTAGGAGGTTCCCTGTCCTTATGGAATTCCTGCTTTTGCATTTCCACGGGAGTACTGGGATTTATGATCTCTGATGTAATTCCTATCTGTATTTTTGTTATATTTTGTTTCTCTGCTTCGCTCACAGTCTCTTTGCTTGCCATGATTCCAACATTTTCCTGCTTTTGAAAATCTGTGGATGGGTTGGCAGTAGATTCCCAGATTTGTAAATCGACCATAACACTTGGATGTGAAGCCAGTAAATCCTCTTTATCTTGACTCTTTGGTACAGCAGCAGATTGAATGATCGTAACAGTCTCTTTGTCTACGTTTGAAGATTCTACTTTGGTCACATTGTCTTGAATTATGTGATTCAGTGGAAGGATGATATCTTCAGAAAGGTCCGCTGTTTGATTTTTATCGTTAATCCCCCGACAATAAGACTGAGTGTCACAAATCAAGCTATGATTCTGTACATCTGCAGGAAGATCAGAGCTGGCACCAGTATAAGGAGGCTGTGAGTCAACCCTTTCTCTGCTGCTTTCTTTAAGTCTTTCCTCAGAGTTTTTGTATGTTTTGTTCAAATCCTCACACAAGTCACCGTCTGTTCCCAGAGCCGTATGGTGTCTCTCTTCAGGATTTGACTCTTCTTTCAAAGGTGTTAAGGGCTCTGCTTTTGTTACTGTTCCCTCAGCCTGGGTTTCTTGTTTACAGTTTTCCATCACTGGAGGGGAATTTGTTTCGTCCAATGACACTTTGTGTACCTTTCCAAAACTCAGGCCTCCTCTTGTTTCGGGTTCCTTCTGCTCTTCCCTTGTGGTTTCACATTTTAGATTACACTGATTTTCTTCAGGAGACTGATGGCTCAATGGAGAGCGACCTTCACCTCCACAGCTAGTATTCACATCTTCGGGAACTGAACATAGTGTTTCCTCTGACGATGATAGTGTTTCATTATCTATTCCCTTTAGGATTTCAGTGGACCCAACTTTATCTATCATTTCCTCACCCTGAGAAGAGGAAAAAAGTACATTTTCTCTTGAAGATGTTTTGTTTTCTTGGTTTTCAAACTCCAAAAGTTGTATTTCTTCAGCTGTAGAGTCAACCGTTCCTGTTTCAGACAACACCAGATTCGATGCATCAACTGAAGTTTCTTGCTGATCAGTATCTGATAAGCTTTGAGAAGATGTTGAATCCGAGTTTCTACCATAGTTGTGCTCGATCTGTACAGAATCGGATGATGCAGGTGACGAATCGTGACTCATGTCCGGTGGATCAGACGTACCCTCCTCTGCTTTGCGTTTAGCTTTGACTTTGTTGGAATATTTTTTGATGCAGCGGGCCTTGTCTTCATCATCCCGCTCTCTGAACAAGTCCACCTTACACGTGTCGCTGCTGAGCTCCTCATCAGATTCTGCTGAGGCAGTCCGCTTCAGGGAACCTTTGGAGTTAGCTTGCAGTGAGGGAGTTTCTCCACATGAGGCACTTGTGGCTGTTTGAAGCTTGGCTTTTTTAAGAGGTGGGTCTGAGGGGGTTGGACTGGAATCATTTGAAGGAGAACTCTGTGTTAATGAATTATTTTCATCTTCCATAGAAGATCTTTTTTTCTTAGCTTGTTGGGTTCCTGTGTTGGGAGATTTGCTAGTTGGTTCAGTTTTAGATTGTAAATCATCTCCATCCTCTTCCACCTTCCTCATCTTGGGCTGAGATTCAGGCGGTGACGATTCTCTCTTTGAGGCAGGCATTCTGTAGAAATAGAAAAGCACAATGAGGCTTGGACTACAGTGATGGAAATTAAAAACAGCCGCAAATGAGAATCAATGTCATTAATCATCTGCTCATATAATTCTAGCTGGATATTTAGCCATGGTAGAGGTAAATTCATCTTTGCTTTGATTCCTGGGATTGTGCTGACTTTTAATCACAGCCCGTTCATTTTCAGCTTAATTTTAGCCTTCATAATCAATGAGTTTTGATAGCATCAATTTAGAACACCCTGTTTTGTTAAGTTTGAACCTCCTGTATAGAACTTTTACAATTAGATAAAATAAAATGCTGGCAGTGCTGCCAAAACTTTTTGAACAGTGGGCCAAAATCACCATGTTTTTACCTGCATGGTAATAAATTAAACATGGTATATGTAACAAAAATAACTACTGGGGTCCAAAAAGGGTCACAGACATTTACTTCAATAAAAGAAAGATGTACAGATTTCTATCCTTTTTGGTTCAAATGTTTTATATTTTGTTGGTCTCAACAACAAAAATGAGACTTCTTCTACAAACCCTACTGTGTTAAGCCAAGTTAAACAAACAGATGTGCAAAATCTGATATAAATAAAAAGGTGTTAGATGTCTATTTCTACTTACTATAGAATTACAATTATAACAAAAAATGACTAATAAAATAAAAAGTTTACCTAAAAAGTTTACAACTATGGACACGTAAACTTATCAATGAAAATCTTGTCATAAAAACTTGTTAATCTGCATCAGCTCCATTTGCTGGAGAGTCAAATTTGAACTATTTTTAAACTGTGAATTGAGACCACACAAAGACATTTTTACCACAATGAAAAGAAGTATTTTTGTCTCAAAGCAAGACTTTTTAACATAAGCACACAGTAGCACTAGCTATTGTCAAACATGGTAACGGCTGTATCATGATGTGAAACTGCTTCACCTCCAGCAACAGTAGTTCATTTCCAAACACTGAAACATGGACAATAGGAGGTGGTCAAAAAGGACAACAATCCAAACCCCATAATAACTGTTCCTTGATAATGTTCTTTAAATAATAGCAGCAGGCATCAACGACTCATTCAAGAGGTTAGAAAATAACCCAGAACAACATCTGAAGCACTGCAGATCTCACATATCTCAGTTAAGGTAAATGTTCATGAGTCAACAATAAAAATATAGACAGGGCAAAACTGGCATATGGGAAGATTCTGAGGTAAAATCCACTGCTGACCAAAGAGTATAAAGAGTCAAATTATATCTGGCTAAAAATGCTTTCACCACATCCATATTCTACAACACCTGGATTACTAGTCATAACTGATTTAATCACTTCTACTTAACCAAAAAATTATGTCCAGCCATCATCTTGAGAACCTTAAGCTTGAGAACATTGTGTTTGTGCAAAACAGCAATGAACCAAAGCACACCAGCAAGTGGAAAGATTTGAAATAAGAAATAAAAAAAAATATATAAATGGAGGTTTTGGAGTGACCTAGTCAAAGTCTGAATTCAAATATGATTAGCTGCTGTGGAAGAGATGGTCTATTCTTATAGTAATATAACCCTGCCAATAGAGTTAATAGGGTTAAGAATTCACTACTCTTTTGCACATGAGCTTTTCTTCCTCAGTAAATGGAATCATTATTTGAAAACGCTTTTACTCACTAGTCATTTTCGTCTGATAATACAATCTACTATTCATCATTTAATTGAGATTTTAAAAAGAAGATAAACAAGGACTTCTATAAGCGTGCAAACACTATTTTCCAAGCAGTTTACTTAATACAACTTGCTCTTACAGTTATTGATAAAAACCGACTTTGAGTTATCCGTTTCTTTACATTTTAAATTTAATTTCTGCTAAAAAACACATAAACATGCAAAAACTCATTGCCAAACATGCAATACACCATAGATCTGCAGCTGATGTTTATCATGCATGCAACAAGGCAGGCTAATGGTGGACACAAACAGATAAATTGGAATTAAAGTAACTGCTTAGCAAGTAACACGACGTACAATCTACATATTACCCATTTTAACAAATGCTCTGAGAGATAATCTAACGGAGGAGGGAGGCAGTTGTCAGTGAGAGCAGAGCAGGCAGTCAGAAATGGTCAGTTAGCTGATGGATAGCTAAAAGCTAAAGCTAGCTGCTGCCAACTCGCAGAAAAATGAGCGCAGCGAGACTAGAACAAAACAGCAGCTCCACACACTGAGCACAGCTCCCACTGAGGCTTACCGAGCTCACCAACAAGGCAAAACCACCACACGTACCCGATAAACTCACTTTGATGTTTTCTTTCTCAACAACAGCTGTGTTTTTTTCTCTCCCTGTGAATAAAAATTAACTGTACTTCCGGAGAGAGTCGGCGGATGTGACGTAGACACTCTCTGCCTGCTCGCGCTCCAAATCTCAGGATTCTTAGAGAAAACAAACCAGCTCCGTTTTAATATTTATTCGGTAATGTGGCGTTAAAAGAAAGATTTGCACAAGTTGAGTCAAGTCTATCTTTTAAAAGAAGCAAAATTACAACTGTGTAAGAGCTGAAAAAAATAAAGCTATTCCAAAACGTCATCACAAAAAAAATTAAATGAAAACCCTTTCACACAATGAAAGAAAATAAGTTTGATTCATTATTTCTTTATAGCAATAAATCTTAGAACATTGAGAAGTATGTGCCCATGAGAAGTATAGTATTGGAAAATGGCTTTTCTTTCACTGTAAAAACAAGGTTTTTCATTTCTGGAGCCAATCTTAAAAGATAGAAGTTGAGAAGGGCAACCTGTAGGTGTTCAGAGGATGTTCACGCCGCAAAATAGCAGCAACCTCTATATCAAACTTAAAGAGAATACAACTTCGGGGGCCTTGTGAACAATAAGACAAACTACAGAAATGAGGTGAAGGTACACTATGGCTAAACAGCAGTGAATGAACAGGCTTTCCAATAATCTAAGATTTAATGCAATCCAAATGTTGTGGGTTCGATTCCAGCTTCCTGCTGTTACCTATCCATGTGGGCAACTTGCCTACCAGTCATCACCAAGAGGTTTGTATGACTAACAAGAGGATGAGCACAGAACAGGTGACAACTTCATGACATGGTGTCAGAACAATTATTTCATCTTGAAAGTGAACATGAAGGCTCTGATTGAAGATTTTGGGAAAATCAGGACCATTTCAATCATGAAGGAAGAAGTAGACATTGAATAACAGTATTCATCTAGAGACCCTTTGTGTGCACAGCATCTATTATGACTTTTCAAAGAAGCTTGGATAGTTTAAATTTTTGAATGAAATTAAATTCCGGTTGCTTGTGAAAATTACCACCATAATTTTCACAACCCTAATTCAATACCCTAAGGTATTGTTTTCCACCCTGCTTTCTTGCATATGGTTTCTGCAGGTTCAATATATATCCATACTTATTACTTAAAAATGGACAAAAACAGACTGAACTCAGAATAAATTTTAAAAAGTGTTAAATTTTAATATATAAAATGTGAAGTTTATATCATGATCATTGAATAGCCAATAATGTTATTGAGTCCATTTGTTTGCACACACATTCTGCTTATTGAATAAACATTAAGGAGTAGGTTTTTTTTTTTTGGTACTAGAAATTCTGAAACTATTTTATGGCATATTTTCCCATCACTTTTATTAAAGAAATAAATGTTACACACAGCTACATTTGCTCCTTGCTGTTCTGCAGCTCAGACAAACTCTTCAGTCTGTGTTCATTTTATTTATTTATTTATATTTAGTTACCTGCAGAACAATCCAATCCAAACTGAAGACAGAGTTTCAATGATTTTATTCTTCTTTAGCAAATAACATTAGTGGGAAGCAGAACAAAGCACATCATTTTGCACTTGTTACAGTTAAATATACAGCAACTGAGGGAAAAGGGATTTTTATTGATCAATGCATCGAGAAGAAAAGAAGAAAAGGAGACAAACAGGATCACTAGTTGCAGGCGCCTTAAGCTGTTACTTTTTCATCTCAAGTATCCCACTTCCAGGTCCTCGCCTCTTTGCACTGCAGATGTTACAAAACTGCAGCCCAGGAATCTGGGAAGAAAGGAAAGTTACAGATGGAAAAAAAAAATAAACAAAACAATGATATATTGCAAACTCATTAGATTCCACCTACAGTTCCTGAAGATGGTAAGCACTCCTTGTGAAACATGTGTCTGCAGTGAAACACCACCACACTGAACGGGTGGGCCATATCTGAAACACAGACAGAAATCCAGGCTAGACAAACAATGTTAGCACAGCTGGATACAGGTGCAACAGCGTCCCATTACCTGAGGGTAATATGGTGCTGTGACATGACTCACAGATGTTCCCTTCTAAAACAACAAAACAGAAACGGTATGTTTAGGAGTTTAGGTTAACGTCCATTATCTCTACTTCATCAGTATAAAGACCCACCATCGACCCTGACTCCTCTCATCTGCGTCCGATGCATCTTCTTGAGCAAGGAGAGCGAATCGGCCACAAGAATCTTTTTGCATCCTTCCCGAAGAAGAATCTTGGAAACAGGTGAAAAAAAAAAAGCTGATTTAAAGATTATTACATTAAGAAATATAAATTATGAAATTTCTGTTTTGGATCAATCAGAATAGATTAATTAAAAATAAACTCAAAGCAAACCTCCTTCTGGATAGAACTTCTTTTTAATAAAAATTATTCATATAAATATTTACTGTACAAGCTGTACTAACAGTAAATAAAGATTGCAAAATATTCAAATGTCTTGAGCTTTTATTTATTTATTTTTTTCCGTGTTAAAACCAGACTTCAGTGTGTTTTATGTTCTCTGATACTTGTGCAGAAATTGGAGTGCTATATGTTGCCTTGAAAAATCACCCCCATTAGTAAATAGATTCCACGTACATGTCATCTATTTTAGGTAGATACAGCTGTTCTCTTATTTATTTTTTAATAATTTTCTTCAGCTGTTCTTTTTAAAGATGTTAGTGTTTAAGGAGCAAATAAAAAACAAAAGAGCTGATCAGATGAGATGCAAAACTAAAGGTTTGGGTCTATATACTAAATGTAGAGGAAACCAAATGCTGGACATCACCCTGAACACACCAGTCCCGTTGTAAAGCAAAGCGGATTTAGATTTTTATATACCAATCCAGTGCTTGGTGGTCGTCCACCACATAAATCCTGATAAAATTGAGTCTGTGGTGGCAACATGATAAAATATGAAAAAGTCTGAATACCTTTGCAATGGATCAGATAATAAAGTGCATTATTGGAACATAGAAAATGTTTGAACCTTCATTCATTCTTTTTTGCAAAGAAGATCAGGTGAAGCAAAACTGGACAAACCTGGAGGTTGTAGTCATGGAGAATTTTCACCAGCGAGTCTCTCAGATTTGGGATCTCCATCCCCTCCTTTATGCGTTTGATGAGCAGAATGGGATCCACGTGAGTGCCGATGTTATTGAGAAGGCCAGTGATGAAAGCTGGAAATGAAAAACAGCATGAGAAGAAATGCATCGGTTGAGATGGCAAGAAGCTGGTTAAAGCTTCACTTAGAGCGGTGGAGATGGGACGTCTTACGTGGCTTGTCGATAGAGTAAGAGATGAGATCCTCCCACAGCTCTGCGTCGTCCTGCTCCTTGGCAAACTCTATAGCTTTGTCCACGTCCTCCTGCTCCTCCATGATCATCTGGAGGGCTCGTCTACAGTTCCCCATCCTGCCTGCGAGCAACAGAGCGGATTAGTTTTCTCATTTCCAACAACAAACATGGTCATCCATCAGTACTCACTGAGCAGGAAGACAGTCTCCTCTACAAAGTTCCTCTGCTGACAAATCTCAAGAGCCTGAGCAATAAGGTCAAAATAAGTTGAGGTTATGAACTGTTGTTTGCTAGCTTCACTAACTTTAACATGTTCCAGGGCAGGGCACACCTTTTCAAGAGGGCAGTGGGTGCTATCCCTCAGAAAAGGCAGGAGGTTTGGTCGATCGTACTCTGCATACAGACCGATCTGCCTCTCGTGGTACTTCTGGCCTTTGTGGTGATCCCGCTTGAACAGTTTATGGAGGTACTGGGTCGGGGAAAGAGCAACAAAACATTTACCGTCCGATTAAAGTTTGATTCTTCAGACTTCAACAGTTAAAAATCGACTTACCACATGCAGCAGCTCAGGCCTTCCATCTAGCTCCACCACCACCTTGTCTATCTGTTGGAAGAAATAAGGAAGACGTCAGCAGAGGGCGCACTTCTGTAAAGATTAATTCAAAACCGCCAAGTGAACTTACAGATATCTTGTCTTCGTTGTCGAGAAGCATATCAACAGCTTTCTAGCAACATAAGATTATACATTACGTGAACAGAGCTGTATGCAAAGTTTCTAAGAAATAACAAAGTTACAACATAAAAAATTTCATAAGTTTCCACTCCTAACGTGACGTGTATCCTGCACCTGAAAGGAAAACAAATCAGTTTGCGGGGAAAATGGAAAAACGTGAATAAGCTGCAATAATTTGGTTGCATGAGCATGCACTCCCTTAAACTCATACTTAAATCAACTTTAGACAATCACCCATAAAATTCATCTCCCACAAAGTACTGTGACAATTTAGTCACTCAGAGCACAACCACCATTTTTTGGAAACTCCTGCAAAATTCTGCCATCTTGACATTGCTTTTGGAGAACGTTTTTGTAATATCACTGTTGTAATAAAAACTGAAGGAAATATGGGACAAGTTATGTTTTTTTAAACCCTTCTCTTAAGCTGATATCTTTGCTCAGTACCGTTATTTAGAATTGTCTGCACACAATGGCTTTAGTTAAGGGATTCAAAAAGAAATGTTTCAACCAAGTTTTAGTTTAAATATGTCCAAACAAATTCACGCAGCTTATCACAACTTATATAGATATTTAAGATAAGTTGGACAAGACACATCTTAAAATAAAAGTGGAGAGGTTACAAAAAACAGTTGATGTGCACATATTTGAGATCTGATTAGATATCAGCTTTGTCGTCTCACCTCTTTGTCAAACTCCATCAGGAGGACAATCTTGTCCTCGATGGAGGAGAACAGGTTGTGTCTGTGGATCAGCTGATAGACGTCCTTGTGCCTCAGCCTCAGGTAGATTTCCAAGGCTCTGTCGTAGCGCTGGTCGTAAGTGTACCTGAGGTGGCATCGCACCCCAAATGGAACAGTATTAAGAATTTTAGCTAAATGTCTAAAATAGTGGATGTGTTAGGGTCACTCACAGTTCGGCCAGCGTGGTGAGCAGCGTGTTGTTGGTGGGATCCTTCTTTAGGTGATCATTGACAGCCTGAACGATGGCCATGTTGTTGTACAGTTCTCCGGGCCATTCCCGGATCAGTGTGGCAAAACCCTTTTTGAGGAAAGAAAGATGAAATAGAGAGAGTAAGTAAGTGATCACTGAAACGCATCATTTTACAATGAGATAACCCTAAGAGAAGACAAAGCACCTCATAGTCCGTTTTCAGAAAGTCGTGCAAGATCATTTCATAAATGGCTGGTCTGAGACGCAGATCTCCTCTCGGTAGATACTGACTGATGGCCTGAGGGTGAAGGAGAGGTTAAACATGGAGATGACAGCAACTTAAAGACATTCTGGTTTGTTTGAAATAAATCAGTCCTACCTTCAGTTGTCCAATGTTCTTAAACCTGTACACCTCATTCTCCCACAACTCCATGTTTTTCCCAAGAACCTTCTGGCATTTTCTGCAAGCAAAAACACAAGCAAAACATTTCATAACCACAACAATTAATCAGAAAATATTGTAGGTCGTGATATACAGATTCGGCCTGAAAAATGCCCAGCCTCAATGGAATCTCCATCTCAAAAAAAAAAAAAAGCTAGATGCTTTGATGTTTGCCTGGTGAATCAGGCCCAAAGGCCCAGACCTTGTTCTAACTCAGTGTTTCTCAATTCCGGTCCTCAGGCCCCCCTGCCCTGCATGTTTTAGGTGTTTCCCTTCTGCCACACACTTGGATTGAATCTGTGGGTGATTAACAAGCTTCTGCAGCACTTGATGGCCATGCAATCATCTGAATAAGTTGTTCTGGAATAGAGGCACATCTAAAACATGCAGAGCAGGGGGACGTGAGGACTGGAATTGAGAAGCACTGTCTAGCTGATTTGGATGAGGTTATTATTTTAAGTTTAGTCTACCAGTTTTACCCAGATAATGGCCAAATATCCAATCAGAAAACAACAATTACAGTGGCTTATGTATATATTTGAGCTTATGTGTGTAATTTTTACACGATAAACGTGTGCATCCAACTTTTGTTTTTAAAAATCAGTGAAGATTTATGTGCATAATTATTCCACCCTGGAAAAAGAACTGCTTTGACACTTCAATGAAACGAATCTGCTAATTTAATGTTTATATACCCAAATTAACTCTCTTTAAGTAAAAACATTTAGATTCAGATTGATTAAACTGGCAAAACCGGTCTAAATTTCGCTCTTTAGAATATATTTTTGCATTTGAAAGAAGCCTGTTTCTTTTTCCAGTCTAAACCTGCGACAAACTCAGTACTGACCTGGCAGCAGCGTGGAAGTCTCTGTTCTCCACCAAGTGATTGATGTAAGACATCCCTATTCTCTGAACGTCGTGCCTCTTGATGTTTTTGAAGCTGATCTCCGCAGCCATCAGCGCCTCCTGTCTCAGACAAAGGATGCAGAATTAAACTCTTGACATTCCTCTTTAACCTTTAGCAGCCTTCGGGTAAAGTTCAGCCACACAAACCTCATATTTCTTCTTCGCCAGCAGCCAATCGATGTGGTCGTCCTGGTCTCGCTCTTTAGCCACAACGATGTCTTTGGGACTGATGATGTAGAAGAGCGACTCTCCCTCTGAATGCTCTGTTAATGAAAATACATTTATGGCTCTGCGTGCAGAGCATTACCGCTGGCATTTGGTGGTCGATGTATAATAAAATCAGACTGCAGAAGAAGGCAGGGTGACATTTCTCCCAGGGCGAGTTTGATGTTCTCACCCAGGCGGTAATCCCTGCACTCGTTGTCCTGGTAGAAGCGAACACTCAGAGCATCTGAGGAGATCTCCTCGCAGCTTTCGGGGAGAGCCTGGATGATGTCGAGACGAGGCCGCGCACGATACTCTTCATCCTGCATGCAGACGTTAACGGGTTATCCTCCTAATCCTCTCTGTTCTCTACGTTCTGTTAATGCACACGTTTGGGAGAGCTTTACCATCTGGTTCGTGGGGTCCTGCACAAAAAACAGGGTGACGAGCTGATCCGCCAGCGGCGCCAAACCACAGATGAAGAACTCCGTCTCAAATGCAGACACTGCAAGGAGCCGAATGTTAGGAGTCGCATAAAAACAAGATCAGGCGGTTTAGGGTGAGATATATGTTACATATTTCAATTCTTTGATGACTTTTCCTTGATTACATCTAATGATTAATACTAAACCTTAGCTATTATTACCTTTAGAAAGATCATCTGACAGAATAAGATCAAAAACAATAAAGGATAAATATTACATCATTTGAAGATATAGATACTTTATATCTACACAGAACCAAAAATAATGAAATAAACACAATAATGTTATGTTGTTTTTTTTTTAGAAAACTAAACTACAACAAAAGAAAACAAAAAGAAAGAAATATCTTTTTGTAGAGGCAAAATAAAAAGGGCCGTTTTCATTACCACCAAGCTACACGATTACAAATAAAAAGTACGTTATGGATATGATAAATACATTTCAATATAAATGTATTCTTGACACTGAAATTGACATTTTCCTTCATTAGCTTAATTACATTGATCATAAACAATCAGACATGGATGCCTCCACTAATTTCTGTACTCTTTTAATTTTGTTCATTATGAAGAAAAAGAAGGAAATTTTCTAAATCACACAGAACTGCAGATAAATGTTTGGGTGAACCTCTGTAAAACATCAGCAGATATAATATTTGCCCAACTGCGTCATGGTCCATTTACCTATCTCCACATAGCGATTGGGCAGATCCCTCATTTCAGTAGGATTTCGCTCTTTCACCACACAAATCTGACGAGAAACAACAAGACGACGCTTAAACGTGCGGCAGGTAGAGTCTGAAATGAGTTCTGAAACGAACAAGAAGCAGACCTTGATGGAGGTTCCCCATCCGATGATGAGCGTAGTGTCGTCTTTCCAGCACAGGCTGCAGGGGTACATGTCGGGCCGCAGACTCACGTTGTCCCGCAGCACGTTGGTGATCCGCTGCTTGGTGCTAAAGTCATAGATTTTTACTCCCTGGAAGAAAAATAAATTCCAACATAAGCATCCATGCAGTTATCCCTGGAGGCTTGAAGTTGGTGAAGCTGTCGCTCACCAAGTTGTTGGCCCAGGCTATCAGGTTGGCTCTCCACTTCACGTTGGTGATCGTTCCCTCTCCTTCATGCAGGACCTGCGTCTTCCAGCGATTCAGCCAGTTTTTTTCATACAGGAGCAACTTAAAGGAGAAAAAGCGGTGCAGAGTCTACTGGACGGTGGTGGTAAAACTATTCATACCTCCCGAACCTTTCCACATTTTGACAATAAATCGTTTTTGGATTTTAATGAGATTTTATGTGATTAACCCACATAAAATAGCAAGTAACATGTTATCTGTTCTACACAGGACATCATTTGTTACAAGGACCAATTCCAGGAGGACAAATAAACATCAATATTCCAGTGCTGCCAAAAGAGTTCGGTCTGGACTTTGACTAGGACATTTTAATGCATGAATATACACCTTCTATATCAAAAGGAAAAGCTCTTCTAAGTGACCATTTCTTTGAAACTAACATTTTCCTTTTAATTCTGCGCACAGATCAGATTTCAGGATTTACCAGGTTCAAATCAGCCTGGAAAACAAAACTTTATTTCATCCTTTAATCATATTGCAAACCTGTGAACATATGAAACATATGTTGCCCACCAGAGTGCCTTCTTCTAACATGTCTGGTTGGTCTCCTGTATGGCTTGTGTCAAACAGGACTTCTTGTGAGTTTCTTTCAACCAAGCCTGTCACTGTGGACAGCCACCCTTTGGCAGGTTTGCAGTTATCGTGTACTCTTGATTGAGGAGTATCAAGTTTGTTGTTCCAAGCTTGAGATTTTAGAATCTTACTCCTGGCCTGCTGCTGTTTATTGTTCTCTAACAAATCTCCGAGGCTTTCACAAAACATTTATCCTGAGAATCAGCAACACACTGACCGGAGGTTGCACTGGACTTTTTAATGGTTTGTCATTTTGACTGACAGAGGCCAAAAAAACCAAAATCCTGTCAATCCTTTTTTTTACCTGTCACTTTTTAAAACAATAATGACATATTCAATTAACATCGTGTCATCACACATCAAGCAGATAAATACATGCAACGTTTTTTTCCTACTGTGACAAAAACCACCGACTGTGGCTCCAATAACTACACATAAACAGTGACATGAAACGATTGAAATAAAATTATGAATGATTCTCTTGCTGTGACCTGAACATACAGTCTCACAACTTCCTCCTCATCGACTTGAACCTGAGTTAAGCGTCTGCTTGTGCTTCATCAGACGTCTCAAGGTGTCTTGCTGCAGAGGTTAAAGTGTTTTGAACTTTTGCTTCAGACAGACGGCTGTTTCGATGTTGATCTGGAGACCGAATCTAAGCTCTGATGCCACACTGCAAACTGGAATTACAAGAGCCACTTCAGCCAGAGTTTTGAAATCGGGGAACATTTCTCCAACTGAAGTTATCAGAAGTCAAGCAAGACCTCGAGGAGTTTCCTGATCCCACAAACACTCGCTTCAGCTGGAGGAAATCCCAGAGCAGCGATTCTGGTCAGTGACCTGTAGAGGTCACAGATGTGTTCAAAAGCCTCCTGTCCAAAACTCTTCAAGCTGATAGATACATATACCAAGATTCGTCAAATATGGTGACCAGGTCAGAGGATGTTGCTCACATGGGAATCTTTTTGTAAAATTGATTGTAAAGTGGAAAACACCTGTGTGTCTGCACCAAGTGATCAAGTGTGTGAATTATAATTTGTCAAAATGATGGAAGGCGTTCAGATATTTCCATCACCGTTTCAAAAAAATTTAGCAAAGACAGAAAATATTTGGTTAACACAACCCCTGACACTGACATTATTTACTAATTTTATGCGTTTTTAAGGCAGTTGAATTTATTAATTGGGTATTAAGAGTGTTTTTAATTATAAAAAAGCTTAATCTTATTTACATATCGGAATTAAGTATCACTTTGTTTTGGTCTATCACATAAAATCTCAAAATACATTTAAAAAATTGTAGTAACAGTATTATCAAAAGTGGAAAAGTTCAAGGTGGTCACAGCACTGTGACGTCAACCTCTAGAGCGCAGTAATGCATCGGAACCTACAGAGGGCAGTAGATTAACAGCATATTGAAATAGCAGCTCAGCCTGTTAAGTACCACCAGAAGTCTCATAAATTCAATTCAAACCGTACATAATGACATAAAACCTGCTTTTTCCTTTTTGTGTGCAGACTTAATTTCACTTAAGAGTATTTTGGCACAAGGGAAATTAAGACAGATTGTTCATTTGACTCCAGTGAAGCAGGACAAGCTTCACGTTCACTGATGGAAGAAGTCATTCTGGACGCACATATGGGTCGACAAATTTTGCAAGCCGACCGTGTGGAAGCCATAAAGGCAGTGTTGGAAATGTGTTGCATTAAAGGCATGATTTCACATCTCTCATCATGATGCCGACTGCTTCTTTTGGCTGCACACCATTTATTGGGGACAATGAGATGGGTGCAGAATGAAGCATATTTAAAAATCAGCGTCTGTGTTATCATTACAGATGGAATTCACAGCCTCACGTCGGATTCATCTCCTGCACAGTCTCCGCATTGTCGGCATCCTAAACTGTATGAAGTTGGACAAAAAGCCCTCCGCCCCCGCCCAAAAGAGGTGCAGATTTGTTACCAAAGAGGGAGAATTCACTCTAATTCAGCATTTGGGCTATGTTAATAAACAATTTGCTCTACAAAGAGATGATACGACAAAAGAACTGGGGAGACAAAATTGAATTTCCTTTGACAGGATGTGGCGCCCGTTGAGGCTTATTGATTTTCATCACAGGCACCTTGTGGAGGCCTTCACAACATGGAAGGGAGAGGAATCGGCAGCAATTGAAAGAAAATGGCAAAGTAACGCTAATAATGGAGTTTTACGGAGAAAGTTTTCCTCACACTGCTGCGTAAATGTCAGCGCACCTTATTTATGACGTGAGATCAAAGCTCTATTGTACTATATCCGTTTTTAATAGGCAGATGTTTTTTTTCTGAGGAGGAAGAAATCAAAATCTAATGTTCAAATTCATCTCACCCTATACATGTCTCCCAAAGACAACCCTAAGACTGTGTAGCCTCTTTATAATAGCATCTATTTGCTGCGCTCGTAAAGCGTTGCTTTTGAAACACTGCAGAGAGAATAGCACTTTGTGAAAATGGGCGGCTGTGCTGAGAGCACTCCAGCAAAGAGACAGAAAAGTAAGAGCCTTTCACACTAGACAAAAGGCCCGAGTTCTGCCTTCCGAGCCGGGCCAAAGTCACTTAGTTTTTTTTTAGTTTTTTTTATGGGAATCGGTTTCACCCGGACGCAATCAGGAAGGAATTATTACGGTAGAAAAATTTCTATAAACGCTGAAAACTGTATGTAATGACCGCTTAGTGGGAGGGGGAAAGTACGGTTTAAACCTACCTTGTTGCCCCCGGTGACAAACTGCTTGTAGTTTGATCTGCTGAACTGAGGGTGTAAAGCAACAACCTGCAAAATGAAAAGCAGAGATTTCACCATCACTAACATTCACTGCTTTTTCCTCTGAGCTTAAGACTTTACAAACACAAACTTTAATATAATTATTAACGTTTTGTAAGATTGATCAACTCAAAGTCGTGTGTTTTTTTTGAAAAAGTACAGAGAAAATAATACATGTATACAACAACAAAAAACAATTAAAATTAGAAACTGGATCAGGTATGGAAAAAATCTGACATTTTATTTTTAAGTCACATCATCCAGCCCTAAGCTTGGAGATTGGGGTGTGAATACTTTTGCAAGATGATAAAAGAAGTTACAAAGGTGACTGGGGGGAAAACGTACTTTGACAGGACAGTCGAAGCTCTCGTGGAAGCCCTCTCTCGTGTAGAGGCCGAACACTTGAACCTGGAACAGAGATGAGCCAGCAGAAACACAAACGCAGAGGTGAATTACTGAACGCTTCTCCTTTAATTGCTGTCTCTGCAACTATCCAAGGCCAGCGGGGGAAAAAGTGGTCGGAAAAGAGTTTGATTGGCGCCCTGCTCTTCCTCTGGGTCACCAATTAGTGGAGAAGCTGATTTTTTTAAACCCTGAAGGCTTTAGAACAGAAGTCCTAATCTTGGACTTGACCACAGCTTCAGTTTGCTACAGTAGGGCCATCTGAGCAGGTTTCTCCCAAGACGGAGGAATATTATAAAACTTAGATACCATCTAATTTTTCGCATTAATGATTACGGATTAAGTTAAATTTCAAAGGATTAACAGCAAACTGAATTACTGGTGGTGAACAACTGCTGTTGCATCAGCTTTAATTGTCTGCTGCATTTTTTTTTTTTATGCGACAAGATCTTGTTTTTGCTGAGAGTAGGGGGACAGCACCGTATCGCAGAGCATATCTTGACTGCATCCATGAAGGGTAGTGATAATGATGGAAAGAGACAAGATAACAGCAAGAACATGGAGATGACACCCATGGAAGAAGGGCTGATGGCTGACTGACAGCTCAACGCATCAGCGTGCAATCCCTTAAACTGCTCTTCAAAATGCTGCGAGAAAAATTTACGTGCAGATCTGCGGGCAGATAAAACTCCAGGTTAATGCTCTAAATGTGTTAGAATTGTCTCCGAAACTTTCAGATCATTAACATAAAGTTTGAGGCTGATAAGAGGAGTTTAAAGATGGAAAACGACTGATTGGAAAGAAGCTGTGGGACCAAGAATCTGCAGCCTGCACTGATGGGCAGATGGATCTCACCTTCCCGTCCTCAGAGCAGATGCCCACATTTTCCCCGCTTTCATCCAGGCTGATCTGGTTGATCTTCACTGAACTCTGTAGATGGCACAAAATAGCATTTACGAGAGGTCGTGAAATTTCAGTTCAACCAACTAAATGTTTCTGGTTTTAATCACCATAAAAATAAAGAAATCGGCATATAAAGAAGCTGAGGTAAAAAGAAAGAACTTGGGGATTTGTTCGCTAATAATGCTTTTAGATTACAAAAACAAGTCCAAAGTTATAGACTGTAAGTGTTCAAAAGATAAATTGTGTCGATTATCAAATAAGAGACTCATTTTTAAAGCCAATAGCTTGAACTCAGAGGTTTCAGCTTTCTTGTTTCCTAGGAAATGATGGCTATCTGGCAGCAAGCTAGACTTGAAGCAGTTTAAAGCCTGAGTGCAGGTACTGTAATATAAAACAGATGCTTTTGTGCTGATCAATTCAGTCCTGATTACTGATTTTCAAATTACATTCTTGCTCAAAGCTGATATAACAACGGGCCTGAAACCAATAAGCAACATACTTTCTGTCTATGCACTCAAATTATGCTTTGAACGGTTCCTACAGGTCAAAGCAATAAAAGAAGACATCTTCTCTTTTTTACGTTTAAACATAAACATTTTTATTCTGTTTCTTTTGATAATTTGTTTCCCTGACTGACATCCATCTCTGGAAAGCTTTATGGTAAATGTGGGTTTTATTTGGTAAACTGTAACAGAGTTAGGCAAAGTCCTAAGTGTTTGAAGCACATCTCCACACAATTAACTAGAACAGCAAAGGGAAATGCTATGAGGTGAATTATTAATTAACCAGCCTCTTCAACAAATTGCTCCATATGAAACATTGGAAAACAGATATAGTTATGAATCGGAGCTACCCTGATTCTGAAAAAACCTTAAATGATCTCACATTTAAAAATGTTTCACATAACCATCACGCATACATCAAGAAAACATTTAACTGTGATAGCATGGCTGAATATTATAATAATGACACTGATTAGAAGTAACTCAAATTCTCCTGACTCTTTAGCAGCTTTAGCATCTAATCCACTAAAAATATACGAGAAGTGTCGGCGTCAAGGGCAGCGAAAGATACCCAACAGGTCAAAAACATTACAGGATTTGCATCCGACGATGGATTTAATCTATTGCATTTATGAGGTAAAAATAGTTAATTTTGATTCTTTTTAGTCAAAGTCGTAAAGAGCCAATGTGATTGGGCTAAAGTGTCACACAGGCTTCTCAGGAACAGATAAAATACAAATTCATAAAACTTGGATTACATATTATTAATGTACTTCAGAAAGTTCTTTGGCATGTGAATATTGCACGCATCAAAATTGCAATGATAATATATTTGTGAAATACTGTGCAGTACTAAAAGGCACTGGGAACGCTTCCGTTTTTCTAAACCCTGCTTCTCAAAGCTGCATGTTGTAGATGTTCCTCTGCTTTAACACATCTGTTTCAGATGAACAAAAATCTGAATGAAATTATAAGCTGCTATCTTGGCTCTTTGTAAAAGAGATTTCTGATTTCAGTCTGACTTCCCGGTTAAATAAATTCACACTGAAGACAAAAGCTGTTGAAAGTAAATGTGATGGCAGCAAAAAATGTTGACAAAATAGGCTTTGTATGAACCGTGATTAGAGTTTTACAAATGGAGTAGCTTTAACGGGGCAGAATTTTTCCGTCTAGCTTTTAGGTCACCGAGACGATCTGAATTTATTTCTCTTTATACAAGGCAAGAATGTAAAAGAACTTGCAGCTCCCTCCAGTATTTAAAGGCGTCCCTGTAAAAAGGTGTACAAAAGCTTTAAACCAGCTGTTGTTACGGAGACTCAGTGACCCTAAATGTCACTTTAACTGCTGCTTATAGCTCCAACAGCAAGGCTTTGAGATTCCCTCATCTTCTCACTCACAGTGCGTGCCTGCAAAATTTTATTTTTTCCTTTTTTAACTTTGCGGCAGCTCCAGATAAACTTTTATGATTGTGCCTTGGATTGTAGATATGAGCAGGTCTACGTCTCAGATGGCAGATATGTGTTGTTCCCATTTTGGGCCCCTGTACCTCCCTACAAATGACTTGGTTAAGGATTACTCATGAAAACTCAGTTGATGCTTTGATCAGCCTATAAAAAATTAAGAACAACTTTTTAGGTTACAGTTGAACTAAAAATGACGCATACTCCTGTCAGGTTTATTTTGTTACATTGTCTCAAAAGATAATAAAACTATATAAAACTTGTAAAAAGGGCATGCTAAAAATGATCTGTGGCATTTGTAATAATCAATGTAAAAATGTTTGTTGGCATCACAGCGATCAAACACTTCCAATGATTGTTTATTGCTAAAATACAACATGGCAAAACATTTAAGAACTTCATACTCACAACGTCATATTTCTGAGTGGCATTTCCTTGAATGTCCAGCAGGAAAACCTTTCCGAAATGGGTTCCTAGGGCAAGAAACTGATAAAAAAAAAGACAAAAAGTGAGTTAAACAAGGAAATATTTAACAATTTTAAGAAGAAAAAAAGTTGGCTGTGGGAAAGGATAAAAAATATTTCCTGGAACGTGGTCATAGTGGGGATTGGGTGGGCTTGGAGGCAAAGCTGTGAAATTGCAGGGAGTGGAAAAGCCCTATTTATTAAAGCAGACAGTGTGAAATGGCATTTCCCCCCTCAAATTAAAATGCTTAAGCATAATAAATGCACTTTACATGCTCCTCTTGCAACCCAATCACCTTCTTTTCCAGGATAGACTCATTTCTCCTCCTGAGCAGCAACTGGTTTCTGTGTTTTAAGGCTTCAGCAGGGATGCATGTGTCCATACGGCTGCGGATGTGTGTGTGTGTGTGTGTGTGTGTGTGTGTGTGTGTGTGTGTGTGTGTGTGTGCGTGCGTGCAGGTCCACGGGGACAAAAAAAATTACAGAAACCGGGGGGCTTCTAGCATTAGATTAAGTGTGTGTTCTTCCAGCCCGGCCCCTGCTGCATGCCGTCTCCTAATCCCCCTCCCTTCCTGAGCAGCATGTGGATGTGCGGCGAGCCCACCATGCTTCAGTGCAGTCTATAATGAAATGCTTATATTTACAGGCACAGCTGAGCATGTCAGACAGAGCCCCCTGCAATCTCCCCAAATAAAATAACCAAAAATAAATAAATAAAAGGTTCAGCTTTGTGAGGCGGAGCGACTTTTAAAGGGATTTATCAGGATGGGAATTGTTCAAATGAAATTCCAATTCAGACACTTAAAATATGAGGCAACATAAGGCGGCGTGTGCTGCTGCTGGCTTTGGAGGGTGTAGGGGGTTGTCATGGGGACCACACATGTAGCCGGACGGCTAAAGGTAGAAAAACACAAAAATTACAAAGAAAAAAAACAAAAAAACAGTTGGATCCAATTTATGATTTAACAAACGCAGTGTATCTTTGCGGCTAACTTTAGTGTAGAAGACACAAAAAAAGGCCTGGATCCTCAAAGCAGAAATAATTAAAGAAAATCAATTGTTAATAAAACATCAGGTGAGGAGACGTAACTGGGCTTGACTTTTGCTCTGCTCAGGCGTGAGGGTGTGCTGGTGGTGCCACGACGGCTAAACATCATGCCAAGAGTGGCTCTCTTAAAAAGAAAGAAAGAAAAAAAAAATCCTACATTCAGCAGAGAGTAGGAGAGGAGCAAAAAATATGAAAGAAGTGGGAAAAAAAACAGAGGAAAAGACAATGGTGCCTTCGGATGCACCTCCCTGAGAGGGACAAAGCAAGGAGGCTAGGTGAGAAAAGAATGGCCTGCCTCAACAGATCCAGCAAGAAGAGACGAAAACCAACTTTGAAGATGGCATCTCTCAAATGTGCGCGTAAACAGAAAAAAAAAAAGAAAAAAAAAATCCCCCCCGGAGATGATTGGACTTGAAGCTGAAACACCCTCGTGGGCGGTGGATTATCACCCTCACCTTGTCGTGGACGGTCATACAGCTGGCTGCGTCGGACTGGAGGATTTCAGACACCCCGTTGGAGAGCCTCTCGTACTTCAGCTTGGGCTCCTCCTCGCTGTCCTCCTCCTGGTGGAGACAGGAGATGGGCTCTCACCAAAACACGTTCTTAAGAGGTAGGCATTACTCCAGGGTCACCTCTAAAACTTCTGAGAGCTTTCTTGGAAAATGGTCCATCATGCAGTGAGATGGAATATACAAAGTGTCCCCCCATTTAGTATTTTGTGTTGAAAACAAAGGTAAGTCAGAAGATGCTGCAGGGAATGGGGCTTGAAGATACATACTTGAAAACTAAGCAGGAATGGTAAATAATTACTTATCGGCAGGGCTGAAACAATTAATCGGATTAATCGTGATGAACTGATTATTGAAATAATTGTCAATTAATTTAATCATTAACCTGAGTATACACACTCTAAAAAGGTAATTTTCAGAAAGAAAAACATACAGAGAGCAGTAATTAAGCCAAAATTGTACAAAAATGTATGCATTTTGCACTTAAGATTAAAAAAAACACTGTCTATAAATATGTTCTACCCAAAACTCCACTTAGTTTGAATTCTATAAAAACACACATTTCGATTTAAACCCTTCTGTCATAACTCAGGCTTAATGTTTAGGGTCACTGTCCTGAGGAAAGGTGACTCTCCGCCCCAGTCTCAAGTCTCATGTAGTCGCTAAAAGAGTTTCTTCCAAAATTGTCCTGTTTTCAGCTCCAACAGCTCAGATCAGCTTTCCTGGAATAAATCCATTCCCACAGCATGATGGAGCCAAATCAGATTTCACCAAATATTTAGGGTAATGTATGGTGTTGCATAATAGTGACAGAAATAACCACGCTTGCTTGGTTATTACTGGGTTGCATACGGTTTTTTTCTAATTACTCTAAATAAGTGATTAATCCTTTCAGCTTCACTTAAGACAAATAATATATATAAATATTAAATCAGACTGTCTTAGTTTTTTTTTAACACCAAATTTAAAGTTTAATTTTACTACTGCAGACTGCATTACATCTCACAACTGGTAAAATTTGTAGCCATTTTAAAGAAAGTATTACCAATAACTAGCTATGAGCATTTAATACCAATATAATGAATCCAGAGTTCACATTTTATCATAAATACAATTAGACCATGTTTGGATTTTAAATGCTTTTGTTTTAGAACACTAATGCAGTAAAAATTATCTATAATTTTTACGTGAAAAATGCATCTATTAAGTTAATAATTAATTTCTACAATTAATTTCTCAATCAACATCTTATAAATAATTTCCAAACTGTCCTCAAATCTTGGTGACTTGTATTTACTTATTTTAATGACCAGGTTGTTGTCATTTTTAAGACACCAATGTCAAACAGTAGTTAGTAGCCAATGAAATCAGTGAGATGGTTGAAATGTAAGGCAGGAAAGTTTAGTTTTAGTGTCTGTACAAGCAGAGTAGAAAGAAAAACGATATATATTTTCAGAAAAATTTGTTGTCTTTGTTTTAACAAAATCTACATATAATATGTAAGGAGAGGCCATGTTATCATTCAACAGGAAAAAGCACCGTGGCTGACAGGTGCAAACACGTAACAAACGGCAAAACACAATGCAAACACATGAATGATGCAAACTCCTTACCATACAAACACAGAAAAACAAATGCAACAGAAAACACGCAAAGACAAAATCATTAAAAAAAATGCAATGAATTTAACACAACATGTTACTTTCTTTACTTTTTCACAGATATTTTTATTCACCATATGAGAAATCTGCAAAAGTAAAGAATAACATGTTCCCTCACTGCAATCAGCAGCAAGTACCACTGTATTAAATCAATAGGTTTTTAAGGGACAGTGTGCACACATCTACTTTTGCTTTAATTTGCATGAAATGCTTTATGAAAAAAAATCACCTCTCTTTTCTTGGTACTGCTCGTCCCCAGTGAAATACATGCATTTATTGTTTTCATAAGACAAACTTAAGGTATTCTACTGTGTTACACTTTCCAGCATAAGTCCACATTGGAGGCCGGTCACAGCTCGAATATTACTCATAATTCGGTTTATAACCAATGCTGCACAGTCTGTGGCTGCCCAGAGGGTGCATCAACTCAAAACATTGTCTGCCATTATGTGCTTCTGGCGTGGAGGTGGGGGACAATAGCGTGGAAAAAATGTTATTTTCAAAAACAATCCTTCCCCACTCAACAACGCCATATCTAGGCTATTTCCTGTGTATTCTGGTTGTGAGATTTCTGATGCGAGGGCATTTGTCACGGGTTTCAAAGGCGTATCAAACAACAAAGGCAAACTTCATCCCCACAGAGAAAATACCCATTTTAAAAGTTTTGCTATCTCTTGTAAGTTGCTTTTTGTTTTTGTCAACTAAAGAACTGGGTTTTGTGTTGTAATCGTTTACGCCGCTCTTTTGCCTCTTGTCAGTTTAAGTACGACATGCTGAACCGTTCAATGTGACGACGTCAAGGATAACGTTCTACCTGAAGCATAAAACAGGACAGAAGGATTACACTCGGCACAGATTGAGGAGATAATTCCTTCAATATCAAGAAAATAATGTGGCATGTAGCTAACCATCCAGCTGCGTTAAACATAACATGCAAGTCTGGACAGCAAATAGATTCAGAAGTAATACTTTCAAGCGCAATGTAAAACGGAAATGATGTGACCCCAAATCCACAGTTCTCATAAGAAGATGCAGAGATCTAAAAGCTTCTGGCTCAACCCGACTAAAAAGGTGCAAGGAGAAGGACAAAAACCTGGTAAGGTGAAGACTCCTGCAAAAGCTGGAATACATTTCATTTTGGCTTCTGGTCGTCATTAGGGTCATTGCAAAACCCTTAACATTTTGTATTTAAATGTAAAAATTTTACAACAGAAAATAAATCATGCAGTCTGACAGGCTGACCTATCACCATTTAAGGGGATGAAGGGTGTTTTTACACCTGACAGTGGATTCGGTTCAATTGGGAACCAAAATTGCAACATTTGTTGCATTTTCAGCAGTTGCGGTTCACTTTGACACTGCAATGTCAAACGATTCAAACCCTTTGAAAACCTGCTCTTCCCACCCTCCACCTGTGGTGGCGCTGCAACAAGATCCAGTGAAGAAAACGACAACAAAACCTCTGAAGAAGACACTGAGCACAACTTCCTTCTTCACGAAATTTAAACAAAAATAAAGTGGAGTCAGATTTTAGCGGCTGTAGGATCTTCCTTTTGTCTTTGGCAAAAGACCACAAACCATTTCTCCCAGGAGCGCTAGACATGTACAAGATTTTTTTGCCTGCATTTACCCAGAATGCCCAGCACTACAGTCCGCTTATTGATTTTGGAGAAATCTCCGGCCTGCTTGGCATTCAAATATATGCAAACTGCGCCAGAGTTCACTTCAATCAAACGGAGATATAGGTTTTGAGGAGGACCAGTGTTTGCTTTTTTTAGTCCAAATAATAGTTTGATTGCGCACGCATACCTCCCCAAACAAACCAGACTTTCTAGGCAAACAAACCAGGGTTTGAAAAAAGTGGACTAAACAGGGATGGTGTGAATGCACTCTAAATTGGCTTGGGAGTTAATCACTTCAAATGAGGCGATTTCAAGAAGAAATCACATTCCATATCTAAAAGTAGTTCTTTCTCAAAGATGCACAAGAAAATGCAAACAAGTAAAAGTTACAAGTAGCAATCACAGGGTCTCTAAAAATATTAATTTCATAATAAAATACTTAAAAGTAGATAGAAACCATTAAAAATCTATACATTTCCTTTTTCTTTAAATAAACTCTATCGCACAGGAAAAAAAATATTAACCTCTCGTTGCAAAATTTTATGTTTATTTTTATTTTAAATCCTATAAATAGCGATAAAATGGCTGTTTGTTGAAAATAAGTAACACATTTCCTAAAGTAGCTATTTATCAAAATTCATAAAATGTCTTTTCAAAAGGGGATGTGACATTTGAGGCTCCGATCAAAATTATTTTTGACTGGCCTGAGAGCAAAATGGCTCTTCAGAATATAATACATTTTCAGTCAGACT
This sequence comes from Poecilia mexicana, assembly GCF_051168715.1. Lineage (NCBI taxonomy): Eukaryota > Metazoa > Chordata > Actinopteri > Cyprinodontiformes > Poeciliidae > Poecilia > Poecilia mexicana. The sequence goes on from NW_028263389.1 coordinate 15,824,617, forward strand.
TAAAATAAGGAGAATTTGAAAATGAACTAAAATAATTTCTCTCTGACTTTAAAGTGGATAAGACACTGGAAAATGTTTCTGTGTTACACACAGTTTATAATTTATAATTGCTCCATTCAAAAGCAGAATTTATTAAAGTTGCTTTTAAATTTTATGCAGAAACAGCAACATACATTGGATTAAATATTCCACATAATTTATGGATTTCCATGCTTCTCTTTAGCTCACTGTGACTTGCTTGAGAGAAACGTACATAACCGACCTCTAATAATTTATTTTATCTCTGCTTCCCGTGCAGAAACTTAAAAATCAGCTTCCTCCCTGGCTGCCGTGTAGAAGTCATGTTTTATTTAGCCCTTGTGTGATTCTCCGGAGCACAGGTGTACTGTAACATGCCAAAGTTCAGTCATAATGTTGAAAGATCTGGAAAACCATCTGTAATTCATGAGTGTTTGACACCTCTCAAACTCTGACAAAGATCCTTCGGGGATCAAGCTGTGTTGATGTATTACAGTCCTTTCAGCGGACACAGAGCTTTATACAAGTTAAAAATCATCCAGGCTTGACAGAACTATGCACACCCCTCTGACGTTAACAATATGTTGTTGATGCATTTCTGTGCTGACATACTGGTGCAACTGCATGACATTTCTGCCTTGTGTTGTTTTTTTCCCTCTCTATAAGCTTACCTTCATACCAAACTACTCAAACACTCATTTCCCCTGCTTCAGTTTTTGAAAGAGAAAGAAAGCATCAGTACAAAATGATGTAATGACGAGCTTTACCTCAGATTCATCTGTGAATTCCCCACTCTGCTGCCTTTCCTGGAAAATAAAAACACAGAGAGTTTCTTTAAACAAAACTTTTCAGTGCCAGATCGGATGATAAATATTTGTGATTTTGGTCTAAATTTGAGAGAATTACAGAAATCTCGCAATAGCATAGCTACAGCATCTCAGATATGCGTCTTACGTACTCCAAATTAAATAAATGTCAAACTGAACATTCCTTAAAAAGTCAGCCTGCCATTTTAACAGAATAAACTCCGTAATAAAATTATAAAACTGTACATTAATGCATCAATATTAGCCTGTTAGCTTACCTGCTCCTCCACTTCCGCCATTATGATGACAAATAGCGCTATGTCAAATCGTTATTTTATCTCAAAACGTTAAATACATGTTAGCTAAGAGGGGAAAACAATGGTTCGTGAAGAAAGCATTCAATATACCGCAGAATACGATAATGTTTGTTGTCGAAGGAAGCTTCTTGGTCATCGGTGAAATCACATGACTGAGTTCAGACCGCTAAGTCTTATGGGTATTGGAGTCTTACGTTGGAGAAACGATAATAACTACAGCAAATTTGTGGATGACGCACCAAATATTTAGTAGGGGCTAAGAGATTTTCCGTTTCGTTTCCATTGTTGTTTATTTTTACCTCCAAGCTTTTGAAGCTATAGTGTTAATGTTTTCAAATAAGGCAAGTTTTGTCTTTAGTGTTTTGGACTTTTTTTTTTTTTTTTTTTTTTCAAAGAATGGCACACCAATAATGGTTTCAACAATCTCAAAATGCTCCAAAAAAGGCATGGCTATGTAACTGGTGAGATAATGCCTCATTTCACTAACACACACAAAAAAAAGCTTGATAATTTTAATCTCATAGAATTTGTCTTTTTTGTTTGTTGCTGCTCCCTTTAATTGTTTTCAGTTTTAGCAAATTTAACTGGTTTAAGTAAATCAGATTAAACGTTTTTCCCCAGTTGGGATTAAGTTATTTCTATTTGCTATATGCCTGAATAGAGGCAATTTTGAAGAAAAAAATATATAAAGAAAAATTTCCACATGTCTCGGTTGTCCTCAGAAGCTTAATGTGACATTCATAAGCAATCACACATCATACTGTCCAGGAAAGAGATGGGTTCTGTGTTCCAGATATGAATGTGTTAGGGTGAGAAGTGTGCACATTAATCTCAAAGTTACATGTAAATTTGGATCACGGTTCCCTGGTCAGTGACCAATTCTGTAGTAGGGTTGGGGTTAGGGTCTAAATGTCCGCTTTCAGTGTCACTGAAAGAGTTGTAGTGTGGTCGCCATCCAGAAGACGGCGCCACTGGTGTTGCTTAAGCGGAGCCACCTAGTTAATACAAAAAACAAAGATGGCGGACCACCCCAGATAAAGGAAAGCGAAAAGGTCGATGGATTCCGGTATGGGACGCAAAATGCACTTTATGCGGTTCTATTTTGAAATATAAACACTCGACAAGCTACTTAAACTATCACCTTAATAGCAACGAGCCAGCGGCGCAGCGTAAGTAAACTTTATACTAACTCATTAATTGATAACTTACATACTTAGCACATTGTGAAAAACAAGAGGAAAGATATCACAACATTTACCCATGTCATACAGTTTAAAAGGCAATTTTCACAAATGCTATGGAAGTAAGAAAGTAGACCAGGAAGTTATCTTTAAAAGTGTGAAAGCTAAAAATACTATCAAGCTTGGTGGTGGTGGCGGCAACATGCTGTGGTACTGCCTGTGGTTCAAAATCACTTATTCATTATAAGAAAATCTATCTATTATTACAGAGACATTTTTGATACTTACGCATGCATTTTGTGCTCAAGGTTAAAAACAATTTGTTTTGAATTTATTTTAATATTACACTCTGAATACCTTAGAGTGAAATATATTGATGTAGAAATTCCAAGAAACTACTAAAAAGCAACTTCTGATCTATATAAGGGTTTTGTTCATTCATTTTCTTTCCTCAAAACCCAAAAACTTTCCTGACTTTGTCATACATTTTCACAAAGACACAAAGTCAAATTAACTTCATTGAGTCCAAATGTCCAAACAAGTTCAGAGATCTTTTTAAATGTAAGTTGTAATATTCCTTGACGCTACTTTATGCATATTTGCAGACATTCCTGAGGAAGATGTTGAAAGAACCCTTCAGATATTGGTCGACTCGAGCGGCTCCTTTGTCACGCTGCTGACAGCCGTAGTCCAGATGAATGCCAAAGGTATGATTTGCCTCTTCTTTATTGAGATTGTCTCACACCTCCGTCTTGCCTCATCCATCCTCAGGAGAATCCTAATGTACTGATACCGAGGGGGAATTTTTTTTTTCTGTACAATCTGCTTAGCAATGATTTATTGATTGCTGCTTCCACCCTTACGAAGAATTACCGATCCTTTTTGGGAAATCACATTTTCACACCTTTCATGAGTGTGTATGTGGCACAGGTCTCCAGAGGCAATGAGAGGGGGGGAAACTGACTTTGAGGAGCAGCTATGCTTGAATCTCTGTGGTGTCGCCCCTCTGCTGCCAGCGGTTAATGGTTTTCTTCTGATTGTCCGACTTTCTTCCCGTTAATCACTATTTTCAGTATTTGGTGAGTAAGTATCACCTGATTTCATATGTATTCATTCCTTCTCCAAACCATGAAAGCACACTGTTCACTCATAATGATCACAGACTAGCCCCTCTAAGGCATAAGCAGCTGATAAACAAAAAAGGAAAATAATAAAAAACAACCCTTGCCCACATAGGAGGAGTCATATTAGTGGACTGAAAGCTTTGATGCTCCAGAATGTCAGCTCCACGGATCGATCTAGCACAAAAACACACACACACACACCTGACCAATCAGAGGCGCCTATCTGTTGTGGACCTGCTGGGCACGGCGGTTTACAAGCTTCAAAGAGCTCCTTTTAATACACTGCTTTGATAGCCCTCAGCCTTCACTGGCCCCACCGACTATCCACCGGGGAGCGTTTTAGCTTTAGTGGGGGAGAGAGGCATAGCTGTTGATCATATTAACAAGCTTAAAAAAATAAAATAAAATAAAGTCAAAAGTATCACCTAAAGTTTTGGGGGGGGATTTTCAACATTTAATGTTTAATCTAAGAATGGAAAAAGAGAAATCGGAGCAACTAATTTTAACAATATTTTAAAAAGATGCATCTTTGTGTTTAAGTTTCTGAAATGAATAGTCGTATATTCACATGCATGAGGAAGTTTAGTGACAGTAGTAAATGTCTGTGCGAGGATCAATTCAAATTTAGCAGGATATAGAGAAACAGTTTGGTTAATAACCCTAAGGGGGAGACAAACTATCATCTACCAAATCCCATTAGGCGTCAGGATCTAACTCAGTGCAGTGAATTCACATAGATATAAAATAATTGGGCTGTCATATTTTTGGTTATTATTTGTGTTTGCTATCATAAAAAAAAGCCAGAATTAAGTTATTTAGATGCATTTCAGATTTTTTCATTTGTCATCATTATCTTGTTTTGACATTTTCAGGTGAGTTACTGCATGCAGGATGAGACTTCAGAAGAAAAAAACATCAATATATTTTCTCTTTTTGAGACCCACGTAAATTTTTTGGAGCTTTAAATTACTTGCACGTAAAAGTGGATAAAAAAAAAATGAAAATACTTAAAATACTTTTACTCCAGCAATTAAAGCATTTTACTAATGCCATATTGTTATGTCATTGGCTGCATGGTAGAGCTATAAAGTGTACATCTGCTTATTAGCACATTCCAGCAAACAAGATAAAAAAAACAATAAAAACATAAATATCAATTATTTGTGTTTTAGCTGTAATTAGTTAGCCCTGCCAGTTACTGGTCTCTTGATGTACAGTAAGATCTAGAGGAGCAAGTGGCTCATGAAAAATTAAAAATGCAACCACTCAAAAAGTTGTAGTAGGTTACAATATATCTAATATGACAGTCAGAAAAGTAAGAGTGCATCTGTTTATAAGTCCTTTTAAGTTGTGAGTGAATTTCAGCTTTATGCTGGTTCTCATCATATAAAGGCTCAAGAAGCAGTGGATTATCTTTTCACCTGCTGAGTGTTATATTATTTTAGTCACGTAAGCAAAAAAAAAAAATGTTGAAAAAGGAGGATAGGTTTGTCTGAATTGGAGAAACTTTCATTATTTCCAAGTTTAAGAGCAGCTCAACCATCAAATGATAATTAAAACAAAAGACTTTGCTCAAATTCAGCTTCATAACTTTAACTTCTTACTGCAAAATCTTCACTTTAATTTTAATTTTACAGATATGATCTCACACAGCAAGATTTAAAAAACATCATTGAAAAAAAAAATCAGGCAAATAAAATAGCTTTCTTTCATTAATGGAGTTGTGCAGTTTTAAATACAACAGATTATGTCTAGAACAGTTATAAAAGTATTTTCTTTACATGTTTGGTTTTAAATGAAAATTCCCCATTTAGTTCCTTTCAGCTCGGGGAAGTTGATAAGACCAGCAGCACTTAGCAGAGATATCTGATGACTCTCAGGACCCCACTAACTACTGATTCTGCTGCCTGTGAGGGTTTGAAGAGGGGGGCGTTGAGTGTTTTTTCTTGTTCCTGCAACCTGTTCTAGCGTTGTGGCCACCCTGATCCAACAGAGAGGAAATGAGACAGACCTTGTCCCCCATTATTGTTTAATTGGGACATAGTAACAGTCATACTCAATGAACTGTTTTACATTTTAAACATTGTTTTTTTTTTTGTGTGTGTGTGGTAGGTTAGCAATGCATAGTGCATAATTGTGATGTGGAAGAAAAATTAGAAGTGGTTTTCAGTTTATTCTCAAATAAAAACAGGAAAAGAGTGGGGTGCATTTGAATGCAGTCTATACCCCTTAATTAAATCATGTACAACCAATTACCTTCAAAAGACACCAAATTAACAGTCCGCTTGTGTGTAATATGATCTCAGTATAAATCCAGCTATGCAGTGAGGGGCTCAGGTTTGTAGAGACATTTGAGACATGAGGCTTAGAAGAATAAAACTGTGGAGAAGTTTAAAGCAGGGAACCATACCAGGCTTTGAGCAATGGCCAATCAATTGTGAAATCAAAGAAAGTGCAACTGCAAACCTACAAAGACAGTTTTTTTATTACTTTATTTAACCAGGAAATATCCACTGAGATTTAAAATTTTGTTTACAAGTTGTCCTGGGCACAATAAAATCAGCTCAGGTCAGAACATCCATAAAAAAAATTAACATACTATTAAAAACAACTAAACGGTAAGGAAAACTAAAACAAGTCCAATGACATGTTCAGTAGAAAGAACAATTTAGATAAAACAGTTCAATTTATATGTTTGATTATTTAAAGTGTTTAGTAACTATTTTAAGCTCAGTCAATAAAATTTGTTCCTTCAAATCTAGCCGATTTTGGAGCAGAAGCAGAAAATCTGCAAGAAGTCTTGGCACTACTGGCAATAGGAACAGCTTTTGCAAACAAAAGTAATAAGCACCTGTATTTCATCAAACATGCAGGATGTTAGAAATTAAGGGAAAAGGCCAGGAATAGCTTTACAAATGAGGATATGTGCACTGACAAAGCAGACCATCCAATAATGAGTTGGACTTCTAAGGTTTGTGATGAATCTCAAAGCTTTCTGTGATTAAACACTGTAAGGAGGTTTATATGTACTGCATCTCTATAATCAAACTGTCAATAAAAGTTGCTAATTTCTTTACCTGAAAAGAGAGACAGGACTTAATTTAGAAGAAAAACCTTTCTTTAACCCTAATGTGTTTTTTACCAGCTATTTCAGAGAGAATTATTAATTAATGTAGCCATCTACCTACTGAGTGTGGTTCTACACAACTCTACTCTGAACCAACTTTAAAAAATGACTCTAATTTGTTACAACTAATTTTATTAGTTTTTTATTAGAATTATTCAAATCAGAATTATAACTTGAGCAAAACTAATAAAATTAGCTGTAACAAATTTGAGTAATCCTTTCAAGGTGGTTCAAAGATAATTTTTTTCAGCGTATGTGTCGTTTTCCTTTACAACTGAACACTGGGTGAAGTTGCCATAGCAGGACGGCCCCGGACTCCAAAAAGTAATGCAACACAAACACAACACAACTGTACCATAAAGCAAAGAGAATGGTGCTCAAGGTTAAAAACAATTTGCTAATTTGTTACCTGTAGTCAAATTAAGTTACTTTATTTACATTTGCATAACATGACAACTTAAAAAATGCACTTGGATAAACTTAATTTGATAACTTGCGATGCGACCAGTTAACACAACATATTTCACTGTTGTCACTGTTGAGTTTTACCAATGGTGGGCATGACTCTTAGACTTTAAACCGGTGACTCCAATCCTTAGCCAATCAGTGACCTGCAGTCTTCTGATGTCGTGTTTTCAGCCCAACTCTGTGTGCATGTAACCTCAGTGAAGTAGTTTCCGTAAAAGGGGATTGGTACCATGTAACCGTTACTAGTGTAAAACAATTATACAAAAAGGTACTGGTGGAAAAAGGGCAATGTGGGCCTCTATCCTATGTCACGGTTCCCATGGTAGTGGCTGAGTCATGCTGTGGAAATGTCGCAGACGAATTTCAGATTTTTCAGATATTTATCAATAGAAAAACTGCAAAACCTTAGATAATTTCCCCTCCACTTCACAGTTTTGCAATACTTTTTGTTAGTATCACTTCAGCTGTAATGTGACAAAATATGAAAAAAAAAAAAGTTTAAGGGGTATGAATACTTTTATGAGGCTCTATAACTTTAAAAATTGATACCTAAATATATTACACAATCACTAATTGAAACCAGTGATGGAATCCTTTATAAAAAACTTTTGATGTTTATTTTTTTATGTATTTTTTACAAAGGTAATAATGTTAACCCATCAGCTGAATTTTTAAAACACACATCCAGTTCGATGGCATGATTGCAAATAGGCGAAGCTCATCTTTTGGATGTAATTATGTGCTGTGTAAGATGGTGAGAGATGTGCTGCCCTGTTATCCTGCAGCCTTAGAGGCCAGAGGAAGATTAGAGCTGTGATCTCATTCCCAGCACTTGTTTGGAGTCTGTCAGGAAGAGAAATGCCAGCATTAGAGAGGTACCGCCACACTCCTGATATGATGAAATAAGAAGAAAAGGGGAAAGGGAAAAAGATGGAGGGATGGACAGAAAGGACCATGCCCTTCTCTGAAGTGTCAGTAGCTTGTTTATTCTATTTTTCATTGTAGCTGCTGGGGCAAAGATTCCCATTTTTCCTTTATTCTTTCCCCTCCACCTCCTGACAAAAAAGCACTGCTCTCATTTTTTATAGGTCTTGCAAACTCTCATGCCCCAGTGAAAATTACATTGTGAAACGGTAGAAATTTCAGGGCCTGCCTGTGCTCTCCGCTGTCCCTCGGAGCTTTCAAACAGTCAACAGACTGTGAAGAATAAATAATAAAAAACTATTGATTATTTTGATGACTGCAAGATTCAATTAGGTATTAATTTTGCCCTCCAGTGGACCTATCAAGCAACTCAAAGGAGAGGCGGTGGGCGGTGGGAGGCGGGGGGGTGGGTCCGAACGCATGCAGAGCGCGGCCAGGCTCAGACAGAGGGGAAAATGTGTTTACGGCGGCAGGCGGAGAGGCGCATCGATGTGCAGCGTCCCACATTTAAGTGCTCCGCAAATGAAGCCCTGATGAGTAGTGACATTGTTACCAGGGATATGAGTATTGACCAGTCGGCTCACGGATTTTAATGACAGCTTAAACTACTTCTATTGATTAACATTTTCATAGATTATCATGTGTCATATCAGAAAGGGCAGATTGCCGTGATGGGCACATTAAAAAGGCCCCTCTGGGCAGCAAGTCATCGACTACCCTGATTGACGCAGGGGATTGTTGATGCACGCAAAGGATGAGGAGGGGATTAAATAAGACCCTCACCCTCCTCCTTTTTCTGTGCTTATATATATATATATATATATATATATATATATATATATATGCATGCTGGTCACCTGAAGTGTGCTTAGACATATTTAGGTTGGAGCTGATTCATAAATAAGAAAGAGGGCCGTGGTTGTGCTGCGCCTCTGAGCCTGAGGTGGGGTGAACGCTGTCTGAGGAGCTTTCTAGTCAGAAGACACAAGGGGGAAGAGACAGAGGGAGGGAGAGGGAAAAGGGAGGAGGTGACATCTTCAGGGGTTTTCTTTGGAAGTTACCTCCGGCTTGAACGCGTGGTCGCAATTCAGACACAGAAAGGTTGAAGAAGCGGCTCCTGGTTGGGTGGGAAGGACATTCTGACTGCCGGGTTGTTCCATGGTGGCTTTGCTTTGAGCTTGCTGAAACCTCGTTTTTCACGTTTTCTTCTGGAGCTGGGCGAGGTAGGAAAAGTTGTTTTTTTTGGAACGTTTTCTTGAAGTGATTCTAAAATTAAGTTTGTAATACTTTAAATGTACCCTGATTATTTTTTTTAGTTATTAATGGATCACATTGTTTTCCACTTGACCGATTGATGCTTTTTGTTCAAAAATGAACATAATTGGCTTCATGTCTTGCTTAAAGTATATACTGGCTTATGCATCAGAGCAAGATGTCACCTTTAGTTTAACTTTATGTCCCCTGAACATGTGAAAATTGACGTAATTGATATAAATTTTAGCTCACACACTTCCAGATTCATTTATTTGTCACCTCACTGTAAATAGCTGCCATCTCTGCTTATGGCGAAGACGAGGCACATGTCAGGTAGCGGTGAGCCCTGGGAGATGAATGTATGGGCGTTTTAGGTCTGCAGGGCGCGATGGCAAAGCCACGCGATCCGTAACAGCACTTCACCAGGCAGCAGCCGGCAGGATCAGCGGGGAAGCACCAGTCTCGGATAAAAGAGGGAGCCGAGGAGGGGAGGGAGCAGGAGAGAGAGGGAGAGTGATGAGTGAGCAATAGGAAGGTGAAGCTGGGGTGTAGAGAGAGAGAGAGAGTAGAGACGTAGAGAAGGAGTCGCTGAGGGTGAGACACTGAAGCAATCTAACCAGGGGCTTTTTCTCTCTTTTTTCCCCCCTCTCCTCCCTGTTTCCCACCTGCGCTCCCAGCTCCCATCAGGATCCGATGATTACAGGGCAGCTGAGCAAGCCGCTGCTCTCCCTGCGCAGCGACATGAGCGCGGCAGAACTCCGGGCGGACGACAAAGCGGCCACCCCAGACAGCGATTTGAACGACGAGACCCTGCTTCTGCCCTCTGAGGCCACGGACAGAGAGGGCACTCCCAGCAAGCTGTACGGTAAGTCCACTCCGCACACCTCCGGGTCCACCAATCGACCGGCTGGGCTCCGACTGAGGTCCGCTCGGAGTGGAAACACAGAGCTGCAGGAGATGGGACAGGTGCAGAGTCAGGCAGAAAACTAAGTGCATGAACGAGCAAGTTGAACTTTCTTAGTGGTTTATTGTAGAAGTGTAGAAACTCTTTTTTCTTTCTTTTACTTAATTTTTCAAGCTGAATGAGGAAGTTTGTGTTGAAATGGCTATACCCAAAATCAAATAAATTTAATGTAGTTTTTGTTGAACGTTTTCAGTGTTTTGGTTTAGTTTTCTATAAATAGAAATATATTCCTGCCGTGGTTTATTTTTAGTAGCACCAGATCTACATAAAATCTTTTAAAAAGTTGAAATTACTAATTTGTTGTGCTTCATTAGATAGTTCCCCCTCAATAAAATTCAGGAAGAGTGATAATTATAATTGAAATTTATATCAAATAGGTTATAATGTAATGCTGAGTGACATTAAAATATGTCCTATATAGATGTATTACCTTCATAATGTAACTGAGGTTTTCATTGTTATTCTAATATATAATTGTTGTTCTTGCAGATTGAAAATTTCATTAATAAATACAACATTTCTAAATGGCTACTTTGAATATCTCCTAAACAAATTAATTAATATATAATATATTTAGATATACGACTCATTTTTCATTAATCAGTCATGTGGAGTGATTCAATCACTGGACCTTGTTATGAATCAATAAACCAAATGAATGAATTAATAATCTGGAAGATTTTCTAATTAGAATTTTTAATTAAAGAAAACGTATTTGAACCCTTAGGCCTATATTTTATGGTTATTTTTATTAGAAATATAACAGGACGACTGAAAATTGATACTGACATGACGTTGCTTCCTGAGTCTTTAATTAATGTGCTGCAAAGAACAAATAAATTACTTTTGAATTTATGACTTTACTGACAAATGAATGAGTTTCCCCCCTATAATTAAAAGATTCTAACCGTGTGACATTTTCTTTTATTGATGTGAGATTTTTTTGTGCGAAGCTGTTTAACCAAATATGATCCGAAGCATATATAGAGCTCTTTTTCTTATCTTTTAATATGTTTTATTGTTATTATTTGTAGCTTTATATGTTACTACATTTGTTAAGTGGATAATGACAACTTTAGAGTATATTTTTATGCAAACTTTGCCTGTTTTATTTCTCCATCAGAAGTTGTGTACATCCCTGCTGCCGTGCTGTGTGAAAGTGTATAATGTGTCATTCGGGAGTTTGGCATCCAATTATTTTTGGGGTGGTTATATTGAATTTACACTGCAGTAAACTGTGTGTTTTACTTGTTTGTCAGGATTTAATGAAAGTTGTTAAAGGGACTCACTTGCTGACTCTTTGTATGTGTATGTATGTGTGTGTGTGTGTGTGTGCGTGCGTGTGTGTGTGTGTGTTTATGTTGCCTGGGAAGTGGCAGAAAGTATGCCAGAGATTCTTTGGATTGAGGTTGCCAAACATTTGAGACAGAAAAATAAACAAAGAATTTGGAGGCAGTAGAGCCAAATATTCCTCTGACTTGCAACTCAGAGTTAAGCTCTCTGTTAAATTTCAGGAATAACCTCGGGCTAGTCCTCTAAACGAGGACAGCACGCTGCAGGATTTGTCTCGAACGCGTTGCAATTTGGCTTAATAAGAATCAAGTCTTTTCTTTCTGCCTGTTCGATCAGCTTTTATCCGACTCCTCTAGCGTTTCTCACTTAGCTTGTTTTGGCTTCTCCTTTCATATACATTGATGCCATTAGGTGCTCAACTTTTCATTTACCCTACTCGTATTTATTTCTGCATAACTACTTGTAAAATTTCATGCAGAAACACCTGGAGGTGTTGGGATAAAAGGAATTAAGAACTTTTCCTTGAACAGTTCACTCGGAGATGGACGCTGCTCAGTCTGCATGTTGTTAATCTGAACCACTCCCGTTTCTGCGCGCTGTGAGCGTTGTGGGACGCTTGTCCCTGCCCAGTGGCAGAGCCTTGGGCTGTGCCAGCAGCTGCTGTGGTTTGGGAGCTGCTGTCCTGATGACTTGTGAAGAATTAACGGGCAAATCGTGCCCTGTGCTGGGGGGATGCACGGGAGGAAAAGAGGGGGCAAAAGAGAAACTCTCTGTTTTTAAAAGCTTCGAAACTAGAAGATGCTTGATGTGATACTTTTTCAAGATAATTTGTTTTCCCTCATGTGAAAAGATTTTTTAAAAATTAGTTTGGTTTGTCAGTGTGAACATTTTTGAAGCATGTTTTTTATTTGATGGGTCGCATATTAGATGCTATGAGGCTTTTCCAAAACAAAGGTTTAAAAAAAAAACTTGTTTAAAAACAGAATGATTCTTCAGATGTACTTTAAACTTCAAATCTATAAAGACATTTTATAAAGCGTGGAATATTTTGGATAATATTATTGGTTCTGGTTGAGTTCTATATGTCAACATCTATGTTTGAAATGATGCTTAGACGTTTGCACAGCACTGCTTATTTAATAACCATGAATGGCACGAATATGGAAGAAATTATTCTGCAAATTTAAACCAGACTTTACTGAGTTTCTATGGTTCTCTTCATGTGGTTTTGAGCTAAGAAGAAGCCACAATATTTACATTCTTGCAGTTTTCTGGGGTAGGGTGAAGAATTAAGAGATGACGCTATCTTCTGACTCTCCACATTGTTCGCATAAATATATTTTGCGCTCTGATAGAGTGATCCAGTTTCAGGATTGACAGACGCTCTAACCAGCTCACTGTGTTGTGGACCTTCAGAACAAAGTTCACAAATAGTTTATATCCGATTTTAAAGGTGGTCACATCTACCACACAATACCTCAACTTTAATCATTAAATAAAAAAAGTAAATATTTATTTATAATAGTTGTATGTAATTTCCATCTGTGCTAGAAGTTGTTTATTTACATCTAACATAATTAAACTTAAAAGTTAAGCTTCCATTCTTTATTTTAAATCTTATTTATTTCTGTAAAACAGCAATGAGAAAGCAGGAGGTGAGGCAGGCAGTACCGTTACCTCTCTGAAGGGGGCGTAAATGAGCGAATCCCCTTCTGCTTTTCTTCCAACCAGAAAAAAATCAAGACAAAACCACTGGATAAAAGTAAAAAATATCAAGTGCTGTGCTTCCTGAGTTTAGGTGACTTTGGAATGAACAGAAAACAATTTCTACATCCAAGCTTAAAAATCTATATAAAAGTGAACGTTTTCACCAAACTACTTAAATTAGTGAGTCTTCAACTGGAAATTATGTTGCGTTCACCTAATTGATGATTATGCAACTGCTTCCTATTATGGGTTGCAGCTTTAAAATCTTCAAATGAGATACAAATTTAGCAGAATGTCACTTTATTAGCATTCTTCATTCCTGTTAAAGCCTAAACCAAGGCTTATTGCTGAAGATTTTATTTACCAAAGCAGTTTTTAATTTGTCAAAAATAAATAGAATAAAGCTGATATTTTCAAATTTATACAGACCAATTCATTAAATTATAATATTACCAAAAAGCTCATTTATTTCAGCAACTTTACCATGTAAGTAAAAAACAAGATCGATCTGGGTTTTTTAATTATTTTATTGTGTTTTAAGAGATGCCTCTCCAATTTACTACCAGAAATAAGCTTCAGGTGAATGGAAACATTTATAATTGAAATCTGCCAGGGATATGAATAAGTTGGGGTTTTACTGTATACATTGACTGTGTAATTCTGTGAAAGATTTGCAGAAGAAGGTTCACTGGGTTTCCTTGACATTATCATTAAATCTGTGTGTGAACGCTAAAGTTTTCAGACTTTTTTTGAAGTTTTACCCAAAGTCTGATTAAAATGACCCTGCATGTATTTTCCTCTTCGAACCTACCGTAACATTTGTGTCTCACAGAGTTAATGTACACCTTTCACATTAGTGTCTTAACGCTGTTCATACAGTAAGGGTTTGTGGCAGTATGAAAAGCAGAAGTCAGCTGGTAGTAAACAATCGCAGCACTCACGTTTGTCTCCAGTATATTGTCAACCTTCCACAGCCTTCACATGCTCACTGCCGTGGTGAAAGGGTCATTCTCCTCCTAAAAGCTTGCCTGTGCAAATAGTCTTCCACTTCAGGTAACAGGGGCTACGAGGCACAACAAACATCCTGCTGCCTTGTATTTATTCCAAGTAGAAGTGGACATTAGGTGGGAAAGCTGTGGTTAGTGGGGCAAGCAATTTTTTTTCTTTTTTTTTTTTTATGAAAGGACAAGATGGTGTTGGATGCCTACAGTTTCTGTCTTCTCTTCTCAAGCAAATCTCCCCCCATCAAACATCAACAGACAAGATAATAAGACACTCAGAGCACAATTCTGTATTATATTCAGCAACCAAAGACTCATCTCTTGTCAGTTTGCATTTACTCTCCCAAGGATGTGACGCTTCTATCATCATGCTGTCAAAGAGAGCCAGGCTGGAAAGACAGGAGCACTCATTTCATACACTTACTGTCTGCATGAAATGGTCTGCACTTATACGGATTCTGCCAAAAATGATGGTACATTTTCACAAAGGTCACCTAGAGACCCCCCCCACCACCCACCATCCCCCTTCCCAAAATGAATCTTCATTGATTTCTAGTATTGGAGGTCATTCAGCTAAAAAAAAAAATATGTCCACCATGGAAGGTACAGCTACCCTAATGCAGTTTTATCTTATTTATTTCACTTTTTTCAGCGTAATTAGACTTTATGTACAGATTGTGCACTGGAGCGGTGAAATGTGTTTCAGTTGGGTTATTTAACACACAACTGAATCCTTTAAACATGTGTAGTAGTGCGTGTTCCTGTTTCACACTCATTTTAAAAATGACTTCAGAAATTTAATCAAATGTTTTTCATTTCGTGCTGTCAGCATTACTTTTATTTGGAAGATGAAAACTTTAGCAAAAATTATTTTTATTTGTTTTGATTGTTTGTTTTTGAAGTGCATGACCTTTGATAAACAAAACAGCGTGGGTGTGATATTTTTGTGATACTTCTAGTACTAAATTTGCCTCTGTAAAAAGAACAAAAAAAACTGTAAGTTTAAAACATTTGCGCTTGGTGCTATGCAGGTTGGGTTCCCAGTGTAAGAAAACTTTACGTTTCACATCATTAAAAAATCACAAAGTGCTCCACAACATAATTTCAGCAATAGAGTATAAGTAAAAACCAATAACAACAACATAGAAAACAAAAATAAACGAAATTAGAAAACTATGAAGGCGCATCAAGTTACTTCTGTAGCATGGCTTTGAATTTGCAAATATAAAACTTTAAATAAGAAGCTATATAAAGTGCCGGAGTGGCTAAAGCTTAGAGATTAACACAGCCTGTCCCTTCCCAGCTTGCTGCTGCACACTGTTGGTCAGCTGGTTGAAAGAAGGCTCTGAAAATATTTCTATATTGTGGCAAATAAATAGACACACAATCAGTTTCAGTTGGAACAAACACATTTTATATTTGTACAAATATTAAATGATTGAAAAACAACGTGTGTGTGAAATGATGGTGCTGCCTTTAGTGGGAAGATGTATGTCTGCTTTTGGTGTGAAAGAGAAGTTAATTTTGAAACATTTCTTGCTTTTTAATAGGGTAACTGTGTAGCCTCGTGTGTACTAAGTAGCTGGTGTGAAAGCACGCCAAAGTTTTAAAAACTTACTGTTTCAAACTAAAATTGTGTGTGGTTTTAATCTTTGTGCATACGTCCAGTGGCTTTTTTGAGATTAGTGACGTGGCTCTATACAAGATTATAAAAGTACAGGTACCAAAGTTAAATTATATATGCAAAATTATATTGCTTTTTCACGTCATAGGGTGCATTTGTGGTGAATGCAATTTATACAAACACTAACAGAGAATTTATAGCTGAAGTTGGCATCAGATTTATGGTGTATGATTTGATGCTAAATTAAAGTATTTTTAAAACACCAGGACAGTTCTTGACCATCTCTGGTTGAAAATCAAATCTACCTAGCTAGATAGATTGGCTGTCTAGACCAATCATACATATTTTGAGTGTGTGAGGACGCTGCGGTACCTGGAGAGAACCCAGTCATGTATGGGACATGCAGAAAGACCCCGGGCCATGATTCATATGCAGTCTTTTTGCTGCAAGGCAACAATGCCAATACAATACTTGCCCCACTGTGTTAGCTCATAATTAGTTCAATGTATACCGTAAACGTTAGAATTTTTATTCAAGGTTGTCATACCATGACAAGCTCATACTAGCCCATGCACAGCACATGTCTTACATAAAAGACCATCTTTCGTGCAAAAAATCTCTTTCATCTACACGTCAGACATAAAGACACACAAACGTGCGCCGCTGGAGGCATGGGTTCTTATTATTTTTGTGTAATCAGCTTAGTGAGCAGGATGCATGGTGGGAAAGGCTGCTTGCTAATGCAAAGAGCCCTGTAATGTTGTGTGGTGAGGTTAAGTAATAAAGAGGCGCAAACCCAGCGCTGAATGGGCCACGCCGAGTAAATAAGAGCGGATAAAGTAGAGCGAGAGGGGGGAACAAGTCTCTCCCCAGGAGGTGGATCTCATTATGGGGATTTCAGCTGCCTGCACACACTTGAAAACAAGCCTAATGCGTGCCTATAAAGCAGGTGTATTACATTTGCTAATGTACCCGCAGTGCCCATGGCTACACCAACACAATCACTGCGTGGTATGGAGGACAGGGAGAGAGGATGAGTACAAAGTGGACTTCTTGTTTTCATAACAAACAACAGCAAAGGTCATCTGGCTGCACGGATGCTTGCTTATGCAGAAATGACTTTGAGAAAGCACACAAAACTTCAAAATAATTGACAAGATAGTTCAACCCATTGCTTGTGTGATTACTTTTTTTTTTTGTACGTCTTGAATAGAAAGAAGAACATTACAGGTTCTATAGACAGCTGGGGAGAAAGTAGATTGAATTTCCCTACGCATTTACTTTAGCTATGTACTTTCTTTAAGTTGAAGAATCATTTTGAAAAAAATAAATAAAGTAAATGTATGTGTAGCACATGCACCATAAGCAATATCACCATGCCTTTCATGTAGAGCTAACAAAGAGGGATCCCGTCGACTGGCATGGACACGGTTGGTGTTGTTGAGATGTAATTGAAGCTGCAAGGGTCACATTTTCAGAATAGAAATTACAGTCTTGTCTTTGACTTGTGTGGCGTGAACCAGGAGATGCATCCCACAGCCCTCGTGTCCTTCACAAGCCTTTATTATTTATAACGTTCCCTCTTTGAGCAATGACCAGTACTAATGCATAACCTTCTGTCCTTCTGGCTGATTCGCTTCCTTTGAAACCAAAGATTGAGGCAGGAGAGGTGGGTGTATTGGAGGATGAGGCGGGGGTGTGGGCAGGAGAAAGTGGGGAGGGGTGGTGTTGTATAGGGCAGTGAAGATCCAGGCTATCGAGAAGTTATTATGTTTTTTCCCTTTATATCTCAGGATGTGGAATAACGCTGCAATGCTTCTTTTCTCTTGAATAGAGTTATAGGCTTCAAAGCAACACTATTTCCTGCCGTTCCACCTTCCATTATTAGCGTGCTCCTCTAGAATAATGTGACGGGATTGGTGGAAGAGGTTGGTGTGCTTTAGCCTCCACCGTTACCAACACATGAGCACACAGTCTGAGCTATTACAATGCTTTTCATAAATCAAAGTTTTTATTAATCATTTGGTACTAGAGTGATCCATTGTTGGCCATTGTTGGATCTCAATGTTAGAAGGAACAACTGAGAATGGGGAGGGAGAGGAGAGGCAAAGTGGGACATTGGTCGCTGGATAGCCTGGAGGTTCAGGCTGATGTGTTGAGCATGACATGTGGGTGTCTGGCCCCCCACCTACCCACACACGACCACAAACGTTGCGCTGCTGGCCTCACGCCCCACCGGCTACTGCTAAATGTCCTGCAGTTGACCAGACACAACTCAGCAAGCGTTTTTTTTTTTTCTTTTTAAACCAATATACATTTAAATTTGTATTACAAGAATAATATTGTACTTTTTATTTTCTCAGAGGTGCACAATGCTTTGAAAGCAAAGTAATTGTCATGTTGTGAAACACTAAGATAATAATGATCGCAGTTTTCCAGTCTTCACTCTTTTTTTTTTTTACTGTCACTCTCTGTAAGCTTCAGCATATTGCTCAGTATAATCAGATGTGGGATCAAGCACAGGGAAACTACATCCAGCTGGTCAAGTATATTATTCCAATGCAAAGCAAAAACAATTGGCCTTTTAAAACAATCATTCCTTAGGTTTGTGATTTTGCACCTATTGATGTTTAAATGTTTTTCTGTATGTTTTTTAAAAATGTAAATATTACAAAAGGAATATCTAAATATAATGTATTTTATTACATTATATAAAATAAAAATATCAAAATACATAAACTATGAAGAAATAAAATATAAATTTAAACTATATTCAGTATAAATGTGTGAATTAAAATTTGATGATAAAAAAATGAAGTGTTATATAAATTGAGTATATTAATGTAAAATATTCAAATTTTAAATATAAAAACTATATAATAACTAACATGTATAAGTAACATAAAAATAAATATATTATAAACAAGCAAAATCTAAATGCCAACGTTTTATATATCAACATATAAATTATAAACAAAGCAAAAAAAAAATTGATAACAAATAAGTCATATATGTTATGAAATTATATATATGATATAAACATATAAATATATGTAATAAAAAATAATATAAGTCCACAATATAATACAAACTATAACAAAATATGTTTATGGGGAACAGGATTACTGATAAAGTATTTAAACTATATTCAGTATAAATGTCTGAATTCAAATTTGATTATAATAAAAATAAAATGTTATATAATATAAAATATTAAAATGTTAAATATAAATACTATACAAACTAACATATAAGAGGAAACTATTATATTTCCTACTATAGGAAAAATGTTAAATAACAGCTTGTTAAAATCTCAGCATTTTAGATGGTAAAGAACTTAACAGATGATTAAAAATAATTTATGTAAAACTTCTTGAGAGAAAAGTTAAAAACTTCAACTGTCGTGCACTTTAGGTTTGAGAAATAGTCTCAGCTGTAGTCATATGAGCTGCAGCACTGCAGACGAGGAAGAGCTGAATGACACAGAGCGAGACGGAGACCTTTTTTCATCACTTGGTGGTCGGCAGCAGAATCCTATTTACAGCAAATATCATTTAAGTAATTTAGAGGAAGGAGTGACAGTGAAGCAGGCATCTCCTAAAAGGCTTACAGCTCTCTAAAGCTAGTCTTCATCACGGCGCCCCACCTTCTCTGATGGCTGTAAAAGGATGAGGGATAATTTGGATTATTATTTACCTCTTTCATCCCTGAGCTAATCAGGTTGACATTGCTTTGGGAACGAGGCGGACGCTCTGTGGTAGATGTGCTCATGGGCAAAGTGTCCGAAGTCCCCTGTGAGGAGGAATACCTAAGCCCTCTTTTCCCCTTCTCCTCCTCTATCTCCCCCTCTCCATCATGCCATCCCTCCTTCTTGACCTTTGAATTTGGCATTGCCTCTTCCCACCTACTTGCCTCCCTCTGGTCCCTCTTGTGCTTGTGCTGCTTCCAGCTCCACTCCAACATGAAGGGAGAGACAGGTAAGAGCTGAAGCAGAGTACCCTCCTGTCCGAGAGCCTTTAGGTGTTGACCCGTGTCTATGAGGTAGAGCTGGAGTGCTTGCATGTAGATTTCCTACCGATTCATCAGAAACTTGCAGGACACTGTTTTCTTTTGCTTTGCATTCAACATCTTTAACCATCAGATATGCATATAATTCGTATCATCCTTTTTTCCCCTCTCCTGTCCTTCCTCTTCCCCTTCTGTCCTCCTGAGTCTGTCCTCCACTGCTTGAGGCTTAATGATCACCTCAGAAATAGTCACAGAACTGCTGAAGTATAAAATCCTTTTTGTTCAGCGTACTCCATGGCACCACCTCCTGTGTAATTCCCTAACTCTGTAATTCCACTTTGAGCCAGAATAATGAATGAGATAGATTTTTCCTCCCCCTGTAACGTCTACGCCCTTGCGCGGTGAGGAATCAGGTTTTAATGTCGAAGGCCGGTGGGAGAGCGCTGTGGCCTCCTCTCCCTCTTGGCCCTGCGTTGCACTCTTAATTAAGGAAATGACAGCTCTCCTAGCACCAGCAGTAGCGCTAATGTAGGTAATAGTGTTACAGGCAGACACTCAAAAGTCAGTCTCTGGTGATTTTCTATCCCCAGAATCACTATTGACCTATCCCAAGCAGCCTCTCCACCTCAGCCTCTAAACAGAGTATTACTTTGGTCCACAGGGAGCCATCTGACTAAGAGCACCTGGAGTTATTGGCAGCAGATTATGCTCTGTGTTATTGTTAAGGGCTTTGGTGGGGGTAATGAAACTGAGCTAAATCACAGGTGATTTGGGCTCTCTTGCATTCTACAAGGAGTTAAGTAAATCACTTTAAAGCTTGCACTTCATACTTTCTTCTGCTTGTGTGTAACAGTAGGTTGTGGTTTGCCTGGGAGACATGAATGGCAGTGAAATGGCCCGTCTCTCTCAGCTCTCTGTAATGCCAAATCATTTTTTTTCCAAGTGGTATTAGCAAAATCAATTTTTCAACATTCTGGGACAGTAGGTTGTGGCGTATTGATGGAATTAAACTTTGTGTGTGGTGCGGTTGTACTCCATCGGAGGGCATCCTTTGCGCTTCAGCAGCTCACAGATACCTGTCAAACATAAACGGTCAGAACCAGAGTTCCCAAAACAGCAGACCGCAATCCAGAGCTGATCCCAATTCACAATTTTACACTTTTGAAGCCTCAGTGTGGGGATTTAAGTTGTCATCTTTTATTTAATGTTACAGCAACATATTGATGCTTTGCAACTATGTCACTAAGCATGCTTTAGCATGATGACAGATGTCTGAAGTGAGGAACGGGAATATTTAACAGTGATTGTGATTGTTTGTGCCAATGGCTTCTACCTGATCAAGTCAAATTTGTTCAACATCTGGTTGGTGTTCACAGACAACAGTTGGAAATATCTATCTTAGAAATCGGCCCATATTTTCTCCTTCCTGACGTGTTTGTTGACTTGATCAAATTGACTTTGCCTGGATTTACTCTTTCATTGGATGCAACTTATAATTGTAAAAAAGATGCTTACCAGTTTTATTTGTACATGGTAGGTTACATGATGATGGGGCTTTTTCTCCATGCTTGTGAATGATTAAACATGCACCATCTCCAAAATGCAATAGTATAAAGTATCTTACTACTCATCCTTACAAATGAAGTACATGATCGTTGGCCTTCTTACCTTGTTAAAAATGTTTGGTGCCAGCCCTCAAATGCATCGAGTTCTGCCAGTCCTTACGATTTCTGCAGCTATTTATCATTGTCTCTTTTCCTCATCAAAAAATACGAAATAAAATGGCCAGTTTTGTTTGTGCAGGCTACCGCACAGCCATTTTTGACAATTGTTACTGTGAAATCAACTAAATATCAACTGTTTGACACGCTTTCTAGGAGTTAACACTTTCTGAAGAGCATGACATCATCTGCAAAGGATCAATAGTGAAAAGATCCAATGGTGAATTACTGCAATGATGATTTTGACTGCAGTTATGCTACATTTTGACCACATTTTTTTCAACATAATCTCATTTTAACTGTAGTTTTTGGAATATTTTATTTTACCAGCAAAGACAGGAAAACCTGGTTGACATAGCAGTATGAGTCACGTTGATTGGGTTTTTGTGTGAAACAATTGAAGGAATGTTGGGGAAAGCTATATTTTAGTCTAACTGTGGATGCAGGGGGACAATAATTTGTTAAATAAGGGGGACAGGTCCCCTTCACACCTAATTATTGTGATGCCTATGCTTGATGTGCGCTTTAGCATCTCGGTCAGTTAAATCTGTATCAAGTGCGGGGATCAGCATTGGAAAACCACTTTTATATAAAGATTGTGCACAGATGGCCTTTGAAATATAATACCCTGCCATTTTTTAAATTCAATCTCTGTAAGTTTGGGTTTTTGCGTAGATATATATTATAGTCATGATTGGTATTCGATATCTTGCGAGGTTCCAATTTTGCTCAAAAAGTTTTGATGTATACAAATAAGAAGTCTTAAAATATAATTTAATCTAAAATATATTCATATAAAAGATAACAAGTTAAGATATATTAATTTTAAATGTGCAGTTGAACCTCTTAATATGATTACAATTTTCTTCAAATACAAGTGATGAGCTTGAATGTCCAGGATGTCGTTATTTGTTGTGCCGCTGCTCCAGGTGTTCCTCCTGTGTGGTTCCTCCTGCTTCTCCTGCGGCTGGGATGCAAAACAAGTGATGACAAAGGTGCTCACCTCCAGAGTTATCAAAGAGATGTGCACAATATTCAAAAGCTTACAAAGTTTGAGTGCAGTCACCTAAACATTGCTGTTTCATGCATTATTACTCCAAAACTTTATCAGACTTTGGGATTGCTGTGGTGGCGCAGGGGTGAAGCACAACCCACATATGCAGGCCTTAGTCCTCGTTGCGGCCATCACTGGTTCAAGTCCCGGCCTGATGGCCTTTGCCACATGTCTTCCCCCTCTCTCATTACTCACTTTACTGTCTAGACACTCTCAAATAAAGGCTGCTAGAGCCGATAAAGCCTTAAAAAAGAAAAAAAAGTTAGGAAACTTTCAGGACTTTGAAGGGCAGATTCAAGCAAGTGTTGGGTTTTTGACCTACTGCAGAATGCTTTAGGATAGAGAACACCATGACGTCTTAAATTAAGTCATCATGAAAGTTTTGACTTTCCTAAAAATGAAACAGATTTTGAAAAAAGGTATTTTTTTTCTTCAAGATTTTCTAGAATTAAATTTGTAGTCAAAGATTCCACTTTAATATAATATATAAAAATATATAAAAAGAAACACACACACACACACACACACACACTCATCATTCACTTTATTAGCTACATCTTGCTAGTGGGTTGGACTTTATTTTGCTTTCTTATCTGCCTTAATTCTTTTTGGCAGAAATTCAACAAGGTGTCAGAAGCAATCCATGAGAGATTTTGGACCATGTTGACATGATATGATCACACAGACGCTGCAGATCTGTTAGCTTCACAACCTCGAAAAGAATCTTCCTTTTACTACATCTCAAAGGTGACCCGACTGTGGAAGCCATCAGAATACAGTGATTTCATTGTGTTGTTCGAAGTAACCGGTTTAACTTGATCTGAGCTTTGTAGCATAGTGCTATGAGAAAATGGGTGCACTGTGGTCATAAAGGGATGGATGTGGTCAGGAATGTGTTTAAATGACAAGCATTGGGATTATTGGGTCTAAAATGTATTAAGAAAATATCCCCCAAACCATACCACCATCGCCACCATGACCTATTCATGCGTTCATTTTTTTCAATGTTGATTTGTCTAATTTTGGTGAGCTTATAAAAATTGTAGCCTCAGTCTCTTGTACTTAACAGCTGCGAGTGGCACCGGGTTTGGTCTTCTGCTGCTGTAGCCCATCTGCTTCAGGATGTAACATGCATCGTGTTCAGAAACTGCTGCTCACTAGATATTTTCTCTCGTTTTTTTGTGCTGTTCTCTATTAGTGGTTGTGTTTATCTGAAATATCTCTAAATCAAAAGCACTTTGCACTTTTAATGTTGAAATCATAATTTCATGTGGTCCGTTTTTGCTTTGTGTTAACCTGTAAT
Source organism: Poecilia mexicana (assembly GCF_051168715.1). Lineage (NCBI taxonomy): Eukaryota > Metazoa > Chordata > Actinopteri > Cyprinodontiformes > Poeciliidae > Poecilia > Poecilia mexicana. The sequence continues at coordinate 15,848,511 of NW_028263389.1, forward strand.
TATTTCACTCAGCAAACAATTAGTAATGTAATTAAATTTGATTCTTTAATCCTTTTGAAATTTTAGCATTAGTTTTATGGATTACATTTCAAAAGAGAGAGACAGAAGAGAGAGAGGGGGGGAAAAAATGACCGACAGCATCTTAATAGCAGACTCATGCACTCAGCCAGACATTTTCAAAAGGCCCATTATAAAAATGGGGGCCGGCTGTTCAGTGTGAATAGCTCGAATCGTTACCAGGGCTCTCTCTCGTACATTTGACAACTTACATAATGCATTTCCACTAAAATAGCTTAAGTGTTAAAGCTTCTTTTATGGGCAAAAATTGATTCATAAATGCACTGAGGCGAAAGCTAACGCGAACACAAAGCTTTCAATAACACCATTTCATACAGACTGTCAATGTACGAAGCCGCTGCATTAGACGAGGTGGCATGCTGATTGCTTTATGAAATCCAGGCTAATTGTTTTGTGCTGCAGTCCTTGGGGCACCCTGCATTAAGACAGGCCGAATGAAGTCAAATAAATATGGCTCTTTGCACCCCCCTTTCCATACACACACACACACACACACACACACACGCACACACACAGATCGCAGAGGCCTTCTGCCCTGCGCTGCATTGAAAGTCACTCTCCAGTGGCCACTTTGGTGATCAATGCAAGCGAATTTATTTGGTGGTGGATATTGGCAATATTTCAGTGACATAAGTCACATCAAATTGGACCCCGTGCTCTGCAATAAATATAATTAGTTCCCTTACATAAAGGAGTATTTTCGATGGAAATGTCATGTCGCTGTCAGCGGGAGTTTAGATTGACAGCAAGAGAACGACCGTTTTCGACTAGTCAAGGCCAGGACGTATGTTTGTAGGCTAAATGGTCTTTAAATCTTCAATGGAAACCTTCTATTTAGGAGCACTTGGGGTGTTTAAACAGAACCTGCGCAGGAAGTTAAAAAAAATAACACATTGAATGTTCTGCTTGAATGTGTTTCCCCTGTTTTTACTATCGTTTGGCCTCTTCTTTCATCTCCCCTCACATCAATATGTCCATTCATTCCATTTTATCCACAGTGTGACCTGAGTACAATCACAGATTCAAAGGAATTTCTTTTAAGCAAAGGTTTGATCAAGAAATATGCTTTTCAGCCCCTTTTGAGTGCAACATTAATCTCCATCTAGAAATACATTAAAGAATCACTCACGCGGTTATTTTTTAAGAAATGAAAAGCTTAACATGCACAAAGATTCTAGTGATAAAAGAGGAATTGAAGACTGACTCCCTGGGTGTTTCTGCAGTCAGCTATTAAAGAAATTACACAAATCCTATGAGGGAATCTGTGCATGAGTATTTATTTATTATCGATTTTTGTCTCCTGTGATAAACATGTTAACGCTACAGATATTTGTGAAGAGATGAAGCCTTCTAAGTTATTGTGAGATGATGTGATGAAAGGCATCAAGCAATCGTTATTGGGTAGGACTCCCACTCTGCTTATCAGATAAAATACATTATTAATGAGCAATATCTTAACGAAAGTCATCAGCCTTACTGTTTGGAGCTTATTGATCATTTTATTTTGTCATGTTCTTTTATCATAAGCTGAATTCCCTCATTTGGCTAATTGATTTTGCTCTGATGGTAATCTGATAACTCACCGCCTTTAAAGTCACTCAGTAGGGCTGCTTGGTTTTCTGTTTTTATCACAGTGTGGCCGCTGCATATCTAAGCGTTCTTAATATGATCTGAAAGCTGATTTACAGTACAAAAAATTGTAAATTGTAAATTTCTTAGAAAACGTAATAAAATCCTCTCTCAGCATTGCATTTTAGCTTTTCGGTTTTGGTCTAAATTAATTTATTTTCTTTTTTCCAAGTACAGCAACATTTCTGTGAAATGGTATTTGTCCCATTACACACTTGTCTTGTTTTTGCTTTTTCTGTCACATCTAAATGTGACAGAACAAATTTTAATACTGGCAAAGACAGCCTGAATAAACAAGGACAGTTTGTGAACTAGTTTTAACAGAAAAAACAATACGAAGTCGCCTCCGATGTCCACCGGACTTTCTGGTGAAACATGTCAGTTGTTTTGTCTTTTGTATTTCAGATTTTTTCATCATCTCATCACATTAAACAGCCTGCATGCTAATTTTTGTGCTCATTTGTCCTTGGGAATACCCCACAATCCAACATGTTTATTAGAAGCATGAAAATCAAGATTATCTTTGGAGCCATCCTGATCATCCGAACGTCGGATCGGGAAAATCGGGTCAAAAATCATCATAATTGTCTTGCTGTGTGAACCAGACAAAAGTATTGAATCATAAATACTGACCTCAATGGTGTGTGGTGCTTTAGATGTTGCTCTGGGTTCTTTTGTGACCTCCAGGATGAGTTGTCGATGCGCTTCTTGGAGTAATTTAGACCGACGCCGCCAAGGAAAGGTCAGCACCCTTCAGGTTTCGTCCATTTGTGGATAATGGTTTTCAATGTGATTTGGTAGAGTCACAAAGGCTTTGAGACCCATTCCACACTGATGGATGCCAATCACTTTGTTTCTCATCCATTTGTTTTTGTCTCAAGATCATCATATTTTATAAATCTATAGTTAAATTAAACCAATAAACATGGTTAATTGCAGTTATTTTTTTAATAACTACAAGGGCAAATATATTTTCGTATCGACCGAGGTTGGTCTGAATAAATAAATGAAAATTGAATTTTGTATTTACTTAGGTTATCTTTGTCTGATATTTATACTCATTCGACAATCTGAAACATTTAAGTGCAACAACAAAAAAACATTTTCAAAAAAAATGTTTTCTATCTTTCACTTGTTTAAAGTCTGATATGTTCACATTGATCCTAATTCCAGATACTGAGTGCGCAGGGTGGAGCCATGCAGGCACAAAGTTATCTGTAATGGGTGAAATAATTGGTGAAAAGAGACTGGCTTGTCAAAACAGCAGCAGCGTTGCGAGGCTGATAAGCGGGAGGATGCGGACCTTTATCGAGAAGCAGGGCCATCAAGCCAGAGGTAGAAACCAGCTAGAAAAACCAGGCTTCCCCCTTGGGCTTTCACATCAGCCATCAAATGCGTAAGGTTCATTTGGTAGGTCACATCATTCACCAATTATTTGGATTTTATGCAAAGATGAAATGATTTTAGTTGGCGGAAGGGGGGCTTAAGATGTACCATGTAAATACATTTGACATGCAATAAGATCTTGTCGGCAGGATTCTTGAAAAGAAAGTTTTTTTGTGAGGAGCTTGAAACCACTGGACGGCCTTTAAAGAAGAAAAAAGAAAGAAAAGACCCAACGAACATCAATTTACTCTTCTTTTGTGATTTTCCTGTTACTTGATCCTACAGTTGAAACGTAATAAGATTTTTTTAAATTCACTCCCATCTTTGTGTGGCTTACCGTTTTGTGGATATTAAATGCATTTATACATGTTTGGGTGACTTTTTTCTGTAAATATGTTTAATTGTGGGCAGTAGTCTTCTGGTGTACCGACACACATCAAAGTTTTGCACGATGATCATCTTTTTGCTTTTGGATTAAGACTGTTGTAATTCTTCCTGTGAATATGCTTTATAGTTGTAAATAATAGGAATTCAAGCATTGCAAATTACAATCCAAAGAGTGAAAGAATTTTTTTTTATAGAGCACAACCAAAAGTTTTACTTTACCTTATGTTCTTCATTAACCGCTATATAACATGTTTTCAAACATCCCCCAAAAATGAGGGGTGGGAGGTATTCAATTTTTGATAAAATATCGTGGTTATTGTTTATAAAGAAAATACATTTAAAACTGAATATATAGGTACGGATCTAGGAAATGTGTTGTATTATTTTCATGAAGTTTTAGGTTTTCCAAAATTCCACTTTTGCAGTTATTTTTCTGAATTCCACTGTTTTCATTCTAACCAAATTTGTTAACCTAAAAATGTGTAATTATAGAGTGAATGAAAAAAATTCAACAAATCAATACCCAAATAGGCGCACCTTCAATGTTATCCAGGTTTCACAAAATGTCATCTTCCTAAAATAATGGCCCAAGTAATTTTTTTTTTTTCCCAGAAGTGATTTTGGTGACAAATTATAAGAGTGCCCTGGTTCAGCAGAAAATTGAAAGATTTTATAAGCACTTTCCTGTCAAACATTATGTGCAAAACAAATAATTTTTGTTTTTCATGTTTTACAAAAGAAAATTGTCTATATAGAAATGCTTTAGAGTTGAACTCGACACCAAAATATTTCTCACAAAGAAACTTGGAAACAATAAACCCTTGTGCAACCGTCCACTTCCATAATGATCATTTTTATGTAAAAAATGATCTTTTTTTTTTTTTTTCTCAGAAATCTTAATTGAAGTAAATGATATGTCAGTGTTTCTGTGTTTAGGTGTCATGTCCCTGCGGCCTTCCATTTGCACTACTAAGGAATATCTGAATTGGCAGACAAAACTTTCTCCTCGCTTCTTCTGATTAAATGCTCAAACGTTTGCAGGCGTGACTGGCTCTTATTTGCTTACTTCTCCATTTTTCTACACGTAACTTTTAAGTGGTCATTACATGTATTCTTGTACTTGTACTTCCACTCAACTCTGGGCTGGAAAAAACATACTGGAACATTTTCTCCTAACTCATAAGCATCGCTAACTCTGAGCCTTTTGCTAAGTTTTGAGTTTTGAGTTTTTTCGGAGGATGTCAGTGTTTGTTTTACTGGGTTGAATCCCGTCCACATGAAGATGAAATTAGGTGTCATGTAGGCTATGTGGATCCGGTGTTTTGGGAGACTATAAATGATCATTTTTGAGTGGAAAATTTTCAAAACGGCAGTTTCATACTTCAGTTGTGCACATGCGAGCCGCGTCTTTTTGAAATTATGACGTCGTTGCTCCATCTCTCTTTGTTGTAGTTGTGCAAAACCTTGCAACAATGTCACATTATTTTATTTTGCCTGAACAAGACATATTTTATTCTCAATTTGCATAATCAGAATTAAGTAATGATTTCATTAAAAGCAATGGGAGATTCTTAATGTTTAATACGTTTAACAGGTCTTATTAAAGTTTCAATGTATTTAACTTGAAATCCCTCATCTAGCACAAATCAGTCATCAACCACCAAATTCCTTTACATTGTGATGGAAACACCCCTCCTAAAGGCTGTGTGTCTACAGCGAGGTATCATGTGACGCTGATATCATGTAGGTAGAAGTTTAAGGGTCAAATCAGCCTCTCAGACCTTTTAGAGCAGCCCACGCTGGATGCACTGCTGAGAGATTATGTGAGATAGAGATTGCTATGATAACCAATCATCTGTGGCCTTTATTTTCCCTGCAGCCATCAGCAAGCTTATTATCATGTCCCTGTCTGCTCAGCTCCACTCTGCCCTCATAGCAAACAGGTCTAATTGTGTCTCATAGCTGCAGGCTCAGAGCAGAGGGGGAGAGGTGGGGGCAGCGGGTTTAGATGAGTGATACTCAGTGATGTAAATGGCTGAATAATATGGCCCCAGCGTTTGTGGTGGAGCTCTATCTCTCTGCGGTAATCTAGGCCATCGGGGACCCGCCAGTATGCATCATCCACCATCAATGAGTCTCTCTGCTGGTTGGTAATTTATTCAGTGCTACAGTGGTTATTGATAAAGCACTTAAATACAAATTCCTCCCCTCCTCACCCCCTTCCCCGCTGCCCGCTCTACTCAGCGCTGTAATATCACAGCTTGCTATGTGTTTATCTGCTTACAAAGTCTGTGTTGATCACAGGTTGAATTTCTATGTACGCTCTAATTTGTGCCTTTTCTGTGCTGCTCTCTCTCCGTCTCCCTTTCAGGAGTTCGTGACGGATCAGTTCAGTCTGACGCCAGCAGCAGTCCGTCTGAGCAGAGTCATCTGGGCCAGTCTCACCCAGGATACCCAATGGGCCCACAGGTAAGCAGGAGAATTTAGACAAATTAACAGATGAAAAAAGATGATTCTTGTTTATAAGAATAATTTCATTAAATTGGTGCTGTTAAAGATATATATATATATATATATATATATATTTTTTTTTTTTTTTTTTTTTTTTTTTGTCATTTTCTTAGTGTTGTAAATAGGAACTTAAAATGTCATTGTGATATTTTGTGGTACTATTGTAATAATGATACAAATTATAAAAAACTATTCTTTTTTTTTAGTTAAGTGCATTCGTGGCGAGTTAAACACAAATACTGTTGTTGCAAAACATTCCCATTTGAAACCGGCGTGTTCAGGACGCTACTTGCTTACAGAAATGAGAGTAACTGCATATAATTATATTTTTAAATTTACTGTTATTTATTGATGCTCTTGTGAAATGAATTGTGGCAAAAAATAACAAAAAAAAATAACATTTCCAATAATACTGTCAGTTTTCTTTTGTATTTAACAGTAATGGGAACAAAAATAAATCAAACTTCAGATCATGGTAAGAAATCTTTAATTGAAATGATAAACAATATGGCAAATGCCCACCCCTTGTTGTACATGAAAACCATTTAACTTAAATGATAAAACAAACAAAACATTTTTTTTATTTAGAGAAGATGCTTGGTTTGAATTCATTTTATTACATAATCTAATTTAATAACTGTCTGTACATAATATGTCAGTTATTATTCCAAATTGGGTTTCAGTCACCAGATCATCGCATCTGCATAAAGTAAAGCCCAAAATTATTTCTATCCCAGCCATAAATAGATTAAAAATTATTTTCATTGGACTGCATGGTGGAGCCGTTGGTAGCTCTGGTAATTTACAGAAAGAAGGTGCTTGGTTTGAATCCCTTCCTCGAGTCTCTGCATGGAATTTGCATGTTCTCCTTATGCATCGGCTTCCTCCTAAAGTCCAAAAACACGACTGTTAGTTGGCGTCTCTAAAATTGCCCTTAGGTATGAGTTTGTGCTTGTTTAATTGTCTTATGTGCCTCTGTGTTGCCCTGTGATGGTACATCGATTCTGGATTACCAATCAGATTCAAGCCAAGACTACTAAGCTTGTATATTGCCAAAAGTATTAGCTTGAAGTAATGTTGGATGCCAAAGTCTGGCTCCCAGTCTGCTTTAGTACATTATACCGGGTCTAGATGAGGACTCTTTGAAGGCCAGTCAAGTTCATCCATGACTTATCCATGACTATTCCCCTGAGGTTAGAAACATGAAATTGTCCACCATATCCTGGTGTGCTGCAGCATTAAGACTTCCTTTCACTGGACCAGAAGAGACGGGTCTATCTTCTGACGCATGTCGTCATCCTATTATGTTTATTGGAATAGATTAGGACAGGGCTGTACAAAACATGGTCATTACATTTATTGAACAAACTCATTCTTAGATAATGACATTTTAGTCGGCTGAGGTCTGTCTATTTTGAGCTCCTTTCAGAATGAGATGTTTTAGGGCGTCTAGCCACTTTAAATCCAAATAACCTGCTGCTGGCCATGCCCTTCTGCTCACTGTTTACTTTTGCACATAAACATGAATGTAACAGATACACAATTATACAGCCATACATCTTTGAAAAGCACAACACTTGTCTTTTCCAGCAGCCATTGTATAGCATTAAAGCCAGCTGACCAAATGTCCTGGAACTCAGCTGGGGTTGCTAAGAGACAGGCTGAGCTTCGCTGGTGTTGGTAGGTGAAGAGCAGTGCCTGCTCATTTGTGACGTTGCATTCAGAACATTTTTAAAATGGCTCATTTTCCAAACAGCAAAAAACATGAACTCATTGGGTGTTTGCTTTGTAAGTGCTTGGGCTGTTTTTAGAAGCAATAGTAACCAAAATGGAAGTACAAAGTAGGTCCCTTTTTAGGCTTTATAGCAAAGTTGGCTTGATTGCGAACTACACCTTTTAGAGCCACTTTAAGAGAAAGCTTACATATTGAATAAGTGAATTTTCTACAAGGTTTCTTTCACGTGTTCTCTTTCCGTTCATGTTGTGTGTGAAACACATAAACACCCTCACTGAATGCTACGGTGTGAACTGTTAAAATATTTAGTCATCATACATCATCTTCAAATGTAATTGAGCGGCGGCGCTAACAAGCTGACAATACAGCCTCTGTCACAACAAGCAGAGAGCAAAGAGCCCGAGCCTGCAGCCCTGTTAATGGCTCAATCAGGCATTGTCCTATATGATTGGATTTATTGGCCTGGTGCCCTAGCGATGTTTAATGAACATCTATCTCGTTAGTGTTGCTCCATGTCACCAGTCAACACGCACTCAAAAAGCATCTCATGTTTCCTTCACACTGTTTAAGAAGCTGATTCTCCATGCTCTCATACTATGCTCAATGAGAGTCAGTTCTCATCAGGACAGAAAAAAAAGAGGAAACACAGGAAAACATCAGAGCTTTTCAGCCTAGTCAGGGATTTTTAAATGTTAAGAAATTCCAACTCAAAGAGCTAATTATATCTTTAAGTTTAAAAAAAAGTGCTTAGGGCTCTTTTTTGATTACTTGAATCTGGTCAAAGATGCTGTTTTGGATGTAGATAAGAAAAAACAGAAGAGGCAGAGCAGCAGAAGCAAGCAGCACTTACAGTCTGAGCCTCAGCAGGCGGCTCTCAACAGTCACCATCTAATATATTAATGCTGTCAGTACAGTCTGTGAAGCTAACACTTTTCAGAAACAAAAGCGCTCCGCATGCCATACCCAATTCTCCTGCTCCAGGATCAATATGTTGTGATAGATTCTCGCCCCAGAGCCGGATATTGTTCGAACAACCATTATCTGATGGTAGTTTACCCAACATGAATCTACCTTCTTTCTGTTTCCCAATTGCAGTCAGGATGACAAAAGTCTGCTATCTGTGTGATTATGGGCAATTTCTCAGTGCCAGAGCTGCCAAGCAGATGGAGGGGCCTATTCTCCCCTGATGAGCCAAAAGGCAGGGCAGAACATCCCGTCCAGAGTGGGGCTGCTTCCTCTTCCAGAGCTCAACGCTAACCCTGCCTGTTGTGTCCGTGTGACCCCTATGAGACCACTTCTCAACACTTAGCTGTCAGTTGTGTTGAGCGTTGTGCAGCCGCTTTCCAGCAGCACCTACAGAGAGGACGGCAGACAGTTTTAAGGCCATAAGCCAGAAGGTGGACTGCTTCTACGTCTGGATAAGTGATCCTTTGGGTTCTTCAGTCAATGAGCAAACTGAGAGACAGAACTTTCTACATCTTATGTTACAACTACAAACTTCATTGTATTTTGTGGAGGTTTTATGGAATAGACAATCACAAAATAGTGCATATCTATGATAATGCACTACAACATTGGAGCTTTGCGGCTCATGTGGGAAAGCTATAAGTTATGCAGTCAATAAATCTTTATAGAAGAAGAAGAAGATCTTCGATATTGAAAGACAATTTGTGACAAGACGTACAGAGGACTCAACAAACCCATGTGAGAAGGCACTCTGTGATGAAGCTAATCAATGGATCCATCCATCATCTACACCTGCTTATCCTTGTAGGATTGTGGAGGATTGTCTGCATCAGAGTTCGATCGCCCAATCACAACTCTCCAAACAAACTGGACTTTCTATGCAAAGATCTAGAGTTTAATTAAAGCAGACTGAACAGAGCTGATATGAATGCACCCTAAGACATTTACCAGATGTTTTCCATCCAGTCAGTTTGAGCTATTTTGTTCAGAAGAATGAGCTAAAATTTCCGTCTCCAAATTTAGAGAACTGATAAGGCAAAATACCTGTTGCTATAAAGTATTGACTCAAGACAGCTGAATACAAACAAAAGCCAAAGTTTTCAGATTTTAGCATAAATAAACATATAAATTAATGTTTCTGAATGAAACAAAGTAATGTGACTAAGTTTAATGCGTATAAGTTGTTTGTATTAGTGATGCTGCTGGGTTCAAATTGAGGTAATTCTGTTCTGACTCAATTTGTTCTCGCGTCACATCTTGATGAGTGCATTAGCAGTCGCTTCACCTCGTGATCACCTAAACATCAGAGATCTGTGCTGCGCTTTCTGTTGGCAGCTGCCGGCTTCTCCAAAGCTGTCTGTAATGATAAATAAATCAGCGCTGCATCTCATAATTGTCGAATTGTCTTTTAATGTTATTCCCTTCCATCTGTGGCTGTCTTTACTGTCAAGCTGGCCAATCTCATTTTGTTTGATTCACAGATGAAATGTTTGAGGATCCCCTTTGATTGGGTGCAGCGTCTATTTGAGATTAAATTTAGTCAAAAAAAAAAAGCGAGATTACAAATGTGTCACTCGCCGCCAACAAACGCATCGTCTGTTTCTGTCCCTTTGAGGATTCTTTGAGCGCCCGAATTATTAATTCATTTTTTAAAGTTAATGGCAAATGCCATTATGTATGCTCTCAGATGCTTCGTATTGTCATTCGTTATGCACTGCTGTTGTATTTCAAAGCAAACGTTGAGGAGGAGGAATACTTTACAGTGTTTGCGAACAATCCTGTCAGCAGCACTCAAACTCTTTTTTTTAACAGCTCCGTATCGCAAACAAGTTTTCATTTGTTTCTGCGGCCTGAGATCTGTTTGCGATCACATAGAGTAGGTGCAAGCTCTCTGAAACATGCAAGGTTATCACTGTGACGTGCCTGTCTCCCGGGAGCACCGGTCCTGAGAGCAAAGTGGGTTCTTCTCACCAGCCAGCCTGCTCTGCATCCTGCACAGGCTGCAGACACGCCATGCAAAACAAAGCAGATAGCTGACAATTGGAGTTAAAGGCTTGTGAACTTTAGTGAGCACGGTGCAACCAGGCGTGTCCTGCAATGTCTGAGGAAGCCTACTTTACCGTGAACGCAATACAAGCTGACATAATGCTTTTATTATTTTATTTCAAACAATTCAATTCCGTGTTTACGCTGGGAGTTTTGTTGAACTTTGCAATATCTCCTGCCTCACATTGCTTGTACAAATCCATTTGACATGCACAAATGCTGACATAATTTCAAAAAGGTTGCATCGGATTGACTTAAATATGTCATGCCTGTGTAGTTCTGCAGATTTTAACCAGTGGCTTAAAGCCCTAATATGTGTAGCTGGAAACCTGTTGGTTTGGAGGACACATTTCAAGTGAGTTTCTGCTGTGAAAAGCATCGTAGAGAGATGTTTATTTTGATGAAAACACATCAAATAACTCGCATCCTGTGAGTATTCCAGCAACAATTCCACTTTAACTTGCATAAATGAACAAATTGAACAGGACAAAAGACTGACATGTTGTAACCCTCTGCAAAAGAGCAAAGCGTTGCTGCTTTTTTCAAAAGCTCTGCCTGTTTCAAGCACATTATTCTATTTTGCCACTGATTTGTTCAGAGGGAAAAATGATTTTCTCTGGGTCTTTATAAAAGATAAATGCTTAGCCTTCTTACAAAGACGGAGTTCTGTTCTGAAACAGTATTTCACATTATTCGACTGCTGACATGTGCATCCATCTAAACACATTCACCCGGATCAAGTAACAGATGCTAAGATTAAATGTCCATTTTCTGCGCCCACTCTTTGTTGCACATGATTTTTAAATGGCTAAATTTTCACTTAATCATAATGATCAGCACTAAGGATAAATTTACAGGAAAATACTAATACTGGAGCACGGCGGAAAGAGGGGTAAAATTTGTTTTTTCAGCCGAAACGGGAAAATTGACAGGTATGAGCTGCTGAGCAAAGAAACTGTTCAATGCTTTTGCAAATTCATATGAATCATTTTGAATTGAATCTGATGTCATTATTCATGAATTGTTGAAATAAATGTTTAAGTATATTTTGTGTTTTATTTTTTTAATATTATAGGTAACTTGGGAACCAAAACACCCCAAAATATGCAAAATTAGGTTTTGACGCAACTTGACGTGTTGTTTTAGACTAAATTGTAACACAATATTTATTTATAGTGGCACCTAAATATTCTCAGGGACAAATATTGAGCTGTATTCACCCCCTATAATCAAATTTGATACACAAAGTAAACAATTTTGGATTTTTTATTGAAAAAATGACAAGTGTGGGGTTTGCTTCAAATGAGAAATGAGGATACAGTTTTTATTATGTTTACATAAAAAAGGGACCAGAGAACTCAAAATTTTGATCTTTTCTGAAAAGTGAACACACCATACCTAAACACACTGCAGTGTGGATACTTTTACTTTGCAAAGAGCATGCTAACTTAGCTATTATCAGGAGGTGTTATTAATGGGATCAGCACACAAGGTTTAAGTGCATTGTGTGTGTGTGTGTTTTTTTTAAAGGAACTTGTATTTTTTTTGCCAAAGACATGTTAGGCTGCTACTTTGAAAAAGAGAGTGGTTTTCAGCAGATAAGAAGGTTAAACATATCATAGCAAAGTTTCTGTGTTTTAAAGATTTGAGCTTTCTAAATCAATGTTAACAGGTCAAAACTTTGGGAAAATCAGAGATTCTAGATGTAATTTAACAAAATACACACTTTTTAAATATCTGCCTGAGACAAAATGACTTGAGAAGCATATATTTATACGTTTGAAAGAAATGCTACCCATTTTGCCACAACATTTTTGTTCATCTGGCTGATTATGGTGAATGTCCGTGTGGCTTTCTCCAGTCTCTCCTGGTGGCCCAGCAACTGGCCAATGCAGTGGGTGGCGTGATGTCCGGGGCGGCACCAGGCATGAACCAGCCCATCCTCATCCCTTTCAACGCAGGCGGACACCTCGGCGGACAGCAGGGCCTGGTGCTTTCCCTGCCCACGGCCAACATCCAGAGCCTGGTGGCTGCCGCCGCTGCAGGGGGAATCATGACGCTCCCCCTCCAGAACCTGCAAGGTGAGAGACGGTGCGAGGGGGAGGAGGGGAAAGGGAGAGGCATCGACAACAACTCAGCCAGTTGATGGGGTCAGAGATAAAAAACACTGGAGTTGAAAATCAATTTTCTTCATGGCTGCAATACTGACAAATGATTTTTTTTTTATTCTACATGAAGATACAGCGAGCACAGACATTAAAAAAGTAGTTGCAGACAAAACGAATAACTGTTTTGACTAAGACTTGTGTGTTTATTTTCTGACATGGGAACTTTTTTTTTTTTTTACACAATGCTTTACAGTGGTCCTGAGCAGGTAAAAACCTTGAGGGATTTGTATCCCAAAAAGCAGCCATCCTGAAATTGCCTCGAGGTATAACCATATTAATTACAGGTCAGCGTTTTGCAGTGCAGCGCAGAAGCACTTTATGCCTCTTTCCTGTGCATAAGAGTGCACCCTACTTCACTTTTTTATCTCTTTTCCACCTCATCTGTCCATCCACATGGCTGTACTTATCCTTACCTTTTAAACTTTAATGCCCAAGTGTTCTCTTTTGATCATAGTTGTAAATGGTTTTCATTTTAATGTTTAAAACATTGTCTCTTTTATACCATTAGATTGAGGGATGGATGGGGAAACTGTCACTCATGAATCTTAGATGAGAGGAGCAGCACTAATGTAAAAAATTGTAAAGCGGTGTGTTTTTAGGATGCCGATTACAATAATGCCAGTGCAGCACAAAGTGCAGGGAATGCTGCTATCATGTGGGGAAATGGATGGGCAGATGCCCTTAGTGAGGAAATGTGGAGCGAGAAGCCTAATGGACACAAACATGCATAAATAACAACAGCCATCGCTGTGGGCAGAGCTTTTAATAAACCTGCATCTACCCAACAAGCCCTTCAATGTATCCGTCAGCAATGGACGATAATGGGCCCGGCAGGCCAGTCTGACTCGCACGTCAACACATCTTCGTTCTTGTCCACGAGGGACGACCCAGAGGCTTCGGCGATCTGATGAACTGATCGACAAACACATCGTCCGGGTGTCAGAACTCCATAACAAACGCCTCTCTGTCAGCGAGGAACAAACCAGAAGAGATTCTGAACCCAGCGTCCCGATGAAATTCTTCAGCCAGAAGAGATGGAGGGGAAGAAAGAAAAAAATATGTTGTGGAGAAATGCCTTTGTGGCAGATCTTTTTTTTTAAGCGAGTGGACTGACAGACCGCCTGTTCGCACGTCCTCCTATCTGAAGGGGATGCATTGAAGGGACCTCCGTGGAGAGAAAGTGACACAAGTCACGGGTGAAGCTAAATGTCTTGACTGTGTCCGGGGCCCCCTGGCCATGAGGCGCTCCTTCACTCTCCCCTGTCCGAGTTCATCACAGCTCCGCTGAATGAGGCCTGCTGGCACAGCACCTCTGTCAGACAACTGCGGCTCTGGCCTCTGCCCCGGTGTCCCCCTCTCCCCCCCTGCTCAGCCGCTTCAGGGCTCCAGGCCTGATTAATCACACATATTATACAGCGCTGCGCTGTCGCCAGGGAGCAGTCAGCTCATTTCACGACCTCCGAAGCAAGTGTGCTTTACAGCATTTACACGCTGCTTTCTAATTAGCGTCAGATCAGACACGAGACAGCAGCCAGGCGCAATAATGAGGCACTGGGAGGAGTCCAGTCAATGTCTGCGTTTAAATGTAATGAGGCAGTTAATGACCAGCTAATAAGGCTGTTTGTCTCACAGAGTGGGTGGTTTAGGTTGGGGGAACATCAGGGCCTGCATGTTGGTGGTTTGGAGCTTCAAGCTGGGAGAAAGCAGACAAAAATTAAGTTTCACTGTTAAGTAAAATTGTCATAATGATGCTTTAAGTCGGAACCAAAGGAAGAAAAACTCGATGGAGTCAAACAACAAGGAAAACCTGAATAACAGAGGGGAAGACAGTAATGGAGTGCAATGGAAGGAGCCAGTAAAGAAGAATGAAAGGAGCGTTATATTTAGGTGTGGGATTTTAGCCCATTTATTTTTACACAATCACTGTTTTTTCAGATTCTGGAGTCCTTTATTGCATGTTTCTGGTGAAATGGTAAATCTGGTGCACAAGCTATATCTGCTTCTGTGATGGAGTATTAGGGCCATGGTAGGAAAATTTTTTTTTAAATTACGAGAATAAAGTCATAATGTCATGATTTTATTCTCATAATATGTGACAGTCATAAATAGCATTATAACTTTATTCATAATAAAATGACTTTGTTATCGTAACATTATGACTTTTCTCATAATGAATTTTTTTAAATTTTCTTATTGTGGCCCTATTACTCCATCCTAACAAGGTTTTGGCCCACTGGGAATTAATTATTGCTTAAAAAAACAGAACAGACCATTAAGAAAATTGGTAATAATTTTAGCCTGGTGGCAGATATGCTGGATGGACCAAATTTGTATCATTTCTTTTTTTTTTAACTGCAGTTGCGGGCCTCAAAAAATCAGTCCAAGGGCCACAAACGGCCCCCGAGCCTCACTTTGGACACCCGTGGTTTAGGTGGAAGTTAATGTATTTGCAGGTTTTCAGTTGTGCATTCTGTATTTGTCTCCACAACTTTATCACCGACCCGTCTGCTGTGTTCCTTGGTCTTCATGATGCAGTTTGTTCTCTAACAAATCTCTCAAGCATTCACAGAACAGCAAGACTTATATCACAGTGGACTTTATTTACTAATTAGGTGACTTCTGAAGACAATATGTTGCATTGGATTTTCTCAGGCTGTCAGTGTAAAGGGAGGCTAAGTACAAACTCGCAGCACACTTCTCAGATTTATTCTGCACAAAACAGAACATTTCGATACAGCTCAGGGGGTAAACTCTAATCATAAAAAGAAAAATGGAGGTTTGATCACGTGTTCCGATCATGTTTATCAAAGCTGGTTCTGTGAGATCTGATGTTGACAGCAGCGAACCAGCTGGTCCACTGCGAGCTTTAAGAGGGCAGCCCTCTCAGACTGTGATGAATAACTATCACTGTAATGGGGTTGTGCTGTAGAGTCGGAGCAGTTGCTTAAATAAAACTGAGCAGCATCTTGTGGCAGACTCAGTAAACACAGGCACCAGTGTAACTGGTTATTTGTCAAAATGATTTATGCCTGCAAACATGCAGTAAAAACAAATTCCCAATGAAACTAAACAAGGGGGAAAGTTATCTTTTGTGACAGAGTGCACACAATTCTAGCTGACTTCACAGAGGCAAAACTAGGTTGGGTCATGCTGGAGGTCTAGAAATATGATGGCAGATAATAAAATCATATTTGATTTCTATAAATTCAGATTTAAGTGTGTTCGACACGTACAGACAAAACATTCTGGGATATTTGTTGTTCTGCGCGAGGCAAAGTTTTGCTGCATTTTAAATAGGCGTTCTTTCTGCTTCATTTTATAACAAGCAAAGTGCGATTACCATACTTGTAAAACTAGCAGTATCAAACTATTGTACATGTAATAGTTTGTGCTTCCATTCTAACTATGGAAGCAAGTAGAACAAAGTCATCTGTCTGCTCCTCTCCTCCACGACTCACTCAAAGGTAATTCAAGGAGCTGCTTTACTGGAGTGCTTTCATATTAATAAGCACATCCCATCTCATTTGCTGTGAGCAGAAAGCCAGGCAGCACATCACATCACAGAGCTGAAGTTCTAATGGCGAGGTGAGAGCATTGTTCCTCTGTACTCGTCCACAGGAAACACAAAACAGCACTCAAGCTCCCTCACGGAGGTCGGCTTCCCACTCACCTGCAGTAATGAGACGCCGTGTCAGTGCCAATCAAAGGAGCGTGTGTCGTTTGGATGAAAATGCTCAGCGGTGTCGCTCGCTGCTTTTTGGGATCGGCATGATACAAATTAGGGAAATCACTCTGCTCATTACACCACCAAAGGGTGGGCTCCTGGGGGAAGAGCCAAATGTTTCCACACTAGTTAGACATGTCAGACTGGATCCCTTCTGCCTCAGCTGATTGCTGCTCCTTTAAGAGGTAAGCTCAACAGGCCGGGCCTCTGACTTAACCTCTGTCTGCTGAGAGAAGCCCACTGTGTCCCTTCCACTCATTACATTTTCTGAGCCACAGAATATCAGACATTCTTCCTGTGTTTGCTGCTGCCACTCAAACCTACAGTATGTTTTACTTCATTTTGAGGAATAGAAAATGTCATAGCTACACTCCAGCTATTTTTTAATTGATGTTATTTCCATCGTTTAAAACAGAAACATGTGATTCTAAACAGCAACTAAGAATCCATAGCAACCTGCCAGGAGGTCGTTTCATACCTGCAAACAATAATTTATACTCTACTCATAGTCCACCAGAAGGAAGTGAGGTTGTAAGACTTCACTTTAAGGGGCAGCATATTATAAAATCAACGTTTTTCTCTTATCTACAGAAACATTGTGATGATGTGCAGAAGCTAAGTATTGGAAAGCACAGTAGCTCTCCAGTTATCACGCATTTATGTCAATAAGATATTCAGCCGATTTTCTAATGTCACTGAGCTCGACTCCAGGGTATTTATTTAATGAAGTCAAAGGTAAAATGGTTCTGTTTATAAAGAACAGACTACTCCACACTCCAGTTAATAATATTGTGGGGGATGGGTGGTTGGTAGACTAACGGGTCAGATTTTCAACTTTTGCTACTCATTATGATTTTGCACATGCATTGTCATGGCTGTCCCCAAAGCATAAGTAGAAATGTTGATTTATTTAAAAATAAATCTATTTTAAAATTACAGCACAGGCTTAGCTATTACAATTTGTTTTTGTCTTTTCCAAAGTAGTACATCAAATTTTAAACATTTCTAAAAGAGCTACAGTTTGTCCTAAAATTCATAATGTTTTCCCACAGGAGGCACTCCTTGTCATAAGAAATATATGAAATTGCAATATTCTGAGATAAAAGACTTTTGTAAAGCAAAATGTTGAATTTCCTATTGAGGGTGATTGCAACATCTACACGAAAAATAATAAATTAACTAATAAGACATGCTGTGTCCAAAAGTATTAAACTGATCAGACTGAGCTTAAAATCAAATGTACTTGTTTTTTCTATTTTTTATTAAAAAGATTCACTTTAAGGTAAAATAAAGTTTCAGATGCAAGGATGGTATTTCACATATTATGGTTCTTTTAGACTGAGCAGTCAATAAAAATCATATTTAGTCTTGATAGTGAAAAATGTTTTGGGAATAACTGAGCTTGAACAACGATCTGGTCTTACACTGAAAATAATTACTTGAGTGTTTCTAGAGAGATTTTATTTTTATTTTTTTAAACAAAACTTGTGTATTATGGAACCTGAGAATGCATGTGCAAAATATCCACGTTAGTGTGGACAAGCAGTTAATGTGGGCTCAGTCTGCACTTTTTTTACCCTAACATCTGTCATCGTAACACAGTAAAGCCCGGGCCCATCCCTCTTCGATTATCGCTGTTTAATTTGAAGTGTTCTCAAGCAGAATGCATTCCACGTCGTCCTTTAATGATTTAAGTTTGCTGTGGTTGTAGGATGACTCACAGCGGAGAGAGCTGCATTAAATAAATAACAGTGATAAAATGTAGACCTCATACATTTCAAAGCTAATGCAACTAGCGGTGCAATAGGAGCAGCTGCACACAGTCCTGGAGCGGTAATTTGATTGATTTGTTGTGACAGCAGCCAAATAATTGAGAGTGAGAGCTGCTGCTGCTGCAGATGAAGCGCAGGCAGAGGCAGGTTCGCCAGGCAGTCCCAGCAGATACGGCACCCGGCTTCTCATCTCTGCCATTGATATCTGCCAGTGTTTTTATTGTTTGTCTTCAATAAGCAGCTTGGAAACGTGCGGGGTTAGTCGTTGTGACAGACGAAAGGAAGATAAAAAAGTCAGCTAATCAAAACGCACAGGGGAGCATTAAGAGGGTTAAGATCAAAAACTCAAATTTACATGCTGGGGTTTACTGTACATGCACCCATGAACACTTCACACTCCTGTGAGACTGATTGTTTCCCTCATATGTGTTTTGAAGCAGAGATGTAAGTGAATTTTACCTCCTGCTGTTTGCTTGTTGCAGACATGCTAATCATGTGTTGTGCATTCAGGTTGTACATTTGTTATTATACTTTCACACTAAAAAGAAAATGCAAAAATGTGCCACAGCTTATTTGAATATACAGTATGACTCTATTATGCATTCTCCCACATAGTATGTGCTCCCTGGTACAAAACAATAGCACTGTTTGTCTTAAGCTTCTGACTCTTGACTCATGTTTTGTTTCTGCGGATGGTGGCAGTGTCATTCTGGTGCAGCAGTGCCACAGGACAACACGCTTCCAGAGCACAGAAAAGAAAGAAACAGAGGAAAAAGGAAGGAGCAGGGCGACTCTCCATGGCACTGTGGAAGACAACAATAATATTGTTAATCAGATGTGGCTGTTTCTGCTGCTCCTCAGCAAACCCTGACATCTGCCCCCACTGGTAAACAGAGAGGGAGGCTTTTTGCAAACCTGCTGCCATAAACACACAATCTACAAGACAGCCTCTGTGCATTACACACTGCCTGTCTGCACTGGGTGTACACAGAGAGCGGTGCATTTATTGCAAAGGGTTTTACTCGAGGAGACAATGAGCCATGTGTATTGCAAGAGTTAGGAGGGTGAATTTGACAACAATTATAGGAATTATAGAATGCCTCCCCATTGTTTGCTTTTTTTCTCTGATTTCATACCCATAAAAACACCATTTCACGCTTTTTTATGTCTTATCACTTTATTATAGTGGTTTAATGAGACATCCAACTCAAGAAAGTCAAGTTCACAAGAACGAAAAGATGCAACTTAATTTATATATTTTTTTAATAACTCAGATTATACATTTTTGGGTTTTCAAATAAAGTAGCATCACTTATTACAAACTGTTTAATTATATCTTTTAAAATTATGTTTATTTACGTTTTCCATTTAGGAAAAATACAAAAAACACGAAAACCAAAACGTACAAACCAAATTTCTAAATGGACTCTGAAGACCAAAACAAAAATGATCATGTGACACTTGGTGTTACTATACGTTCCATAAATTGTCTTAAAGAATCAGTAATGAGTACAGAATAACCAACAGCTGCTTTTATTGGACCATGTCTTTTGCTTTTCATATTTATCCCATTATATGAAAAATATGGTAAAAGCACAGGTCTTATTAGTCTTGTATTCTAGGTTTTGAATTCGATATCTAAATGCAATCTTGAATAAAATCCGAGGAGCTTCCCACTCAGGTATTATTTGTCAGATTCACATAACCATGTTTCTTTAAAGTGAATTACAGAAATCATAGGTTGTCAAGATCATTCCCAAGGACTTCCATTAGCTTCAGCCTTATTACTCATTTTTGAATAATAAATCCCAGTGTAAAACCTACTAGAAATAAAGAATGAAACAACTTGCGATGTATCTATAATACCTATTCCCCACCCAAAAAACGGGGTACGAAATAAACATCAGAAAATGTTCAGTACAAATTATTTATCTAATTTACATCAGTTTCCCAAAGGAAGACTGTCATAAAACATGCACAACATGCCAAATTACAGTAATGTTAATTCTGCTGTTTCATACCATTTGTAGTTTTGGTCGCTTCTTAGTTGATTGCTTTTAGTGCTTGAAAAACAGCAGGATGTTTCATATCAACAATACGTCAATTTGTATCCACCTGGCATCTTGTCAATAATTAAATTGGCACCAATCAGACTAGCCTGTAGCCTACTGATTAGTCTAATTTTATAGCACATTTCAACTTATGTAGCACGCTAAGCTTGGTCATCAAGCCAAGCCATTTGAGCATTTAATGTACCATTTATTCTTTCCATTTTAGCAATACATTTTCTCACAACTTACATTCCTACGTGTAGAGATAAAAACTTTCAACAATTATGTCATATCTAGAATAACAATTGTACAAGTGAGAAATAAGTTTTAGATATTTGAAAAGCCCTGATTTGTTCTAGAAAGATAATTTTTGAGAGAGCTGAAATGTTTATTGTGGATAAGAACAATGCCATTTTAGATATATGTGGATTTTTGGTTTAAAGTGTTTCCCTAGCTATTAAATATTAAAACCGCTTTCCATAGAGGTATACCTTGAAACTGCTAACCAGCCACTGCGGGTTGGCATAGATCAGAAATGAAGATGGCAAAAGGAAGCTTTGGAGAGACAGAAATTATATTCTGTGTGTAAATAAGAAAAAAAGAACGTATAGAGAACGAAAGTCATCTAAATTACTTCTTTTGTAACCTGCTGTTATATAGAAATTACTTAGAATAAACCAGGAGCGGGCCTCTTCCTAATAGGAAAATCGCTATTATAAACAAGCATAAAATCACTAAAACTATTCTACGATTCCTTAATAAAGTTATTTGATGGATATATTCACAATGTATCCCTATAACAATCATGCATAATTAATAGAGTTAATCTCTTCATTATCATGAGCCATTTTATTGTCGAATAGATTTGCCAATGACCAAGTTCCAGCTAATGATAAGTATTGAATTCTGTATTAAAACATACATCGGTATGTTGTTTTTATGATATTTCGGTGCTTGTAAAGTGCCTCCAGTAAATGGCTTGACCGCTTGACCCCGGAGTTGTTTTGTCGGTATTACATCCCACTTTTTGCTTTCCTCTTCGGGCCGCAGTGTTTCCAAATGATTTGCTTAAGGTCTGCCTCGTTCCTGTGGTGCCATCTAGTAGCTTTCAGCAACAATCTGTAGTCAAGGATTTTAACTGGGAATTGATTTGTGATTTACATGGTCAGTGAGGGGAAAATGAACTTATGAAATGTTGTAAATGAAATATTAGAACAAGGTGCAGTGGGAGGAGGCAGACAGAGATGGTAATCTTCTGGAACTGGAATTCCTGCCTGGCAGAACCGGGTGACATTTTACATTTATCTGTGTTCTGCATGAGCTGTAATGTTAATGGTAATTTTATGGGACTGAACCGAAATGAAAATGGTGTTATCACCAACTGCTTCAAATGTGAAATTGTGTAAAGGAGCACAGCTGCATCCTTTATTTCCTTTTCCTGGGTAATGTGAGTTATTGCATGATCTGTCATATGAGGCTGAATGTGTGTATTCAGCTTTTTTTTCATCAGCCCATTCTACTTTTACCACCTTATAACTCTCACAACTCTGTTTTGATTTTAGTGTAAATGATTTAAAGCATATATTTGTTTTTAGAACATTTCTCACAATATTTTAACAGTTCTTTCCAATTTTATGTGTAATTATCCGTATGCTTCGATAAGTTAAATTTCAGACTTTGGAACACATTTGAAGAATAACTACAATTTAGGATTTACATTAATTCACCAAAATAAAATAGCTGAATAACTTTGTCTACTTAAGCTTGTGTTTTTTTGGTTCTGTCATTTGAGCCCATTGCCTTCACACATAGCTGTCACATAGTTTTATTACTGCTACTTGTCAGTAGTTTTAGGAATCCTTTAAAATTCCTGTTCATAAATCAAATCTTGGTTAAGCTGTTGTCATAGATTTTTTATCTTCTCGTCTATCTTGGCATATTGAAAAATTAATAGATATAAACATAAGGAAATGCATCTGGTTTTGTGGATGTCTTAATACGTATGGCAGTGATGATAGCTATAGTGTGTGTATCTTGTGATCAGCAGTGTGGAGTTCACAGTGCACAGGTGCATTAGGACAGGGATGGTTACTTTTGATGTGACATTTACTCATTTTCACTTCAGTTTGTTTAAACAGCATTAATTCATAAGATATGTCATTTCAAGGCATGTACACAAAGAAATAAATTTAATCATACCTACATTCCAGTTCATCCTAGTTATCAAACAATGCAGTTTAATTTCCTAACTGGTTGAAATGTTTTCATTTAAGTAGGGCTGAAACGATTCCTCGAATGATTCGAGTACCTCGATTACTAAAATTCCTCGAGGAAAATTTACCTGCCTCGAAGCTTTGTTAATTTATGTTTTATTAGTTAGCGCACCGTGTTCCGGCCGGGACTTCATTTGCGTTGCGCGGAGCTCTCACTTCCGCCTCTGAGTTGTTGACAAAAGCTAAGTCTCAGCGGCATAAAGTCCAATCTTCAAGATTGGCCCGTGGGGATTTTATTGATTGATGATAATGCCCGACTTTTTATCGTTTTTGGGGAACCAATAAGCATCCTTAAAATGACTGGGGGAATGCCTGGAGTACGGCAGCATTTCTCCTCTGGGGCTGCTGGTTGAAAGCGAACGGCGGGAAGAGCGCTGAGGTGAGCGGATAGCCTGAACAGGGCGGGTGGCTGAGTAGCTGATGCTTACCGTGGAAATGTAGCTTTACCGACGAACCGCACAATAAATTTCATATCCCGGTCTGAAGAAACGGGTGGCGGAGCGCATCGTACATGGCTGGTAGATGAGTTTCTGAGTGTGACCAGTGAAGGTGTCGTAAATATCCCGTATTGCTTCCCCCCGTGTTCGTCCCCCGGTCTAACGGTTCGTCAGTCCGCTGGTCCATTTCCTCCCCTCCACCCCATCTTCGTTCATTCGCCCTCTCCTCCCACTCCAGGCGGCATTTCCCGTATTTTCAAACCCAAAGCGTGACAGGTTAGGTGGCAAGGTGAGTTTAATTAATCTATTAAACTCACTGAAGATGAATACATAAACTAAAAGCTGGATTGTAGACATTTTTTATAAGCATATTTGTGAGCCTGCCTCTTTGTTATTAAATTCAATATAATTTCAGATTTTTCTATAACTTTTCTTCTGGTTAACTTAGAAAGTGAGCTATTATTGTTACAGGTTAGTTTTCTAAACTACAAAAAAGCAACTGTTAGGGATGCTCAAATATGAAAAATTGGACTGATATTGATATCTGATAGTAACACCGGTATTATGCCAGATTTACCAATATTTCATTTTATAATTTTTTTTATCCGATTACTCGATTAATCGTAAGAATAATCGATAGATTACTCGATTACTAAAATATTCGTTTACAACAGCCCTACATTTAAGGAAACTCAGCAGATCAGATCAGTCGTCACCATCTATATATATATATATATATATATATATATATATATATATATATATATATATATATATATATCCATCAAGGTTGGCAAGAACAAGATCCGTGCAATAAACAGCTATGCCTTACCAGTAATCAGATACCCTGCCGGAATAATTAGCTGGCCAATGGAAGAGATGAAGGCCACGGATGTTAAGACTCGGAAGCTACTAACCATGCATGGAGGGTTCCACCCCAAATCCAGCACCCTGAGACTGTACACGAGCCGTAAGGAAGGAGGCAGAGGACTAGTGAGTGTGAGAGCCACTGTCCAGGATGAAACATCCAAGATCCATAAATACATCAAGGACAAAGCCTCAACGGACGATGTGCTCAGCGAATGTCTCAGGCAATGGGGAACAGAGGACGAGGTGCTGGAGGAACCATCATGGGAAGACAAGCCCCTACATGGGATGTACCACCGACAAATAACTGAAGTGGCTGATATCAGGAAATCCTACCAATGGCTGGAGAAAGCTGGACTCAAGGACAGCACAGAGGCCCTCATCCTGGCTGCACAGGAACAGGCCCTAAACACCAGAGCAATAGAAGCTCAGATCTACCACACCAGACAAGACCCAAGGTGTAGGTTGTGCAAGGAGGCCTCTGAGACAGTCCAGCACATAACAGCAGGATGCAAGATGCTGGCAGGGAAAGCGTACATGGAACGACATAACCAAGTGGCGGGCATAGTGTACAGGAACATCTGTGCAGAATATGGACTGGAAGCCCCGAGATCAAAGTGGGGAACACCCCCAAAGGTGGTGGAGAATGACCGAGCTAAGATCCTGTGGGACTTCCAGATCCAGACAGACAAGATGGTAATGGCGAACCAACCGGACATTGTGGTGGTGGATAAAGAACAGAGGAAAGCCGTTGTGGTGGATGTAGCAATACCAAGTGACCACAACATCAGGAAAAAGGAGCATGAGAAACTGGAGAAATACCAGGGCCTCAGAGAGGAACTGGAGAAGGCCTGGAAGGTGAAGACCACAGTGGTGCCTGTGGTCATCGGGGCCCTCGGGGCAGTCACCCCCAAACTGGAGCAGTGGCTAAAACAGATCCCAGGAACAACATCAGACATCTCAGTCCAGAAATGTGCAGTTCTAGGCACAGCC
Organism: Poecilia mexicana; assembly: GCF_051168715.1. NCBI lineage: Eukaryota > Metazoa > Chordata > Actinopteri > Cyprinodontiformes > Poeciliidae > Poecilia > Poecilia mexicana. The sequence continues at coordinate 15,873,534 of NW_028263389.1, forward strand.
AAGATACTGCGCAGAACCCTCAAGCTCCCAGGCCTCTGGTAGAGGACCTGAGCTCAGAGTCTGAAAGAGACCACCCACGGAGGGTGAGAAGGGAATTATTATATATATTTGCTTATAATGATGATTTTAAAATTAACTTGTTGGAAGTCAGTATCTGTATTTTGTATTATGTAATTAATACATGTCCACTAGCATTTTTATTATTCTCATTTTTAAAATACCAGTATTAAACATTATAATGTAAACCAACATAATGTCAATATGGATCCATAATGGAGTTAATAATACAAGCAAATCCATGTTGCTTTACACTCTAATCAATACTTTCTACACAGCCCATATGTTTTAATTTTGCTCAATACCTGGTGCGCCTGGTGTTTCCTTTTCCCACTCTCGCTGTACAACATTTATGGATTTTCATAGAATTTATTCTTCTGTGTTTGAAAGACAAAAGAACCAAAGAAACGCAAAGAACAAACGCTGCAGTGAAGCTGTGGGAGTCTGGGAGGCAGCGTGGATCATACAGAGGTCACTTTTAAACACAGCTCTCCAGTTCCCTGTTTGTGAAACCAAAGAGTCTGCGGTGACATTTGTCAGCAGATGGTATGGAACCAAACCCCTCTCCTGTGGGGACGCCTTAGCTGCCGCTAAAAGCAGTCTGTGGTTACTAATTGCTGACCAGAGCCTAATTACCTTAATTAATGGCCGAGGTTTCTAGGGGGCAGGTTTGCGGGGGCTTTTATCAGTATCAGTGCAGCTTAAAAGGTCCCACAGGAGGCCTGAGGAGCGTGTACGTCCCGTGGGTGCTATTTCTGGACTAACTGCAGACACATCACAGATGGATCCTGTGGCATCAGTACAGGAGAAGGATCTGTTACTTACAGATCAGAAGAAATCCTTACTAAGAAGGAGGAGGGGGGAAAAACCTTTTCTTCTCCCTTCTCCCATCCACAAGGCCGCTTGCTGAATTACTCCAGTGTAATTCGCAGTGATAAAGTAGACTTAGCACCTTTCTCCACAGACCGTGGGGGGTTTTGTTCAGTGAGCTCTCACTGTGAAATTATCCCCGGTGCTTTCATTTGCCAGCTGCAGTGAAATGGTTAAAAGACACAGACCATCCGGTATGAAAATAGGACTGATTCAACAAAATCCCACCAAAAAAAAAAGAAGAAAAAAATCCCTCTCTCCACCTCGCTCTATTTTTCCCTCCACCTCCCCCCACCCCGTCAGGCACCTTGTCCGCATCCGAAGAAGGGCTTGTAAGTTTCGGGGCGCATACATTTCTTTTGATGATATATTGTCCCGGTGCGGAATTTCATTTACTGCCGCTGCCCCTTGCTGAACCTGTTGCTAGTCAGTGAGCACGATAAGCGTATAAGTAGCACGCCGCTTCATTCATCATACATCGTTCTGGGCTCTCAAATATCTCATATGCGATTCAGGAAGAAACTACTAAACCGGCACAAAAGGATCCCACCAGGATCAGCCGAGGGTCCATTAGACACTGTGTACAAAACACAGCGGGCACGCTGTTCACACACACGTTCTCTTTGTTGCATCTGCAGAAATTATCCTTCATTTCACGGCGAACACGTTGTTTATGTAGCAGTGGGGGATTGCGTATCTGAAGTGCAGTGCTCATGTAGTACATAATTCCATTCACATCACATTTGAATGCATGCATTCTGAAATCTGTTTTTCTTTCCCCCCTCAGTCATAGTGGCTCGCTCTGTGTTGTATTAAACAGCATTAATAATCACAAGAGGCTCAGTGTCACTCAGAAGTCTCCACATCACTAAGGCAGACAGTGTTGTGCTGCCGGGCATGTTGTGCTGTGTGAAAGTGCTTACACGCTCCCTCAGACAACCAAAGGGAATAATTAAAGACAGAAGATGGAGGCAGAAGAATGGAAAGCAAATCCCATTGTTTGGGGTTATTTCATCCCACTGAATTTCTTTTTCTCACATTTCTTCCCAAATGCACTGTGAGAGTGTGTGTGCGTGCGTGTGTGTGTGTGGTACATTATCAAAAGCATATGTAAGCGGAGCAGCACAGAACAAAAGGCCTGTGATGTCCCTCTCATACCCACATTGTCTTTTGATTATTCTACAATCATTTTATATATCTGCGCAAGAAGGGAAGGAAGGGAAGCCTTAATAACCCCATAATACTGAACACTGTAGCTGCTCAAAAACCACATGCAAGATGTGTTTTAGACCATTTGAAGACAAGCTTGCTTTGTGCACTTTCACAACCCCATTTTTTTATCTAATGGTGTAATTCTTCAACTCTTCAATATCCAAGTTGCTACAAAAATAATCCACAATGAAATTCAAATTTGAGCTGAACCAGACTATTAGGGCAACTCTACGCCACTCCATTTCTAGCACAGTAAATGTAGCCGCTCAATCTCTCTCAGCTTTTACTGTCAGTCAGAGAGCACTCAGTCATCTCCGTGCATCAGGCTCGCAATATTGATTTTTCCACCCACTGAAACAGCCGCATGAACATAAATTTTGCATGAGGCTTTTACTCGCGGCCTCCGCTTTGGTCTGACGACACATGATGGGACCATGAACACACTGTAATAGCCCGGTCTGTCCCGCCAGGCAGACAAGCCGTTTTAAAGAAGAAAAAAAAAACAAAAAAAAACAGGGGAGTCCAACACCTTCTGGAGTCTGAAGGACAAAAAGCCAAAAGACCCCTCACTGAGTTTCTCAAAATTACAGACTGGTGATTTTGAAGTGTGCTTGGGATGTGAGAAACTAAAAGACAACTAAAGAAAATGGAAATTTGTTCTGTTCTTTTGTTGATTTAGAATGATAAAGTGCTTTTATCCTGTTTGTATCCCAAAAGTTTAGAGGAGATATCTGATTTGTACAAAAACAGATTGCAGCTTCAGTCATCCATCCATTGTTGACATGCATTTACTTTTGCAAGGTCACAGGGTTGATTGGTACTCACCTAGACAGGTCATCAGACTTTCATTGCAACATAAAGATGACCATTAGATGAAGCATTATTAATCAAAATTTACATCTGACTATAATTACAAGATATATTAACTAGACTTATGACCCTATGAGTCACAAAAATTAAACATTATAACATGAAAGGGGGAAAACAGGAGTTTAAAAAAGAAATTAAAAGCAGGGAATGCACCAATAAACATTTGCTAATTTCTGTTTGACTTTGAACCTTCTGTAGTTTCGAGTCTTTTATTAAGATTTTCCTATAACTTAAAATGAAATTAAGAAAATAATAAATTATGGGAGTCTTTAATTCTTATCCGGACAGTTTAAAAAAGCAGAAACATGTTTTACACATTCTTCCTGGAGCAAAATTCTTAAGGAAAACCAATCTCCAGTTTGCTTGGGACCCCCAGGAACTTTGTCAGGAAGCCCCAGGAGCTTATGGGCCACACTTTGGAAATCAATAACAGAGCGTAAGCAACACCAAAAGGGCAACATCATCAAGTGCACAGAGATTTTCTTGTATGTGTAACAACTCCGTGGAGAGGATTTGATTCTTTGAAATGCTTCCCCTCGGAGTTGAATTCGACAACACTGCTTGATATTGCCCTGCATCCTGCATCACATTGTGAAAGCATTAGCTCTGAATCCCTACCAGTGAGCGGTTTACTCCTTACAGATATATAGATAGGTAGGTTTCTTACTCTGATTTTACTTTTTATAGTCATTGCTATTAATTGACATTAACTAATATTTTAAAAACTATTCTTTTATCTAAAAGTGTTTATGTGATGTCGGGGATACTCCAATCAGAATTTCTTGTCCCTTATAACAATCAGTCATATAATTTCCTGCATTTGTTCATTCAATATTACATTGCTGTTAATAAAATCAGTGGCATGTATATACTTGAAAAGTCAGTAGCTTTAAAGCACAGTAAATTACCACAGTAGACCCACTACTATCATAAATCACATTGGTAATAAATCAGTTTTACACTTACTCAACAATTACATTCAGGATGCTGCAGTAGTCTTTTTTGTTTTTTTGTTTTTTTTCCAACAGTGACTTTATTCCAGTTGGAGATTTTGCAGGACAGTCTTATTATTCTGCACCAGCATGCTCAACTGAGCTTTTCTGATATAGGAGAGAGCATCACTTAAAATGTGCATAGATTTATAATTTGTCCCTAAGGATATCTGTGATTCAACTCATACAGCTACAGTCTTAAATCCCTGAAGATTATGTTGATATGCCAAGAATTTTTCTGTTGATCATTTTCATAGGTGCTAGCCTATCGTTAGCATGTTTTGATTTCTCATTTGTAATTTGGCTCATTTTATTGTTATTTGCAGCTTACCATGTTGCTGTATTCGTCATTTTGTTCACAAAAGAAACTGAGCATCAACTAAAGGAAGGTTTTTTGAAAATTCTTGATAATGTTGGAGGTCACTGAGGTACTTGTTCTTGAAGTGCTTCATGCAAACAGGAGGATTTTCCCCACTGATGCGGCTTCTTTTCCAAGAAAAATACAATTTAATCAGGCACTTGGAAGAAGCTCCAATGCTGATGGACCATGTAATGAATTGTGTGGGTAAATGCACGCAACAACCAAACATGATCTAGGACAAAAAAAAACAACAACAAAAAAAATACGCTGTGCAAACTAAAAATGGTGGATTATCAGAATTGGTTAACCTTATTTAGCTGTTCAACAGCAAACACTATGACCTCAAAAAATGTAATAGGGAATAGAGAAAACTATGAACTGAATATAAAGATGTTTAGACAACAGCGGGAGACTATATTCAACTTTTATACACTCTAGAGACTCAGAGTACACAATAAAATGTATTTAAGGACTAAAAAAAGTGGATTTTGCGTGATCGGGCCCTTATAAAGGCAGGGAAAGCAATTGAATAAAACATTTTGTTGTCCCAACTGGGAAATTTTCCTCCCTCAGTGAGTGAGCACATAACTTGGCCATAAACATTGCAGCAATTAGATTTTTTAGATCAACAAAGTAAAATGCCTGGCCTATAATATTGCTTGCAAGTCGTGGACATGAAAACGGAGTGTAGATTTTATTTTGGTCTTGAGAATTAAGTTTGCATCGTTTAAAAATGCTTTGATTTGTCAAGACACCATTACTTAATACATTTATTTCTGGTCTGATTACAGTAAAATGTTTGTGAATCTTAAAAAGGACAAAGACTATTTTTAATATTAAAGATGGTAGACCTCTGTACTAAAAGCTAACATTGAACAAAAAAAACATGAGTGCAGAAGCATTTTTTTCTCTCTCTCTCTCATTAGTGTGCCACTGCTCTGGTCTAGTCTGCAGAGTAAAAAATGACCTTCCTTTGACCAACTTCATAATTACCAGATCTCATAGAGTCTAAATCTCCTTATCTCCAGTGGAGTAATTATCAGTGTGACTCACTGAAAAGGCAATTGAGACACAGCTTTATGGACTCCTCAGCAGAACGTGAGGTAGAGCAGTAATGGGGAACTTGTTTGTCCTCGCTTACCTTTCTCATTAGAGAATGACAGGCATGTTTAGATCTGAGCAATTCCTAAAAATACAGGATGGGTCACTCAATGCAATCCCAATAACTCCTCACACTTGACCGCAACCTCTTAATGTGCATGGCTCTTATTTTTTTATTGCTCTTGGTTCTTCCAGTCAAACAAGGCACTTTAAAAACATTTTTCCACTCCTGTTTAAATTAATATTCATGCTGAGTTGCTCTCAATAACATAGCCTTTATGTGAAGTAAACATTCATGCATATGTGTACCATAACAATCTAGAAACTTTATTCGTTCCCATGAACCTAATATATTCGCTCCAAGGTCTGTAAGCTGTGCTTTCATTTTTGAAGCCCAGATAGCTTGAATTCCTTCAACATGAGAGGACTGTTTATGTGTTTTCTGACTCTTCATCATAGAACATGGAATGTTTGCTATTTGACGAAATAAAAGTCAGTCAAAGTCTTTTTGTGCAGATGTAATTAATATGACATTGCAGTTACTCTTCATGCTGCAGTGGTCGGGATCTTCCAAGGACTACACGATGATAACCAAGCAGACCTTTCTCTTTAGAAAGACTATATATTAAACTGTTTGCTGCTTGTATATTTCAACTTCAACAAATGACCAGAAAAGCGCTTTAGGATGATTAGCATTTCTAAATGGATCATAAATGTGACCTTTAATACTTTTCTTTAATATGATCTGACAGGGTCTTGTCAAATATTCACACACTACAACCGGTTAACTGTTCACTACTGATTATCTTAAAAATAGTTTCTGCTTCAGAACTTTCTATTGGTGGCTGTTTCACAGTTTTAATGAGTTGGAGCCACATTGTTGATGGGTTGAGAAAATTCTCCAGTGAGCAGAGATTCCTTACCAAACAATTTCAAGAAATTGTTATTCTGTTTGTGAACAGAATGTGAAAGTGAAGCATTATCAGTGCTACCTTGCGAGTGTAAACTGTAAGTTGGGGCTGTGGCCAGCAGCTTATTTGGATTTAAAGTGGCAAGAAGCCCTAAAAGAACTTGCTCTGAACGAAACTCAAAATATGCCGAACAGGCCAGACTAAAATCTTATTATTTTGTTAAAAACATATAATGAACATGCTTTGTACGCCAATAAACCTATCTTAACCTGTTCAAGGAATCATAAGAGGTCGCCTTTAATTATTGTGTTTAAGTGCAAAGTTGAAGAACACTCAGTTTACTTGGATGTCATTTTAAAAGTAGTTGCATATTCAAAGATCCTGAATTCAAGCCCACTTACCATTAAGCTATAACTAATAGAGGATAGTTGTGAGCAGAGATGTAATGCACTGTAAGGGGAACAAAGAGCCGTGTGTGAATGAACCCCAGAGACTAAAGCGCTGTACCAGGATGGTTGGCAGGGATACTGACATAGTGCTTGTAATGAGAGACCCCCCCTCTCCACCATCTCACTTCTCAACCACACAGAAAACAAAAATAGCATTTTGTCTGACGAACGAGCCAGCTTTGACCTAGCCTTAGCACCCCTGACAATCAGTCTCTTTCGTCCTACAGCACTTCAGAACCCGGGGCCAGGACAGTCAAAGATAACAGTTGATTTCTTCTGTGGCACTACAGAAAAAAAATAAATAAAAGAGGGATGGCTGATGGTTGTTCAAAGCAGCAAGGTTGGAGGCCTTACGCTTCTGTCTCAGCTGATTGTTGTTAAATATTTAAATGGGGCACAAAAAGCCATAGTTCAGGTTGTATCTGATCACGAAGCAGAGCGATCTCACCCTCTCCTCATTACAAGCATTAAATATGGCAAGTAGTGACAACAGCGAAAGAGAATCCCTTGCTCCTCCACCACCTCAGGCATGGTGACTAAGTGGGAGCGCCACTCGCGGTGCAGCACACGACTTCTGGTGAATATGAAACGCAACAAAGAGGCAGTGGGAGATATAATGAGCACTATAGGAACACAGCACCTTCTTGGCCTCTCTCCATTATAAGCGCAGCTCCAACTCTCATCCTCAGCTCTGTGTCTGCTGGAGGAAGAAGCACAAACAATTAACTGAGACAAGCCGTTTGGATTATGTGCTCAAGCAGAGCAATCAGACGGACGCGGTTAAAAGAATGAGCTTCAGAATGCCAGTTGGCCAGTTAGGAAGGAGCGGAGGGTCAGTGGTCCTGACAGTCTTAACAAGATGACAGAATTTATAAAGCACTGCTGTTAAAGAATATAGTTACCTGCAGTGTAGCCCTGATAATAAGGCCACATGGGGCTTCTTCCATATTCCCTCTGTATTTGTTTTCTTTTGCTTCATATTCTTTTGTTGTGCCTCTTGTTCCTCAGCGTAATGGTTGGTGCCGCAGGAAATTCTTCAATCGTCTTTGATCTTCGTCTGGTTTCAATAATTTTCTGACAGAGATCTCATTTTGCCCCCCTTTTGTTTTTCTCCATCTTTGTTCTCTTTCGCTCTGTCTTTAAATGGGGGTCTCAACATTTTGTCGTTGCAAAGTTGCAAAGGAAGAGAGCGGGTCCTGTCAGGGGCTCGGCACTCGCAAGACAACTCGCCCCAACATTTCAAGCGAGAATTGGACTCTTGCTGTTCGCACGGTTGATATATAATTCATGGTGGGGGTGTGAGAGAGGTGTCAATGTGTCAGGAGGTAGAAGAAATATAAAAGTGCGCTGTTTACTGGCCGAGAGATGCCAGCTTCCTTCGGCTGAGCTTCTGCAGAGTGTGGAGAGATCTGATCTTCATCAAATGTTCATCCACGCCTGTCCTGGAGTAGAAGTGACCCCACTAATCAAAGACATGTCTGCTCTGATGTTTTATTCATTTTTTATGAGACAAGCTTACTTAAATTATTTAAGTGCATTGATTCTGTATGTATGCAATCTTGACTATGCACTGTCAAGGCTGCATTTATCAATAGATGTTAAGAAGCGCTCTTCAGAGCTATTGTTTCTTCCTCCATCTTTATTTTAAACTGCGAGACCTAGTTCTGATTGTTCGCCGTGTTTTTATGAATCTTTGTTTGAAGGAACGTTTTGTTCAACATAAAGGCTCTACTTTTCATTCAGTCAAGGTTTCTACACTGAGGTTTTGCAGGTAAAGAAAGATAAACTCCACTAATAGAAGTCACAACATATTTTTATTGATTAGTTAGACAAGGTCATAAATTGTTCTATTTTGTTATTTCGGTTTCATTGTTTTACTGGGATAGTTTGAATCCTTTCAATCTTGTAGTTTCTATGAAAACTGAACCTCATCTTTTTATACTCATAGTAGATACCGTTCTACTTTTTTGCTTAAATATCCATTAATCTGAGTAATAGTTATAGCAGAGGAGATCCAAGGTTTGTTGGAACATTTCTGGTGAATTGAATGTAATTACAGAAATTTCAGTGATAATATTGAAAAATATCATATAACAGAGGTAATATTTGCTCTCATCCAAGCTTTTATTTTCCAAAAATCTTCATTCAATCAATTGTTCAATCCGTCATGCAGGGTCAATCTTTTGAACAGAGACTTTCAAAAACGGTGTGAAGGTCATCACAAACACGGTGTGATGTGTTTGTGATGGTTATAGTTTCAGAGCTAAAACCTTCAGTAGACCGGTGTTTGCTTGCTTATTTTAATATCAACTTTATTAATGCGATGCATAAAGATATTGGTATCATTCCCAATGAAAGAGGAAAGAAAAAATGGCCTTACCACTTTTCTGTTGAGCTTAAGAAAATCGCAATCAATATTTTTGCATATTTTAGTAGTAGTGTTGCAATCTTATATTTTTTTTCCCAATTTTAAATGCTGCTCTCTACAGTTTCCTTATGATTTTAGAAATCCAGAGAATGGAGAAGAAAATGCTCTAATTTTTTTTGTATGCCAGGTGTTGAGTATGTCATTACAAACACACTTGTGTTTCATTTTGGCTAAAATTAAACATTAATGAATGTTTGTGCAGGAAAATACACAGCTGTGATATTTTCTTTTTCTACATTTCAGTGTCCCCACCACACTTCCTGAGCGTTAGCATCTCAACCATAAAACATTTACATCAGGTGTCGGCATCAAGGGTAATGAAAAGTCTGTTCAAGAGGCCAAAAATGTAATTGGCATATGGACTTTGTATTCAGGAAATATAATCTACTGCCAAATATTGGCTTCACGCAATCTTATGCACAAGTTGCTACTGCTGTGAAAACTGAGATTTGAGACATTGTACAGCTCTGCTTTTGTCTTGTATGCATATTTATATTTCTAACCTGATAAATATTTTAAAATATTTCACAGCTGTTCAAAACTCTTCTTATGTTTGTATAGTCATTACATTCAGTAAAAGGCATATTAGATGGTGTGCATGCAATGAGAGAATCTTAATAGTCATTTGACTTGACTTGGTAAATACCTGAATATCTCTCCCTTGACTTGGTAGTTACATTGGAGAAGCTGTAATAAATTTGAAAATTAGCTTTACAGGTTCAGGATCATCTCACCTTTTATATTCCAAGAACTTTCAGGTTCTCTGCCATTTTCTGGATTCTTCTGGATTCTTTGAGCTGAGCTGTTTGGGCACAGCCAAGGTTTTTCAGCTTCCCAAGATGCATTTACTTTAGAATATTTTAGATATGTTAGACAAAAAAGAAATCAATTACTAGGTGAACATTGTGCACAAAATGTGTAGTTTAGTTCCACAGAAAAACCTGTGAATATATGGAGATTCACTGTTTTTGCTCCAGAACTCAACACAAGGGTTAACCTTTTTTTCGGAAACCACTTCAAAACGTAAAGCACTGAAGTGAGTAAGTTAGTTTTTTACTGGAATGCTATTATTGGATCCAATTAGTTAATGGGTTTATTTCTGAACTCTCTGTGAAAAGATGGATGTCTCTTTCTTATGAGGTTTTAAGCCATTAAACCAAAGATTGTGTCATTCTCCATATAACAATGATGACTTTTGGCTCCAGAGAGAGCAGTTATATCAGTCAGGCTGAAGGGCTTTGTCCTCCAACTTGCTAAATTAAATTCACTCTCTCTCTCTCATGCAGGCTAAAAACCCTGGAGGACCTTGTTGTGGCTCCATGCAATTTACATGTGTCTCTCACTGTTCACCTTTGGTCACCCACACCTCCACATCTTTCTGAGGTGTCGGAATATTCCTCAAATAATGAGGTCTTCCTTTTTATGTGCTAAAACACTTGTTTTCAGGTTGTCAGTGTATAAGCTTATTTGAGTTTGTTGTGCTGCACGCGTGAAAGTTGAGATCTGACGCACAAATCAACCCATTGTCTTTTCATCAACAGCTACCTCATCACTGAACTCCCAGCTCCAGCACCTGCAGCAGCTCCAGCAGATGCAGCAGCACCACCAGCAGCAGCAGCAGCAACAACAACAGCAGCAGCAGCACCACCATCACCAACAGACCCACTCCCACACCCAGAACCAGCTGCCAACCCAGCATCACATGACCCCACCCAGCCAGCAGCACACCTCTATACCATCTCCAGGTTCCACCTGCTCCTCCACCTCCGGACACCCGCAGCAGTCCCCGCCACACCGGCCCAACCAGTCGCCGGCTCGCAGCCTTCCCTCCCCCGTCACTCCGCCCATACCGCTGTCGGTGAGTCCCCATCCACTCATAGCTTTATAACAAGAATCTTTATGAAATTCGCCACAATATGAGCAAATCAGCTGTTTGTTTGCATTTCTAAACTTTAGATGTGAATTATGTTGTGAAATCGTTTACATAAACTGATGAAACAACGCTGCATGTTAGTTTTATGGCAGAATCAGTGCCACAAACAGAAAGCCACATTCAACTTTTAACAGCATTGTTTCATTATTTAAATGCAACTTGACTGCTGTTATCAAAGCTACAAAGAACCCTGGTACTTGCTTTGATGTTAAGAACAAAACCAGGTATGTTTCAAATTTCCTACAAAATTTAGAATTTATGTTTTACATTTTCTAGCTATTAATAATTACAGAAAAAAACTCTTTCTCCAAAAACATAAATATCTGAATTTCTACAAAGAAAATGTTCAAACAAATTGAGGGTTTTTCAGTAACATTGCAGTCACTGAAGAAACCTTATCTGAGTGTTTTTACATTTGCCACAACACCAGGGAGCAGTGCTGACTCAAAATACATGACTAGTTTTAAAAAGGATTGCAGTTTTGTGTATATGATTTCCAAAGATGCATTATAGACCTGGCACAATAATTTAATATGTTAATAGTCTAATTGAAACCCTAACAATCCAGGGGGTTTTCACAATTTCATCAATTTCTATAATGCTTACAATTAAAAGGACTGTGTTGGTTCCCTGTCTGTCTCATCCTGCTCCGCTTCCCAAATACTTGTCCATGCTGCACAGAAAGCAGCTGAAATGCTAATCATTCACCTGTGTAATGTTCAAAGCAAAGTGCTATGTCAGTGAAACAGGAGAGCAACTTATTCAGCAAGTTTTGTAAAAACACGATCGATTAAATAGGCAATGACAAGTAAATGGTACTGGTTGAATTATCATCAAGTCCTATCAAAACAGAGAGGAAACATGCTAAAGTTAGCCTAACAAGTCTCTCTAGGATTTCACGATTGTTTTTGTGATTATTATTTTTTATTTTTTTGCATTTAAAATCATTTATTTTGCAAAGCTACTTTAGGAATATTTAAATATATATTTTTCCTCATTAAACTCCTTCCAAAATCTACATATAGAAAAAAGATGATGAAAAAATAACAGACAGATTGGACATGCAAACATTTTTATTCTTTAAATAACTTATAAAGCTTGATTTTGATACTCACCATATCAATAATGGACCGTAACTTGACATCCAGTAAAACTGAGGCAGTGAGAAATACAACACTAAACCCAAGATTTTTGACCAGTTTTGCATAAAATTTGCAATACACTCAGATTTATGTGTTAGCTTTAATTAAAGGAAGAATCTGTTGTTTTTGTGTGAATTTCCATAATCACAGAATTGCAAAAACGGAAGAAACTGCCTAGTGTGAAGCACAGCAAAATATTGTCATTAGTAATAAGACAAGAGTTTTTACTGTATGTGCCAAGTTACACCAAGTTGAAACAAAAAGCTACCCTATAAAAACTCCTGTCACTGTGAAGAAAACATATTGGTTAAGTGTACTACGTGATTTTATAACACTTTACATCTTCTGAGTGTTAAATTAGCTTTAGTGTTGTATCAGATTTTGGTATTGACAGATGTCTACTTTTAAGTGACTCAGATCAGTTTCAGGGAACACAATCCTGATCAGGGTATCCCCATTAGACTAAAGGAAAATATGGACACAGTGACATGAGACATCGCTTTCTATTAGTGACAATTAACCACTAACATGTTGGTTGTAGTGGGTAAGTCGGGATAAACTTGAAGTAACCATTTTATGTGAGTTATGTTATTGAATAACAAGAATTAAGGAAAGCATTACTGTTTTATTACATAGCTTTTTTTGTGATTCATGCAAGCTTTTTAGAATTTCTCCAGTAAATATCGGATGATAAATATATTCAGAATGTGGATTTTAGACACATTAATTAAATATTTAGAAATGTGTGTTTTTATTTATCTGTGATAACTGATAACTGTGCAGCTAGTAGCCTGACTTTTTCCTTAGAGCTGCTGCAGATTGGCAGCAGTAAATTAAATATTTCTGTATGAAATAATTTTATAAAGACAGGTGATTTTTATTCAAAGGAAACTTTTCTCTAAAACTGAAGTGAACATCTGAATAGCATCATTGTCATTGTTTCAATTTTGTCAAGTAATAAACACAACTCTTCACTCCCCACTAGTTATTTATCAAGTGCCTGTTAAAGTGGAGAGTGGTAGCTTCTCCAAGTGTTTATATGGATCTAGTAGACAATGCATTTTGTTGATCCACTTCAGGATATTGAACTTCACAATCAAAGATCCACATATTCATGTTGCTGTTCCTCACGTAATCAATCCTTAGGCCTAATCCGCCCTGTAATTTTTGCTGCTCTTCCTCCTCAGCCTTCTTTTTAGTCACTTTGTCTGTCCATCCATCTCTGCCCTGCTGTGCGTCTGCCTGTCACTGTGTGACCATAATAACCTATTTTATATCCCTGTGGTTTCATTTCTGGTGGAAACTGGCCAGGGTCGCCTTTCCGTCCCCGGTCACATTCATCAGCGTCAGACCCTTATTGGGTTGTGGTGCGAGCTTCTTTATGGCTGGGATGAGTTGGGCTATTTGTTTCCCCTTGCAGCCCTCTCCGGCCCTGTCACGGCCTGGTGAGACTCAGCAGGAAAAACAGCCTCTGGATTTAATGGGCTCCAAAGGCTAGCCGCTACATCGCGCTAAACGCACCATCCAGTCTGAGTGACCAAAATAACAGATTAGCGCATTCAAACTGCGATGGAACAAGCAGAAAGCCATAAAAAGCAGATGGTCCACCAGCTGCGTCTGAGTTTTTTGATGTGCTTGGAATCCACCTGAGGAAGTTTTGCCTGACATGCTTTGCTTTTTAGAGATGGTTTTCTTTTAAAAGCAACATGGTGGGTGATTATGATGACTGAGGACAGACCTCCCTTTAGGGGGTGAAGAGGCCACATCAGGTGTCATTAAGATATTGCCTCATCAAATAGGATTATGGGGTGTGTTTGTGTGTGGGAGAGGCAGAATTGTCATAAAAGGCTTAGTTTCTCAGGGTCATTGCTGCGATTGCCAAAGAGAGTGTCACCCAGCGAGAGGCTCGCTGAAGGACAGGCCGCGGCCTCAGGACACTTTCAAAGCAGTGAAATTTAACCTGCAGCCCCACCTCCTGACAACATTTAGGTCAATGATTGGAAACTCAGAGTAGAGGCTTAGTCCTACATAGGGAGGCTACTGACGACTTCTTGATGTTGATTAAATTATCGACTAATTCATTGATCTAAGCTATTAATTTTAATCCAAAAAGTATAAAAAAAAATTTCACTGATTTTATTTGAAGTTGTAGATTTTAGTATTTATTGTGAATCCCAAAATAAACAGTGATAAAAGTCTTGGATAATTAAGTGTGAAATTAAAAAAACAAATCTTACCAAGTATTTTCATCTATTTTCTAGTGCAAATATATTGAAATAAGACAAAACTAGCTTGTGACTTTTCAGCAAGTCGTTAGAGCTTGGTTTAAATAAATAATTCATTTGATTAACAAAAGTGCTAGTTCCACTTGCAGATTATTTTACTCACAACAAGCCAGTCCCACAGCATAATGCTGCCACCCCCAAACTTCACACTAGGTGTGGTATTCACAAGATTCCATCCTAAAAGTAAAGTTGGTCATTATGGCAAAATATATTTATTATTTTAGTTTTATCAGACCAAAAGACATGTCTCCAGGCTTCTTCCTCTCCGAGTTTCCTTTCAGCCCATGTTGGTACAGGACTAATCTCACTGTGAATAATGAGTCTCTTTCAGCAGCTTCATAAAGTCTTTTCCTTCTGATCTTGGTTTGATTTTTCACATTTCTCATCAAAACACGTCCATCTCTCGAACACTATACCATGAACACTTTGAGTAGATGAATGTGGCACCTTCAGGCATCTAGAAATTGAACCAGACCTGTGGAGGGTGGCAGTTCTCACCTGTAGTAGCCACCAAAGAGATGACTTCTTCAACTTTCAACACTGCAAAAACACAAACTCTTTCATGGCATTTCTTGTCTAGTTTTTAGTGCAAATGTCTTAGTACACTTCAAATAAGACAAGTCTAACTTTTTTATCAGAACATAGGAGCTTGTTTTAAGTCAGTTTCTTAATAATAATAAAAAGCTGAAAGGTTACTGGTGAGTTTTTGTCTTATTTTCAGTGTACTAAGATATCTGCACTGGAAACTAGACCAAAAATACTTGGTTAGATTTTGTGTTTTTGCAGTGTAAACACACAGTCATCCCTATTTGCCTTTTCAGGAAAAAGTTGCCACTATGCATTAAGAAGCTAAATACAATGTGTTTGACTCCAAAATATAGCCCCATTTAATGACGACATGGGAGATGTACAAAAAACATTAACGCCACTCACGAACATATTAATTTAAACTGATACCCACACATTATTATGCTCTAGTAATAACCTTTGCCTTTTAACTGCAGCTGCAGTTCTAAGCAGCTACCAGTTTTTGGTTATGGTTTAAAATGTTAAAAATAAACCCAGCGGAGGAGGGCATTTTCACGGTTTTCATTCTTCACCCAGAGGACTTGGCCTGTGCGCTAAAGTGCAGTCGTAATTACCATAATACAATGATAACACCCCTATTTCCTGCTGTTATTATCCAGACAAGTAGGATCACTCAGCCATTTAACTATTTGCTGCAAACATAATGCCAAGCTGCTTAGAGACAAACATTCATTATGTTCCAATTAATGTCTCATTGTAGCTCGTTTCTCAGGGGAGGTGTGTGATGCTCTTTGTAAACTCGCACAGAGGAAATCCGAAGCACTCATTACGTCCCTTGAGCTTTTTCTGTTTTTTAATTTGTGTGACAAAACTCATTACCTTCCTCATTAATATGCTTGTTAGAATACAAATCCTGCCACAACAGATCATGTCACCATTAGTCAATAAGGTCTGGCCTTAGATTACTGCAGCTAATTATCTTAAATGGAGGAAGGATTTAACTTTCTACGCCGCCCCCGTCTCACTCTCTCTCCCTAACGTGTAAGGTGATGTTGGATGCAGTCTGTGGCTGCCTGAAGTAGCCACCAAAGTGATGACAAATAGACATGAAAGGAGGCGCGGAGGGGGGGATTATGAAATTTGCTTAAGTGCGTTAATGGGCTGATTGCAGGAGCGCGCTGGATTTCGCTGGAAGTTGATTGATTGGAGCTGCGGGTTTTCTCCACGCCCGGAGAGCTCAGGGATTTGACGGGGTAAAGGCGCACCAAGTCTGTTACACCGGAATTGATCTTAATTAGATCTGAAAGACCTGCCACAGCAGAATGGTCGCGGCGATTAAAATGAAAAACAGGAGAAATTACTGATCAAATTAATCATAATGTCGGGCTACAGCTGTAGGTCTGGTGTAATTTGCCACTCCAGTGGGTTACATCAGCCCAGGCAGGAAAAGGGGAGGCAGTACATACTGATCCGTGGCAATGGGAAGCTTAGGCCAGCCTATCAAATCTCTTATTCCAGCGAGTGTGCCCAGGCCCTCCTGACCCTGCTACGCCATCCTGTGGAGCCCCAGAATCCCTCTCTAATCTAATTAGTTTATTTTTTCATCACATTACATTATGTGCTCTTCCACTCAGAACTCTTAGGTTGTCTGGAAAAGTCTGGAATTTGCTTTTATCGTTTTCCAGGCATGGATAAGTGTGGAAAAAGTAAAGTTACATTTGCAAAAATCCTTGATTTTTTGTTGAATGATTTTGTTTCTTCCATTTTCTAATAGATAAAATCATCTGATGATGCTTTTTTAATAATTAATTAATAATCTTTTAATTATTTTTCATCCAGCCAAATCTGTATGAAAATTGTTCATGCAGATTTTCTTCTGAATACCAGTGAAGGCAGCCTGGTTTGAAAATCATGGGTTCAGTTTCTTAATGTACAAGTCTTGGGAGTTAAAGATCTTAAAATAGAGCTGATGTAAGTTGGTCCAGATGCTGCAGCAGTCACCCCATACCACCCTGAAAACATGAAGCCAATTGCAGCATTGGGTTTTTCATTATTTAGTTAGAGAACTTACAGATTATAAAGCTCATGTGCTTTTCAGGAAGGCTCAAAGTTTATCATCAAGCCCAAATGTCCAGGATTTTCTTTAAAAAGAATGCAGGAAAAAATAGACATTTCAGTCAGAAATGATGTGGAGATGTGTAATGAAAAATGTGGAGGAACCCTGAGCTGTGCTGTTCTTGTCATAGTTGTCTTGTCACCAGCATGTTGTGTGTTCACTAATAGCCTCTGACCTCGGTCCAGTGTCTGCCTGGCTGGTTTTCTGGGGGCCAGGCGGAGGTGGAGGCGTCCTGTCTTCCTCGTCTGTCAGACTCCTGCCGTCTGTCCCTCTCCTCCTCACAGTTGTCTCCTTGATCGCTGTCAGAGCGCCACACCAGGCCTGTCCACTCTCAATCCGCACACTCATAGGGGTAATTACAGCCTAGGGGCCTGCCTCCTATCCCCGTGCTCCACAATTTACCACCAAAGTGTCCACAGACATCTCTCTTCTTCCCCACTGCACCCCGACATCACAGTACCGCGGGGCCTCAACCCACAAGTGCTGCAATTACCTGAGTCTCTCCTCCATCCTTTTCTTTCTCCCAGCCCTCTTCCCGCTCCCCCCTCCCTCTCTGTCCTCTCCTTCCCGTGGCTCCCTCACTATTCCCCGGCAATCAGCCTTCATTAGAAGCCTCTGGTGAAAAGCCATCGTCACCAAGGTCAGCTGCTGCCAACTACAACAGCCTTTCAGAGGCCTGGCAGTGTGCACTCTCTATCTTTTCCTCACCTCTTTGCCATCTTCCTGCCCCGCCCTCAACCCCTCTTTCCCCTTGTTCCCTCCTCAAATCTCAGATCCATCTCTGCTACTTTTGTTTCCTGCTGCTTACCGTTAATATATCCCGTCTCCAATTTGCTCCAAATGTCTTTTTTTATGGGTGGTGGGTGTTTCTTCCATTGTAATAGCACGTGCGGTAAATGAGCCCCACGCGTCGATTCATTGATTTTCCAGCTCAACGCAGTGTTCATGTAGTTTAGCGAAACGGCCGCTGATTGTTCTGCTGGATATTAAATTGAAATTAAAATGATATGCTCAAATGTGGACGCTGCGGCTCACACTGCGGCATGTCAGCGGAAATGGAGTCACTTAAGCTGCTTGGGCGGGAGGAGTCCTGTCCGTCTGGTGTGAAACATCTGTAGTTGTAAAAAATAAAAAACGCAGGGCGTTGGCGCCCTGAACAGGTCACCAGTCCATCACACGGTTAGCATTTATACTTTAGAAAAAATTGTAGTTTGGAAAAGTTTATTTTGTTATCAAAGCATGAAGGAGTCCTAAAATGAAAAAGTAAATAAAAATTGTTTAAATTTTGGGGGGGGGGAGATGAATTTGATTTGTTAGGACTTGGAAAAGCTGAAGCAGAAATAAAGACATCCAAACATGCTAAGTATTATCCAGATTAACACCTGTTTTAAATCCAGACATTTCTCATAAATTTTGAATATATATGGATATATATGTATGCATGTATATCTGAGTAAAAGCAGCTGCGTTTTGCTGTGGCTGTGTGGTGTAGAGCATGAACAGGACCCCTCAGCTCAACTCTTATTAATGCACAGCAGATCTGGCTCTTAAGAAGGCAGAAAATTGCCTTACATAACAAGCGCTGCACAATTTAGAAATACAAATGTGCACTGTTGACTGAAGCAGAAAATAAGACTGTTGCCCATCAACAGCACCGCATTTCATATGAATAATTATAAAGCATGGGAGCTAGATGAGGAAAACAACCTGACCATGACAGCTCTACTACTTTTATTTACTTCAAATGAGGGATTAGGCAGGGAGAAAATCTACAGACTTAAGAAGCAACGATGAACCTTGAATTTCTAAATAAGAAGAAACTTAAATTTATCATATTTCATCGTTGTGGCAACTCTGAAGGCACTTTCACTTTTAAAATGGCTCCTACTTTGCACCTTCCACTTACTTTGTGGCTTTTCTGGGTTTGTTGGGCTTTCAGTCATCACACAGTTGATACTTCCTTCACTTTCTGAGGTCTGCGATTCTTACAGACCTGGCTCCATTACTCTGGAAATGGGCAGAGGGCTTCCAGCTCCGACACCCAGCAGAAAGGCAAAGCTCCCCCGATCAGCCCACATGCACACCGGGGGCAACTCGCATTAGACGCCCACATGGGAGCCCTCAGATGAAGCACCGAGCCAGGGCTCACCTAACAGTGGATAAGGAATAGGGTTTCTTTAATTATGAGGCAGGGCTGTGACATTGAGTTCCCCCCTTTCTCCTCCAGCAGCCTTTCAGACACCATCTAAGTGCTCCGCTCCGCTGAGGAGGCCAGTCCCCCCGCGGGGCGCGATTCCACTGCCTGTAATTTCTGATGCCCATTAGTGACCGCAAACAGAGCACCGGGCTCACACAAGGAATACAGCCGCGCTGCACCGCCACGCTGTAAAAAGACCCTTTTAATGCAATGTTGTTACATTATGCCCTCCTCGTAGACCAAGTCAAAAGTCCCATTTGTGGTCTCTGGAGGATATTATCAGAATTTCTTCTTCGTTGTGTCTTAGCTGGGCTAAACTGAGGTTGGATTTGGTATATATTCCTGCAATCTACAGAGGGCTATTTGATTTAAGAACTCGACCAAAGCTGTTTTATTTTGTTCACAGCATTTTCCTATTTCTGTCTTGTTAATATCTGATTATTGATTTTATTTCCCTCATTCCCTGTATGAAATACGGGGTCAAGAGACTCAAATAGAATATAGGATGAATGTTTTCTTAAACTGCATGCCTCAAATTGGGAAGTAATAAAATGCAGAGTTATCTTTATCTTGAGCTTTCAATGATTTATTTGCATCATTTGTTTTTCTTGGTGGATTGACAATAATATTGACTAGAACTGGGCACACACGTTTGAACTTATTGTGCTTTTTCTGTAATCCACACAATGTCAAAATTAAAGACATGATAATCATGTTAGAATATTGAAAAGTTCATCCATCTCAGTAACTGAATTGAAAAAGTGAAACAAATTAATTAAATAATTACACACAGACTGATGTTTTGAAGCCGTAATGTTAATTATGATGATTTTCTGCTGATAGTTAAAAACAGGTCCAGTTTAAAAACATCTTGCTGCTGATTTCAATGCACCAGTTTCACTCAGACACTATAATACTGCCACCACCATGCTTGAGCTCTGCTTGAGCTCTGCACAAAATTGTGCAGAGCTCTAATTAGTGCTGCACAATTTTGGAATACCTAACTGCAATATTTTTCTTACCTTGCAATGTTAAAACAATTACTTGAATAGTACCTCAAGTTATGCTGCTCTCCTAACATTTTATTGACATTTAACCTGCACTTCTTCTACCTTGTTTTGTGAATGCTACGAGTATAAATTTTATCTGTGTTTGAAAGTTGTTAGGTGCTTCATGATATTAAAAAGTCCTACGATTATATTAGTAAATATTGCGATGGCAACGTCACTATGTGTCTTATGTTCTTTCTTTTTCATTGGTGTCCAGTATGAAAATCTGCTGTTTTGAGATTCTGTCTACGTGGCTAAATACTACATTATCATGAAAATGCAAGTTCATAACACGTAAAATATATTCGCCAACAATCATTGCAGTCCAAACACTCCTTTGTGATGTTTTGATGACGGTATATTTGCGATACATTATGCAGACTTGATGTTTGAAATTGTCACTTTGACTCCTTTGGTTATTGTGGCCAGAAGGCGTTTGGTTTGTTTTTGTGGGAAGCTACAGACTTACGAAAAGAATCCTTTCTGTTAAATTTAAGTTTTGCCAAATACCCAGCCAGAATTAAAACCAGAAGTTTGTTAAAAAGAGCGTGCTTGAGGTACAACTAAGGAACGTTTAACTCAATGAAAGTGGGAATGTGTGCACATACTTTTTCAAAATCTCTGAAGCTGTTTTAAAATTGTTCCACTTCGGGGGGAAAAAAAGTTAACATACATCACTAAAAGACAAAAATAGTACGACTTTCATTACCATGAGGTGTGTGTGTGAAAACTTTTCACTGTACATGGCATTATGCTGATTTAGCTTGAGGTGTATTTTTGGAGATAAAGAGAGAGACAGTGAAGCAGAGAACCACAGGAGGAGGGAAGAGAGTGTGGTGGATTTATCGATCAAGGGTGACCACATCTTAGCCACAGAGCCCCTCTCTCGTGATTAATCTTCGAGCTTAGAGTCGGCCAATGACACATGACAGGCCTCCTCCTCAAACTCCACCATTTCTCTTCATTACTGGCTATATTTTTGGACACCACAGAGGGGAGTAATCATTTACCTTTATTGTGTTTATAAAGCTGCGGCATGGATGACCCTTCCTATATTGAATTGAGGACATCAAAAGATCACTGGACATTGATTAGAAGGATATTAAAGTCATTCAAATGCTATATTTATATGTCAAACAGCAGCAGAGTGAGAAGGGACGCCATTTCCACCCAAATCAAAAGAAATGGAATGTAATCAGCCTGGTTGAAAGAAGACATACTGGGCACAAAGGCTGAAAAATGTTAATACACCTCATATTTTAACCACAGTGTGATCTCAAGACTCATTTTCTCACTGTGACTATAAACATAGCCTTGTAGCTACTTTATAATCATAGCCGGAGCAGTAGTAAATTTACTGCTACAGTGGTTCCTGCCATGATTTCCAACCCAGCGCCAATGTAGTACAGAAATAACTGCACCAGATATGTCACTTCATGAGGCTGAAATGGTCAGCACTTTCCTGTGGATACTTAATCACCAAGTAGTTTCAGATTTAATACATCTGGAAACAGCTAAACATTATAGATCATTCCCCAGTAGGAGAATAGTGTGGTATGTTTCATATTTTTACCTGCAATGTTCCCTAACCATAGGAAATGTGCTGCAGGATGTGATTGATGACAAAGGACTCACTCTGAACCAGTGTTCCTTTACAATTATCAACAAATGGGCCGGAGCTGATTTTATGTAATGATTAAAGCTCCGGTTAATTTCGCATGAAGGTAATGAGTGGGGAGATTGACGACCACTGTCCTGCACTCCATCATCCCTTTATAGTTAGTTTAAACGTTTTCACGACTCCTCTCCTCCTTCATTTGCATTTTACCTCATTAGACACGGCCATTTCTGAGACTGACCGCCACGGCCATTTCCTGGAGTTAATGCATTTTATTTGATTAGCCAAACCTCCCTCTGTTAACTAGCTGTCATTCTGGAGTTTTCATATGACATCACTCCAATAACACCCGACATGCCAGCTCAGCCCCCTCCACTTCCACACCACATCCCTCTCCGCTGCCTTAAGCAATTACAACCTCCAACTGTCGCCCGACGCAGCGTTATTGTATTCTGCCGGGTGTTATCTGCCCCAGTTGTTCCATCTGTCTTTCACTTCTCTGTGTTTTTCCTCCAGAATGGCTCTTTTTGGGTTTTATTTTCTCACAGCGGCCGGAGCTGAGGCCCACCGGTGAGCAATAGTCAGAGCTCGCGGGGTTCGGAGTGCACAACTTCAGTGTGAAGCCCCGCCAACCAGGGGACCAGAGGTGTTTTGGAGGGCCTAATGGCATTTTGATGTTCATAAGCACAGCGGACGTGAGGAGAGGAAGGCGGTTAGGGGTGTGTGTGTGTGTGTGTGTGTGTGTGCTGGGTGGAGTGGAGGGGATCGGGGGGTTTAGAGAAGGAGAGTCAGTAGAGGACTGTCAGCAGAGGACTAGCAGAGTTCTGACAGACAGAGAACGTGTTTTCTCATGTCACAGCTGATTACATTCACTCTGGAGTGGGAAAGAGCAGGGAGGAGACAGGGATGGTGGGCCGGGATGGGTTTGGGAAAGCTTCCATGTTGTTCCAGATGAAGGACATTCCTCCTAAGGAGCAACAAGAGTGGTACTGCCTGTTAATTTGATGTGTTGGGTCTAGTTTGACACAGTTTTAATGATTAAAGTCTATACATTTTACATTCCTCGGAAACCAAAGATGTCCAGTTCCATCCAAAAACATGCTGGTTTGCATTGCCAAAGTTTACATGTGTATATAAGAGCAGGACTGCTCTTATATTTTCATATAAATATGGCAAGTTTTTTTTCTTGCCTTATTGTTCAATAACTATTGATGTCAGGAGCAGAGGCAATCACGCTGAGTGAACTGTCAGACAGGGTCTTGCAGATTATATCTAGATACATCTTTATTATTTTAAAAGAAAATTGTAACAGAATTTAAAGTTTAGCGCTTTTAATAGTGATTACTGCAGTTAATGTGGCTAGCATTATAAGAAATACTCTTGTGACTGTTAGCAGGATTTCCTAAATCCTGAAGAATTTCCAAACCTAGCATGTTTCACAATCGATTTTAATTAAAAATCAGTTGTGGAACTGATCTTCTAATCAATATTGGTTGATCGATACAACTTAGTTGCACTCAAAGTTGTACTCTCTAGTACAAGTCTCTGTAGAGCCTTCTCGTTATCTGCTGGAAATCTTGTTCTCTCACATATCTTGAATATATCGGGATACATAGAAAAACCTGAAATCTAGCTTTCTTTCAGTTAACTTATTTCATCTCTGTGCTTCCACTAACCACATTTTAAACACCTCACTGTAACTGAAACAATTTTTTCTTCCCTCAGGAATCACTTCCACACTGAAGCATGTTTCTGTTGGTGCAGCCACTAGTTATTATTAAGGTATATTGACTAATCCGACAATCAGATTTATGAGTCTTTGACCCACCGATCAAACTAAAATTAACCTCATTTAAGTTTCTAGCCAATTTTTCAGTCCAGCCTCTATTTCTTTACACAAAAGGACAAAATGTCATCGATGTATTCTGCAATTGTCTGTGATCTTAACAGGAATTGTCCAGAGAGGTCTGAACAGCCAAAAATCCTCTTCACGGCCTTTTCACAGTGAATGAAAAGAAACACAATCGTTAACATGCAGGCTCCACAAACTGGAAGATCGCTGTTTATCTCCTCCAACACATGCAATCAGAACAAATACAAGCCCAACTCTGTCATTTTGTGCCTCCTGCCGAGGCGTTGAGAGGAGTCACCGTGGTGGAAAATCACCTGTTTAGGTGTTGAGCACAGCCTTGCCTCTCCTTATTCCTGGCTCTCCTCCTAACCGCCGTCCATATTACGCTGCGCCAGAGATGAAGCAACGAATCCTGCTCTCTTTTCACCAAGATTTACCAGAATAACAGAGCACCTGGAAGGGCTATCATTGAATGAAACGTGATGATAATATTTCAAATCAATCTGAAGGCTTTTCCAACAACCTATCACTCATGTAATGACACAGAGAAAAGCAGATTTTCAGGGGGACTCTGGCTGTGCTCGCCTGAGCAGATCACATTATCAGTGTGTTGATATGTGGCCTCTGTTTAACTCTGCCTAACTGAGCGTGTTGGCTTTCCTTCCTCTGTCACAACATTTACAGTCCAGTGTTCTCACCAACATAGCTCCTTTAGTCGCTAACCAGCAGTTTTAATTTATGTTTAGAAAAGAGGAGAAAATACTGAGTTTCATGTGATCACTCCTTGGAAAGCTTCTCAGCATGTTGCTCTGTAGGAAAAGGATATTTATCTGTTTCAGTCAATTCAGAATTTAAATGAGGAGATGCTGTCATGATTACAGTGTAGGAGTTCAATGCTTTACCATAATCAATACCACGTATATTCTAAAAATCAGGTAACTTTAAAGTGCATTAAAATAAGACCAGGTGTCACACGAATTGTTTATGCATTACCACACTAACCATAGACGTTTTGGATGTTGCAGTACAGAATTTGTGGTTGTTAGGGACCAGAACCGCCTGCAGGTAGCTGAAATTAATAAATACATTATATCCCTAAAATTACTTAGAGCTGACTGTTTTAATAGTTTAAGCACCAAATAATATCAATGTGTTAGTTTTGATGCAACTTCATAATTTAGCTTGTGATTTTTTGTGTGGTTTCAGTTCAGTGGGAAAAAATTATCTGTGATAAACTTGGAGCTTTGCTTTGAACATCAATGTCTGGTGTTTCTGCTTTTGAACCCCAGTAAGATGAGTTATTAACAGTTTACCATAGTTTTACTTTCTGCACAGAAAACAGAATGACTCAGATTTGAGGGTTTTTTTTCTCAACATTCGAGATGTTCTTGGTTCCCGAAGGGCGTCCACTGAAACACATAAAAGACAATCTTGCGATTATTGAGGAAAAACTGGATGACTTTCAGACGAGAGGAGGCAATATCAATCACGGCCAATTTGAGGCCACCAACATGAAATATGATTTCATAAGACAAATGCAGTGTCATTCTTAATGTGCTTAACCTTTACTGTCAATGAAAAAGTATTGATCGCTCTGTGGCATTTTTTCATCATTTGATTTCAGAAAGTGTAATAATATATGGTGGTGGGATAAAATAAAAAAAAAAAATGGCATCTGTATCTTTGAAGAAAGCTGATTTCTCAGCAGAATGCAGAGAGTTTGGAAAAGCTGGAACCATGTTTGGACTTTTCAGTCATCCCAGTTAAGTTAAGTAGGCAACCAGTACGAGCAGCAAGCCGGAAAGCAGTGGTTTTCTTTATTCTATTGAGTAATCGGGAGGTCTGCTTTCTCTTCTCAGTCTTTGATCTACTTACTCAGCCTAATAAGGCTTCGCTCCACTGCGGTACAACCAAATCAGCAGTGCATTTTCAGCCCCCTAATAAGTGGTTAGCTTGATTTATATGGGCAATCTGAGCAATGTGGCGGGCTCTACAGCCTCTTCTCAATGCAAGAAGTCTCTTTCCGCCACCACAGGCCAAACCAGATGAGTCCATTACAGCAATGTGCAGATGGTCATTTTAACCTTCCTCTGCCTCAACAGTATCACTCTGTTAGAGTCTTATGAAGTAGGAGGATTTCTTAGTCGAAGTTTATTGAAGCGACAGACGATACAGTGATGCATAGCCTTGCTGCCTGGCTCTATTGTGAGAGCAGCAAGCGGGTGGGCCATTGCTGCGTGTCGAAGGACTAGACTCGGCCCGTGGGGAGCCCCAGAGGCCAGAGAAAGCACTTAGAGTGGTAAAATGGCCACTTATTCACAGCCTCCCTCCAGTTTTCACTGCTCCTCCCTACCCTGGAGCCTCCCACTGGGTCCAGGAGCACCAACCTCTGGGAAACATTTGATAAACTGCGTGGCCCTCTCTGCTGGACCTTGTAGCAGTTCGCTTATTCTGTCCTGGGCAGCAAAACAGAAGTATGAAGCTGGTTTGCTAACCTCCTCGGGAACTTGTATTGTAGTCTAAATATGTGATAAAAAAGAGCAGATGTTTTTCTGATAAATGATGTTTTTGCCCTCTGCAGCTGAACCCCCTGGCTAGCCAGGCAGCGGTGGCGGCAGCAGCTGCCATGGGGTCCATCGCTGGCTCTCAGGTGTTCGGCAACACCCTGTCAAACCTGCAAGGAGCCACCGGGCAGCTTGTCACAAACGCACAAGGACAGGTAAGTGTAATACACAATGATTATAGAGTCGTGCAAAAATATGCCCCTGAACTTCTGCACATTTTTTAATTAAAAAAATCCAAAGCCTTGTTGTATTTTATTGGTCTTTTATTGAAATGAGTCATTTAAAGAAGTGAGTAATTGCAAAGCGGATGAAAAATGTTGAATTTTTATTGAAGTTGCTTTTAAGCCAGGGTGTCCAAAGTGCAGCACAGGGACTTTTTGTAGCCTTAGGGCTGGTTTTGTGTGATTCCCAAATGCAATTCAAAGATGATAAATAACCAAGATTTTATAATAAGTAGAACCATGTTTATCCAGACACTTTTACTGAAAAGCCAACTTTGCTGCACCCAAATCAGTTTCATCTAATTTATTAAACTTGGCGAAGCATTTTGAACAAAATTCACCCAAATAATTTTCTTATACAAAAGATAAATTTCTTAAATCTAGCCTTGACTCCTGAGTTGTGAACATCTGTAGCTCTTCCAGAGTTAGCACAGGCCTCTTGGCTGCTTTTCTCTTTGAAGCCTGGCCTGTCAGTTACATTTTCTTGGTTTTTATTGTTTTGTTTTTTTTTTAAAAACTTGTCAATTCCTTTATATGTTTCACAATTTTGTAATTGTCAAAATTCACAATAAAATGCACAAATCCTCACTTTTTCTTTTTGCTCTAAAGCATAGTTTTGAGTTCATTGAAAATTTTCCGCAAAAATAGTGAAAAACATTGGGTTCAAGTGATGCTAACTCCCACCTGCAGATGGCAGTATTTCTCAAATTCAAGCTGTGATCAATATGGTAATCAAAAATGAATCTGCCTAAATTCTTTAAAAATAAAAATCTTTGTCTGACCAGTCTGTCAGTTTCTTTCTTTTCTTATCAGTTTTTTTTCTATATGTAGATTTTGGAAGGGCTTCAATGAGGGGAAAAAAAATAAAAGTAGCACCAAAAAATCAGTGATTTTTATTGTAAAGAAAAAAACAATTACAAGAAAAATTCAGAATCCAGGAGGAAATGATTAGTGTTCCTTATATACATCTGACTTCTAGGTACCAAATAATGCACAGTTGGATTGATGTCCAGGTAAAATGACTTGAATACAAATACAAGCTGACCTTTCACACTTTTATTTGTAAAAAAAAAATACAATAAAGTCATGTATCTTTTTCCTTCCTTTGCGTTAGAATGTCGCTTAAAATCCCAATAAAATATTTTTTGTAACGTGAAAAAGTTCAGTTTTACAAGGAAATGTAAATACTTCTTAAATAAAACAGTTAAAGCACTTTATTACCGTCCAGCTCAACATGAGCCATCCGTACTGTATTCCTGATCTTTCCTCATTGATTTCTCGCGGCGAGTCTCTGTGCTGCCTTGAAGCTGTTTGTCCACAGTCCGGCTGCCACCTCTCCATATATTAAGCATTTTGGGAATAAACAAACCCTTCCCTCTCTTAACCGCATGCGCCTGTCGGAGTAAAACGCTGACCTTGTCATATTTAAGGGTGGCTGCAAAATTGTTCCATCAGTAGCCAGAGGCTTGAACGATGATGCTTGTCATTGTTCGGCTCTATCTAATGAATCATCTTATCTCAGGTGCACAGTGCTCACATTAAAGCGGGACTGTGTGGACATTGTGCCCTTTTATGCCACTTTCTGTTATTTATAATAACCGCTGCTTTATTGTGTTACACTTGCACTGTCCTCATCATGTCGACTTTGCAAAAACAAAACGACACTAATCCAGCTTGAGACGTTTTAGAGTGACAAAAAAACATGTAAGCTGATTGTTTTTAAATCAGACCTTTCGGGGCTGCGTTCACTGGTTTGACCTTGTAGGGAAGTATTGTCCGAGAAGGAGAGCTTGATCCTAAACATGGCTAATGAGACAGTATGGACTTCTCTGGCTCACAAGGTGCCTGGAGCGCTGGGAACAGATCACTGAGGATATGGACTTGACGGCATGCTCTGTGCTTTTGTAGCGTCTTGGTGGCTGACACTTCCTGACATAATCAGGTCACAGAGATGGTCAAAGCCCTGGGGTACAGCCTTTGCTCCCCACCTCATTATTCCACTGCATTATTCAGACCGAGGACTCTGAAATATCCACTCCCCTATCAGAAGGTCCTGTCCCTCCCTTCCCCTGAATGCAGGACACTATACACAACTCACATAAGGCACATTAAGGTTTGTACATTCTTTCGGGGTCTTTTTCTATTCATTCAAGGTGTAGTTTGATTACAATTCATGGGGCCATCTCTCTCATCCTTGCGCTCCACGTGTAAACAATCACTTTTCCTTGAATCTGAACCATGGTGTGTCGTCTTTGTTCACTTAATTTCCTCTACTGTGCTGTCAAAAGGCCTTTTCATAAGCAAGAGCTTTGAGAACCTTGAAAAGTGTCAAGACTGATGGGCCTTTGGAGTTTAGTTTTTAAACCTTAATTATATTGGCTCGAGTTTTTTTTTTTTTTTATTCTCCAAGGAAAATCAATGAGGCTCTTTTATCCTCGCAGCCTCTACAACAGTGATTAAGACTGCAGATAAAAGCCACAATTATTAAGTCACTCTCACTCTAAAGATACTTTTTTCTTTTTTACAAATCACAATTTTTTTCCCTCTTCTTTGCAATGTAAAATCTTTCTTTTCCTTCAGGTTTTGCATGCAATTAATTCTGTATTTGCAGAAGAGACACTGAAGGCTATTTCCTCTCTAAACTGAGCAAAACCAGGTGAAACAACTTTAACCCTCCATGTCTCAGCTTTGTGCATGAATATCTTCTCTTGTTCATGCTCTGCGACCTGTAGTCAGGTTTGGGGCAGTTAATTCTACTAATGTTGAAAGCAACACACTCACAGATTGACTCACACAACAGGTGAAGTTGAACTCCAACACAAGGCGATCTGGAGCCTCCAGCCGTTAGATCAACTGTAACCGATGAACAGATGTTGACCTTTTTTATCCTGCTGCAGACATCAATCTCTAGGTTGTTTACAAGTTAACTGATTACTGTTTTCATCCCCTGGTGAGAGTTTGTGAACATTAACTTGCAAGTCTCCACACAGACATTTAATTGAAGTTATTTCTAAGCTAGGGGTGTCCAACATTTGGCCCGGGGGCCATTTGTGGTCCTCGGTCTGTTTTTGTGTTCCCCAACTGCAATTCAAAATTGAAATAAATTTGGCAAACTAATTTTCTTAGGTTGGACATTTTTCAGTAAAACACAAAATATTCAGCTCCATCCATCCATCCATCCATCCATCCATCCATCCATCCATCCATCCATCCATCCATCCATCCATTCATCAATCTTTCCATCCATCCATCCATTCATTCATTCATCAATCTTTCCATCCATCCATCCATCCATCCATCCATCCATCCATCCATCCATTCATCAATCTTTCCATTCATCCATCCATGCATCCAGTTATGCATCCATCCATCCATCCAACCATCCATCCATCCATCCATCCATCCATCCATCCAACCATCCATCCATCCATTCATCTATCTATCCATCCATCCACCCATCTGTCCATCCATCTACCTGTCCTCATTCATTCATTCATTCATTCATTCATTCATTCATTCATTCATTCATTCATTCATTCATTCATTCATTCAACCATCTATTCATCAATCTTTCCATTCATCCATCTGTCCATCTATCCATTCATCTATCTATCCATCCATCCACCCATCTGTCCATCCATCTACCTGCCCTCATTCATTCATTCATTCATTCATTCATTCATTCAACCATCTATTCATCAATCTTTCCATTCATCCATCTGTCCATCTATCCATTCATCCATCCATCCATCCTCTGGAAGTTTTTGATATTTTTGCATCTTAAACACTGATCACTACAGAAACATCGTCGGTAAATTCAAAATGAATTTCTGTCTTTCACTGTAAAAAAAATTTGGCTAACAATGTGAAATGGAAATTCGACAAAGTATGTAAAATTATGAGAATTTGACCACACTGTTGTAATTAAAATGCTCTCCATGGCCATGTTCTGAATAAAACAAGTGCAGCTCAGGTTCTCAAGGTTTTTATTTAAAAAAAAATAATTCACATTTTAGATTTTTAACCATCTAAAATTACCAAAAGGAGAGTAAGAATCAGGAAGCACTCCCTCTTCGATGCATTCCTGAGAGGCAGCTGTTTTATTTTTTAATTTGCTCAGAATTTGAGAGCAGACCTAAGCTTAAAATGGCAGTGAGAACTTGTGTGTTGACTTTCCAAATATTTTTTCCCCTCTTGGGTCCCAATTCACCGCATGAACAGTGGAGGAGAGAAAATGGGCAGAGATATTGCCTGGCGACCATGGCTAAAGACACAGATTGCCCCGGCTGGAGAGATGAGATGACATTTCTCTGGAAACAAGAGCAGCATAATCTTAATGAGTTCTGCTGGATGGAGAGAGGCACGTCTCTCACACATGCCATCCTATGAGCCGGAGCCGAGGCAAACACAGGAAGTGAAAAAACAGGCAAAAACACAGACGATAAGTAAGGAGATTTACTTAGCAAAGAATGAGAGAGAGGTCCTGGAGGCTGCTTATTTATGAAATAGTTGTGTGAGGAAATTGCTGCATAAGAAACCCACAATCAGGTGTTTGGAGATGGAAATTACTCCATGCCTTTATCAAATTCCCTGAAGAGAGTTTCCTGCTGGTTGCCAAAGTGTACTTCAGATTTAGAATAAGAACATGTAAAAGAGAGAAATGGCCTCTTAGCATAATATCGCTTGGTGGGTTAGGGTGAGCTGTTCATCCTACCCCTCGTGCTGCCCTTTCCCCCGTCCCTTTGCACTTTATTCAGGTGGGCGATAAAAAATCCTTTCATTTCTTTTTTGTATAAAAATAATCTGTCTCAAGTCCTGCAGCTCTAAGCAAACATATTTTATGCTTGTCAAGGAGAGTAGAAATCTCAAACGTACTATAATCACTGATGAATCTAACATCTTTCTAATTTTTTCAGCTTGTCTGAGAAAACAAAAGAGCATCTTAATCCTCAGATATACTTGAAGTATTCATTCTGACAAAACAAAGTTTATATCATTTAGTAGATTAGTTTTGGCAGCATAAAACATGAGACATTACAGTGTTTAAATGTTTTTGTTCACATCATAATGTATCATTTTAAACAATACAACTGTGCTTTTTTGCTTACGGGTATTTTCAAACTGTTGATTTCTTTTACATTTTAGTAATTCCATCTTTTACTTGAAGTACAAGGCTTTTGTATGCTAATATTTTCGAAATCATTTTGCTAAAGGTTTGACCCAATTTGGAGGCTTTGTTGGAAAACTGCATTAAAACTCAGGCAACAACGACAAGTTTTTATCGTCTGCAGCAAACATTTGATGTAAGATGGTTGTGTTACAAACCAGTGGTGATTATTTATACAATGAGAAAGATAGCAATAAAACATAAATCTAAAAAGAAGAAGCATATGACAAATGGGAATATTTTTCAAGAGCATTACTTGTGTTGGTGGGGTTATAATTGCTATGACACGCAGTTAGTTATCAATAGTGCAACAAAATATCATGAGAAACATTTCATATGGCGCACCACTAGTCTCAAAATTAAGTGAAAAGTAAGCCATTATGTAAGAAAGTCATAAAGCTATTTTAAAAAATTCACAAAACTATAAAATTTAATCCACAAATGTCTTTAAAAGTCTTAACTTGCAGAAACAATGAGCTGAAGACCGCCTTCCTAACAAACTCTGACAGGTCCCTCCTCTTAGAAATCCAACCTAACTGGAGCAGGGTGACGCCGCCATAAAACATCCGTGTGGATATTCAGATGTAGGGGCCTCGGCGCGTTTGGGACGAGCACAGAGCTGTCAGGTTCCCGCTCCTTTATTATGCTTATAGAACAACCACTTAGTCCAATGATGATGAATAATTGAGCGGAACAAGTTCTGTGCCACAGTGGCATTGCAAAGTGGGATCAGTGGGACTCCGGAGACACGGGCGTCAGGCGGGGCAATAAAATATGCTAAGTGGCAGGAGCGCATTACAGGGAGTTTGTAAAGCCGGAGCAGAAAGAGGGAGAGAGAGAGATAAATTATCTGTTCCCTAATGCGAAGCAACATAAGCAAATGAGCCGTGGCAGGGATGAATTACACATCATCGGCCCACCTTTCTTGCGCAGATCCCTCCCTATTATGTCAAAGACACGAGAGGAGGAAGAGGAGGTGGAGAGGGGCCAGACTCTGTGTGCTGGCAGAGAGCCTTGAACTGAAAGAGAACGAGTCCAAGACTTTGCAATTTTTTAGCACAAGCAGCTTTCGCCTTGTTTCCAAACAACAGAATTTAAAACGACGGCGCCTCGTCCGTGTGGAGCAGCTCTCTGGCGTAATGAGGCGTGGTGGAGGAGCGCTGCCAGCAGGGGGGCCCGGGTGACGGCCGCTGCCCAGAACCAGTCCCCAGATGACATTAACCTTCATCATAGTGAAGAGGCGCTAAGTCCCCCCTAAAGCGCCACTCCCGGCTACACTCTGGCAGCTCTGAGAGCTAAAACGTTGCAGTGACACTCTGCCACCCCCTTTGATCTGCCCTTCCTGATTACAGCCACTGAAGAGAGGAGAGGAGAGCGTCGGGCGGGGAGGGGGCTCAAGTACCCCTGGGACCCTGAGAGTTGGATTAGAGACACGAGGTCCTGTCTCTCTCTTCTTCTCTCCCTCTTATTGTTTCTTTGCACTTGTTCCTGGGCGAAAACGGGGGTCTGTGTTTCTCAGCAGCCTCACTCCAGAAACAGACAGACACTTCAACACACACACACACACTCTCAAACACACACATCCTTGCTGATGTCAGCCTGGAGATGGATAATACAGTCAGTGGTGTGCACCATCACACACACAGGTATTCAGCGCTGACCTTTGCGGTGCGCTCCCAGCAGTCTGCTTTGGCTTCACTTGCTCCAGCCTGTAAAACCACATCAGTGACAGATGATCAGCGGACACTTCTGCATCTTTCTCTCTCCGAGTCCCACTGCTCTGAACCAATGTGCTCTGATTAGCCTCATTAAATGCTTTAAATGTCCGACTCATTTCTGATTTAAAAAAAAAATCATTTTCTTTGATACCTCCAGTAGCGTTTAGCCTCTCTGATCTTTCTGTTTTTTTTAAAACCACCCAGCTGATTTTGTCTCCGCTCTGCCCCCCTTTGTAGATAATTGGAACAATCCCACTGATGCCCAACTCTGCAGGGCCCTCCAGCCAATCAGGGGGTGGCAACCCAGCACTGCAGGTACAGCCAATTACGCCTCAGCTTCTGACCAACGCTCAAGGCCAGATCATCGCCACGGTGATCGGCAATCAGATCCTGCCTGTCATCAACACCCAGGGAATCACGCTGTCACCAATCAAGCCCGGACAGCAGGTAACATACACACTCCTGTAGGAACACGCTAACACACATGTGAAGGCGGCTCGCCTGCAGAGTAGCCAGTTACGCTCCTAAACTCCCAAAACTGATCAAGGACCGGCTTTAAAACTGTGGAATGAGCAACACCTAGTGGAGTTTTTTGTTTATTCATGATTCTGGCCTGATTTTAAAAGTGCTGTTCCTTGCAAAAACTTTCATTCATTCATTCATTTCATACACTGCAAAAACACAAAGTCTTACAAAGTATTTTTTTGTGTAGTTTCAACTTCAAACATCTTAATACACTTGAAATAAGACAAGACTAACTTCCATGTAATTTTTAGAAAGTTAAGAGCTTGTTTTAAGTCAATAATTCCTTAATATTGATGAAAAAGTATTAGTTATTAGTGACATATTCTGCCAGTAGAACTAATGTGTCTTCATCAATATTAAGGAATTATAAACAAGCTCCCAAATCTTGCTGAAAAGTTAGTTTAATATTATTTCAATGTACTAAGATATTTACTCTAGAAACTAGAAGATATCCTACCAGAGTTCTCAGTCATTTTGTTCATGTCACATTGTGCATAGATTAGCATTTTGTCCACAGTCAGTAGATGATAGAAATTCTCATTTTGTTGTGCCATCAATACATTTTTTGGTGATTGTTTCAAGTTTATTTAAAAAAAAACAAAAAAACTGGAGATTACATATTAACATTTACATGTAAATTTTAATTGCACAAAAAAAACTCTTCATAAAGGAGAAAATGAGATAAACAGTTGTTTGCAATTTGTTCAGTAATTCTGACTTTAAGTTGATAAGTAAGTTGAATAGCACCAAAAATAGAGTTGCATGCAGTTGAGCTACGCTAAGCTAAACAGGCTAATCACGAGCCAATAAAAATTAGGCTGTCCTAAGCCACTGTATCAAACAAATCAACTAAATAGTTTTTGCAGACACGTGTGTTGTGTTTGGGTAAATAAATTGTTTTGTTATTCATTGTTCACTCTAATCTATTCCAACGTTTTTTTCCCAAATCTTCTTTCTCCATTTAGATTTTATTTTACAATTTAGCCAGTGTTTTTTCCACATAAAAATTGTCTAAACAATTAGTTGACATGCATAATTCCAACAACCAAATAGATTGTGGTGTCACTAAAATAAAGCTGAGCAGAAAGTTTTTCTTCAAACAGGGGACAGGAAGCTGTAAAAGTTTGAAAAAAACAAAAAATAAAATAACATCAACAAAGTAAAAGAAGTCCACAATATTTTTTACAGTGGATTCCTTCAGTGACATTTTAAAATTGGAGGGGAAGTTGAGCTCTAATCACAAATTAGATTTTTATTTGGAGAGATTTTGAAAACAGCGTATCAGAATTATGTGCTATTTGGCGAAGTTTGTGGTTTTAATGTAATAAAATGTGAAAATAACCATTTTGCAGGGAATTGTATTCTTTACTTACGCTCTTATTTGCATCATTTCACCTATAAAAATGTTTTTTGGTGGAAAAAAAAAGCGTGCTTGCCTTTTTCAACTTGTGTCTGTGCATATTTGTCAGTAAAATATTTGTGGAGTCTCACTGAAACTTATAAAACTCTGCAGACTTCCCCCCCCAAAAAAAAAAACTAAAGGGTAAAAACACTTTTCATCACCTCAGTTAAAGCTCAAACCTTCCTGCCTATGTTTTCCATCTCTCTTCTCCCTCAGAAATACTCTAAAACCTCCTGGTTTTGTCCTCTTTGACCCAAACAACTATTTTTTTATTGTTTTATGCAGGCTGCATGAAGCACTTGCAGTTTTGTGCTTTTGAAGACCTTCCCCTCCCAACTTTTCAATCTATATGCTGCATAAGATGCACGCCCGCTGATGCATGGATGCTAGAAATGTTATTGACTTGATAATGAAGATGTCAGAGCAGAATTACAGGGTAAAGGTTCACATTGAAGGCCTCTGCAGTGCAGAATGGATGAACTCTTTCTGAAGATGGACACCTAATTGTGGCACCCGAAACGGCGGATCATACTCTTGAATGAATTAATGCATTTGTAATAATGTTTATGCTCGTGTCTGCACTTCAAAGCCGACGTGTACACATTGTTCCACGGGCATAATTTACGGTTGTCAGAGCCTACAGTCTAGAATATTTCCAGTGAAGCTAGATAATTCTCCGAGCCTGTCAACAGTCCTGACAGTGTGTGCATCGCTGCTGACACCCCTCCACCACCACCACCATCCAAACAAACACATGCCACAGAGAAAAT
Source organism: Poecilia mexicana (assembly GCF_051168715.1). Lineage (NCBI taxonomy): Eukaryota > Metazoa > Chordata > Actinopteri > Cyprinodontiformes > Poeciliidae > Poecilia > Poecilia mexicana. Next base: position 15,909,872 of record NW_028263389.1, read on the forward strand.
AATTAATGGCAAAAGAGGAGAAGAGAAACCAGCCCAGTTTATGGTTTAGACAGATTTTTCTTTTCTTTTTTTTCTTTTTTTTGCTTCTAAAGTAAAGACATGCCGTCTTGATCTTGTAAAAGCAACTCAAATGTGCATAAAACATGAAAATACATCAGTTTTTGCCATCAGTGCACATAGCTGGCATTTCATGAATTATGTTTCATACGAGGATTGCTGCGTCCAGACGTTTTCTACCCACATTCAGGCTCCTGTTACAGGCGTCACCACAAGTCTGATGAGAAACAAACAAGATTAATTGTCAAGTGCTTCTTTTCCTATTTCTTCAAATGGCTTTTCTCTGTAGAGAAAAGTGATTAAAAAGCACAACACAGATATAAATACTCACAGCAATAACCCAGCAGAACTACATTCATCATCATCATCATCAAGTACAGGGTAACGCTCATTATATTCACCATCTAAGTGGCTAATTTAGCTCCATAATGGCATTATTATTGTAAATTGTTATTACGACGATGATCGTTAACAGGAGTAATGTTTATCTGCACCACAAGCTGCCGACACATCACGTTGTGTTTGTGTGTCCAGCTGCCTCAGGCTCAGCAGGGTCAGACGGGCCCTGCGTCGTCTCAAGCCAACCTGCTCCACATGCCCCACAGACAGAGTCCTCTGCACCAGGCCTCTTCCTCCTCCTCCACCTCCTCATCTTCCTCGGCTCTCAGCGTGGGGCAGCTGGTCAGCAGTAAGTGTCCAACGCAACTCGCAGAGAAGCAAGGTTTTTAACACCAGCTCACCATAGTTACATCATCAGTACTTTAAACTAAATGTTTGTGGCAAAATATGTTTATACTGTAACCGTGAGTAAGTTTTATCTGAATTTTTGGTGTTAAAACAACAAAAAAGTAGATCACTGGCAGTGAAACTTTGACAAATAAAAATCTGAAAAGTGTGGAGTGCATTTTTAGTTAGTCCTATGGGTCAGTACTCAAGCTCAGATTGGATAGGGAGCGTCTGTGAACATCAGTTTTTAAGTCTTGACCTTGGCTCTATTAAAGTTTTGACTTAATAGTGCTGTTTTTTATCAACTAAGTTTAAATGTTTGAAGTTTTATTTTTTTAAGCCTTATGTTGCTCAGTCAAGTGAACACGATTTTTAATGTCTCACTCCCCTACTTCACCAGTAGATGGCAGTATTAGCTATTCGGTGTTCCTTTAAAGCTACTTTGTACCTTAAGCTTTACAATGTTTATTTTTCTTCACTCAGTTTGCTTTAATTGAAAACTATCTGGATGAAAATAATATTTTCAAATTGAGTACATTTATTTTAAATTTCCTTACCTAAATTTCCTAGTTGCCATCATTGCAGACAGGACTTAAGAATTTGTTGCTCTGACAATAGAGATATCTTAAAATAAGAGCTCATTTATTGCTGATGAGGTGATTTACTTGTCATTTTCCCAGCATTGTGAAATATGAAAAATAATAATTCAATCCACTTGTAAGGGAGTGAGATGGTCCCCCAAATCTAAAAAGACTGTATTCAGAACAAAACATAAATATAATGTAAAATGACAATGTTTGTAATCCCTCTAAATCCTTGAAGGTGATCTAACGTTATAGACGCTCTGTGCAGACAGCTTTTGAATGATTGCTTTATTTCTTCCTGTTGACTGTCATTTCTATGGTTTATTAAACTATCCAAAGTGGCGTTTGTTATGTACGATGAACATAAGTTTCATTCTCCTGATGCGTTGGCCTTTGGCAGGGGCTTATAAATCACTGGGGCTCAGCCTGTCAGCAGGCAGCTACTGCCTTTAAAAACTCGGTTTTATTCAGATAAATGTTATTTGTCAGAGTCGATTCTCCTAAACTCCATGTAAACTCATTTCAAAGGCCGCCATAGTTCCACTGAATTTAATAAAAAAAAAAAAAAAAGTCGCCATTGATCAACTTGTTGTGGACGTTGTGTTTAGTTTATGTTTACTGGTGCCCCGGAAAACATCTTATAAACCATTTTGGTCTGCACAAATCTTTACCAGCCAGTTTTTCTTTTCCAGTAAACAGGATTAATGCTTCACGTTGAATATGAGCCGCATCACTTCCTCTCAGTATCGTTTACAGCAAACATGTTCAAAGTAAAATCCTCTGACTGTCAGAGCTGGAGAAAATGAAATGTGTACTTTCTACAGACAACATTCCTGAAATGAATTGAAAAGCAAAGAATGTATGCTAACAGGAAAAACTAAATCATAAACAAAATGCAGGGGATATTGTTGGGGTTTTTTCATCCTTGGCTCATGTTATTCTCGAGAAAGTCACCTGATGATTCCTGCTGTGATCGACTAACACTATTACCTGTCTTATATCCAGTTTTAACTTATCCACAGATTTCTCTTCTCTGCATGAAGAAAGGCTGAAACTGAAACACATTTTGACCAGGATTTATTTTGGTTTTGCTGAATACATTGGCTGTAAGTGGCCTCTCCAACATCCACCAAAGCAAAAACTTTTCAATGTTGAATTATCTGAAATTATTCAGGAATTCAAGTCCAGATCCTAAGTAATGTCATCCTTGATCTTCTTGTAACAGATCAATGTTATAAACTGTCCAGATCAGTTTAGAATATTTTTTTAAAATTTGGTATCTGCATCCGAAATGAAAATTAACTCTAAATGCCTGTTGTAGCACCGTCAACAAGTCCTTGCAATTACATTTTAATGGTAAAATTGGACTGAACTTATATAGCTCTTTTCCAATCATTTTGATTACTCAAAGTGCATTCGGTGGTTTTGGTTGTGTGTGGCTTTTATTTAAGTTTCATTTATTGGTTTTCATTGATTTTTGTTTATATCTTCTAGTTCCAATGTGGAGTGTTTTTTACAAAATTAAAGTTTATTGGTGTTTGAGAGGCTGAACTTCCATTATTATGCCATTATCTAGCATTATCTATTTATTATCTAGCAACATTTGTTATCATGACAGGCTTACACCAAAGAATCTCATGGCTTATGTTTTTTTTTATTGTCTCTATATTGTTTTGGGGGTTTCTTTTTTTTGTTTAACTTAAAAACCTTTTTTAGACTATTCTGCAAAACCTTAGTCAAAGATTTATCACAGCAGTATAAATGAGCTCGGTTCAAATCCTTAAGTCGTGCTTGAGCCGTGACCTAATATCTGACGAATAATGTGGATCCAGAGGCTGGACCACAGGAGAACGGCTTCCATTAGTCTTTCAATCTACTAAGTAAATAGCCTCCACTGGGAATGATGAAGAAATGCTCATCACAGTGGAGATGATGGGACCCGAAGAAGCCGTGAGTGCTCAGAGTCTGCCGTCGCCCCTCATCCTCGTGGCGTTCACACGTCTGGAGCTGCATCGCATACGCTGCACGTCACTTATGAGGCACAACGAGATGGCAGCCTCATAGATTTTTGCTTAAATACGCTTGGAGGAGTCCTTTAATAATTCATTGATAATGACCAGGATGAATTATTCAGAGGCACAAACTTTGCTTTGGTAAGCAGGATGCCAGGGCACCTGACATTGATGTACAATGTGAAATCACTTTTTATTAGCAGGGAAATTATTTTAAAATGCTTCAGTGAAAGTTTACAGACCTGCGTTTATTTCTTTGGTGTATTTTTTTGTGTTTGTGTTTGAGCCATTTTGAACCATTTTAACTTCAGGTCATACTGAAGTAATAACATCTTTACAGTCTTTAACGTGAGTCTGAGAGAGTTGACTTTAGAATAAACATGTATTCGTAGAGGTCTGTAGTTTAGCACATTCTTTCTATTGAGAAGAAGCAACAACTGTTGTGTGTTTATGTCCATATGCTCTGCTATACTGTAGCATGCAAGATTTACACTTTAAAGCTATGAAAGCCTGTATTCACGCCTCACATGAATCCACTCTTCAAAACATCCCTCAGATGTATGAGGTTTACAGCAAAGAGAAATAACAAGTTCTGACCCAGAGCAAGACTATTTTTTAAGGTTGTTTAGAGACCATCATGATCGCACACGGCGGCGCGTTCGCCTCATTCACTCCGGAAAGTAAGATAAGCGACAGAGGAGCAGAGGGCTAATAAAATGAGATGGGTGCGTTTGTGTTGCAGACCCGCAGACTGCCCCCAGTGAGGTGGACGGGGTCAACCTGGAGGAGATCCGCGAGTTCGCCAAAGCATTCAAAATCCGCCGGCTGTCTCTGGGCCTGACGCAGACCCAGGTGGGCCAGGCGCTCAGCGCGGCCGAGGGGCCGGCATACAGCCAGTCCGCCATCTGCAGGTAAGAACAAACGTAAAAAAAAAAAAAAGAAGACAAAAAACTGAACAAAAAAGCTTTGGTTTTATTTCTAATTCTTCTGTCCTGATTCTGTCAAACGATGCAGTGCAGCGTCAGTGAGCTGTCAGGTGCGCTCGCCTCTTTAATCTGTCTTCTAACAGACATTATTAAGATATTAAACACACAATTGACCAACATGGCTCTCCTCACCGTTCCTGCTCTCCGTTCCCTCTCAGCCACTGACAGCCTGGTGTTACTTATGCAAAATACATACACAAGTATTACCAGAAGCACTTAAAGCATTTAATAATTACTAAGGCACATCGCTGTTTCCTCTGCCTGAACATGAGGGAGCTTGACGGCAACGATCTGTTAATAAGATTCTCATATTTTACTGCCGCTGTGACTACAGTTTAGCCATAAACGGGGCATTATGTATTCATGAGGCAATCATAAAATCTGTGTTTCATTCGTCCTGTTTTTCTGCTTCACTAACGTTTTGCATGAAGAAGCCAAATAAGCCACATCTGACTGTCAGGTCGGAATAATTGGGCCGCGTGGCTTCAAAAAAATTCCAGAACTAAATAGAAAAGTAATTTTCCTTACAGTGCAGAAAGAATGCTTTAATATTTATACTTAAAGTTACCAGTGAAAGCGTGTGCAACGTGTCTTTTCCAGCTGTAATTCTGATTCCCTGTCTCTTTTTAATGCGCTCTGCTGATAACCTGTAATGTTTAGGTGACGCTGCGCCGTCACGCACCTTTAAAACTTTCATCACATCAACATCAAACAGCCGATAAAAAGTGAAATAGTGCATCAGGCCCAGACTAATGTTTAAAGTTGAAAAAAAAACCACATGAAATATTTACAGACAGACATAATTCAAATATTTATAACATACATTAAAATCCATTAGCTTCAAAAATAAACACTGTTACGCATGTTGCTAAGATGTTTCCTTTTTGTTGCTGTTTTTGTTTGTTTGACATTAGACATGACATCCTGATGTCTTAAGAAGAACCAGGGGAACTTCACATGCTTTAGTTTAGTTAACATCAACATAGACATGAGAGGGACGTCGCCGTAGCTCTGGGGCTCCGGCTCTGAGCCCAGACAGCCAACACACACTGACAGATGCTTCCATCTTGTCTGTTTTCATTGCTCAACATGTTTCCAGGCTCTTTATTAGTTTTTCTAAACAGGCACTTTTGCTCAACTAAAGGCTGACTGAAATATGGTTTGAGTCTTCAGAAACGAATGGCATTTAATGCAACTTAAAGAATTATTATTTTTCACCTTCAAGTTCAAGTTTCGAAACATCAACTATGCTATCCAGCTTCATATTAAGAATTTGTTGATTACAGCAAAGTCGAACCCTTAAAACCAAAGAGATTATTTGTTAGAAAGTAACCTTTTTGTGATACTTTTGCAGATTTGATTCATTACAGTCCAAGATCAGGATAAACTTTATTACCCCCAAGGAGAGGAAATTTGGAAAATGGAAAGAAAAGTGCAAATACAACTGACAGAAATATGAAAATAACAATATTCATGATACAAACATAGGCTTCTACAGTCTGTATCTGTAGTAGCCTAGCAGGTTGAATGAATGAGGCTGACACTAACAGGGACACCTGAACAATTTCAAAATCTGTTTTGGATTTTATCAATGATAACTGCGGTCAAAAAAAATAGTTCAGATCAGCAAGGAACGCTTTAGCCTTTCTTGTGGCTTTTTCCGTAAAGCTGAGGGAAAACGTCTGCTGCACATCTTCACTCCGCCGTTCGGTCTGGGCGAGGGTCTTAAACCAACAGAGAAAACATTCAGATCGACTCCACAAAACAACAGCATTAAAACTTTTCAATTTCCAATAAAAATACAATGAGCCTTAGCACAGAGTGCAACTGTATTAGCTGTAAAGGTCAAGCTGTTGTCAATAATTGTACCAAAGTGTTCGTAATGTACAGCCTCTCCAGCCGGTCCCTGGATGGAAACTAGAGGGCATGGTGGAGGATTCTTCCTAAAATCAACTGAACATTTCTTAGTTTTTCTGACGTTGGTTTGCAGAAATGAGCGTTCAAACCAATTATATGTTTGCAAGCACTTATTATGGACAAAAAAGGTGATGATGCTTCTACCGAGAAGTCAAATATCCAAACTAAATTTTGCCAGGATGACAAAAAGTGTGAGAGCTTCCTGTGGCATGTTTAATCAAATATTAGCAGGTGTGGGGGTAATATATCAGAGACTGTATGGAGAAATTCCCATTAAAGTCACACTAGTTTACCTAATTGTTGCTTAAAAATATTTATAGGATTGTTTTTCTCCAGGAAAAAATACTTCAGAAGCCCGAATTACTACAGCATGTGTGGCAAGAACTGTCAGGAAAACCATTAAATAAAAGGTTTGCCATTCACCTAAAATATGAGAAAGACAAAAGTGGTTGGTTGATGCATTTGAGGTTTTGTATTACCCAGCAGGCGATTTTAAGTAGCTTATATCCGTAGTTTTCTTATTATTGTTACCAACCGTTAAACTCAGGTGACCGTAGAAGTTCGTTTCTGACTCTACCTCTGTTCACAAATGTTTTACTTTTGGTTTAGGATGAGACTTCCTCCAGGTTTAGTTTATCTAAACCTTCACGAATGAGAGCTGAATCTGAGTTAATGATGTGTACTGATGATTTAAATAGTTTAAACATGTTATGGAAAAGGAAAACTTAAAAATCTAAATTTACACTTCAAAAATACTGAATCTTAAATATTTTTCTTTGATTTTTAGTGTAAATAACTTAGTACACTTGAATTAAGACAAATCCACTTTACAAGAAGTTTTTCAAGAAGATACGATAGCTTGTTTTAAGTCAATAATTCTTTAATATTACTGAAAAAGTACTTGCTCCACTGGCAGATTATTTCACTTAAAAATTTGGAAAAATGTCCAGTACTTTTTAATCAATATTAAGTAATTATTGACTTAAAAAAGCTCCTACATCTAGCTGAAATGTTACTTTTAAAATAGTTTGTCTTAATTCAAGTGCACTAAGATATTTACAACTAGATAGTGAAAAACAGATAAATACTGGAGTCTCTTCAAGGCCGCCTTAAAAAATTGATTTTTCACTGCTGAAAAATTATACTAAATTATATAACTGAATTATAATTATTATACAAACAACAGGAAAATCTACATATTTAGTTCAGTTATTGAAGTCGGCTACCATTCAGGTAACTTCTTGCTGTTGTTTTAAACACCAGATGCAGTAATTTTAGTGTTTCATGACCAAACACTCCTCAGAAGCGTTTGGACTGAAATAGACGCGACACCCCGCCCATCCTGATGCACTAGAGGGGGGAGTGTGCACCCCAGCTGAGCAGCTCTCAGCTCATTTTAGTATCTCTGGTTCCTGTTGATCCATGAAATGTCCTGTCTCCAGTGACTCTTCATATTTACTAATGTATTCCCTCAGTATGGAGCCCTCCTCTTTCCACTGTTTAGGACGGGAGGAAGGGGTTATAAATAATACCACCTGTCGACGACGAGGTGTAGGAACAGAGGAAGTTCACGCATGCATGGGCATCTCACCCTCAGCTCACCTCACCATTAAAAAAAGGCTTTTTTAGTTTGTTTGTTCCTCGGAGAGCGCAGCTTCGGTGTGGCTTTCTGCCATTTCCGGAAGAGACAGAAAGCATTTCCACAATTCTGGAGGAGGAGTTATTTTATAAGAACAAAACTATACTTTTGTCAGCTGACGTTCATTGATGAGTCTAATTACTGGTAAATTTTATTAGAAAAATTTCTGAATATTTATCATCGGTAACGGCAGCATCCCTGCATCCCCATAAATTCTGACCAACAAATCCAAAAAGAATCACCAAACACATATATATATATATATATATACATATATATATATATATATATATGATCAGATTGCTTAATGTGACAAAACCACAAAGACAGTCTGGCTGGGATTCTTCTCTTGGTTTCAGGGGAGCACCAACGCTTCTCAGTTTAATTAAAAATATATTTGAATACAGTTGTTGTGTGCTTTCCAGCAGTATAGCTGCACTACTTCAGGTGCTGTGGACCTATTCTCAGACTTATCTGTGGAACATAGCCTTAATTTATTAGCGGAAAATTTGCCTATTTGTGGATTTTTTTTTTCCTTGAACATATATTTCTGCAAGGTAAAAAGTAAATTGTGAAAAGAAATGTCAGTTTAGATCAAATCCTCCCCCAAAATACATCCATCCATCCAATTACCAAGTTCTGAAGATTTTAGCAAAGTATGAGCTGAAAAAATCTATTTCTTCAGAAATCACACTCTTGACATATTTACTAAATACCAAACAGGTATGTTTTTATCGTCCTTTCCATAATGAGGCATATTACACATTAAAGGCATGTCCTTCCAACTAATTAAAAAAGAAGCATTGCAGTTATGAGAGCAATCATTTCAAGGAAAAACATTGAAAAATGCACCTGACAGTCGCTGAGCCGCCTTATTACAGTCATTGATTTGCTCCACAAGCAGCCTGTGAATGTGCTCTTAGTAAATATACCGTGAGAAATTGACAGCACGTTAATCTATGTCTTGATTAAAAATGTATTTTTGTAAATTAATGTTGATGTCACATTTAAGTGCATGTTTTGGTTCTAATCTGGGGATCAGAGTGGATGTATTTGTAGTAATTCCTGCTTTGCTTTGCTGTTGATTTCTGAGAACAGTCTTAAAAAGCTTTTGCATTTTTTTGGCATGCTTTTTGTGCGTTAGCTGCATCTGCTTTTTAGCCATCTGCAGTATCTCCTTGTTCCACTATTGCCAGTTTGGGACAGAGAAGCTGCACAGCTGCAGCCAGACAGTTGAAGACAGTTGCAGCGCTTTGCGCCTCCAGCTGCTGCAGCCGAGGTTTTTCTGGGTGCAGCAGGACACAGATGGACACAGAGATGTTTGTCTCACAGGGTTCCTACGCAGTCTGCAATTTAAAGTCAGGATTAGTGTGGAAAAATAAAATTGAGAATGGAAAAATACCAGATTTTTTTTTCTTTAACGAATTGCTTAAAAGTTTTCAGACAACCATCCATCCTTCAGTGTATCGTCTTTTCCTCTGTTCAACCATCCAAAGTCATTTATTAATCCAACTGTCCATCTGTTTGTTTATCAGTCTGTCCATCAATCCATTGCTCCATCTATTGGCCCACTCATCCATCCATTGCTCGAACCATCCATTCTTCCATCCATCTATCCATTCTTCCTTCTTTCCTTTCTTCCTTCCTTTTTTTTCCTTCCTTCCTTCCTTGCTTCCTTCTTCCTTCCTTCTTTCCTTCCATCTATATGTTGGTCCATTCATCCATCTACTGGCATATTCATCTGTCCATCCATTGGTCAAACTGTCCATCATCCATTCTTCCGTCCATCCATTAGTTCATAGATTGGTCCATCCATCCATCCATTGGTCCATCCATCCATTTATCAAACTGTCCAATCATTCATTCTTTCATCCATTCTCTAGTTCATCCATTGGTCCATCTGTCCATTCATTGGTCAAACTGTCCATCATCCATTCTTCCGTCCATCCTCTAGTTCATACATTGGTCCATCTGTCCATCCACCGGTCCATCCATCCATCTTTTCCTTGATCATCTTTCCACTTGTTTCCCAGAATTTGTTGTCCATCCCTCCTTCCAGTCTGTGTTTTTTTCAGGCTGCATTTACATTTAACTCTAATAATGGACTAAAAATGTCTTCGATCTCCTTAGTTGTTCAGTCTGGACAACAATGTGATTTCTATCTAAGATGTGTAGGAACCCTGGTTTGAGTCCCTGTGGCATTCTGGTTGAGGAGACTAAAAGGCAGGCGACTTATCCCTTGTTCTGGCAGGGCACCTGAGTAAGATTCTTTTTTCTCAATTCTCCCCAGACACACCATCCTGAGAAGCCACTTTTTCCTACCACAGGAAGCCCAAGAGAACACTATAGGTAGCAGTCTGACAGGCAAACTGAACCCTGGCCTTTTATATCCTGCCAGGTTTGAGAAGTTGGACATCACCCCTAAAAGCGCCCAGAAGATTAAGCCTGTTCTGGAGCGCTGGATGGCCGAGGCTGAAGCCCGCCACCGATCCGGCATGCAGAACCTGACTGAGTTTATTGGGAGCGAGCCCTCGAAAAAACGCAAGCGGCGGACCTCTTTCACCCCGCAGGCGCTGGAGATCCTCAACAGCCACTTTGAGAAGAACACGCACCCCTCCGGACAGGAAATGACGGAGATAGCCGAGAAGCTGAACTATGACAGGGAGGTGGTGCGTGTGTGGTTCTGCAACAAGAGGCAAGCCCTGAAAAACACAATAAAGCGCTTGAAACAGCCCGACCTCGGCATGGCCGCGCCAATGGACCCGCTCACCGACTCTCTAGAGGAGCTCCCCAAGTGAACGAGCGAAAACGCGGCGGCCGTTCGAAACGAAGGCAAAGAAAAATAAAAGCGGACGAGGACTGAAAAACGTTGCCGAGTCACCGGGACGGAGGAAACCTTTGTGTTGTCAGTGTGATCACCACAGTTCTGTAAATGACCTCTGCGAAAACCAAAAACATGAAAAAGAGATTAATATGTGAGAATTATGTAAAAAAAAAGAAAAAGAAACAAATTACGGTTTGCTGTTTTAAAGAGTTTTAGATCCAGAACGGTCTCCCTAATTCTGGTTCAACACGAGGAGGGATTTAGTAAAGAGAAACCAAATCCAAACACTATCTACCAAAGTCTGTTGCATCTAACTGCTAAGAATAATTTTGTAATGTAAATGTGCTCTAAATTTTTACATTTGTACTGGCAAAATCTAAGCTATATGTGTGAGTGTGAGTACACATTTTATCTTCTGTCTCTTTACTTTTTCCTTCATTGTTTGAATGTAAATATTTAAAAAAGAAGAAACAAAATGTCTTCAGATCGAATCAATGATAAAAGTTTTGGGACTAAAAAAAAATGAACCTTTGCTGTTGCATTATAATGTTGTTTGCCTCCAGTTGTGTTTCATCTATAAATATTTTCAGCCACAGTGTAACTTTGTACAACTTTTACAGGTATTTATTGATAACTGGACGAAAGGGAGCAAGCGGAGGACTTTTAAATCGACGGTGGTGATAATGACGAGGGGTTTCGGTGTCGAGTCATAACTGCAGCTTTGTTTCTGTTGCCAAAGCCTGAAAGCCAAAGAACACACAAACTTCAGCTCAAGGACTGGGGGAGATCTTTTCCTTTTTATTTCTTTATAATCACGTGGCTTTCTGCCTCCTTTTTCTAAAGTGTTTTAATCTGTGTTGGAAAAAAAAATTCATGTCAAACAGCCTCAACTGTGTCTTCTGTAATTTCTCATCTCCACAGCTTGTAAAAAAACATGTTTCTTTTAGGTAGGTTTGCCTCTGCATGCTTTAACCGGACCACAGATTTCACCTGACATCTTTAAACGAACACATTAATCTGTGTTTTTCCTGAAAATGAACACGCTGAGCCTTTTTAATTTGCCCTAATGCTTTCTAAATGTGCAACGTTGAAGAGTAATCACTGAGCTCTTTCTTTGCTGTGTTTTTTTTTTACTTGAGTATCTCAAAACCTGTTCTTTTGTACAAAGAATGGCTTTTTGCTTCTTTCATATTTTGGATTCTTTCAGCTGAGCAGAGGTCGCTTCTGTTAAATGAAGCTTAATTTCTGTTTCTTACACCTTTTTTATTTAAACTGTCCTCAGGAGGTTATCTTCCTGCTACGATTTATTTTTCATTTAGTGATTCCTGAAATTATTTGAACCCCTGAATCTTTCATTCAGTTTTTGTGTTACGCGGTGCAACCAACACCTCGCAAAAGTCTTACTTCTCCTTTAGATTTTTCTCCTTTTTGTCACCCAGAGCATCATTTTGAAGTGGAACGGAAATTATGCTTGATTTATTTTTACAATAGACATCTGAAAAGTGTGGCATGCACATATTTGCAGGTCCCAGATTTTAAAAAGTTGGTAGAACTGCCATTTCTCTGCTGTTACAATTCGTTCTGAGTACATCTCCTCCAGAGATGGACTTCATTTCTTTCCCCTTTCTTCATTGAAAAACAACTGAAGTGCATTTGAGAACATTAACTATCAAGTACAGCCAAAAACTCTTCATTGCATCCATGTCATGGTCAAGACTCTCCAGCCATTTTCAAAATACAAAAATGTAAAAACTTAGAATTTCAGATTTTTGGTTTTATCAAACAAACAAAAACTAAATAAAACCTTTGTTATGAGGGGATGACAATAACATGAAAGCCTTTATTATTCCTTTTTTAAATCAATGATCTTAGCTCTATGACAGATTTGTCAACTGGTTTTCATTTTGCATAAAAGCCAAAATGTTCAACTTGAGCCTGATGTGTGAAAAGACTCATTTTCTAGTATTTACATTTGTGCAAAAAAAATTAATAAAAACTGAATCGTCATTTTTCCTTCCACTTCACAATCATGACTTGCTTTGAGATGGTCTACAACATGAAATACTTTGAAGAATGAGGTTAGTGATGAGGCAAAATGAGAAAAAAGTTGGAGCAGTATTATTAGTTTTTGCAAGGCGCTGTATTTTCTTGTCAGAAATATCACTCTTTCAGCTCAATCCGTCACTCCCTTCGGATGTTTTTGCCCTCACAGGAACAGAAAAGAGGTGAATGTTGAGGATAAGTGTCACATGTCAGAGCAAGTGAACTTAATTTGAAGTGAGGCGAAATTTGATGCGATTTATTCAGAATCAAGTGTCGGCTTGACACACATCCTTCCACGTCCAGGTCGGTTATCTCTGCATTTTTTTTTTCATTCCCCCTCCCTCGATCCCGGTCTGAAGAATTGCTGCATCCTGTAAATGTCATAGAAAAATGGTTTGTTTTAAAAAGGCATCCGTTTACCTCCACAAATTTGTTCTGCTGCTTTCATTGTAAACAAACAATTTCAGGCAGAAGCCGGGCCGAGAAAAACTGCGAGGAGAAAAGTACACACTGGATCAGTGCCGAGGCTTAAAACACACACACACACACACAAAAGCTGCAACCAAAACCAAGAGAAATTTTAAAGACACAGAAAGGAGTTATGCCTTCACCCGACTTTTTATCGCTGGACCAAAGCTCTATAGTTATGCACATTGTACAGAGACGTAGATTCAAGATGTTGACAATCTTTAAAAACACGAGCAGAGAGGAAACGAGCAGCAGGAACACAGAAGTTCATCCGAGGTTTTCCCTCAGCACTGCAAATCAGAGAAATGCCATTCAGGCAAGCAGCTGTTCTGCACTGTGTCCATGTTCACTGTTACAGCAGAGGAAAAGGCTTCTCCATCCTTCCTGTGATGCATCGCTCCGTGTTATACGCATTTCCTGTTGGGCTACATTTGTTTTACTCTTAGTTTTTACAGCTCGCCGACATGCGTAGAAGAAGGAAAAATATCGACGGAAGCGTTGGTTTTCATTCAATTTGAGATTTCTTCTGTTTCTCACCTACAAAACAAACACAGAAGCAACTTTTGTTAGCAGTCAAAGAACTAGAAACCAAAGCTGAAGCGTCTCTGGATGTTGGTTTTCTTTTCTTTGTGTGTTTAGTTTTTTTTTGGTTTTTTTTAACAGACTGAAAACTGTAATTAATCTTTAGAGCAATATCTGTTTTGGTCGGTTTAAGCAGCACTTTGTGTATTTCTTACAAAACAAAAGAGGAAAAAAATTATTAAAAAAAAAAACAAACAAGGAAGCTTCAAGTCTGTCACATTGATTTGTACCATAATTAATAATAAACAATTGTTTGACATGAAATATGAGTTTCTTCTTCTTCTGGGAGGTTGTGTTCCTGTTCAATCTGATTCCATTTAGCGCTATAAAATACATAAATTCCTGGTTAGTAGCAGCTTTAATGTGAGAGCTCAAATATTTACATTTTTTGCACAACTTGCAAGAAAATAAATAAAAATTGGTGTTGCATATCCTCCCGTTGAGAACTAAAATATTCTGAGTAGTAGTCGTGGAGCTCTGACTTTGCACTAATAGACAAAAAGATGAATGTGGTTGCAATTTTTTTTTGCAGGTTTTTTTTAGTTTTTACTACAAAAGTGACCACAAAATGTGTCAAAATTTTAAATCCATTTCATACATCCTCATTAAATGAGTCCAGTTTAATTTTTCATATGTAAATAAAATACATATAAAAGTCACATATTAATAACTCATATCTAAACACAATAAGATAAATAACACAGGTCTTTTTTTAAAACAAAACATCTGATTTTTTAAGCTCATATTTTTATTCTATATATCTAAAAAAAAAATCTACGCCTGATAGAACATGAAAAAAGTGGCCATATGTACAGAAAAAATTAAATTCATAATTACACATTTTTACTGGCACTGATTGGAGTTGAGTTTTAGTTTAAAAATCAGTTTGTCTGAGTGAAAAAGCAACATGAGTGCAGAAGCATGAGAATCTACAGAAATGTGTTTTTTAATTCCAGATAAATTTAATCACCATTAGATCTGGAGTGAAGAAGTAGGATATCAGTCCCGGCTGACTTTCCCACACATGATGCCACTCAGTATGAAGTGTTACTTTGCAGATTTACCTAATTAAAATCTGTTCTTTCTGGAAGGAAAGACAATGATACATGATTTGCACATTCTGAAAAGTGTGGCATGTTTTATTTCTTCTAGTTAGTTGCTTTCAAATGTCGCTTGATTGGAAAATTTCAGCCTGAGGCCCAATTTAAAAAAAAAAAACTATTACATTACATCAGAGAACCAGGAAGGAGAGCCATAGTAACTCTGGAGGAGCTGCAGAGATCCACTGCTCAGGTGGAAGAATCTCAAGTCAAACTTTATTTTCATAGCACATTTAAAACAAAAGGAGCTGCACACAGGATAATCTTTACCTCAGGAACTTTACCAGTTAATAAAACATAATCAGATTAACAATCAGATGTATCAAGAGGAAGTAAATAAGCATTTTTCTATTGAAGAAGAAGTAAGCGCCAACAAACAAAGATGCCATGGTGTCGTTTAAGGAGGACCCAACTGCAGAGCCGGATATTTAATTAAAAAAATAAAGTGGAAGCAGCTGAGAGAAGGTGAAAGACAAACAGAAGGAACATCACAAAACTTAAACTAAACAGAGATGAACACAATATAAGGAACCGAAATCTGTATGCACAAAAATATTAAACCAAATAGTAAACAGATAAATTAGCTAAACCAATAAAGAAATCAAAATAGAAACACAAATTAAACTTGAGGCTCTACTTAAGCACTTTTAGAACAGACTTATCAGTGAAGGAGCAAAAGGAGGTTGTTCCGTATTTCCTGTGCCACAGCATGATGGAGACGCCATCCGAATGTGGATGAAGGCGAGAGAAGAGACCAGAGTTGAACTTTGAGAGAAGACAGTAACTCTGCACAAGACCCTGAACACACCGTACAGCGCTGTGCAACTTCCTGGTAAGGCAAGGCAATTTCTGCAACAGAGAAATTCAAAATGCTTTACATGACTGAAAGGAAAATAGTAGTCTGTTTTTAACTAACTGACTATAGTTCATAATTATTCAGTTGTTCATTTAAGGCAACTCTGTGTTTCAGCATTTTTGCAGTTTTCTGGAAGTTTGTGTCAGATTAGTAGAGCATAAAAACTGAGGTTTTAGTGCGGATGCAGGCAGCAGCTGCAGATGTGGGGATGATCAGGGTTAGAGCTGATGGGAAGAGAAATGGAGCTAAATGCAGGAGATTCCTGGAGGAAAACCTCAAAAGAAGCTGAAACAACATGAAGCCAGAGGTTCACCTTTCAGCAGGTAGATAAAGAAAATTAAATAGTTTAAATTAGTGACATGCAAATCAAAAATAATACATTTGAAATCACCTGAGGGCCACACATTATTTGTTTTGTACTAAAAAAACAGAAAGTAAAATATTTGTGTAAACTAAACACATCATAATTTCCTGAAAATAAATAGCCTGATTTTTACTAAGTTGATATGCAAACTATTGCTAATTCAAAAAATAATGTTCCACATGTCTGAACTGTTAAAGTAAAAGCAAAGAGTCTCCTAAATATTCAGGGTTGATTGTTTTAAACTTCTGGTGTATAAAACCAGGATAAGGGTTAATATTGTCCTCTTAAATTTAGTCAAATTTCATGTCACCAGCAGGAAAAGAAAAAATAACATAATTAAAACAAAGCAAACATATTTTGTTGCACCATGCAAAGACAGTAGCCTTCAAAGTGTTTTTGCCAAAACCTGAAGAAAATCATAAAACGTTTAACGAGACTGCATCATTCCCAGAGCCAGGAAATGGCCTCAGTTTGGACCCCTCTGGTTTAGATCAATGCAAATTTTGTCAAAGTTTGGACTGGAATCTAATTGAGAATCTTTGACCAGACTTGGAAAAAATAACATGCAGAATTCAAATGAATTATAACAAGCACATATATGTGTTTCTACCTCTTCAAGATGCAGCTTTATTCATATTAAAACTGAAATACTCTCTGGTAATCATGAAATCACTGCCAAGCAAATCATTTGTGGTTTAATTGTTTCTGGAGCAACAGATGAACGACTTAAACTTGCGTTTCCACCGTTTCTAATAACCTATTTTAAAACAAACAAACAAAGAGGGCCCTCTGCTTTTTTTTAATTTTTTTTATTAAGATTTCATTGGTTCATTAGAAAAGAATACATGTCAGGTTTGCTCCTCATCAAAGCTTGATGTGTTTGCTTCTCCCAGAAACAACAGGACAAGCGTATAGAAGAAGCCATATATAAATAAACAAGGAGAAAGCCTTTTGAAACTAAACTCAAAAGTTTGATGCAGCTTCCCTGTCCATGATGCCTTTGAAAAGCAGGGAAGCTGCTGAGAAGAAAATAGTAAATAAATAAATAATAATAATAAAAAGCACAGAGAACATAAATTATTAATATTAGACTGAAAACTGATGGTGGAGATGCTCTCTCTCGTCTTCCTCTCAGCGCTCTCTCTGCTTTGTTTCAAAACGCCGGGTGTATTTTTGAGCAGACGGCTGAGGCGCGCGCAGTTATCTGTTATTCTTTTGTTTTCTGTCCGCACCACTCTCATTGTCTCCCCCATTAACAATGTAATTGTGCAGACGCAGCTCCTGACCCGCATCTGCCGTCTGAAAGTGTTTCTGATGCTGGGAAAAAAAAAAAAAAAAAAGTTTACTCTCCATCGGCACAGCGGCGCTCCTGAATGAAGAGATGCTTCTGTGAAAGACTTTTATCAGTCACAAATCTGCTAAGATAGAAAAGTTTTTCCTCTCATCTGTGCGCAATTTAAAGTTTTTAACCAAAAGTTGAATCCTTTCACGGATGCTCCTCATACTTTTACTTGTGTAAGTTCTATGTTAGGACATTTTAAACACCTGAAGTATTTTTTTTTTTTAATTTATAAAAGGAATTTTTTTTTTCCTGCCAAGAATTTTCTCAAATTAAAACATTTCAGCAACTGAAATGATCAAAAATCTACAGCAAGTGAACCTTTGCCTATCGATCACAACATCCCTGTGTGGAATGCATCTTTCAGATTGGTAAATAAAAAGTGAATGGAGTCCAAATTACAAAGCTTCTGCGTCTTTGTTTCGTTCTTTTTCACCTCTGCCACATCCGCTGATTGGAATGACAGAGACGGAGACGTTCGAAAAGAACACACACAAAAAAAACCAAAACAAGAATGTGAGCAAAGAAAAACAAATAATGACGCGAGTAATTACTAAAATGAAAATGAAGTTTAGGAAAGAGAAAAGCTCACATATTTGCCTTCAAGTATATTTGTAACGCATAAAAAGAAAGCATTATTATGAACTTTGTTTTTCCGAAATTTGACACGGAGGGAATCAAATAAAAGTTAAAATAAAACAACTCTGAAAAGTGGAAAGTTTTTCAAGCTGCAAGTCAGAAATGAGTTTCAGAAAGTGTCTCTTTGAGAAACTTTAATTTAAAACAGCAAGTTTCACTCTAAACTGAAAACAATTTGATGCTTTTATCATCTGCTGTGAAGAGAAGAGAACTTTGATTCTGGTAAGAGGCCTTACCGGGTTCGAATCCCAGCCTGGTTCTGCATATTCTTCTTATCCAAAACCTTAGATTAGATTATAACTCAAGGATATAAACCTACCTCTATCTAAATCTGCAGGGTGTCCCACTCCTCTGCAGCTGTGCCTGTTAAAACCAGGTTATTTGAAGTGACATTTTATAGCACAATCAAGTTACTATGTTACCTTCAGGTTTTTTTGTTGTTGTTGTAAAAATGCTGTATTAATCAAAAATTAAGCAATTGGACGCCTCAAAATTGTGCCTCCGTCTTTTTAAGAAGCTCCTACTCTTTCAGACACTCCGCATTCAGCACGTTATCACAACAAGGCTTCTATATTATGCTGTTTACAGATGTTGTTTGGAGCATTGAACTGATAAGTAGGTTGCACGATGAGCTCAGCGGGTGTTTGCTAATTGCTGCTGCCGCTAGTCTGGAGGAGCTGCGTGGCGGAGCGGAGGGGGAGGCGGGCTCTGTGAGGAGGAAACTGCAGCTCCAAGGAAGAGCTTCATGAAAT
Source organism: Poecilia mexicana (assembly GCF_051168715.1). Taxonomy (NCBI): domain Eukaryota; kingdom Metazoa; phylum Chordata; class Actinopteri; order Cyprinodontiformes; family Poeciliidae; genus Poecilia; species Poecilia mexicana. The sequence goes on from NW_028263389.1 coordinate 15,928,760, forward strand.
GGTTCCCAAAAATCTGACCAAAGATTTCTGGTTTGGTTTCTGTACTCTTGAAATAAGACAAAACTAACTTGCAAGTAATGTTTTAGCAAGATATAGGAGCTTGTTTACAATCAACAATTTCTTAATATTAATGAAACAGTGCTGGTTACAAGTGAAATAATCTACCAGTGGAAATAATACTTCATCATTTTTAAGGAATTATTGACTAAATTTAAATGAGCACACATGCAGCACACATGCGGCCATCCAAGGTTGTCCTACTTTTTTCTCATGACTGCCTAACATACAAAATTCAAGTACAATAGTGCAGTAGAAATAATGCAGCATAAAACACGGAATAAATACATAAGGCGAAGTAGAACATAAAGTTTAGTTAGAAAACTCTGTCTTGGAAAACCTACACTTTCTATCTTTACTCATCAGAGATCTAAGAGCTACAGTAGTTTGAGGGCTGCACCAAAGCCTTTGTGATGTGTGATGTTTTTAGGGAAGACAGCAGAGCAGAAAAGACAAGTTTTGATCTCTGAATCTTTGTGATTTATTGTGGATTTCTTTTTTTCTTCCCCTGAACCTGCAGAAGCTAAGAGGAGTAGCTAAGCTCACTTTAAGGATTTAAACTCCACTTTTTTTCCCTTTTCTTTTTTTTCCCCCCCTGTCTGTGTTTTCCTTGAAGAATCCAAACGTCTGACTTGTAGAAATGAAACATTCCTGTTTTCAACCCGCAGCCACCTGAAATTGTCCTGGATGGAGAGAGGGGAGACCGGGTGGAAATATAATGACATGTCGGCGCTCCAAATGGATTATGTTTCAATATCAGCCAGGACACAGAAACAGAAGGGTGGAGGAAGAGAGTGCATGTGTTGGATGCAGATGGTTTTAAATTGCTGCCTTTGTTTTCCATCAGGCATGAAGCATTCACTTTCCTTATCTTTCAGACAATGTGCGGCGGGGCTGATGTTCTGGGTAAATGAACTGTCTGTATATCCCTCAACCCTCCGCTCCTCCGCCCTCTTGTTTTCACTTCCTCCTCGGGGTTGAGATGTTGCTACGCTGGCTGTGAAGCCCGAGCTGCTCAGGCGTCTCCCACTTTGCTGCTCTGCACACCCAGATGCCTCTGGGGGTGCAATTACCAATCCTCACATGCAATCGGGGTCAGCCATGCATATGATCCCCTTTGCTTTCACTGTTGTTTCTCTTTCTTTATGCCTTTTTCCAGCATTATTAGCAATGACACACAGTGACGTATATGCAGGTGGAGGAGTTAATAGCCCGGCTCTTTACAGAGACACCTGTCTGACTTGAGCAGCTGATTGCATCGGCCCATAGTCCATTTAACTTTGCAGCAGGCAGGTTTTTGAATGCACGTCTTTAGCGTGTGATGTCTCTATTTTCACGCAGCAACAGGAAGATCTTCCAAAAGTATCGCAACACAGGAGAAGCTGCACACCTACCTTCAGTCTTCAACAGAAATAACGATCGGCAACAGTTCAGTTTAAAAGTTCTCTTTCCATGTACAGAATACTTGAAGAGAGGTTTTGTCGTAGCTGCAGCAGATTAATATAAATCCAGATTAGTTGCACCTCAGGGTCCAAAAGGAGGCAATAAATCACAAAATAAAGTGAGCGTAATAATTTCTCTTTTCTTTCTTTCTATCAAAAACTGAATGGTAAAAGTCTTCAGTCTGGTGTTTTTTTTTTTGTTTGTTTCTTTACAGAGACTTCATAGTTACGATTTCTTGTTGTTCTGTTTATTTATTTTGGATATTTAAAATGTCTTTCAGTTCCAGTGTTAACTGCCATTATTATTTTAATACTTGAAAACGGTCTCCACACAACAATATCATCGTTTATCAGAATAACTTCTGAGGCAATTTATCGTTCAGTAAAAGCTGTTACTGTGACAGGCCTAGTCAAAACCTAAGCTGGCTTGTTAAAATCCTGATCACAAATATCTCATTTTCAATATGAGTACTCATGAGACCTATACTTCTTTATCTCTTTAACGTAAACCTCCTATATCAGACTTTATATTTGTCTATTTCGTTTGGTTAAAGTTCAAGACATGCACCTTCTTGACTGCAGAGTTTTCACACAGTACAAAGTTAATTTGTAGGAGGAAATATATTTTTAAAATCTTTCATTACACTGAAATATAACAAAGAGTAAAAGAAAACCACAAACCAAGGAGGAAACAATAACGCTAAGAGAATAAAACCCAAATGTGAAGTACAAAGGAATGAATTTATATGGCAAGACATTTTGAACAATAATTGATACGGCGAACAGAACAGAATCTAAACTGATAGAAATAAACAAAGAAAGAATCAAAATTCAAACACCATCTGATGGAGATTCATAACTCGGGAAATGTTATATAACATAATCACCTTTAATGCTGACGAACAGTTTAGTTATGAGCATTTCACAACCTTTCACAGTTTAAAAAGACAACTTTTTTTTTGAGTCGAGAAACTCATTTCATTTATTCCAAGTACGAAAAACGGACATTAGACTAAAGCAGGAATCAGTCATTGAATGTTTATCACCTTAAAATCAACCACAGAAGCCCATAAAAACCACCAAAGAGTAACATCCTCGCACAGTTTTTATTTTTATTTTTTTATCTGAAATGGTTGATCAGGAGTTAAGAGCAGTGGATAAAAACTGAAATAGTTTCCCTCCTGTTAGGCAGTTTGTAAGAAACGCATGAAAAACCTTTTGGCAAAAGTGCAACTCTCCTGCGCATGGGTCATTGCAGCTTTAAGAGCTAGAGGAAAATAACCGGCCCTGCCCTCCATCATCCTCTCATCCCGCTGACCTCTAACGTAGGGTATAGTATACTTACAGCCCATACGGAGAGGGAGACAGAGAGGAAGAAGGGGAGAAAAGAGAATGATTGCATATCTGAAGGCTTTAAGAGAGCGGACATGGATGGGAGAGAGGAGTGACATGGTCGGACACATCTTTGCTTTCTTATTAGTGGGAGCTTGTGCGGACACTTTGGGCCCTTTTTATGGCGCCATGATGAAACCCCTCTTCGTGCATCTGTGGAAAATGGCCAGGGGAAATCACAGATGAGAATCACTCAAAGACAGGGAGATGTCAACAGGCCCATAATGATAGCTGATGGCCCCAGAACACTCTCCCCTCTTCCCTCTCAGCCTTTACCTGCCCAAGTTGCACTACCCTTGAAAACATAATTAGAGGTAAAACAGAGAGACGGAAGCTTTATCTCTGTTTTCTGTAAGCAATGCTCTTTGTTTTAGACATCTGGGAGTCCTTTTTACCCTCTTCCCAATCTCTCTTTCGCTTCATGGAGAGAAGAAGGAGGAGGAGAGCTCCCTCTGCGAGACGCCAAGGTGCTCCCAGTCCATTGTGCTGCTGGCTGTCAGGTTAAATTAGGGAGTACAGGCTCCGTGAGTGTAAAAAAATCAATACTTGATGGAAGATTGCTCCCCGGAAAATCTGTTTTGATTCCAGGATTAATTCTTGACCAAAGGCTCCTGCAAAATGACATGCCATTAGGCTGAAAATGAACACATTCTGCAGTGGAAATTGGATGGAAATGTGTCAGGTGATTGCCCCGGCTGCTTGTTTTGACTCTCCAAAGCAAAGCGAGGGCGGGGGGGGGGGTTTGGAGAAGGTGGACTTTAAGGTGTGGCGCCCGCGAACCAGGCCTGCGGGCCGACTCCATTTCCAGAACAGGGACAACTCCGCTGTGGCCTCCTTGTATTCTCAGGGCCATTGTTGTCCGAGCAGCTGCAAATGCACTCCGCCGAGGTGAAATGCATTTTAGCGTCCATCCACTCTCTCCTGTGTTTTTTTTTTTTGTTTTATTTTGTTTTTTTCCATAAAGCCTGGCATGAGGAATGAGAGAATCTTAAAAAATAAAGCAAGAGGGATTTTTTTCCCTCCACTCTTTCTGTACTGAACAGTGGGGGAAAAAAGGTGACAGGATGCATTATTGATGAGTGAATAATGTGTTTGTCATGACAGATGACATTTCCCTGTGTTGAAAAGTTAAGCAGAAGATGCACTGGACGGTGATTTGAGCAGACCATTTATACTCCTGATGCTCTAACAGCACATTTCTCATGGAAACGTAAACTCAATTTATTTGTCATTCATTGTTTTGCTTACATTGTTAATCTGTTGGACATAAAAACAATGCTGCATATAAAATGATTTTTCTTAGAACATGTTTTTAGATGAGAAATTATCAAAGAAGAAAATCAGTGTACTTTCATTTATTTTTCTTATACACTATTAAATCATTAAAACACTTTACATTCATTTCAATGAAATGTACATTTATTTTACACTGTGGACTTTCTATTGTATTCTTAAGCAAGAAATGTAAACAACTTAATGTTATTTTAATCAGATATTTAAAGTATGAATTAATTAGAAACTGTCCAACTGCCTAATTGTTTCCTTTAAAACGGCTACAAATGATGCGAAATTAAATTGTGCTTTTTCAAAATCTTGTGTCTGATAAAAGTGTAAATAAATAAATAAATAAATAACTTTTAATAAATACGCTAAAAAAATCTAGCAACATTTTAACATGACATAAAAATAAAAACATCTGGAGGATTTAAAAGAAAGAGGAACTAATATAACTTAAAGGAACTAATACATAATCTCTTAACAGCATTCGATGCTGAAACTCGTTCGTTTTTAAAGTGAGTCTACAGCGTCCCCTGCAGGTTTTATCAGTCACAGTCACTGACCAAACCCAAAAGCTAGACGATTGCACTTTAAAAGAATTAATATTAGTATCGGTATAAATAGAACTGGCAGATTTTAATGTCTGTAGTATAGTACAAAAATACATATAATTTTGCAGAGATTGCTGATGCTTGACTTAGATTGGCGATAAGAAAGATGTAACTGGAATTCTTTAAATGAGGAATATGTCAAACAGCCTTTATAAACAATGAAATTAAAAATCAGAATGAAACAAGAATATAGAAAATGCGATTCAAAGTTAAAGAAATTTAGGATTTTTTACATTTATTTCCATTTTTATTTATTCAGACTTTATTATGTTTTGTGGACTTTGGTATATTCCTGTAAAGCTAGTATTGGTATTTTGGGGTACATTATATCGACAAAACCATTTTAATAAATAAATAAAGATAGACTTTTTAAAGTTAAAACAATAACCAAGCTCTTTTACAAAAGTAGTTATTTTTACTTTATTTTCTTTTTTCTTTTTTCTTCTTTTTTTTCCTTCTCTGTTGAATATAGTCTGCCTCTCCACTCCAGTCCAGCAGATGGCGGTATAAAAAAGAAAATCAGCAACAGTTTGTGACGTCACCGGTAAAGGATTGCTGAGGTAGCTAAATCTGCCTCTACACCACCGGCTCTTCAGATGCGTTTTAAACGTCGGAAGTTACAGAAACACGGGCTTTTAAGCAGATTTCGTGATGTCTTGGGTGAAAGCTGCGTCGTCCAACTCTGAAGACGTGTTCGACGAGAATGCGGACGATCTTTATTTACAGAGTAAAGAGTGGGCATCCAACATGAAGAAACGGATCAAGGTGAAGTTAGCTTTAGCTCAGTTCTCCGAGCTGAGACTGTTGGTGTGCTTCTCTGACTTCATGGCTGATGGTTGTTTTATGTTTTGTTTTTTACTGCTGGGTGTTTTGAACAGGATGGTTATGTGGACGGAGTGAATGCCGGAGAGGAGGCCTCGCTTCAGATGGGGTTTAACATGGGATTCAGAGAAGGAGCAGCTCAGACTGTGGCTGTGGGTCGACTCAGAGGCATTGTGAGGTAAGAATATTAAACAAATTTGATAGATGGGATACACTAGATATCAGGAATGTTCCTTAAAGGTTTCTGAATACTGCAGTAGAACTCTCGCGGGGTCTTCTGCGCAGACTCTGTTCCAAAAAAGATTCACTTTTTGATATCAATCAATCAAATTTCATTTGTATAGCACATTTCAGCAGCAAGGCATTTCAAAGTGCTTTACATAATTAAAATAAAAACAGCATGTGACATTGAATAAACGGTGAGAAAGAGAGAGATTTTGAAAAAGATGGATTTTGAAGAAGATAAAGAGACCTGTGCGCAGACTTAATAATATTATAATCAGACGTTTACACAAAACCAATCATTTTTTAGATTTGATACAATTCCTTTCAACTTTTTGGCTTCTATACAAGCTTTTAACTACTTTTAATGCCTTCAGAATAAAATCACTGAAGTTTGGTTGCATAAACGGTCCAACAGGGATAAATAACGGGTTTAGCTAGATAATTAAAAACCCTGAATTCTGACTTTGGCTTTCTTTAGTCAAAGCTTCATTTTCATTTAGAAACATCCTGAGTCTCTTTTGTTTTTGCAGTGATAGAAGTCTATCCCTCCACAGTTGAATCCTGTCCTGCTCTGTTCTTTGTGTCATTGTATTTCTGACTCTGGGTCCTCTTTGTGGCAGCGCTGTATGGTGTTGGTACCAGATCCAGCATCCAGAAAAGCCCGTCCCATCCCGTCTGATCGACCTCCTGCAGCAAGTGACGCAGCACGCAGAGGGAATCATCGACGACATCAGGAAAACTCTGGAGAATCCTCCTCCCAGTGTGAGCGACGTCTCTGAGAGCATGGAGGATCTGGAGGTGAAACCCGCAGGTTGCGAAGAGACGGACTGCTGCAGGAGCGAACAGGAAATGGACCTGCAGGGTTCTCATACTCAGCAGAATCTCCGCTGTGAGTCCGGCTGCGCCGCCTCGGGGTCAGCTGGAGGTCTGGACCTCCTCGTGCAGCGTTGCATAGATCTGGCTTCAGAGCTGGAGCTGCCGCAGGAACTGATCAGCCACATAGAGGAACTGAGGAACATGTGACAATACCTGAACTGCTGTGATCTGACCAGGATTGAGAGACTTTTCTACACAAAACTGAAATAAGTTTCATGTAAATACTGTACATTAACAGGTTTTCTAAGTTATTTTGGAAAGTTTTGAATATAAAAAACAATGTTTACCACAATTTTGCTGTGTTCTCTATGTAAAATTTAGCTATAAATTTACAAAATCAAATTTACTGTCATCTGGACAAAGCAGGCAGCACTGAGAGGATTGTTTACTTTTTCAATCCATCCTGAATTTTTATAAATGTAAAAAAAAAAAAAAAAATGCAAAACCATATAAAACTATTTTATTTCATGTTTTTAAATTTTTTATGACTGTCTTCCTGTTTTTATTTAATTTAATATTAACAAATGAACGAACATGCACCTGTGAGCAGGCGGGTTTTCCAAAAACTGCTTGGCTGCAGCAAAATTGTCGGCGTACACGACTATGACGTCATGCGCTCTAACCGAGCAGTGTAGTGATGGGAATTCCGGCTCTTTGCTTGGATCCGAATAATCTGGCCTATCTTAATCAAAAGAGCTAGAAATTCTGGATTCCACTCCTTTTGTAGCTTTCAAAGCTAAAACTGCTTTTGTTATTTATTTAGCATCTCTGAATACACATATGTAAAACACAAATATATTCTGGTTGTATAGTTAGAAATACAGGCAGAGGGACTTGGAAGATATGATCCTTGCCCATTATGATTAATGGAAGAGAGTGGCTGATCTTTTTCTCTCTGATCTTTGGTCCTCTTCTGCATCCAAGAAGCTTCATTCTCAACTCTTCTGAGGTTTGGGGTCATAGTTCATGTATTATTTAAGATTTTCAGACAATTATACATTGAAATAATAGTCAAAATTTAAAAGAGTAAGAGCAAAACTACTTTAATCTGCTCAGCATCCGAAACCAGAGGGAATAATAGTTAAAACATGCAACACTTTAACAAAAAATAAAATAAAAGTCTCCAAAAAAGAATAAATCAGAGCTACTTTTACATACTTCCAACATGAAAGGTGGTAAGATATATTTTTTACATATTTGATTTTCATCTCACATTAGAAAGAAGCTATATATATATATAATATATATACCGCATACAATGAATTATCTTCTTTTTCATGGTGGAATAAACAAATGGAAGATTTCTTATCAGAACAGAATAAAGGACCTGATGTTGTGAGAAATGTTATTGAACACTAAGTATGTGCTTAACAAACACAATTTGTAATACAATGTGCTTTAGAAAACGTTCCTGAAAGTAGTGGAGATTGCTCATGACACAGTTAAAGGATGGCAGATACTCTTCCCCGATGACACATAAAGGAAGCTACCAGAAGCAGAAACTAAAAATGTAAGGGACTGGTTTTGCTTGTTTTGTTATACGACTTCCAAATCCATACTTATCAGATCGTTCAGTTCAACGAGCCGACACAAAGATCCGGCTCGTCGCGAGCGGCGCATCACAAGAGCCATGACCTGCTGCTCCGGCTAAGCTAGGGATCATCGTGAGCAGATGTTCCGTTCAAAATACGGGGAATACGGATGTTTTCAGAAATGTTCCGTGTTGACGGACGGTGACACGCTGGAAAGGAGAGCTACCCACTGTGGCAGCTGCGGTTTAAATGAGCTGCTGTCACTCGCGTTTGTGTTTTAAGTTCACAGCAGCTAGCTGGCTAACTCCGCTCAGTAAAAGTGAAACAAGAACTGGAGCTTCATGATTTTGAGGGTTTGGAGTTTAATCTCCAGTTTAACAAAAACAAGGTAAGTTCACCTATAATTACTGTAGTTTTCCAACACAGGTGGATTCTGTTAAGTTTGCCTTGCTTGTGACTATACATGCTACTTCCTTGGGTTGATATTAACAATGAGGCGTATCTTTATCAGGTGTTCTTCTTAATTCGTGAACATAAACAAGAATCTGAGGTATTTGTTGACTGATCCGAGTTGTCTCACCTAGCTGTAGGTGTTAAAATCGCTTTTGTGTTTTAAGCTGGGATTTTAATAATCAATTTAAATACTAGACTTCAAAATAGAGAAGAATATTGACGAGATTTTTTAATGCAAGTGTGGTTTCTGAAGGCTCTGTGTGGGCCATGAGTCAAATGTCAGGAAATCTGATAAGATTAGTTTTGCAAATACTCATAGAAATGCTATTTTGGTTGTTCAAGCTGCTTTTGGGTTGTATGATTTCGATGACCGCAGTGTTCCTCAGTTTATCTGGAAATAAGAACGGAGACTTGTTTGTGTCAGTAGGTCATTTTTAATTTGTGCAGACAGAAGTTGCGTGTGGAGTACCCCCAGGTTCAATCCTGGGACACTTCCTGTTTAATATCTTCACGATGAAGGCATGTGTCAAAATGTAATGTTCCTGTAATTGGTTCCCGTATTATGTCTTATGGTGTAAAGCACTTTGAACTGCTGAAATGAGCTGTACACATAAACTTGACTTGAGAAGAATCTTGGCAGCAAGGGCGGCTGAGTCACACACAGTGGGGCATTTTAAAGTGAGTTTATATCTAAAAATAATAATTCACATGGTGAAGTATTATGTTCCTCAGTACCCATTCTGTCCTGCATGCTTTAGGTGTTTCCTTTCTGCAACACCTGGCCTAACTTGTCAGTAACAGGTTCCTGCCGCGTGCTGGGGAAGTAATGCAGTCATGTGACTCATGTGGCCTGAAGAAGATGCATCTAAAACATGTGTCCTTGCATGTTAAATAATCTGGAACTTCTGAATTAGAGCAACGTTGTGCTGCACGAATTGATCCATCTCATTCTCCTGTCGCTGATGCTTCATGTTTTGCTTGTAGGTGTCTCTACATTCACCTTGCAGCACCATGGGTTCTTCCTGAGACCCTGAACCCCTCCGCCATGGACTCCTAAAACTCCGGGTCTGCCTGCCCCCCGAGCAGATGGGGAACCGTTGTTGTTTTGGAGCTGAACTTCCCTGCGGCAGCATGGAGGAACGAAACGGTTTGCTGAAAGACGACTCGAAGGCCTCGGGTGCTGGTACTTGTGGTCCAGAAAACGGCGAAGACACGAGGTGAGAGTCAGCTTCTTCTCGCTTCGGTTTTGTTTGCTTAGTGAATTCTTAGTGAATAAATCTATAAAACATGGCTGGCCAACTTCAGGGGAACCAGACAAATTTCCCCTTGTGGTATCCGTGGGACGGGTTGCAGCAACAAATAACTTTTAAATCCCGTTAGAGGGCGCAAACGGGGCCGGGGGAACTTCCACCTGTCCTTTAAGGGTTTGTCAACAAGAAACAGTCGCGTCATTTCATGAATTGGTGACAAATGTCAAGAAATGATAATTAAAAAGTGGCTGCAGTGATCGAAAGTTTTCTGCTTCCTCTCCACCTCCAGATTCGGGAGAATCCTCAGAGCTTTCGCTCATGCTGCTCATTTATTTGTGCTTTTCTGGAGGTCTCAGGGGTGTTGTTGTGTTCTGGGGCTTCGCTCATTCTGTGGTATGTCTTGCAGTGTTGAGGAAACCAAGGAGGAGCCGCCGAACACACACAGAGAATCCGACGCCACTCAGGGAAATGGACATTTACAAACTGAAAGCCTTCAGGAGGCAAACACTTCGCCAAGCAAAGACAGCACCGCCGGCACGCAACGTGATGAACAGAAAGATGCCGCTGCAGATAAACACACTTTAAATCCGACGCAGGAAAACATCTCTGCACCTGACGCCCAGGAAGCTTTGCCTGGCGCCAAAGAGCTGAAAACAGAAAAACAAAGTCTAACCGCAGGGCAGGAGGACGTCTCGGATCCCGTCTCGCCAGAACCCGAATCTGCCCTTCCAGAAAACCTCCGCCCTCCTGAGTCAAACAGGCCAACAGAGGACAATACGGCGAGGGCTTCTCACGCCGGTTCCGGAGGAGACGCTGCCATCGGTGCCGAGGCCAAACCGTCGGAGGAGTTCACACGAAATAATGAGGCGTTATCAGAGCCAAGCGCTCCGGAGGCGTCCACCTCTGCGGTCAGCCAGGAGACAAACACGGACGCTGCCAGCTAGTAGGTTAACATGGGAACATCGTTTAGTCCATGTTTGTATTTTAAACCTTTTAGTCAGGATGGAATCAGTAACCGGATCTGGTTTCTGCTGGTTTTCACACACTGAGTTTTCAGATATTATGTTGCAAAAGTGAAGTGTAAGAAAAACGTCAATTCAATTAATCACATAATAAATTAATTTCTATTTGGACAACAATTGTTAGAGATGCTCCCCTTTAATATCGCTGAAAAGATAGTCTTTTTACTTCACGCAACAAATGTTTGCAGCATTTTCTTTTCAACAAAAGTCCAAACTGGCACTTTTTCCTGCTTTCCCCGTCTAAGCTGCATGATTAATAATTTTTTAAACACAATTTTGGTTCCTGTGTCTTCATATACCATTTCAATTATTGTTGTTTTGTTTGTTTGTTTTGGATATTATAAATATTTTTCAGTTCCAGAGTCGAATGTTCTTTAGAAACTAATTTTTTTTTTATCTGTGGGAGGATATATTTGGATTAATATGCTATTATATCTCACTTTTAAGTAAACTGCTGTGAGAATAAAGACCTGACTCCATATGAGAGCTGAAATAAACATCTATATATGTACTTGCATAGTTTACCAGTTCTTTCATTGCATAATATTTGCTTTTTTCTGTCCCAAGTTCACCGCTGCTTTAATGATTAATGGCCTCAATCATATCTATAAGTAGATTAAGTTCACCTGATGTTTAGTCGTTCAGCACAAATGTTTGTCTTTCTGCGTGCAGCTCTGCGGAGTGCAACGTCGATCCTGTGGACCCAAAAAGCCATGTTATCTCTCAGCCTCCTGCGTCTGGACCGGAGCCCGCAGGAGTCGGCCCAACTCAGGAGAATCTGGACTCCGTCGGCTCAGACACGACGCCAGACGCCGCATCTGCAGCAGAGGCCAAGGACAGGTCAGCAGGTTCACGCTTTGTTGAATGAAAACAGGAGACATGTTTACATAATCCCTTGCGTTTTGTTTTTTTTATTAATTCTCCTGGCCAGTAGGGGGAGCAAGAAACCGCTTAGACATCTTTTCCTTGCAGCATTTGCAGGAAACCTGCATGCATGCAGCTTTCTGTTGCTTCAACTTTTGATTAAAGTGCAGCACATAACATACAGAGAATATAAATGTGGATTCTCTCTGCAGCTTACAGTCGAATCAGGAAGAAAGCAGAGACCCTGAGGGTTTGAGTCCTGCAGAGGAAACTGTGGAGGAAACTGGAGAAAATGTTCCAGAAGAGGAGAATGAGGATGAAGTAAAGAAGCAGGACAAGGTGGAGGACGGTTTAACCCAGACGGAGGATCTTCCTGTTGAGAAAGAGCCTGCGATCCAGGAGCAGCTTGGAACCTCAGACTTACAAGCCGACGTTGAGCTCGATGCAGGAGAGGAAGACGGTCTGGATGACGGGTCTGTGAAAATCGTTTTGGGTCTCAAATGGAATCAGGGTTCAGTTCCTGCCTTGCAAAAAGTGTTGAGATTGTCCCGTTACAACCTCAGACTTCATTGTGTTTTATAGACCAACACAAAGAAATCTGAATCTTGTACTCTACCCCTCTTGGTCAATGCTGTGAGGATTCAACTTTGAGTTATCTGTAATTACAGCTGCAGGTCAGTCTCCAGCTTTTCCTACTGAGCTTCTTTTCTTCCTCCTAAATAACCGAAGCTCAGTCAGATCGGATGGGTTGCATCTGTGAGCAGTAATACTGATATCCAAGTCTTCCCACAGATTCCTAATTTCTTAAAGAAGCAGAACCTTAGTGGTTATTTCGGTTCTGTTTATTTTTAGCATTTAGTTAATACTCCATGTTCTCTACAACAGCACCGGCTGCAGAGATAAAACCTTCCTTCCACCAGTGTTGGAAACAACTCCAACTATATACTTATTGGTTCAGTTTTGCTGTAATAAACCGTAAAAATGACTAAATGCTTGTTTCCCTTTAGCGAGGAAGACTTGTACCGCGGAGAAGAGGAGCTGTCTGCAGTGAGTCACGAACCACGGCAAACATCTGACTCAGAAAGTAAATGTTCTCCGTTTCTGCTTTGCCTTTACGTCCTCAAATCAATGCAGAAACATGTAAATAACATCCCCGTGGTCTCCTCCCAGGTTTGAAGGTTCAGGACAGTTGCAGTTTGTCTCCGGCTGTGGACATCCTGTCTTACAGCGAGAGGGAATGGAAAGGAAACACTGCCAAAAGCGCTCTCATCAGAAAAGTTGGTGGCTTTGGAAGAAGCGTTCCACATTGCTGATGGCAGGGTTTTGTCTGTCAACGTCTGAGGGGCTTCCTGTGGTTTTGCTGCAGGGGTACAAAGAGATGTCTGCCAAGTTCAGCCACCTGAGGAGAGTCAGAGGGGACAACTACTGCGCCCTGAGAGCCACCTTGTTTCAGGTGCTGTCCCAGAGCGTCCAGGTGCCTCAGTGGCTGCAAGACGACACAGTTCTAACGGTAAAGGTTCACATCTTTAAACAGTTACTAAAATATTCTTTAAATTTAGAAGGTTATGTTTCCTTACAGGTTAGGAGACTTGGATCAAACAGTTTGCTGGAAATTTGACCCATTTTTTTTGTTTTCCTCGCTCACACCTTTTCAGATGTGCTCACATGTAATGAAACTAGGGCTCTGTGATGCACTGCAAAAATACAAAATTATACCAAGTATTTCTGGTGCAGCTTCTATTGCAAATATCTTAGTTTTGTCTTACTTCAAGTGGACTAACTCAAAAGTAACTTTTCAGCAAGAAACATGAGCTTGATTTCAGTAACTCTTTACTACTTTTTTATTTAAAAAGTGATCAAAGTGAAATGTCACAATGTCTCGTTCCACTGGCAGATTGTTTCACTTTTCCTGGATTTAAAATCAAAATAGTTTTATGAACAACATTTTGAGACACTAAAAACTGACTGTGGGTTTTTTTCTTGTTGTTGTTGTTGTTGTTTACAGCTGCCAAAACAACTCGAGGCGCAGGAAGGGCTGATCAGCCAGTGGCGATTTCCTGGGCAGCACGTGCCTGGAGACGGCAGCGGAGATCCCACTGAGCGGCTGAAGGGCTACATGGAGCTGCTCCGGAAAACGGTACCGACTGCAAGTCAGCTCAGAGAAAACCCTGAGCTTTTCGAGTCCACCATCGACTCCAGGGTGTTAATCATTATCTCCACAGCTTGGTTTGATTTCTGCCTTACGTTAAAGGGAGGCTGCTTCTTCAGGTGTTTTTTAAAAGGATGGGAACTCCTGAAGGTAGTCTCAAAGTCACGTCTCTGTTGTTATGTCATAGTTTAGCTTATCTAAGTGGGAAAAGTGAACACAGTGTGCTTCGCTAAATGAAATGTTGTTGATTGAAGCTAAAGGATGTGCTGTTATATAACGGATGGTCATTACTTAATCCGACACGTCCAGGAACTTGATACAGCGGCCAAATCAGTAACTGATGAAAGAAGACAGGAGCAGAGATTCAGCTGTTCTTCTTCTCTCTGCATTTCTTGAAGAAACTTCCAGAACTAAAGAAACTGAGTCAGATTGCAGGTTAAAGTCAAATGTTTCCACACCTGTTTTTATTTGCACTCAGTTGGATGTAAAAGAAAAATTCTAACGTCACCATTTGCAGCTGTAATTTGTATTTTAGTTGTTTTTCGTCTCCTTGAGGTATTTTAATTGGGTCAGACCTCAGTTATTTAACAAAAACTTTACAACTTGTAGTCTTTTTAAGGTGTTTCTGAGACAGTTTTTCATTAAGACAGTGAAATAAGCAGCTCTGTGACTGCTACCGGATTGCGGCAAATTTGGGACACCGGCTTTTCATGATGTCCTTTGCGTTCTCCAAATCGGTATTTCACTTCTTCTTTCTGAGCCTCCCCATCAAAATGTTGCATCTGTATTTGCACAATGTTTATCTACAAACTGTAGAATTGAAGCATGGACATTTCTGCACTTCTGCCATCAGTTTCAATTGTTGCTCCTTCCAGTTGCAGCTTCATGAGCAGCTGGTTCCTTCTCCTCCTTATCGTTTTGAGAGCCTAACACATACAGTTTGCAGTTAAATTGGCATTGTGGAAAACTTCCAAGCTTTCCCTTGTCTCCCAGCTACCAGCCTATGAGCAATTTGGAGGTGTGTGTGCATTTTTGTGTGAGTTATCGTTTGCTTCACCTGCTTAGTGAGATGTTTGTGGTCAGGCTGACGCCCCACATAAACCAATTCGCCAAAAGCGTTGCAGTAAATTCCTTGGAGTCACAGCAGGTCAGTGTGGGCGGGATGAGGTCAGCAATCTGGAATGAATCCAGTGAAGCCGGTCCTGCTTCACAGTCTTAGACTAATCCATTCTAGTGGTGCAGCCCCCAGAGGGTAGTTGACCTGGATAAACTACCACTACTGGTTACTGGGTCCTCCCAGCACCCAGTAACCAGTTAATGTTAAACCTGCACATCATTTGATTCAGCAGTAGAAACATAGTTCCCACATTTATGCTTTTATTTTGATTACAGTGATTTACTGATTTTGCAGATTATTTAGCTAATTAGTAGTTTTTTTATCATTTCTTTTACTCTTGTGAAGCACTTGGTATGTTTTTTTTAATTTCTGAAATTACTTTGTAAGTAAAATGATTTGCTAATTATCAACAGTAATCAAGATGTAATAAATTTCATTTTCTATTTACTTTGATACCAAAATCAGCTGTTGCCTAAAATCTATATGAAGTTTATAAATGATATAAATCAATCAGAAAAATGTCATTTATTTTGAAATCTAAATAACGGAATAAATAATAGAAATGCAATAATTATTGTTGTCGATAACATTAATATTTAAAGAATTTATACTTCAAAAAAATAATTTATGTAAAATTGTTTTACATTTTTTGTTTAATGTAAAACAAAAAAATATTTAACAAGTATTAACACATAATCAAGTTTGTCTATTTTAACAGATAAATCATTTTAAATTTGTTTTATTTGAAGTGAAAATATGTGAATAAGTAAGTGGATGCGGTTAAATTAATGAAAAAATGAAGTTTCAGTATTTTAAAAGATAAATTTATATGGATTGTATATAAAATTGAAATATGGGTAACTTTGTTTCAATTTAAAGGTAAAAATAATTGACCTGTGAAATTAAAAAAAAAAATAAAATCAAATAAAGTGTTTTTTTTTTTCTCTTTACTTTTAAAAAAGATAACTTTCAGAAGCAAATAAAACACTTGACCACAAAGTAAATTCCTGATTCCTGTCCAGTGGCAGGCGGCTGCCGAGCGTCCCGGCTCCGCGGAGCGGCAGCGGTTCTGCGAGCGGCTCTTCCAGGGCGAGGAGGAGGAGCTGGGGATGCTGGAGGCGCTGAAGCTGCTGATGCTGGGCAGGGCGGCGGAGCTGCACGGCCGCATGCAGGCCGGTCAAGACGTCCCTCTCTTCTGCTGGCTGCTGTTCGCACGGGACTCATCCGTCTGCCCACGCTCCTTCCTCTCCAACCACCTCAGGCATGTGGGCCTCAGCGCCGGGCTGGAGCAGGTACAGCCGACGCCCTCCGCTCTCTGAGTTTGTGTGTTGAGCAACAAATAAAGAGATCCTGGGACTTTTTGAATACATTTGCATAAAAGCTGCAAACAAAAGCGGCGTTCATGGATGTGCGTTGGAACAGGAGGAGGGATTTTCATAAACTGTGTTCAGTGAAACATGCAGGTGCTTGAGTCGTGTTTTTAGTTGTTGCAGATATAATTATTTGCAACACATGAATGAAAGCTTTTCCAGCTGCACCCTCCACAATACCGCTCCACCCAGCTGATTAAACACGCTGCCGTTTGATTCGTCTCTCCAACGTCTTTTGTACTTCTGACAAATGATTTGTTTTTGTCCTTCGTGTGCAGGTGGAGATGTTCCTGCTCGGCTACGCCCTGCAGCACACCATTCAGGTTTACAGACTGTACAAGGCCAACACGGAGGAGTTCGTCACCTTCTACCCGGACGACCACCGGGACGACTGGCCGTCCGTGTGCCTCGTCACGGAGGACGACCGCCATTACAATGTGCCGGTCGCTGAAGCTGCTGAGCCCGGCGAGGAGCTGACCGCCAGCTGATTGACACTGCAGGAAGCCCACCTGCTGTGCAAACGCCCCTCAGGTCTATCAGAGTGGCACGTTTATGCCAACTCCAGGTGGAACGCTGGGATATATGCGTCCTGGCTTCTGTCCAAAAAGTCTCAGATTCTCCACTGTGTATGTTTACTAAACCAAGGCTGGTCGGCTGTTAGTTTGTCTCAAAATAAGAACAGATCAACGTTAAATAAGCCGGGGTGGGCGAATGATTTAGTCGAGTTAGTGCCATCGTAACATTCCTTTTATTTTTGCCATAATCTTATTTTTTATGTGCCATCAAGGTTTTCTTCTTTTAGTGTAATGATGGCAAACAAAAGAACCTGAATCACATTGAACATTCATGAACACAGTCATGAATTACTCTGTGATTTAGTTCTGTGAGGAAACATTTTATAATTAATTAGTTTAATAATTAATGTAGGAAGGGAAATGATTCATTGTGACTTTTGTTTTGTTTGTGGGCCAGACCAGTTTACAGAAGACAAATGAGCATCTGAGGTGAAAATATGTTTGGTTTCTATTGGATTTTTTTTTTTTTGTCAAATTTCCAGACTTCTCAGTTAATTTCTTTAAATACAAAACTTCATAATGAAATTACTACAGATGTTTCAACAGAGATCAGGCTGTAAAATATGAAACCATGGATGGATGAATGGGATGGAAGGACGCCTGGTTAATGAGTGAGTGGATGGATGAATATATGGTCAATCAGTGGCTGGATGAGTCAGTAAATTAAAGAATGGATGTATCGGTGGAAGAATGTGACTAAATTATTAGGACAGGGAATAAAGTGTAAAAAAAAAAAAAAAAATCATTTTCCTCCCTGTTTGTTCTCCACTCTCATCCATCTTCTCCACTCCTGGAGGGTTTCTTTTCTCTTTCGTCTGAGCCAAGTTGACGCCGAAGCATATATCCCAAAACGTAACCACCTCCTCTTTAAACGTGGTGATTTGAGACCCTGTACGAGATGTTTGTCCCCAAACGCTCTTGTATGCACTGTACTGTCAGAACTTTGTTTTCTACTTTGGTATTTGTACACATTCAGTTTTCTTGGATCATCTCAGTTCTACCCAGATCAGTTTGCTGGCCAGGAAAACTGTTGAGATAAAAAAAAAAAGAATATATCATGTTTACACTGGAATTTTTTGTGTTTTATTTATTGCTTTGATGGTGGAAAAAAAAAGTATTTTCATTTAGTGTGAAGGTTAATTTAAGACGGCTGAATTAGTCAATGAAGAGTTTTCTGATTGATTAAGTTGAACAGGATTAGAAGACTCGGAGGATTAATGGCAGCCTCCATGTCAGACGCGTGATTTCTAACTGTTGTGTGTTTTGTGTGTGTCAAACTCAGTGAGTAACATTTTGCCTTTAACCAAGCTGAAGGAAGGAAACATACCGATGTTGCTGAAAAAAAAAAAAAAAAACTGGCAAATGCTTCAACCACCAGCCACAGGATTTAAGTATAACAAAAAAAAGGCTTGCTTGGTCCTCCATGTTGCCTTAGAAATGATGCACAATGTGAATGAATGTTGGTCATTTGTGTTGAGTCTAAAACTTGTCCGATTTATTGTGCAGGACTGATCTTGCACCGTCAGTTTTTATTGGCATTGAAATAAATGGAACATTTTGGAAAAAGTTTTGGCCCGTTTTCTGTTCATGTTGACAAAGTTCGTAACACGGTGGATGTGCCGCAGATAGAGCTCATGATGGAGGCCTCAGTCATCGACGCTGCCGTCACGGGTTCAAGTCCTGACCTGTTGACCTTTACCACACGTCTTCACACTTGGTAATTTCTGTTTCAAATAAAAAGCCAGATCAAAAAAAAAAGTATTCTTGTTGGTTGAGCAGCAGGCTCAACTGATGCTTTTCAAAGATTATCTAAGCTTTTCAGGCAAAAAAATGAGAACATATTTTGCATAGCCCGTAGACATATCCTAACCTGTTTAAGGGTTCAAAATAAGTCAGTTTTAAACTGTTTCATGTTTCTTCAGACATTATTATCAAAGCCATCTCAGTCCATCTTCGTCTTTCATCCGAAGTTGACGGATTTGGTCAGATGTTTGGAACTTGGACACGATCAGGTCCAGACATGCATCACATCCGGGTTAGGAATGAATAAAGCAGGAAAGTCCTGACTTCAATCCCATTTAAATTTTGCCTCCAATAATTCCAGACAACAGAAAAGGTTAATAATAATAAAGCAATTTATTTGTAAATAAGAATGCCTATACAGTATATACATACGACAGTCTGAATACTAGCAGGAAAAAGGCTTGGCAAAACAAAGTGGGTCCAACTCCCAGACAGAACTGAAAGGGAAACAGAGAGCTATTCTTGAACACACAGTGGTTTGATGAGGGATTCCTGACCCCTTGCAGCAATTAAATATACACAATCCAATATAAACAAGAATCTGTACACCGTTGTATGCACAACCCAATAAGTTCCACATTGTGTCTGCGTTTGAATCCAACAAGGTCCCGCTGCCTAAACTCTGATAAAGTAACATGAAATGTTGAGCTCTAGTTTTTTTATTTCTTTATGTTTTTTTGGCAATTCCACAAACACCCGGCTCATCGTTCCTGCTGCTGAGGAGAAAGTTCTCCAGTGTCGGTTTCCCTCTTTAACCAGTGAAAACTTAGGAAAGGATACACACCCAGCTAAAGGGAAAGGGCTAACCAGAGACAGTATTTACACCGATGGGTTGGAGGTGCATGGCTTTCTTTACAGTGTGCGTTTCGATAGTGTGCAGGTCGACGTCTCGGACGTTTTCCCCAGTCCGAGCCGCCTCGTCTTCTGCAGACCTTCCTTGTCGAGGTCGTCCTCCTGTGCTTTGGACGCTCACTCCTGCTCCGCCTCCTCTTCCACCTGGAGCTCCTCGATGGCGTCCATCTGGTTGGGGGAGTCGCCTCCCTCCACAACCAGCTCGTTGGACATCTCGCTGTTCCTCTGAGAACAGGAATGAGAAATGCGCTTTCAGGCGTCAGCGAAGAAAGTGAGAACAAAAAGATTGCAGCTGCACAGCAGATACTGCTGATAAGTGCTGACAAAACGCAGCGGTTAAATAAATATGCTCCTACGTGACGACACAATAAACTGGACCCTGCAGAACCTCCACTAACTGTAAATCTTTGCAAAGTAGAAGAATTTGCGAAGATAGTCTAGCTTTCTAACCACACGGCCAGACAGATTTAAATGAATGCGGCAAAAGAAAATGAGGTGGATTAGTGAAGCTTTCTAACAACAGACATGTTACAGTGGAATATCGTCTCTGCTACCTGGAAAGCGAGAACTAAAAAAAAAAAAAATAACAGTGTTCAGTCAGAAGCCTCTTAAAAATCGTTGAAAGACTGACTGCTACTGGAGACGTTTCCTACGCACAATGAAGATAATTGGATGCTGTGAATCAATTTAACTTTCTTTTGGGATAAATAAAGCTTTTATTTAATTGAAAATTTGCCACATCGAGTGGATTAATGCTGAAAACTTTATTTTTAGTATATATTGGGGATTTCTCCTTCAAAAAAAAAAAATCAGACTTTAAAACAGAAAAGATTTGTTTTAAAAACATTTTAATGGATGGAGCTGAAGTTGTTGAAACGATTCAATGCAGTGAAATGATTCATCATTATTATTAGATAAAAAGTGTAAGGTCAACTTAAAGGTGAATCAAGGGTTAAAGGAGGATTTCAGCATTTTCAACGTTTGTATAACCATATATATGTATAAAAAGCTTTCCTCGAGATCCAGCAACCGGTTAGATTAACACAAAAGGAACAAGAACAACAGGAACCATAATTATACAGGCCATGTTCAGGAAATAATAATTATATGTTGCATTTGTTTATGTACTATGAACGTTACTATTAAACCAGATCATAAATGTGTGAAACGCAGAACACGTCTCACTTTGAGGTTAATCTTCATTTTCCAATTTTTCTTTGTTCTAACTGATGCTGGTTCATTCTTGTTTAGAGGCACAAAGAAATTTCATTTCGGTTTTCTGTTTTTAAGATCAAATGTGGACTAACATGAAGTCAAGTTTGCCGTTTTAACTTCGTTTCCTATAGGATATGTCCTGAAAGTCTTCAGATTAATTTTGCAGTAAGATGTTTAAGAGAACAAAAGCAAAAACAATGGCGTTAAGCATCAACAGTCAGGACTGGCAGCCCCAGGTTTTCTGGGCTATGCCTCCAGAAATGTGGTCCATCTGGTATGGGAGATAAACATTTCCACGGTACGCTGGAGTCAGTCCAGATCAAAACGTCGATACTCTTTTCAGACCAGATCATTCCTGGTAACGTTCAAGCGAGTTATCGTGTTAATTTGTCCACCATAAAGGTGAGTTGCATTAGAAATGACCTCGTCTCCAGCTGGCACTCACTGAGAGCATCTGTAATCAGAACTGTGACTATAATAATAATAACAATAATGGAGGAAGTTGGGTTGCGGTCTGAGAGAGGAATTCAAATGATTGATTTGAATTCAGAAGGTAATGACCTTCTGGATGCTTCCGCCATTTACGGTGTTCATTGCTGTATATTCACAAACGCTTTCCAGACTTTTCCTCTTTGCTGCCATCTCTGAAAACAAACGTCAACATTCCCATTCGACCTGAACGCTTCGTTTATAATTAAAGATGGCAGGAAACGCCTTGTTCTAGATACGGGGAGGGGAGTGTGAAAGCTCACCTGTTGTCTATAAACATAGCAGGCTGCTATGGCGACCATCGCCGATTCCCCGACGAAACCGGCTAAGAGGGACCCGACGCCGAGTGTGGCCCCGTGGACCCTGCAGCAGAGGATTACTTTAATCTGATGCCTTTCTCATCACGTCTCCACATCGGTGAAGGCGAGTTCTTCTTTTTCCAGCAGCTGCTCTGAACGCAGTGCTACGAGTCGACTCTGCTGGTGTGTTCACTTACCCCATGTAAGGCAGCACAACCAGGCTGATGATCAGGACGACGATACGCAGAACGGAGCTGGGAGCCAGGACGAAGGTCTTTTTCAGGGTCATGAGCCATCCTGTCAGATGAGCCCGAACGGTCACTGCAAACACACAGAGGAAGGAGGCGTCAGGGACACGTCCCACCTCACAGGGCCGAGTCCAGGTTCTCTTCTAATGGCTGGGGCACAAACTGTACGAGGGCCAACACTGCAATTTTTAAATGCACTGCAGCTTTAGATTACATTGAGCAGTGGAATAACTAAACTATAATTAACCAAACTAAACACATGGATCTGTTTAGTAGTAGATTTGTTTGTTACAGTGACTTAGGGTACAAGCTAATTTATCTAGGGACACAATTAGCTTCTAGATAAATATATATATATATATATATATATATATATATCTGCTGAATTTATTTAACT
This sequence comes from Poecilia mexicana, assembly GCF_051168715.1. Lineage (NCBI taxonomy): Eukaryota > Metazoa > Chordata > Actinopteri > Cyprinodontiformes > Poeciliidae > Poecilia > Poecilia mexicana. Next base: position 15,951,098 of record NW_028263389.1, read on the forward strand.
TAATCAACTTTTATTAAATTATTATAGACCACAAATATAGTCATAAATGTTGAATTATCCCCTTTAAGAAGGTTTTCTTTTCTTGGTGCAGTAGTCTGAGGGTGGTTTTCTTATTAAACATCAACCTGCCAATAGGACTAGAGATGGAAATCTTATTTATATTAATGCCAATAATGTCCCATTAAAAAAAAAAAGAAAAAAAACAACATAAGGAGCATTTCTGTCATCTACTGACTAGGAGTTTGGACAAAACTAATCTCTGTACGCCACGATATGATCAAACTAATTGGCGGCTCTTGTGGCGATGGCCAATCAGATTTCAGGACCAGTCAGAGCCCTGCCCCCTTCAGCCTCCCCTACGAGCCATGACCTGTGACCTCACCTGGCATCGGGAAGAAGGAGAAGATCCGAAGCGGCGCCACGCAGAGCGTGGCGAAGGTGTACTCCACTCCGATGACGTCCACCAGGATCTTCTCGGACACACGCGGGGTCCAGAACAGCACGAAGCAAAGCTGAGCATTGGAACAAACGGATCAATTATTCTTCAGGACCTGCTTTAGTGATTTTTACTGCAGCTGAACGTTTCAGGCCTTTGAAGCTCTGGCAAAACAAAAGGAGCTGCTTAGTCGTATTAGCATCGCACCTCAAAGCACCGTGATCAGGGCATCCGAGGAGGAAACCGTCTGATCTGATTATGAATAAAACATCCACGTGTTGGAAAACCATCAAATGGATTCAAAATGACGGTCGATAACTATCCTCTCCACCAAGACAGGGCAGTAGAGCATTTGTCTGACACAGATGCATCATAGTGCAGCTTCAGAAGCTCTCCCTGATGACTCGTCAAGTGTTGCAACTCTGAGCAACAGCAGATCAGCTGGTGGATTCCTGCAGTTCAGTTATGGAAAACGGCGAGCAGCTCAAGACGATCCAAAGAGCAAAGCCGTTTCAACCGCTGCGCTTTAAAAAGCTTCGAACGATTAATCAGACTAATTGTGATGAATCGAATAATTCTCAGATAACTTAGTAATCAATTAAATGACTGGATTATACAAACTCTTCAAAAAAAAAAAAAGGCCATTTGTTGAAATAAGGCAGTAATTAAAACTAAACCATAAAAAAATAAACATTTTGCATTTAAAATATTTATTTTTTTAAGACCCTTGTAATTGCCCAAAATTCTCTGGTTCCATAAATTTAGCTTCATTTGGTTGAAATTCTGAAAAAAAAAAAAAATTATCTTTATAGATTATTTATTAATTAATCCAAAAATTAAATCAACAGCACTACACTCTATTGATCCTAAGTCAAGCAGAAAGGACTGAGTTAGAAGTATTGTTTTCATCTGCAGATCCAGCAAAAAATGATCAAACGTATGATAATGGGATTCATGTCATTGCATTTTAGGCAATAAAATTTTTATTTTCATTAAAAAAATACATTTAATTGTTCATTTGCACATCTAAATGCATTTCTAAAATTGTTTTAAACATTTAAGGGTTTAAATGAAATCTACAGAATGTGCCCATTTTTTAATCCTATTAATCGTCAGAATAACTGACAGATTAATCAATAACTAAAATAATCATAAGCTGCAGCCCTAATTTCAATCAGTCATCCGTTCCTCAGTCAATTATGTTCCCAGTAGTGATTTAAAGATGCCAAAGGTTTCGGCAAATCTCGGGTTTTCTGGAAGTTTGTTCCAGAAACCAAAAGCTGCCTCCGTTTGTTTCTGATACAGCCGAGTTGCAGAGGTCCTTCAGGGATTCAATTAGTGCATCCAATTGAATTTATTTCAGCAGCTCAATTAACAAAACTTAAAATCTCCATTTCATTTAAATTTGTAAGATTCTGGCTTAAGGCTACCAAACTCTAAAATTCAGTTTCTCAGGAAACCACCAACGAAAACGATTTTTAAACTCAGAAATGTCAACATGATTAAAAGTCTGAGCATGTGTTGTGAAGTATATAAATTTAACATTTTGTTGGGGTTCATTTTGCATGAATTACTCTATAAATTCATTGTAGCGTGGAGGTCAGCGTCATGGTTCTGCTCAGACATTCAGGACGCTTTATTAACGGCTGTGTCTCCCAACTCCACAGATACCATAAATAAGTGAAGCATTTTCTGTCAAAAATCGCCCAGAAATTTCTAGATTCATTTCACATTTTAAAAGAAAAATGTAGAATATTGACAGGTTTTTGAAAAACTGTCAATCTGCAAGAAAAAAAAGATGCTATTCTGTGATTAAAGGGAGAAAAGTACAATATTAAAACTAGGTCTGACACATCAGAAATTTGGTTTAAGTGATTACTTTATGGGATCTACACTTTGAACTTTGGTAAAACAAGCAGATGAGAATCCCTGACATTTATCGTCTCAATTTTAGAAGATCTCTGGTATTTTGTGACAAAAGTCTGAATTTATAATCTTGATAAGGATCCAAGTTGTTTTGTTCCTACCAATGTTGGAATATCCTGGTTTAAATGTAGTAAATTTATACCTTCGGTCATGTGAAATTGCCTTTTTGCTAATTTTTTACTTTGACACCAGAAAATATTAAAGTTGAAATTATTCCCAAATTTTCGGAATAGTTTGGCTAAAATCCAATTTTTTCCCCTTCCATCTAAAATACCCCCCAATACTTGTCGCATTATCACATGTAATTTAAAATCTTCATAAAAACTGGAATTTGAGTTTTCATTTGCTACAACTGATAATCAAACCCAACTAAAATACATCTCTCAGTGTAATAAGTCTAAATCTACTGAAGTAAATCTTTGATGACTTCAGGTGTTTCAAGAGCTTCAGTTGCTTGATGAAGGGTTTAAAACCCGATGCTCTGGTTTCCAGACTGGTCCCAGCTGAAGAAACTGGACTCGTCACTTGTTTTCCCGTTTCTCAGCTGCTGTTAATTCTCACTTTGAGCTGCAGGTTGAAGGTAAACCAGAAAAATGAAAAACAGCTGAAAAGATGAGGATTCCAGAAAGATTGGGCGATCTCCTGGACCAAAACGTGAGAATGGATTACCTGCTAATTAGTAGTTTTGGTTCACCTCACCTTCTATCATCACTTTACTTGGACACGGTCACATCAGAGTAATCTGAAAGGCCTCGGGCAAAGCCTTCTTCTGCTCTGACTCAGCTGTGGCAATCTCCTCAACAAGCTGAGACATCCTAAACGATGAGCTTGTTCTCATAAGGTTGAATTACACGTTGATCTCTGTCACACACACACTCTGGCTCCGCTTTGGTTTTTTCCTAGTCTGCTTTACATAAGTTCACAATCACAGCAGGTCTCGACACGTCGGGATCGTGTTGATCTCTGCACACACCCTCATGTTCTTGTTGACAACTTTGGGACTCTACATCTGGCATGACAGTCTCCTCCCCTTTGTTTTTTAAAGACCAAAACATTACCCCAGATTTCCTGTTTATCCTCACTGGAGCAGAGAGAAGTGACTTGAATAATTGCAAAAGCACAATTGCACACCAATTGTGAGAACTGAGGTGGGATTGATGCTCAGCTCTTCAGGAAAAACACGCTAATGTAGACGCCTGCATCACCACAATCCAACACCAAGTCTATTTGCATAAAGGCGCCATCTCTGAGCATTAATATGCTCTGTAAGGTCTAAAGATTTTCATAATTTACTCAGTGTGAATTTATTTTTGACTGGGTCGACCGCAGGCAGCTTGAATAAAGAAATTCCAGCATGTTTCAGCACAACACCTAGCTGGTTATACGAGTCCTCAGATGAAACACCAGTCAAGTCACAAAAACAACTATAAACATCAAGCAGCTGTGCTTTTTTATGAACAAACCGTTCCACATGTTAGCTTGTTGCCTCAACACAAAAACAATCCCTGAAGCCACTGAGGTGATCAAGTTGAGAGTTTCTGCAAACCCCTAACTGGTAAAAGAAAAATTCTGCAACTGTGAAGTTGTCAGATCATGACAATTTTTCAAAGCTAAAGGATTTCAACATAAGCAGCAAAAACATGCTTATGTGTTCATTTATGTGTAGCCAGCAGGTTTCTGGTTGATTTAAGTTATTTAACTAGTGGGTAGTTGAGCCCATAGTGCAAGATGAAGACTGAAACGCAGTTTTGGCTACCATCTGATTTAGTTTTATGGATTTATTGAACTGAAATAATCATTCAATACACAATTTGCACTTTCAGACATACAACTCATGACGTGGTGCAAACTGTTCATACAAGAAAACATGTAAACACTGAAAATGTTGGATGATGTAAACATGACGACATCATCCTCCAAACAGATAAAATCTGTTTCCCATTAGGCATTAATTGGTCGACAGCCATAATGAATATGAATAAACTGCAGTTTGCTCAGTATTCTGTCTTTTTCACATAATTGCAAATGTCCCCAACTCACTTCCTGTCTTTGGTCAGTCTAACCAAGTCCATCTAAGTGCCAAAAATATTTGGAAAAAAAAAAACAACATTGTTAATGCTAAGACAGTGCAGTGCTGCATGGATTCATACTATGAAGGAAATTTGATCTATTTTGCAGCTAGAAACCTTAGCTCTGATGCAAATTAGCATATTATTTAATAAACTGACAAAGCACTTCGAAACTGAGAAGTGCAAGGAGAAAGATGCAGGGTTTTCTCCAGAGTATGTTGCAATTAGCACAAAACACATTCAGATTTGTGTTTGTAATGTGACAAAATGGGAAAAACTCTTAAGGGGTGTGAATATTTTTGTGCTTACCGTGAGCGACAGGGCCAGACAGCAGAAGGTAAACTTTTTAATGTGCGATTTGTTAACCAGGCTGTCAGCATTCATCTTGTTGCTGGGATTGTTCTGTTGCAAAAAAGGTCCAATTGTCGTCATGCAGTACGCCACATCTAAAATATATAAAACTGTAAACACTGCGGCGTCCGGTTTACCTTGTCAAAGGCCGGGTACACGGCTCTGAGCTCAGTCAGCCAGCCGTAGGGCATGTGACCCACTGGGTATGTGGCTGTGAGCACCGCCACGGCCTGCAATGACAAACACAGGACAGGTAGAAGTCACCCGCGCGCCGTCACTTTAAATCTAAAAATACCAGCCGGCTAAATCCACCCCGGCAGCCTAATAACAGCCAGTCTGGGAGCCGCACACGGCACCTCTCACTTTCCCAGAAGTTTTTTTTAGAGATTCATCTCTGGACAGCCGCCTTGAAGCTCACCGTTGTCTCGCCAGCGACAATAGGCAGGAACAGCAAAGCCACGCAGGAATGTTCTCGAGCCGTATAATCATGCCCCGAGTTTCACATTTGAGTGGTGAATCACTCAAACAAACCACTGGCAGTCCGCGCTGTCACCGATTTCCAGTCAGTTCGTTTTTGGTAAACAGCTTTTTTTCTTATTGTCTCTAGTAGCTGCGCTGGTCTCTGTGAGGCAGAACGCTCCAGAGGGAGTCTGGCATTTCAACTGGGGAAATCCAGGGTATCTGCAGGTTTCAGCAAGTCAAATTTAAGACCTTTTTTAATGCCACCTTGAATGAAATTTAAGATTTAAAAGAATAAATAAATATAGGGGACGGTTGGGGGAACTTGAGACGTTACAATCAAGCATAGCAAAAACTGAGAACCTGGCTTTGTACCCTTAAGAGAAACAAAAAGCTAGTGAGCCAACTAGCTAGCAAGGGTACATTAGCAGCGAGTTAGTGGTAGCCACAAAAACCTCGAGTCACAGAATGAAGAAGAGGTTTGCATGCGACTCAAACTTTTAGGACAGAAAAGTTCCACAAGGAAAAACTTAAACAGTCCTGTGACGACAAAATTTAAGATCTGTGATTAATGTATTTAGTACCATCTTACATTTTTAAAATAAATTTAAGACATTTTAATGCCTTAATGTTAGACACAAAATGTAAGACTTTTTACAGATGCACAGACACCCTGAAATCCAAAACACAGCTGAAGAGGTCTTAGGGAACTTTAGCAGCAGCTTTGCTTATAAAAGCATCTTAAATGTGCATAGATAATGAGGTGCCGGCATGATGTCTACTCTACGCACGCACCTCTGTGGCGTCGGCGGACCCCTTGAGGTCTCGAGACACAAACAAGTTGACGATAGGTCGGCTGATGCGCTGCGTGGCCAAGATGAGCGCCAGTGGCCACCAGAAGCTGAGCATCTTTTTGATTGTTGCGTCGCCCTGCAGAAGCAAATAAGCAACTTGTTTATTTTCCATTCTTCACGTCGTGTAAAAACTCCTCTATCCAAAGGGACAGAATGTACCCCAACGTCGAGGCCGCTGGAGTCTGGAATGTTGTCATGGATGTTGCAGTAGTAGCCGATACCGACGATGCTGAAGCGGACCAAGGCACCCATGTACAGGGAGAGGATCGGGATGAGAATGGGCTCCACGCATTCCAGGTTACTGTGCAGGAAAATGGCCACGAACACAATCTGCAGGGAACAACACATTATTCATGCCAAAATTACTTAGAGCTGCACATGTTTAATATTAATATTATAAAACACAGTTTGGACTGCAACATTTGTAGGTTGTTATATTTCAAATGTCAGAAATTCACACTTTTTATAATTTACTCAGCACAAAGTATTTGTCTTTTTACAACCAAATATTTACAATAAGCAGAACGGAAAACAAGTGAACTTTTCTGCACTTAAATCTGCTTTTATTTAAATTTTTTAACTCAGATGAATATAGCAAGTGTTTTAAAAGACAGTGAATCAAATCCTTGTTTTATAAATGAGAATAAATTTCTTCAATTGACCTCAAAAGAATTTAAAACTAGATAAATTTCTTTTAATAAAGCAAATGTGCAAAATCCTTTCCAAATTTAAAACAAATTAAACCCACTTTATTTGCTTCATTTTAATTTCATTTTTATTTTCCTGGCCCTGGAGGAAATGATTTTCTCCAGGTGACAAAAAGTTTGGCCACATAAAAACTTATGCTGGCCCAGATTTGGCTCCCGGGCCTGAAGTTTGACGTGTGGATGGATGATTTAAAGAACAAAACAAGGAATAAAGCCTAGAATTCTAATATTTACTTTCTTTTCCCCCTTTTCCAGACTTCGGAATAAAGTCCCAAACTTATTCAGGCGGAGAAACTCTGAAAAGAAGCATTTTTTCAAATGAATAAAAAAACAAAAGCATCTCGTTACCTGAGCCACGACATCAGAGATGGAGGCAGAGCCCACAATGACACTGTACTTATGCTTGAGGAGGATGCCTGCATGAATCCATGCCTGGAAAAAAAAATTAAAATTAACAAAAGGGTTATTTTACATTTTAAAAACTTTCATTTTCTTTTTTCATGTGAAGAGACCAGAATCAAACAGAACTAAAGGATTAAAACCTTTCTAGGTCATGTGCGCTTAAATACATGATTTCACATGTGGATTAATCCCAATTTTTTCCGAACACTCACCATTGCATCCAGCAAAGGGAACGCAGCTAGGTATAAGAACGCCTTTCTCGTCTTTCGCCCAACAGATTCATCCACTTGGTGGAGCTTATTGATGATGTAGTATCCTAAATCTGTGTAAGCTAAGGTGAAAGAGAAAGACAATATATCAGACATCTTTGTGACCGTTTTGAAAAAAATCTGATTGTAAATTCTCCCAGGAGAAAAAAAGCCGTCAACAAAAACTTTAAAATCCACCAAAAACATCCCGCGCAGGACGCGGTTTAAGCGCAGGGTGTCATCACCCGAGCCCTTAAACACACACCTATCAAGATGTGGAGGACGAAGGCGATGACTCCGGCCGTCAGCATGCACAACACGGCCTTCCTCCGGTCGCGCCTGCTGTTCACAAACACCAAGCCCACATTCTTGAAGTCGCTCATGGGACCGGTGAAGAACTTCATGAGGGAGTAGGCCAAGCCATAGCTGGCCAGCATCTCCACCGTGTCCTCCTTGACGGTGGCTATGCCCCGGTTGAGAGCCTGGATGGGACAGAGGAGATAGAGAGACGGCGCAGAGATAAGAACGGATAAGTTCAGATAAAAACTTTAATTTTTAACAGTCTGTCACGTTGCAACCACTGGGTTAAATGCATTTTATGTTAATTGTGGAGAGCAAGGAAGCAGAAAGATGGATCTAATACTCAATATGATATACAATCCAGTGAAAGCAATGCGCTGAGAAGAAATTGAATTGGTGAGTAGAGTTCACTTTATCTCATACAGCTGTTTTATGAAGGCCGCACAGGCTGGAGAAGCTGTAAAGATCAACAGCTATATGGCGAGATATTCTTTTACCAGGACAACCTTTAGTCGTGCTCATAAATCTGGCCTTTATGTTAGAAAACAAAGAGATTTATTTGGAGTGGAGAGAAGATGCTTTTGTTTGATGAGACCAAAATTGAACTTCTTGTTTTTGAGAAAACACTGCAGCTCATTCTGAACACATCATCATCGTGGTTGTCAGTAGGGCCAGAGAAGCTGGTTGGAGTTGATATAACGATGGAGGAGATAAACACAAGTGAATCCTGGGAGAAATGCTGTTTAAAACTGCAACAGCCGTAAGACTGGAGTGGAGGTTTATCTTCCAGCAGGAGAACAAACCTAAACAGACAAGAGCTTCAATCGAATGGTGATATGTTTTAATGCTGCATTCCAGTTACCTGGAAAATGGAAACTCGGAGTTGAGTTTTGACACCAGCGTCCTCGTTAAGAAGTCAGACAAAATGGCGACTCTTAAAAACATCATTTTAACCTTTATTCCATACACAAACACCACTTTTAATTTGTTCAGTTTAGAATTGCAGGATTCGTGTGACACTTAAATTTCACTCTTATATGTATATCCTACAAAATAAATATGATTTCACCCAATCTTACTGTTGTAAGGCAAAGTCAGCCTTACAAGGTGAAACTTGTGAAGGTAGTCGGAGTTGCTTCCAGATTCCCAGAGAAAATGTTTGACTAGGAAGTTGGAATTTCCCACTTCCAAGTACAACTAAAATGTAACATAATTACATCTCTGCACCAACACAGCTGAAATAAATGACTGAATGGCATCTAGTTTGACTCACTCATTTGATTCAGGTATGTTGGTGCAGGGATGCATCTAGAGGCTGCAGGATTTTAGCTCGAGGAGCTGGAGATATGATGACGAGTCTGAGACAAAAATGAGAAAACTGCTCCTCTCCAGGCATACAAAGAAAAGGCAAAAATGTGAAAAAGCTGCAGAGATAAACCTTCAAAAATGAAGCAAAGCTGGTTCCAGAATATGTAGCCCTGAATACAAATGTGCCTCATGGCTTTCAAATTTAAACGTGTGAATCATTTTGAAAGCCAACGCCCTTAACCAGAAGTCTGCAAACTTTCCAATCCAAACAGCTATTTTTGCTTTCAGTCCAACAACCACTAACCTGTTTAGATCCAAACAACTTTTAAGTTTTTGATAAATATCTACTAAATTTCACACATTTTGGCAACCAAATTATTCAGAGTGCTCTATAAGATGAAAAACTTGAAACGGCAGCAAGAAACCTTACATTGCAGTGGTAAACCGTTTCATTTCTATTTTTAAGTATAAAAATAAATGAAAGCAAAGAAGGTGGATATATTTTTCCAATGGGGAAATTAAATGTACAGAAAATCATGTATAAAAAAAAAACATTACTGGTAATTTTGTTGCAAAAAATTATTCCATTAAAACACAGAAAACTTCTAAAACATGAAATTGTTATACCTATATTTAAAACCATTAGCCGAGTTTAGCCAAAGTTATTAAGAACTATTGTAAAAGGTCCAATGAGCAACTCGCAGCTCTGGAGCCTCAGGTTGCAAATTCCTGCCATAAAACATGGGAACAGCACCATCATGCTGCATCATCTGCTTCACAAATACGAGCTGCCTTGTGTTGGTCTGTCACACAAAATCCCACCAAAGAAAATCAAGGCTTGTAGCTGCAACATGACAAATACGTGGAAATGTTGAATAGGAGATAAGCTCAGAGCGGTGGCATGACTTTGTCTAACATTATCTCTGAGCAGAAGGCAACTTCTCCCAACAGTCCTGCAAACCACTGGTTATCTGGAATAGTTAAGTGACATGTTTGGATCAAGTGACAAAGACCCAAACACTGAACCAAACCGAGAGTGGGTTCACCAAGTTACGTGACCTTAAGATCTCCAAAAGCCTGATTGTTCTGACTACAATTTATAATCCTGGTACTTCTAAACCACGTTAAGAAAGAGGAAAAAGTCTTTCAGAAAACATGAGAAATCCAGCTGCTTCCTATTCAAGGACCTGGAATTATTACTGTGGGATTTTATTTTTAAAAATTGTACCTTTAGCTCCTTTAAGAACACCCTTTAACTTCAGGATAGCAGTCACAACAGCTGCCCCCCATTTCCCCTTTCCTGGTGTGTGTGCGCTATTTATACCATCCTACAGAACCATTACATAAGCATAATCCTGACATCTCCAAGCCTCAGTGTGCTTTATGCCATCAGATAAACCCATCTGGGGCAGGAAATATCCAAAGCAGAAAACATGATAATTACAGGGCTAATCTGTGCTCTGAAAACCACAAATCCAACTGCCTTAAGATATATAAACAAATTAGAAGGATAATGTCAAGTGTAAGTGAGAAAAATAATAAATCACAGCATTACATGGCAGTAGCGACGACGTAAAAAGGCCTTCTTTTTTATTTTTAGTCGAATAACGAGCCTGCAGGCTAATATAGCTGCAGTTGTGCGAATAAAGATGTATGAAACGGTCGGCGACAGATTTAGAGGAGGTTTCAGAGGTTTTAAATGATGCTAACCCGACACAAACAACTGTTAGCGAGGAGGAAATAATGGTTGGAGGGTGCTGCGATCTGTAGCGGTGTTTGAGGAAGAGGAGCATTACCTGTTCTCCGAGGTCGATGGCAACATTGGTGATAGCCAGAGGCACCAGGAAGCGGAGGAGAGGCCAGTAAGGACTGAGGGATGGGAACTCCACCATAGTACAAGCCGCCGGGATGACAGAGCGAGGAGCATCTGCCTCAGTCTTGTTAGGTTAGGAGGAAAAAAATCAAGGGATCCAACGACAGTGAGGCGGTCAGAGAGAGCGGGGAGTGTTAGGAGGAGATAGCGGCGGCAGCGCGTTGCTCGGTGCTGCCGCTGCTGCTGAGAGGATCCGAAGGTCAATGGGAATTTCAGAGCGGCGCATCTTCCTTGAAAACCATCTTCGAACAGACGGGGGGTGTTGATTGGAGGAGGAGGAAACGGAGGTGGGGAACCGCCAGGTGTTTCGGTGGAGGAATTGCCTGACTATGAAGCGATAATCCAAAGTTGGTTAAATAAATAGTTTGGCTGCGCTCTTGGCCGCGCCTCCGCTGGGCAGTCACGACCCTCCCAGAAGGCTGGATCCCGCTGCTGCTAAACCCGCAGGTGCGTGTGGCATCACGGTGACATCAGACGCACGAGAGAGAGGGACAGACAGGAGTCACCACACAGAAACAGCTCCATTCCGGGAGAATATATACACCCACATTTCTCTCTTTATGCAAGCAATTCAACAAAAGCAGAGTAAACGCAGCCTTGCTGGCTAGTCTAAATTAAAGACTGAGTCAGCAGTTTGCACCTAAATATGATGTTTATAGTTCACACTGCACAGTACTTTGGTCCCATAAACATAATGTTACCTTTTGCCTACAGCCCTTGTGCTAAGGATAAACAGAGCAGATCTGTGATGATTAAAGGTTTGTCAAAATCTGACACCTAGTGGACAGTAAAGGTAGTACAGATATTCTTTCATAAGTATGTCATATTACTATTACAGATATACAATTTAGATTTTTATTATTCTTAATGTTGGCAATATTAACTCTAATGATTTATTAATACCTAAAAAAGTTTTATTTCTATTTTTAAATAATGTATTAGTTTTTAAACTACATTTATTTCCATAAATATCCAAATTATTATTATTATTATTATTATTATTAAATCTTGTTTACATTTTTATTATTATTACTTACATTTAACATTTTAACATTCATTATTTTGTTTTATAATCTTCATGTATGATGAGAGAGACAGTTTTTCTCTGGATAATATTCATTTTTTTGCATATAAAAATAAATATTTCAAAAATATATTTACCAGGACAGACAGCCACCTGACATTGGTTGTCTATCAAAATATTTAATCTTGTTTTCTTGTTCAAAAAGTTAATAATTTGTGAACAGCATAAACATGTGAAGCCTTTGTTTGGATGCTTAAGTTCACTTCTGAACGTGGGAACAGCTACATAACCAGAACAAAAGGAACCAAAACAAATCTTAACACATGGTCAGATTGCCAGCCTTGTCTACAGGTTTCAATTATGGTCACCAACAACAGAGCTGTTTTTGTTCTTTTTGTTTGTTTTCTTTTTACCAGATTCCCAAGTTCCTTTGTGTAATTCATTTAACCACTGATGGCTGTGAGAACTGACAGTAAAGGCTTCTTACACAATTTTCAGTCAAAACACAAACTTGTTGTGCCTTTGTCAGTTGCCTGAAGGAGGGTCCGCTTTGCTTTTAATGGGTGACATTAAATTTTATGGGGAAAAAGCCTTGTTTACCTACAAGTTCACTTTGTGGGTCCAGTGTCTCAAAATGGGACTGCATGTTGCTAAGCAGCTTTGTGGTTTTCTTGTAAAATAAATGCAACATCTTGAAATAACATAGCAGCCTAGTTAAGAGGTAAAACCTATTTGCCTGGTGCTGGATTTGGCAGCTGGATTTTGTTACCTCAATTTGCACTTGCACTTTAGTGTTTAAAAGTATTAAATGTCCTACAACTTTTAATATCTCTCAGTAGATGAGGTCTGATCTCTGTGTGAAGCTCTTATTATGGACCAATTTTAACAGAAAATTGAGATCAAGGGCGTAAATCTCATCTCATTATTAGGGGGGACCATAAACAGATAAATTTTTTTAAGAGCAATTTTGGGGGGGACGGGGCAAAGTTACAGTAAAATCTGGTTTATTTTGTTTTTTGTTTTCAAGCTGCACCATCAAAAATGACTAGTAAGTAGCAATGAATAACATTCATTTTTTCAGTAAACAACCTGTTGAGACCCATAGAAGTCAAACTAAGATTCAAACGTTGCTTAGATCTAATCTCTGTTACACCTTTACAAAAACTTAAGGCTCTGACTAAAAACAGGTTTTAATAAGTAACTCCACTTAATAAAATTCCTCATAAATATTGATTTATTGTAGTGGTTCTCAATACAAGTCATGTGTTATTAAAATTATAACTTAAGTTGCTTTAAACATTTTTGTTTAAAGCAACTTAAGTTATAACATAACTTAAGTTTTTTGGGCAGGGGGTTCATTTTAAAACCTATAAATATGTAGGAATTTAACATTTGGGAAGTATTACTTAAACTTCAAGGTCAGCACCAGAGTTTTATAGAAAAATATTCAGATTTTATTTTGTGGTATTAAAGGCTCTACTTTGAAAATGATAAGAAATAAAGGTATACTTCATTTTGTTTAACTACCAGCTGCAATAGCCCCTCTGCTCTCGGCTCCCATACAGAGCTGTCAGCCAATGGTAATGCTCAGCCGCTCCTTCCCGTTTCAAACTCTTCTTATTAAAGTAAGAGTTAGAGAGCTAAATATAATTGAAATATTGGCTGCCTTCGACAGAAAAAGGAGCTAAGTCTATGAAAGCAATGTAGCAGTTTTGCTAGTTTTGATTTCCAAGACGTTAGGAGGCAGTTTATCACGATTCAGCCAAAGTAATGAAATAACGAACTGTGGACTGATTTGTGTTGTCAATGTTTCTTCCTATTGAGCAGGGAAAGTAAATAAAACGTGTTACATGTATTTTGCTTTAAGCATTTACTTACTGCAGGGCTTTTTGTTAATGCTGCAGAGCCACAGCTAACAGATAGCTCCGGCACGTTCAGCAGCGCAGCTGTTGCTCCTCCTACACTTTGGACTGAACCATTGTTCTAACAATAGTGGGGGGGACTTAAAATTAATTATTTCTTTTTTTTTTTCTTAGATGAATGGCAGATTTACTTCGTTCTTTGTTTCTATTGCCTTTTTTATATTGATATTGTTTAAATACAAGGGTTTCTTTAATGATTTCTTTTGGGGGAATAATTCTAGACTTTTCCAAGATTGGGGGGGTCCGGACCCTCCCTAACCCCCGGGATTTAGGCCTGTGATTGAGATGCTTCACAGGTTAATAGATAGTTGTTGTGGACCTGGGATTTCTTTTTAATTTTTGCACTTCTCCATTATTGTACCTTCACGTAAATATATTCCACCGCTTGGTGATCCAAATCCATTTCTTCTTGAGAAATGAATAGAGTGAATTAATCTTCACAGATCACATTAAGAATGAAGATATTTCCTGACTTGTTATTCTTGCATATATTATCAGTCAGGTAAAACAGCAGTTTGGCGTAGTATTTTAAATAAGACACTTCCTGGGGAATAAAACACAAAAGCACAAACTCCAGTCCAGTGCAGCGAGGAACATTCAGGTCTCTGCGTTGGAGAAAGGAAACAGCAGCTACACAAGTAGACAACCCAACACAGTAGAACAGCTACTGATCTAACCTCAGATTTAATCTTTCTAACACCTACAGTACAGGTATTATTGCCCAGGTATTATTACCCATTCGTACCTTGGGAGACGTTACCAAAACAGGTTACATGTTGGCATCTTTATGCTTAGATCCAGCCACAAAGACTCAAATGCTGAACTAAACTGAGGGTAGGTTGAGTATGTCATGTGACCCTATTAGTGACCATAGCAGTTCCAACAGTGTGATTGTTCTGGTTACAATTCATAAGTCTGGTATTCCATGCTCAAAATTAATTTTTGGATGAAAGTTGAAAAGAAATCAATTTGTTTTTGATCTAAGGACTAGGATTATTGCTGTGAAATTTTATTTAAAGAAAAGAAAAGAAAAGGAAAAAACCTAAAAGCTCAAGCCTCCAAATATTTACATTTTTGACAGGAATTTCTTTTGATGCATTTAATGTAAACTATATAAAAATGTGTATTTTAAAAAAAATTAGCTTTAACATAATCAAGGGCATTTTACTGGAAGTACAGTTATTTGAAAATTATTGACGAAACCCCAAGCATTTAAAAGCTACCAGTGGTGACAGTTAAAACTTATATGCACCTTTATTTAGGAAATCATGACATGACTTAATAAATCTGCGCAATGTAACATGACTGTAGACGATGAAAAAATATCCCTCCGGGTGTTTGTTAGTAATATCCAAAGATGGATTTTCACCCTTTGACCTACAAATATTGAATAACACTAAACAATAACAATAAAGCATCTTGTACATTAATCCAAAGAGCGACCAGTCTTCAAAGAGAGTGGTCTGCCATCTAGTGGCCACACTGAGTCGTTACAGCACCTCGCTTTTCCGGGGCAAGTTTTTCATGATCATGAATTATGTAAATAATTCAGAGAGCCATTTTTTTCATTATGTTTCTGTGCAAGTATTATTATTATTATTATTATTATTATTATTATTATTATTATTATTATTATTATTATTATTATTATTATCTTTTTCTCTGCTGTCTGATTTCTTGAAACTGATGTATCTGGTGCTGACTTATTTGTATAATTTTGTCCTTCACAAGGTATTTAAATCAATAATTTAAAATAACATGTTACAATTTTAAAAAGTGCATTTTAATTACTATCATTTCCAGCTTTCATTATCTCTTTTCTAAAGATAATTATAGATTCCCCCCATATAAGATGCTATACTTTATGAAAATGTCCCTATACTCTGCTGTCACATAATTTTTGAACACTAGATAAACACAAGAGCCCTCTTGTTGAAACCCTATCATCTGTCCCTATCATCTGTCATCTGTTGAGGCTAAGGTTGATATGGGAGTTTGGCTGTTTTTTTCACACTTTACACCAGTGATTACCATACAAATTCATCAAATAATTGCATATTAAAGTACTTGATGCATTTGGAAAACCTAGGACTGATGAAAATCCTCCTAAAATAAATACAACAAAAACTGAATAAACTGTTGTTTATGTTTCCTTTGACGTCTGAGGTTTTTCAAATTCCACTTTGTATGCCCCCTTTTTCCACTTGGACGACATTTAGTGTTCGCCTTCAAAGGTTCAGAGCATACAGACAGACATTTCTGACCTTTTGTTGTTGCGAAATCATTCTGTATCCTCAGAAATCTTTTCAGTATGCTCTCTTCTCTTCAGCTCACCCTACAGGTTTTCTGCTGGATTTGGGCCTGGAGACAAAGATGGCTATGGAATATGTTTAATTTTGTGTCTGTTGAACTATTTCTGGGTTTTGAATAATTATTATGCAGGCAGAAATCACAAAAAAATACACAAAATACACATTTATATCAAGATGCAAAGTACCTGTTTAAACTAGGACAATAATGACACTGTAGAAATAAGGATAAAGTGTTTTTTGTTATTTTGCTGTCTTGTAATGAGAAAACTGAATATAATTTTGAAACAAGTTGGGAACGAAGTTGGAAGGAAATTGAGGAAACTATTTGTTGAATGTGTAGAGCCCCCTAGTGGACACATAGGATTATTATTATTATTTTTTTACACTCCCTAGCAATAACGTTAACACCCAGTGAATGGATCAATTTTCAAGATGTTTTCTACACCTAATCAGTAAGAATGTATAAACAGGTTTTTACTGAGGATCTTTGTATTTTAAGTTTATGATGCCACGCACTTAGTGACATTCTCAGGTACATTCACACAAAACCCACCTGGAGTATTTACCCTGCCACTCCAAAAATATGCTTAATATTTGCCAATTTTCAAAAATAGTTTCCTTTTTCTGGAGAATAAATTCCTCATGTGGTGCTGTGAAAAAAAAATCACTCTCTTTCTTTCATTTTATCACAATTAAATAAATTATTAAACAATGTTTTGCAAACAGGAATTGTATTTTCAAATGATGATTTCAGCTATTTAAAAAAAACATCTCATTTGAATTTATGTGACTGGACCACTTCAAGTGCTTATATTTATACTGCTTGTGGGAAGAAACCCAAAAAGTTTCACCCAACTCATAGTTCAAAGCGCTAAGGAAATGTAAGTAAACTTCTGATTTTGACAAAAAATACATTAATCTCTGACGTATTCCTTCTCTCACTGAGGCATTTCACAAATATAAATAATTTTGGTATTCTAACTGACCTGAAACGAGACGTTTAGTCTGATTTAACCTCAGACAATGAGAAACAAAAGTGTGTAAAAGTCTGGTTTCAACCGCACACTGAACAACCTGGAAAAATTGATGCAGACTACATGTACGTTTTAATACTGCATTACTCAAACGTTGCTTTAAAGTGCCATAAATCATGAATTAGGAATTGAAACATTGTGAAAGTGCAGCTGTTGCCTTTACGTTATGTCTCTTAACAACCTGTTGTTACCGCGATAAAACATTCAGGTTTTTTTCCACAACAGAGCTAGAGAGAGATTCTTTCACCTTTCTTTCCAGCACAAAGGGAAACAAATCAAAGCAGAGAAGAATAAAAAACACAAACCCACCACTCTGTTAACATGACCACGCCGTATATGTTAGCTGTTTCAGGCTTTGTCAATAACTGTCAGTTGTTACTATCAATAATTAATGACACAATTAGCTGTGGACCGGGCCGATTGATCCGCCCGGCTCTGGGTTGTCCTCTCTCTGACTGAAGCTGTGCAGCTATTGATCTTCCAGCTCTTCATGCTGACTCGTGTCTTGGCTGGATGAGGAGGAGCGCGGCCCTGATTTATCAATACGTCTCTGCTGATGTGTCCAGCTGCCCGACATCAGCATGTGTCCGTCTGGCTCTTCATTAAATGCTTTTAAGTGCAGCGTATGCACAACTTGGTCAAACACCATCAGCGTTTCTGCAGTGGAGAAACGACTCTCCTGATGCTGGTGAAGGGAAAAAAACAAAACGTCAATGACATGCAATGAATGCGGCTAGCTGCAGGCGTTTAAGATGCATTTTTCTGATGTAGACGGTTGAATTTGAGATGAATTGTGACAGATTGTTGTGATGAAGTTGTAACATGGAGAAGAAAGCCACAGACCAATCAAATTAAACCAAATTATCACCCTGATTGCATTTAATCCGAACTAAAGTAATTGCAGTAATATTCAACTATATAAACAATTTGAAGGAAAATCTAAATTTATGGTTCTTGTGTCAAATAGTCTCGTACTTTTCCTTTTATTTACATACTTTACATTTATTTCAGTGGCTCTAATCACTTTTCCCACACAGGACCATTCACTTAAAAATAAACACTTTCATTTAAAAACTGCATTTTGTGTTTATGTTGCTGTTGACAAATATTTATAAATCGGTTTCATATTCTGAAACACTGAACTGTGACACACATGCAAAAAAAACAGGAAATAAAAAAGGGGGGAAATTTTTTTTTTCCCACAGCTTTAAGTTTAGAAAGCTTACTCCTGGAAGCATAAATATTATGGATCTGTTTTTCAATCTTTGCTCGTCTGAACCTCTGGAAGTTCAATCAAGTTCTGGAAAATCTTCTGGAAGTTTTTTTTCCAGAAGTTTTAAGATATTTCCTATGCAGATATCGATCCTGAACGTTTTGGTTTCGCATTTTGTCAGCAACCTCTCAGACCAAGTTGATGTAAAACTTTAACCAGATGTGCTGACGGACATTTAACCAAATGGTAACCTTGTGTGGATTCGTTTTTTGCAACAACTCCTAATTTATGCATCTAATTATTTTAAAAGTAATCTGAGTTCTTTCTTTCATCACAACCAGCCATTCAAATGAATAATTAAAAGCCCAAAATAAACGGAAAAGTCACACCAACAATGAGTGTGTTTAAACATCACTGCAGCTGTTTTTATAATCAAATAACTAAACTTAGGAACTGAGACGAATGTAAAGATTTGAGTATTAAAAAAAAAATCCCAAAAATACGCATATCCTTAGATTTCATCACAGTCCTAACACGTGAGCAGATGTCAGCGCAACGCCTGAAGGTTGAAATGTATTCGAAGCCGCACAGCTCAGATCGTTAGATCTGTGGTCAGAAATAAGGGAAGTTCAGACCAGCAGCATCCGAGAGAAAGGGAACAAAGGAAGCTGCTTCTTCCAAAGTGTGCTGAACAAGCTGATGACTAATTCAACATTCGAGAAATCCAACTGCAGAATTCGTCTCGCATGTCCTGAAGAGCATCACCCAAGAAGGACAATGTGCAGCTGGAGATTTAGAGGAAATTAGCTTCACAGTTTTGAGTTTCTTCACTCGGTTTTCTTTTATGTCAAACACTCAAGCGTCTGGTGCCATCACTGTTAGATTTAGTGCCACAAATGTGTTTCTGCAGGTGAAAAGCCTGAAGACTGCTTAGGAAGCAGCTCCTACTGGCAAAGCTTTCTAATCGATGGGTTAATGTTTAAACCTCAAAAGTTGCCACTTCATCTTCCTCTCTGGCAGACAAGTGAAAGTTTAGGGTTCAAACTGATATTGGGAACTCTTCATAACTTCTTCCAACTTGATAAAGACTCTGTTGGCACAATGTTCTTTAAGTTGGTGTGTTCTTTAATTTGGAGGTTAGAGATCGTGGAGCAAACGCCCGCACTGGGTCCCCACCTATCAGAGGAAACAATGCCAGTCCCTGTTAAAAGCTTTCCTCTGTGTCCCCAGGCGCTGTGAAACACGGTAACGCAGGAAACATCCGGAGCTGATAAGCAAAGGCGGCCACACCGCTGAACCTGCCGGTTATGATCAATATCCTGCTCACAGCGTCTCGCTGTGAGGAAAGGAGAGGCGTGAGAGAGAGGGGTCCGAGGGCCGAGCGGCGAGGAAAGAAGATCTGCTTCAGTCTCGGTTTGGGGATTTCCTTCTCCTCTTTCTGATAACAAGAGAAACTCATGCAATTTATCTGCAGTTTTACCAAATTCTTCCAGCCTTTGCCTTCGGCTCTCCTCTTTCCAAAAACCGGTTCTGCTAGAGTCTGAGGTGATTCTTCATGAATGAGTTCCTGTTGTAAAAATCATAAAGCTGACTCTGCTTCTTCTCAAACATTTAAAACCCCATGTGTTCCTCTTCAGAATGAAAAGAAGGACAATTCAATAAAACACAAAAACAGAGAGAATAATTAAGTGGTTTTAGGGTTCAGACAAACAGAAAGAGCAAACTAGTTTCCCAAAAGACTTTAGTGTCATTTGGGAAACAAAACCAATGAAACAAATATCTGTCTTATTGCATTCAAAGCAAATGTCACATCAGCACAGCAAATCTATTGTGAGCCCAATAAAAGCATCTAAATCTAACAGGGTTTGTTTCCCTGACCATCCTCCTCCCTGTGTCTACTGGCAAAAAAAAGACAAGAAAGAAAGAGAAAAGCATTTCTTTTTTTCCCATGTTTCATTTGTCCTGTAGAACTGGAGTCCAAAGTGTGGCTCAAGGGCCATTCATGGTCCTTAATGTTACAATTTTGGTCCTCTTCAAAATAAGACAGAACATGTTAAAGAAAACAGATATAAAGCAGCTACTCACCTTAATCTGCCTGTATCTATAGTCACGGCGAACAAAATATCTTATCACCGTTACAGGAACCAATAAGGGTTTCAATAGGGGAGGCACCAGGGATTTTATTGGAAATTTTGAGCAACATTTTACTGGGAATATCCCAGGTGAGATTGTGCAACTCCAACAAAATATTAATTTATTTTAAGGAGTTTTACTCATCTTTGTCAAAAATCAAGTCCTTTAAGGTCCATGTCCTGGTATTATACAATAGCTACACACTGACTTTTCAAATGTGATCCCCAGTGATAATTGAGAACGAGCTATTAAAAAAACGCTAAATGTGCTGTCTTGAAGTTCAGCAGGTCACAGAATGGTGCAAAGTTTCACCATTCCTCTTTTCTTGTTCCTTCCCTTCAGCGAGCCAAACTTTCATCTAATTTTTTATGGTTTTATTAGACTTTTGCCTTCTTTTATTATTATTTTTTAATTATTATTATTTACATTAATAGGGATTCAAAAGCGTTAACACTCTTAAATTAGTAGTTTGTTCAACCACCTTTTGATTCAGTTGCAGCATTTGGTCTCCAGTGGCTGGGTGAACCTCCCACACAGTGATTTGACTATACTTATCTGTTTACAGCAGGTCTCTAAATCCATCTGATTGGAGACATATCTTGTGCCCAGCCCTCTACAGAAGACCCAACAGTTTTCTGTGGAGAAACTTTAACATTTCTCTCACAGTCATGGCGGCTGTTGTTGCTGTAGCTGCACGCCTGGACTCTAGAAAATTTTAAAATTCCTGTTTTTTCCCTTTGGCTTGCATTTGAATAATTATTTATTCATGACTTTGTCCACCTTACCAAGCTCTTGTATCATGATGTAGCCACCACAATGTTTCACTGTGGATATATATTTCTTAAGTTTTATATTGAAATAATTTTTTTAGCTATTTTTTATTCTTCCTTGAGTAAACTTTTGGTCAGCTCCTTTTCAATTTTTTTTTTTACTAATATGTTGAAATAGCGCTACTTTTATTCTTTGGTTGCTCTACCTAGTTCTGATGCTGAGTAGTCACATTTTAAAATACTTTAATTCTGTAAAGTCATAAGTTATTCTCTTAAATCACGAATATAATTTAAGTCTACTCCTCCTTCATGCAGATGCAATAAAAGTTGTGGTTTGTTCATCAGCTAGAGCTGGTTTTCCCACCCATTTGGTGTGATCCTGCGCTCTTCCTATGCACCAGCAGAGGGCGGTCTAAGTCCGTAAAAACTCCTCCTCGGTGCTCGCTCTTCCGTCCAACTGCGGTGTGGGTCTGATTACTTTAATTGCTTCCTTCCTGTTTTTAACTGGTGCCAATCCCTCCAAGTTAAAGAGGATCCTCTTTCCTAAGGACGGCGGTAAATATTCCACACTTTATTCAAGTCTGTGACTGCATGTTTGACATGCAGCCACAAACTGCAGGTATTCAGCGTTGTGGCAATCACCTGTTTCAGCTGGTTCAAGGCTGTCAGCTGCTGCTGCACACACACCAAGGTGATCTGCAGCACCTGTGGTCCTGCAAAACTGCTGTTTAAACCGCGCAAACATGACGCGTTTTGCGTCACTTTGATAGAAAAATAAGAGTGAATTGTGCCTTTCTCTACATTAATGAGTTAAAATTGGTCAAATGAGTTGTGGGTTGATTATGTAGACGTCTACGTTTGGGAGTCTTTTCTGCCTTGCTTGCATATATTTTGAGTGCAGAGTGAGACTAATACGTAAAAAATGTTCATACTTCTGACTTGTTTGACTCAGTAACAGAGAGAAGTAGTAATTATGAGACATTTATGTCTGAATTATTGGAAAGCCAAGTAAAGTAAAAATAAAAAGTGCCAAACCTCCAAAAAATTATGTAAAGTAATCTCAAAATTGTAAGAACAAATTGACAGATTTCTAAATCGTATTCGTGCAACAATTCGTGAAAATTACGCTATTCCTATTCTTAAATATTCTAATTTGTGGCTTATCAAAAAAGGCCCACCAATTATTATTATACATTTTCTTTGCAAATTTCACCTTCAACCAACCACCTGATCTGGCGTAAACCCAAAGAATGGGCCAGCAACAGCCAGGATGAAGATGAGTCGATGGACTCTTGTGGACCTGTGTTGAAATTCTGCAGAGAAAATATAATGGTGCCCAGTCCTGACATAACGACCTGTCATTACTACCGTCTGTTAGTATTTTTGTGGGTTCGTCAACACTACTATGACCCCTCCCACTCCCACAAGAACTAGATACCGTCTTAATCCTAAAAGGGCGAAAAATATTGCAGCCATAAACTACGTTTGCCGTTTGTATCGTGTCTTGTGAGAAGAAGTGAAGCCTTATCGAGTGTAAATTATTTTAGTTTTGCTAAAAGCGTCAAATAAAACCGGGTCGTGGCGCATTTTCGTCGCCGGTCACCGTTTCGCGGGAAAAACTGGCGGAAGGATCCCAGATGAGTGATGCGGCCCGCTTAAATAAGCAGCTGCAGAACGCGCAGTTGCTAGTATCACGCTGCTTTTAAGGCGCTGTGGGTCGTCCGGTCCAAGTCGCGTCTGTACGTATGCTTCATTACGTACCCACTACGCTGAGCTTTACGACGCCCTCCGTGGAAGGATTTAATGTCACAGCCGTCGTGGAATAACTTTCCTGCACGTTGTTTTTTAGCACCTCCTTTCGCCCACTGTGTAAAATCTGAAAGGTAAGGATGAGTGAGGATCTGCAGAGTTGTCATTGCGAAAGCGGGGGTTCCCCCTCCGTACTTATTTTACTAACTGGTTCTAGTTTCTGCATGCACCTGCTGCTGCAGCACCTGTGCATGCATGCAACGCGTGCACTCGCACACACAGGGGTCAGTGTTTTGGAGTGACCATGTGATGTTGCACACACTCTTGTAGGATTGGAGCCAAACAGCTGTTTGCTGCTACAAACCTAACCTGTATTTTGCTCTTCTTCTTCTTTTTCCGCCAGCTTCGCAATAAGGAGAGCCCCATAACAGGAATCATGCCGCTGAATTCAGTTTTGGCGAATAAGAATTACGATTACGACTACGACTCCCTGCAGCCCTTTTTCTACTATGACAACGAGGAGGAGGACTTCTACCCGGAGCAGCCGCAGCCTCCGGCGCCGAGCGAAGACATCTGGAAGAAATTCGAGCTCCTCCCGACCCCTCCCCTCTCCCCGAGCCGCCGGCCGTCCCTGTCCAGTCTCTTCCCTTCCACCGCCGACCAGCTGGAGATGGTCACCGAGTTCCTCGGCGACGACGTGGTCAACCAGAGCATCATCTGCGACGCAGACTACTCGCAGACCTTCCTCAAGTCCATCATCATCCAGGACTGCATGTGGAGCGGCTTCTCGGCGGCGGCCAAGCTGAAGAAGGTGGTGTCGGAGCGGCTGGCCTCGCTGCAAGCCGCGCGGAAAGACGCCGCCGCCGCCGCTGCTGCAGCCGCTTCGGTGGACCCGGCTGCGGGTGCTGCGTGGAGGCTGAACAGCAGCTACCTGCAGGATCTCAACACGTCCGCGTCGGAGTGCATTGATCCGTCTGTGGTTTTTCCCTACCCGGTGGCGGAGACGCCCAAGCAGACTGCAGGGACGGTGCGGAGCAAGGATCTGGGGCTGGACACGCCGCCCAACAGCGGGAGCAGCAGCAGTTGTAGTGACTCAGGTAAGCTGAATGGGCGCTGCGCAAGAGGGGGCGCCAAAAATGATGGCATTTTCGGTATTTAAGATTAGTTTATGCAGTGAACCCCCTCTCCCCCCCAGAGGGTGATTGTAATGTGTCTGCATTCACCTCAGAAAGTACTTAGCTGCGCCCCTGGGCATCCATCATGCAGACACACCCCTCTCCAGAGCATGACTGCTGATTTAAATTTAAAGAGTTACATGGTGTGATTGATTTATTTATTTATTTTTGTGTGTAGAAGAATATGATGATGAGGATGAAGAAGATCAGGAGGAGGAGGAGGAGGAAGAAGATGAGGAAATCGACGTGGTCACCGTAGAGAAGAGGCACGCGGTGAAACGGTGCGACCCCAGCCCGGTGGAGAGCCGGCACGCAAGCCCACTGGTGCTGAAGAGATGCCACGTCTCCACTCACCAGCATAATTATGCCGCCCATCCATCCATGAGGCACGAGCAGCCGGCTGTCAAGAGGCTGAAGCTGGAGAGCAGCAGCATCACCGCAGCAGGAGGAGGAGGAGTGAGCGGAGGGAGCTCCAGCAGGGTCCTCAAACAGATCAGCAGCAACCGCAAGTGTTCGAGCCCGCGAACGTCCGACACCGAGGACTACGACAAGAGAAGGACTCACAACGTGCTGGAGCGCCAGAGGAGGAACGAGCTCAAGCTGAGCTTCTTCGCCCTGCGAGACGAGATCCCAGAGGTGGCCAACAACGAGAAGGCGGCCAAGGTGGTGATCCTGAAGAAGGCGACAGAGTGCATCTACAGCATGCAGTCAGACGAACAGAGACTCATGTCACTCAAGGAGCAGCTGAGGAGGAAAAGTGAACTTTTAAAGCAGAGACTTGCACAGCTACAGGGTTCTCGTGTTTAAAAGATAACATTTAAGACTTGTTTTTCTTTTTTTATGTTATGAAAGTTCAAGAATTGATGTACAGTTGCATGCAGATGTTTGATGGGTTGAATTGTTTGGAATCTTTGATTTCAATGTTTAAACTGCCTCAGCTGAAGTTATGGGTGGATAAAATATTTAAAAGTTTATTTTTATTAATAAAATGTTTAAAATGGGTCTGTCCTGTTCACAGACGGCTCAAAGTAAAATATAAATTTTTATGTTTTGTAAATAGGTAATATTTCTTAAGAAAATGTATTTTTCAATTGCAAATGTCTGGGTGAGACTCACTTTTTGTTTTTTCTTTTGCAATATGTTCTTTGATCTCTTTTGAATTATAAAAAAAATGTTTTCTTGAATTTGACTCTTTTGTGTTGCACTAAACATCCAAGTGTAAACAAGGATTAAAAGAAGGCAGATCTGCATACATGAGCCTTTGTATCTGAGCTGGACAGATATTTGGGTGTGGTGACATTATTTAGGATACGCATGTGATCTTTATCTAAAGGGAACGGTTCATAAAAGGTGATGGTATTTTAATCTGAATTGTTTTTCAGTTAAAATGTAAAATTTTATAACTTCTAAAACATCTTTGAGCAAGGAATCCAAAGTGTGACCTGTATCTTTTTATTAAATACACAAAATTGTATAGAAATAGTGACATTTTTCTTAAATAATCCATAAAATGGTGTGCACACTTTTTGAAAATATGCTCAGATTCTGTAACTTTAAGCATGTGTAAAACCCTTTTACAAGTTTAAATAAATGTTAAAATACTCTGAAAAATATTTTAAAATAGCGTAAAAATATTAGATTGAAAATAAGTTTTTGACATTTCGATCAAATTCTGCTTGAACTTACATAATATTCCCATTAAAAGTAGCAAATTTAGATTAAAAAATCTTTCGAGCTCTATTAAGCTCTTCTAAAATCAGTAGAGTAATGCATTTATTATAGTTGATCAATAAAATAAAACTTTATGCTTGATTTTCACGTAGAAACGTAGGTTCCACCTGTACGTCACACCTGACTCTACGTCAGCCTGTCCCTCGAGCTATTTTTCCAGTCTCCCCGTGACGTCACGCGCCCTATCCCTGCTCACTCTGTGAGCGCGTGGTCCTGGTCGCGAGCACATGGAAGTGAGCTCGAGTTGAGACGCGCCTCCGACCATCTCCATCGTGCAGACATTAATAATAATAATAAAAAACGGAATATGACCAGAAAGATGGAGCATCAGGAACTGAGACACAGCAGCGGGTTTTTAAACTAAATCTTCCTCTAAGATGCACGAGCAGGTAAAGCTGGTTTATCTTTCATGTCTGCATCTTGTAAACTTCACATGAAGCGGTTTCTGGAAGCATAGAGACCGCATGGAGGATTTTATAAACCGTGAATGTGACTATCTCTACCTGCGTGGAGCGATTGTTCTCAGGAGGATTGCTGTGCTCGGCTTGCTCCGTCTCTATTGTCTGACCAACTCCTGGTAATGCTGCAGAGTTTGGAGCTCAGGCTCTTTAAAACATGCTGTTTTCAGATTTATTCCGTTTTTATGCTCGGGATGACAGGATTTAACAAAGAGAAAGGCTTGTGCTGCTTTCAACCATGGCTTTGTTTCTGCTGTTACTGTACTGCACAGTTCAGGATCATAACAAAAGATAACAATAGGCATCAGTGAGAGCTCTGTGTAAATGCACATGGGTCCTGAATCCTCAGGTTTTCTTCACAGGTCGCACAAACCTTCCATGCTGCAAGCACAGATCTTAGAAGGTGTATTTTTTTAAACCATTTGTTGGTGAATATGTGCTGTAAAAAGCAGTAAAAGAGGATGGCGTGTAGCCTCTTCAGACATGAGAGCAGGGGTGTCTCCAGAAAGTTTTAACATGGTGGCCAGATGGTGGTCTTTGTGTGGAGCTCCAAAACCAAAACCTCTGTAGAGGGGTTTCTATTATCTACAGGGAAGAATATGTGATATTAACCAGTTAATTAAATAATTAATGTAGATGAATAAGTTAATACATTTCCTACATTCTACAGTGGATCACCAATATTCGCAGAGATTAGGGAGCACAGTCACCTGCAAATACCTAACATTCACAGATACTTGAGACTATGTCTAAAAATGCTCATTAAAGCCTAATTTAATAGTCCAAACAAATCAAAATTAGCTTAATTTGTATTAATAAGTGCTAATCTTAGGACTGTGACAGAAGCTAAAATCCACGGTCTAATTTAACTCTACTCTTTTTGGTACAACCAATCAGCATCAAGGGAAAAAAAATAGTACTCCTGTACTGGCTGCTTTGCAAACGTCAACCAATAGCGTGTCAACTAGCATTGCAGGAGTTCATTGTGTATTTAAAATGCCGTGGAGATTTTGTGTATCCTTCTCCTGACTGATGCCTTTGTACAGTGAGATCCTTTCTACCATTTCTAACATCTGCAAACTGACATAAATGAACAGATGTCATGAAAATCCTACTAGAACAATTGAACTTTACATTTCTTTAGATTCTCTATAATTGATGGCAGGCGTTAATGCAAGAAAGCTGAAACGGGATAGAATTATTCTGAAATAAATTGTAGTTTATTGGCTACTTCAAGCTACTAAAGAAAGTTCCACAATCATCTGCATTTTCTCGACTGAGATTGGGTCCGATGAAACACCAGTTCTAAGTAAAAAGTTGCCATATGAATGTTAAAAATCACACAGAAGCTATTCTATCTCCCCCAGCTGCCACAACCGATGTACGTTTCAGCTACCGAGATGCTAAAGCTCACAAAGAGTAGTGTGGACATTGGGATGATGCAAGATGTTTATCTGGTGCCTTGCAGCGCTCTCTAGAGTAGTAAGCTGTATTTTGGATGTAAAATAAGTAATATATTTTTCTATCCTGGTTACAACTGCCATTTCAAACCACATTTCTGTGGCCAAATTTTCAGCATATAACCAGGTCCTGCGCCACTAAAAATACATGCACTGAGGTTTAGCCCAGTTCTGTCAAACACTTAGGTAAGGTAATTTTATTTATATGTCACATTTTCAGCAACAAGGCAGTTCAAAGTACTTAATGTAACCTTCTTTCAACTGCAGATAAAAAATATATATATATGGCCAAAGTCTTGGTCAGTTTTACTGGTTTCTAAATCACAAGTTGGTTAAGGAGAAATAAACTGGAATCAGACAGTGAGTGGCTGAATTGTTGCTGTACTGCAGGGCGAGTTTGAATTCCTATCAGATGTGTTAATTCCTCCACACATCATGATAGAACCTTCTGTTTTTTACTGTAAAGCAGACAGTCTCTTATGCTAATTTGATTGTGTTCATCTACTTTTTATAAGTCCGTCCACTCTAACTAATTCCTCTAGGTTTGTATTATCTCTGCACACCTGATACTTTAGATTTTGAATCTTGTTTCAATCAGCGCTTCATCCACATCGCTCCAGATCAGCCTGGAGCGATCAAACAAGCTCTGCAGAGGGCTTGTTTTTTGTTTGTTTTTGTTTTTTTTTTAACCTTTTGGTAGCTTGAACCAGTTTTCTCCCTAGTCCTTTCCCTTCAGTGTAATTGTGCTGTTTCTACTGTTTTCAGATATTAATATTAGAAAACAGAGTGAAGGAAATATCAGGAATTATTTCTCTTTTAAAGCTTTGCAGGATATCGTCTTTTTTTTCTTAGCTTGTTTGTTTTGTGAGATGCTAAAATTGCTTAATTAATTAATATTTATGATGATCTCATGGTTTATAAGATTTCGATTAGATACAAGTTATCCAGTAGCACCTTTTCTTATGCTAAGTATTTAAACTGATTTGCATAGATCATCTTGTTCCAAGAAAAACAAAGAGCTAATTCCCTATTGTAAACATCCTGAATGTGTTTTTAGGAATCCCAAACATTAGTATAAACAGACAAAACCTCTATTTCCAAAGCTGCATCTGCACCAGATTTGGAAACAACTGTTGCATCGGAAATGGATTAAAACCTTTTTATTCTACAGCAGATTCACTCTTGTGTCGTCCAGATGGCCTTAAACATGTCAACCGTCCCGCAGAGTTTCTCTTTATTGTAATTTAGCAAAACAAAGAGAGATTTAACAGATTGTCTTCAATATCCAACGACTCTATGGACACAAAAAGAGCAAGAGCTTATTCAGTCTGAATATGGATTTTGGAGTCAGAAGAAATGATCAAACTAGAATAAAACAAACATACATTAAACATGGAAAAAAGTAACAGAGCGGCTTATTTGTGTTGTTAGAAACTAAAAACTCTTGGAAGTTGTGGTTTGTATATTAATAAATCTCCAACTGTTTATCTTATTGTACATTTAGAACATTGCAAATAAAAGTACAACACCAAGACATCGACAACAATCCTTAAAGTCCTGCTTATAATAAAAGTCTTGCAGCTTGAAATATAAGATCTGCGTGATTTCCAGGAAACGTTCCGGAAAAGCTGAATTCCCCGCCGCAGTGATACATACTTAGAGGACACAGAGGTCTGCTGTTATGTAATCTGACGGCATTTTTCCATCCTGGAAGCTGGAATAGATTAAAGCATCTGATCCTCCTTAAAACGTTGCTCGTCTGCCAGTTGAATCTTTTCGCTCGTTTTGCAGCATCGTTTTTATACAATAACTTCATGCCCTGCTTCGCCTCATGTGCTATCTGTCTCGTCAGTCAGCGAGGATGAACTTGCTGTTCGCTGCCAGCTTCGAGTCTGGCTTGGGAATGCGAGACTTTTCAGGAAAATGCTGCCGCGTGGTTTGGACATCCTGTGGTTCTGCAGCGGTTTTTGAGCATTTTGCAAAACAACCGTTTTTGAGCTGTTTAGATGTTTATGTTTATTGTTGTGCGGTATTTCAGATGCGTCTCAATAAATTTGAAAATTTTGAACAAGTTTATTTCAGTGATGAAATGCAAAAAATGAAACTTGGATACACATAGTTATATATTTATTTATTAGCTTCTTAGAGCTAATCAAAGTACAACATTCAGCTGCATTATATATAGTATTCAAGCAATAACACTTTTTAAATATAGAAATTTGGTCGTATTGAAAAGTTAAGTCCAGTTTATTTCTACAGCATATTTCAGCAGCAAGGCAGTTGAAAGTGCTTTAAATCACAAAAACACCACAGTTATCAATTACGAAACAATAAATAAACATTACATTTTGTTAAATATCATCAAAACCATCTGGCAAATATGTTGATCCACGTTCCATTTACTGCTAATCAAAGGCAACTATAAACCCCTGGGTGTTTAGCCTTGATTTAAAGGAGTTCAGTGTTTCAGCTGTTTTGCAGTTTTCTGGAAGTTTGTTCCAGATTCGTGCTGCACAGAAGCTGAATCCTGCTTCTCCATGTTTGGTTCTGGTTCTGGGAATGCAGAGCAGAATCAGAATGTTGATGCAACAGCAGCAGATATGTAATGTAATTTATAAACTAACAAACACATTTTAAAGTCTATTCTCTGACCTACTGGCAGTCATTGTAAGGACTTTAGAAATGTGATGTGCTCTATCTTTCTGGTTTTAGTGAGAATGCCAGCAGCAGCGTTCTGGATCAGCAGCAGCGTTCTGATAGATTTTTTTTTAGGTACTGGTGATGACACAGTAGTAAATTAGACTAAAGATAAACGCACGGATGAGTTTTTATATGTCCTGTTCTTCAGGTGATGGAAGGCCGACTTTGTAACTGTCTTTATGTGGCTCTGAAGTTTCAGGTCTGTATGAAGTATGTTTATATGCTGTACAGTACATACACTAAGTACTTCATCAGAGCTGCTCATTATATATGAATTACTGCATGGATGGGATCACAGCAGAGGTGTTAATGAAGCACAAGTTGCTTTAATTGTGACCCTCAGCTTGTTTGCATCGTTGGTTTTGGTATCTCATCTTCTTCTTGACAATGCTCCACATGTTCTCTGTAAGGTGCAGGGTAGACTTTGATGGCCAATCAAACATCATACTATGGACATTAAAAAATGGATTTTATGTTGTTTTGGCATATGTGTAGTTT
Organism: Poecilia mexicana; assembly: GCF_051168715.1. Taxonomy (NCBI): domain Eukaryota; kingdom Metazoa; phylum Chordata; class Actinopteri; order Cyprinodontiformes; family Poeciliidae; genus Poecilia; species Poecilia mexicana. The sequence goes on from NW_028263389.1 coordinate 15,982,210, forward strand.
ACAACAGCATAGTAAATACATCAGCCATGACAAAGAGGAACGACTATTGATTGTTGATGAGCTGCAACGTCTAATTTTTTTAATGACGTTATTGGACGCCAAAAAAAGAGAACAGAAAACATCAGTGGGGTGTTCGCCCTCTCCATTGGACCAGAACCTAAAAGGGGAAGCTCAGTGTTTTGGTCCAACAGTACATCCCTCTTGGACAATCGCTCCTCAAAACTATTCAACCTGCTCTCTGGCTGAAAAACCGGCTTCTGGAAGTTGAGTGGTTGGGGCAGTTTTTCGCATAAACGAACACACCCAAGAAATTCTGACAGTGGCTCCGCATGTGAAAGGGGGCGAAAGGTTTGTCCCCAGGGACAACATGAGGCGGAGAACAAAATGACGCAATTTTTGTCACAAATGAAACAATGCTGCTGCTGGCCTGGTTCTCTAATGGTGGGACTACTTTGTCTTTGTCTTCAACTGACCTTGATGTCGCACCTTGCCTTTGTACTGGTGTAACACCACCATTTTTGGGATGGATTGAACCAAACGTGACACACACATCCCAAACCACGCACAGTTCAGCACTAAGTACACTAGGAAAATACTGTGAAATCCTTGCTGGTTTGGCTCTCTCTCTCTCTTAGTCTACACATACTACAAACAAGGAACATATCTTAAATAAGAGTACACTAAGCCATTTATAAAACCTATCAGATTTATCCCCTAATGACCTAAAAATGAAATATAGTTTAAAAGTCCAGAGGATTCTACATTAATTTCCCGCAACAACAGTCTTCTCAGGGTTGCAGATTTTAGGAACACTTTAGCCTAAAGCACAGTAACAATTGAATGTCATGGATAACTGCAGAAGGCGTTGATTTTGGAAGAAAAGCTAATTATACCTAGCAAAATGAACAGAAGGTGGAGAGAAGCGTGTAGCGTGTCCCCCCCTAAGGTCTGTACACACTCTGCAAACACGGAGAAATTTGTTCTTCTACTCAGGGTGTCATAAAAAGAATAAAGTCCTTTCTGGGCAGGACATTTCAAACTTCACAAGAACCCGTGTGCAGAACTCCTGGGAAGTCCTGCAGCATTTATTGGTAATAACCGTGCAAACTCGTAACATCTGACCAAACAGACACTAAAAGCTAAAAGCTCTGAACACGGTTCGAGAATAAGCAAGAGCAGAGACCCAAGCAACAGACTGAAGACTTTTGTCATCCAGTTTTTGATAGGAAGAGAGGGAATAGAGAAAAACAATAAGTTATGCAAATGTAAATCATTGAGCTTGTTTTAATTTATCATGCGATTAATTGATTTATTGCTTATTGCAACAGGCCTGGCAACAAAGAATTTAAATATCCTCTACAAAATAATCCACTAAAAAGGGAATTTTCTACAAATATTTCAGGGTTACGTTCCCCAGAAAAATCAGATGCTGAACTGCAAATAGGCGGGGGTTCACTGTATAACTCGACATGCTGGGTGTTTTCATCTTGCAACTGCTTGATCCTCTTCTCTTTGCTCCCTGCAAGAATCCTGACACAGCTCATGCCTCAGAATGACACGCAGCTTTAAACACACTGTGTTTGGTCTGAGTTCAGTCACAGTGAAGAGGAAACATGATCCCCTCAGACAGCAGGACAGGAGCTCTGCAGTGCTGCTTAACAGGAATGAGGAGGGGGTGCAGGCCGAAGGAGGAGAAAGTGAGAAAAAAAACGAGGTTCCCAGGTTGTCCGGGAGAGATGAGTCACAATCTGCAGCCGGCGTGTTGGACTTTCTCGCCGTCGGTCCAGCTCAGGCATGCGGGGAGGAGAACAGACACAAACTGTTTAACTGACCTACATTTTATGTTTATGTGTCCTGCCACTGTGCGAGCGTGAGGGCTGGCGGTTGAAACGAAACATGCCCGCACGTTTATTAGGCCGCTTTCCATACTCCCGTATGGAGCTGACAGCGAAGGAGGAGCAAGAGACGAATGGACCTCCTTTGTTGTTTCTATCCACATCAGTGAAAGGGCAACGCCCACATGTTGCAATGATGCCAAACATGATGAGAGAGTTTCAGAGCTCCTCCAGAGTGTTGATGTAAGATTAGAACCTAGGTGGAAGTCGTAAAAATTCCTGCTTTGTCAAAGTTCTTTCATATCTTCCGTTCTTGCGACACACTTTATGATGTGCCTGAAGGAGCGGCAGGACTGCAGAGTAACAATAAAACCACTGTTCTAACAACAGAGGCTTGGACTGAAACTTTTTTATGCTCTTAATTGGAATTTGTGTTCATCCTCAAGATATCTTTAATTTGTCAAATATCCAAAAATCTCCTTTCATGTGTAGCTTTTTGGTAAATGGGATAGAAAGATTTCCTCTTAATAACCTCTAAAAGTCAAATCTTTTTACTTGTGGACTTTTATTGACCCACAATGGAGAAATTATTGTGCAATAGCTCCAGGGCATGTAAATTCACACGAATATAAAAAGATAAAACATATAATAAAAACAGAATTACGGTTAAGATACAGTGCAGTTATGGCAAAATTACAACATAAAATGCTTTGGAATAATTAAAAGTTGCAACTCCAATCCAAAGTTGCATCTGAGAAGATTTATTGAAATCATTTACAAATTGTGCTTGTATTTTTGGATTAAAAGCAGACTATTAACATAAAACTATTCAAACAACAGAGATGTACAAAAACCGGCAGGTATGCAAATACATTAATTTGTTGGGAGCAGCAATGGTTATAAAATCTAACAGTTGTTGGGAGGAAGGATCTATGATAACACTTCTTTGTTCACTTGGGATGCAGCAGTCTGTCACAGTAGGAGTTCTCCAGTGCAGCAACAGCTTCATACATGGGGTGGTAGACTGCCCCCTGCAGTCCAAATCACCTCAGCCTTCTCAGCAGGTAGAGTCTGCTGTGACCCTTGTAAAAAGTGTAAAGAACCAAAGGCAGAGAGAGAATTGGGTTCACACCATCTCCTCCATCAATCATTTATTTATCTGCATTTTAAGCCAAGAAATCAGGTAATTCAGAGTTCTGTGAAACAACAAACAAGCAACAAAAAAACTTGCAAACAGCAGTTTATGATATTCCAGGTATTATTCATCACAGGTAACTCTGAGCAAATGGGTTTATAACCTTGATTTAAAGGAACTCTGTGTTTCAGCAGTTTTCTGGAAAATAAAAACTGAATTCTCCTCATTTGGTTTTGTTCCTGGAGCTGCAGAGAAGATTAGAAGGTTGATACAACAACAGATATTTAAATGGCAAGGATGTCTTTTTAACCATGTGGTCTGACAGAAATTCAAAGAGGAACGGCAAAAACAAATGATCTAGATTAGCAGAATTTACTTGATGGTGTCATGTAGGACATGTTACTGTGGAAAATAACCTCTGCTGCCCAGATGTGTTAGGATTTCTATGGCTGAGTGGCTCTCTGGCTCAAACACACACAAAAAAATGCAGAAAGCAGGCCTTAAAAATAAAATCTCAGACTTTTTTCATGCCAAATTGGATTTCCAATTTTAATAATTTTTTTTCTCGCTTTCTGATCTTAAAAAGAAATCACAAACGTTAATGATGAAATATTTTTTAAAAAATTGGCTTTTCTTCATTCCTTCTCTGAGCTGACCTGAATTCAAACTACAAATAATTAGAGGCTGTAAAACCCGCTTGTCAACCCAGACAGGTCGGCCTTGGGCGGGCTGACAACATTCTGAATGGAAACCCATGGTGTATTATTGAAAAACATCCAGATTTTCCTAATATTACATCTTCACAAACAAAAAATTAGATTAACTGATTACAACAGTTTATCAAAGGTGTTCAGAATCTAGACTAGCAAGGCTGTTTGCACACCAGATAGTTTGGTAGATTTGATTGGGGACCAAAGTTGCGATATTTGTTACATTTTCAGTTGGTGTGGTTCGATGTCACACTGCAGTGTGTCAGATGAAACAAACACTTTTATAAACCTGTTCCCCCTCTCACCTGTGGTGGCGCTGCATCACGACCTTTTTAAGGAAATGACATGAAAACCTCAGAAGAAGACACTGAACGTGACCACCTTCTTTACAAAATATCAACAAAAAATGGCGTCAAATTTTAGAAGTTGTTCTTTAATCTTTAACAAAAGACCACAAGCTACTTCTTCCACTAGTGCAAGACTCGTGAGTTTGATTTGGTTGCTTTTACCCAGAATGCCCTGCGCTATAGTTCTCTTCCTGCATTTGAAGCTGTCTCTGGTCCACTTGGTATTCACATTTGCGTTCAAACAATGGCAGTGTTCACTACAAAAGAATAGAGACTGAGGTTTTTAGATGGACCAGAGTTTGTTTGTTTGTTTGTTTTTTTTTTTGTCGGCATCAGATTTTGATCACGCATTCACAGCTTCTCTAACGATCCAGACTTTCTAGACAAAACAAACCAGACTTCAGTTAAGCTGACTCAACAGGGGTGGTGTGAATTAACCTTAATAAAAACTGCAGTAAAAGCCCAAGAACAAATCTTTGCCTAAAAATGAGAAAGCCTAAAGGAATTTTAATCTGAAACATTTTAAGATTGCTTGAAGGAAGTCTTTTCTTCTTTTGGAGAAGAAAAGGCTGCTTTTAAGAAGACTTTTCCTTTACAATGTTCTCAAAATGACAAAGATGTTTCCAGTTATCTCCACTATATTTTTTTCTTCTGTTTATCACCTTAAACCTCAGGCTTGAGCCCCATGCAGGCTCAGTGATGTGCTTCATTTTTGACCGGCAGAGTCCCTGGAGTGGCTTTGATTGCCTTTTTACTCCCCCACCTCTGTGAGCCAATAGGAGAAAACTTCCCATCTGTGGGAATTGATACCTCTGCTGAATCATGCAGTTGGAGCTCCTCCTTTTTTACTATCTTTGCTTGCACCCTGTCACCCCTTCAGCTCCTCCTCCACATTCAGCCTGTTTGGAGCGAGCAGGGGGGGTGGGCTCGTCTTATCTTACTTCTGGGGATGCAGGACAAGTTGTGTTTGCCAACTGGGTTTAAGGCCATGTTCTGGTTGAAAATAGCACAGGTTTCCAAAAGTGTGAACATGTCTGGTTCTGTAGTGAAGACGTTTTAATACAAACCATTCAACTGTAACTCTGGCTGTATTTTTTATGTTTTTGGTTAATTCTCCACCTGGAGGATTAATTTCTCCCCAAGTTTCATGCAGCCTTTAACAGATTTTCTTCTAGTATTTCCCAACTTTTCTGTCCCTGCTGAAGAAAAGCATCCCCACAGCATGATGCTCCCACCACCTTCACTTGAATCAGTATTAAATAGATAAAGAGTTAGTCAGGCATGTTTTAAAGATGTAGCTCTTGGAAAATGCTAATTTTCATTTAAATGGGGTAAAAATGCATTTTTTATTATATTCCTAGAAAGCCCAGTGGCTAGTTAAGCAATGGTAGTAAATATTTTACCAGGACCCGCGCTTGTAATGGACTGAATGTGCTTGATTCACATAAATCCAGGGGCGAAAATGTCTGGTTTTTACCCAACTGTCTTTGCATTTAAACTCATTTAAACTTCGCTGTAATTGAAAGGAAAACTAGTTGCTCTCCTGAAAATGTGTTTTGTTCTTCTCTTTGTGCCTCAGATCATTCAACAGGTTTAAATATCAGACAAACAGAACTAGAGTAAACAGAAAAGACCATTTTCTAATGATGACAAAATGATAACTAAACCAATGGTTGTGCCTTCAATAACTGGCAATGACTCTTTTTTGTAGAAATGTTCCAATTGATCAATGTCTGAACATGAACAGCCTGTCCACAGGGTTTAAGTCTGGACTTTGAATAGGCCTCTCCTAAACCACAGTCACCGTAAAACAGAGTTTACCATCTATTCTTGTGATTATTTTGGTTAGCGAAGCTAAGATTACCAAACAACTGTCTTAATGCGTTTACCTTCTGGTAAGATGGTGGATTGGTTAACACAATATTCTCTATCTTGTATAAGTCGGTACAAATAAATCCACTCAGTTTAAATAACTCGATTTAAAATGCTGCAAACTTTGATATGAGTGGTGATAGAAGTGATGAATGTAAAGCTGAAAGTGACTCAATAGAGAAAACGACCCACACCGAAAAGCTGAAAACTGAACTCGCTGACATTGGTAGTGAAATTGGTGCTTTCACTCGCTGGCAAAATTTCAGATTTTTGACTTTATGAATGGCTCATCACTTTTTGATGCTGATCTAGTTGAAAATCTTTGGATTTGGGTCACAAGCCGACTACGTTGAGCTTTACTAAAACAATAAATAATAACTCCACTGAATGCAACTACTTGATTCTTCACTAAACCAACTTTCATTTTAACAATGAAGAAATATTTTTGCTGTTTTATTATCATAAGATGTAATAGTACTAGATTTTGTTACTACTATCTTCTGAGAACTTTGCTGGTTAAAAACATATCAATTAGAAAATCCTAATTTTAGGGGCCCAGATGATCACAGCTGTAACACTAACTCCATGTAAGCACTACTTACATGGAGTTAACTGTTTATTTACCACAATAAGCCTTTACGATGGGAAAGGTGTGCCAGCCTGGGCTCCTTGGGTCTCCTGCAGTTACAGCAGCTCCTAAAGCAAATGTTTATTTATTGGTGCTGTAAATGGCAGCTCATAAATCATTCGGCTCCTCCTGTGCAGCTTTCTTTTCTCTTTTTTTTCTCTCTTCTGGTTATCCATGGAGGACAGTTGTGAAAACAGTGATAGTGAGTGGCAGCCAACTGACGCCTCCAGACTCTAATGGAGATACAGTGAGGGGAGGAGGAGAGTCTGATGCTGCTGACCTGTCAGTGCGAACCCAGCAGGCGCATCCTGGTCCTGATTAATGGTTCTGCATGTCTGCAGGGGAAAAGGTCTGTTCATTCACATTCACTGTTTATTTGCTCACAACAGATGGGGGGGCCCCCTGGGGATCCTACCTCTCCTGCCTTTTGGTTTCAGTGTCTTTTATCTTTATCAGTGAGCACTTGCCTAGACACAGATGTCTGATCTACAGGTGACCGCTGTTGTTCTTCACAAAGTCGCAGAACGCTCTAAAAACAGCAGCCCGGTTCTTCAGCATCCGTGGGTCCGCAGTGTGGCAGGTTGAACCCACTCCTGGTGCTGCAGGAAGGCAAGCTGACAGGGTGACACATCTGGTGGCATGTGCTCGTTAAATAGACGCCCAAATGGTAGCTTTTCAACCTAAAGGCCCTATTTAAGGGGCTGCATTGAGGCTCCTTCCCTCCCGCTGCTCCTGCTGTTGAGTGTTCATTATGTTACTAATGTAGAGGCAGACAAACGGACAACAGGATGGAGAACCTGCCAGAGTCAGATGATGTGCATGAAAGTAAACACAAACACATGAAGAAGGAATTGAGAAGTGAGGGCAACATGTCTGCATCCATCTGTGTTGGTCCTACTGAGCCTGAGCCAGCGATGGGTACCAAATTCGAGACTTTTATAAGTACCAACCGAATTCTGTCGGTACTACCGAGTACCTGTTCACGTAAACTCAAAAAGTACCATGTTTCGGCACCTAAATGCATCATTAGGACAGTATGGAAGAAGAGTGGGGAATTTTCCATGCTTGTCCTGAATGCAGCATAGCACGCGCAAGAGCGTAATGACGTCAGCAGCCGCTGATTCGGTAAACAAAGCATGGCCAATGGGAAACGCTCAAAGGTACGGCTGTACTTTTCAAAAATGCGGCACGTATTACGCTCGTTGCAATATTTGCGACATGAAGTACAAGGCCAGCGGTGGAAACACAGTTTGCGAGAATAAATAGTGAAGCACAAGATTTTTGTTAAGGCTGAAGGCAATTTGACTTCTACAACTCCTGCATTAGCCGCCGTTAGCACGCCTGCATCTGTCAAGTCACCTCATTTGTAAAACTAAATACCTTTTATTTATTTTAACACTATACTCTTTCGCTTATTTGATTTAAACTTATTTGCCTTCCATGGATCTCCATCACACAGTTTTTCTTACAAGGGAAATGACAAATAGGAATACATGGTGCTGGATTTTAATTTGTGCAATAAGACAAAACACTGCATTAGTTGATCTGAAGAGTTTCCACTTTAAATAGCTGTGATGTTACAATACAAAGAGTTGGATTTTGTATTGATATATTTGTTAAATTATATATATTGAGAAATAAATATGTTAAATAAAAAAGTAGGGCTGTAGTGATACAATAATCTCATGATACGATACACGATATTCTGCTCACGATACGATATATATTGCGATATTCAACAAATGATACAATTCAATACACTTTTGTGATTTTATGAAAGATATTAGAAGGACAGTGTGATTTTGGTGACATTTTGTGACTTATAGAGTTGGATTGAATTAATTTAACTGAAAACTGATTAAAAGCACCAACTACACAATACCTGGGTCTGGTTGGGCATGGACACAGACTTAAAGTCGACAGCTGGACAAAATGAATCAAAGAAGTAGTGAGAAAACATGTTTCTTTTAATTGAAATAGTACAAACTGTAGCTTACAATTTCTACTGTAAGCTACAAACTACTATTCAGAGCAAGTACCCTGCTCTGAATAGTTTGATACCTTTTTAACCTTGACACTTAACATCTGAAGGAATCACTCTAAGCCTGATGACCTAATCACTCTCCCGGCGAAGCAAGCAGTGAGTGAGCAAGGTGACAGTTGGATGTTACGATACTTGCGGATGAATATCAATATTTTTCTAGGAAAGAAAATATAGAAATATATCGCAAAATCAATATTATTACACAGCCCTAAAAAAAGATGGTTCAAAAGTACCGAAAATTGGTACCATTGAGTACCAATACGGACTCTCAGGTAGCGGATATTGGTATCGATTCAAGTGTCAGAGGTTCCCTTCCCTACACTGAGCAGAGCCTGAAGGATCTGAACTGATGGAGCTACTCCAACATGCTGCCACCATGAGCGACACAGTTATAGATTCATTATTCATTATCACACCAGTTCAGGCCAAGGATGCTCATCACTTAGATAAACTTTTTCCAGTTTTGTGCTGAAATTGCTCTCCAGATGCAGTAAAACATGTGCAGTACATCCTGTTATCGTTCGCAGTCCCTCCAGCCGTATAGTTCTGTACACTGCTACGTCTTTATGAGCCAGATTGTGAATCTAATCAGCGCTTTGTGCCAAACGAGACAAATGCAGCACCAGACTGAGAAATGCCTCGTCCCAGAAGCCTCCACATTCAGCCGGGTTCCTGGGAGCCTTTCATCCGCAGAACAGATTGTGTTCCCTTCATGAGGAATTCCACATCTTGGATGGGGAGAGCAGTTTTACGCTCCCTGTTAATTGTTACACATGTACAAATTGAATCTATTGTTCAGCCGATGGGGGATTTTCAGTTTTTAACATGTCTTATCCTCCTCTTCCTCCTCTGCTGTGGTGATGCTGGACATTGTTTCCTCTTCCTGCTGATGGCTGTTGTTCTTTTCACTATCAGACAGAAACAGGACGGGGAATTTCTAGCTGCTGCTGATTTATCTCAGATTAGATTTAGCTCCTTTAGTGTGAGATTGCTGCAGTGTATTGTATAGAGGGAAGCCCATTTGACTGCTGGGTGTAAAAACTCCTTGATATTTTATGGCTTTACTTACACACGATGTATGGAAAGCATTTTGACACGTGGTGACATTTTTTAATTGATTTCTTCCTCCAGCCTTTTTCCTGAGATGTTTTGAAAAGTAGCAAAATACGTTGGACAAAAATAGATGTCTGTCTGTGTTTTTGAAAAGTGTTTAAATCTCTGGAGGTTTTTCACATTTTATTAAGGCCACAAAATCTGACTCAGAATCTGGAGGGAGCTAAAGATTAGGGTAATGGCAAAGAGGAGCGCTTTCAACCTCAAAGCTCATCACTAATAACATAAATAGTCAACATTCCAGTAGAAACATGCAGAAACTTGATCAGGAGGGCTGAAATGCTATGAATATTTGTCCACTGATTACTCAAATGTGTTTAAATAATCGTCCATATCCTATTTTTGAAATAAGATGTAAATAAAAGTGATTAAAAAAATAATTTTACACAGCTTTATCTTTTCAGAAATGCCTCTTGTTTCATGTCAAAAACAAACTTCTTGGATGTAACTGAGATAAGAGCCAGTCGTCCTTTTGGGTCATTTAGTGCAGGTTTTCCCCCTCTCTCTACCTCCATCTTTCCTGTCAAGAACATATTAAATATCATGAATCATTTTCTAGCAAATTTACAATTGTGCACTTCTTTGTTTTAGTCTGTCACTTAAAATCCCAGAGAACTTTGTTGCCCTGTAAGCAGATTAGACATTGGGGATAAACAAGAGAGGAATCAGCTCATTTCTGGTTCAGTTTCTTCTTTTCACTTCCTCTCAAATGTCATCAAGTTTGTATCCTGCTGGCTTTTATACAGCTCTGCTGCTGAATGAATGAATGAATTTGCAAAATCGCTTCAATTTGCATGTGCCTTTGGTTAATAGTTTGTAAATTCTCTCGTTTGGGTTTGGTTTAATAGTTATTAAAATACGTTTGACGCCTGTTTAGTGGTCGCCTGGTTGTTCTGTGACGATGTGTGATCTCTCAGCTGTTGTCTTTGTCTGCAACGCTCTTCACATGGCGATCCAGCCCACCTCTGTTTAATCTCTTTTGGGCCGGAGCCATTTCTAAACGCACAGATTGCCTCTTTTCACGAAGACCGCAGTGTCAGCAGGGTTGTGATGCTGCGCCCGCCCCGGCGGACCCCCGGGTCTCTGAGCCCTGCCATATCCTGAAAAGGAGGTCGAACCTGTGGGAAGGGAACGCCGTCGCAAAGCGGCCTGGTGCTCATCATGTCATCGTGTTTTGTCTGAAACAAAAAAAAAAAAGAAAAAATGAATTTGCTCTGTTGAGTGAGTTCAGCTTTATCGTTAGGCAAGCAAAGGCTGACGTGTAAATATTTAGCCTCCCTTGTTTGAGAGGATTGAAAGGCGCATGGAGAAATGAAAGGGACGGGGACCCTTCAACTTTTACAACCCGGATAAAACAAGCTGAATTAAAGTGTGCGCCTGGACTTGTGCTTTCATTGATAAGAAGGAGCGGTAATACATCACAAACCAGTGTTTACACTGCAAAAAGATAAAATGTTACCAAGCATCATTGGTCTAGTTTCTTGTGCAAGTATCTTGGTACACTTGAAATAAGACAAAACTAACTTGCAAGTAACTTTTTAGCAAGATGTAGTGGCTTGTTTTACTTCCTTAAAATTGATGAAATAGATATAAGTTAAATAATCTGCCAGTGGAACTAATGCGTCTTCATCCATATTAAATAAGATTTAAAACAAGCTCCTTTTTCTCGAAAATTTACTTGTATTTTAGTTTCGTCTTATTTCAAATGCACTAAGATATTTGCATTAGAAACTAGACCAAAAATACCTTGTTTTTCTACAACTTAACTAATTACAGAAAGCCTTCTGGATCGCATAAACGCAAATTGTTGATCCTGAGATTAGATCTCTGTAATGGGGTGTTGCCAGTGGAGCAGAAACTGCTACAGGCTGCTGGCTGTTGGGGAAAAATGGCCTGAATGACTGGACTGAGAAGCATTTTTTGCTGAATAACTAGCCAACGTTCATCAGTATCGTCTTTCCAGGAAGACCTGTCACTAAGGTCGCGACCTTTTAAAAGCATTGGTGCTTCATCAGAGCAGCAGTTATAAGACTTCTTCATTTCGACTGCTTTACTTAATTGGAAATTCCTCATTAGATGGTGTTAATATTTCTTTTTTTGAGGGGTTTTCCTCAATATGTCAACAATAGAAGTTAAGGTATTGATTAGTGAATTAAGACGGTTATTCATCTTGAAGTTCATATATCAGGTGTCACTTTGGTATGAAGTTCACTCTGAGACCCTTTCAGGTATATTTATGTTTCCTTCTTTAACACGCTGAGCTTCTGCTGCTGCCTTGCAGCCACAAAATCTCTGCAAAACCACTCACTAAAGGAAGATGGATCTTTACTCTAATGCATAATATATAAGATAAGGATAAGGAGTGTAAATACCATGATAATAATAAAAAAAGTTGCTTTCTTTGCAGTTGCAATATCTAATACCTTAAATTACATTTCATAGAAAATTTAAATGTATCTTGCTACAAGATCCACTGCTAATAGACCTAATTTTCGATTTTGTTGGTATATTAAATTCATTGGCCCGCAGCATCACAGATCCTCCTCTGTACTTATCAATTGACATTGTGGTGCTCTTACACTTTATCGCCTTATCTTTTAAGCCAAATTCAGGACTGCAGTCGCACATGCAAACTAATTTCTCAATGTCATCGGTGGCTGTTTCACAAAAGTTAACACATACCCCTTAGGCCGGCAAAGTTTTCTAAATCGACCAGAGATGGTGAACGGTGGACACTTCCTTTAATTCCTGTAGGTGCTTGTGTGCTGCAGTCACACAGAGTTGAGAATACGGCTGGTCAGATAAACATTGGGGATGTAGCATGGATGAGGAGGGAAAATAATGAAAAGTTGAGGCCTGAACCGTCCGAAGATACTAACAGTCTGACACGAAGCCATGAAACGAGTTGATGATCCAGTTAATGTTGCCACAGAAAAACGTATCTTCACTAAGTTGAAGTCCAAAATTAGTCTTCATAAGAAAAATGTCTTAAAAGTAAAGAAATGTTCAGTTGGAAAACCTGTTTTTCAGTAAGTTTCTTATATTGTTAGATCCTGCTTATAATAAAGAACTTTATGTTCACTAGATTGTTAGTTAATCATTCAGTCAATGCTGCCTTTTTGGACAGTAATTAAAAAAACAATAGGGACTGCTGCAGGGGAGAAACCCATAAAAATGCAATGCAGCTCATTTCTGTCCTTTTGCATCTAAAAAAAGACAATAGGTGCACCAGTGCAACCAGTACCTCAAGTTATCCAAGCATCGCTGAGAAGTTGATAAAACTCCACGTTTGCATTTCTTAGCAGGAGACAGAATGTTTTTTCTTCTTCTCTCTACAACCAGTTAGTGTCTAATGGTTCTAATGGCGAGTCGATGGCCCCAAAATACCAATTTCTGCTGCAGTTTTCTGAGAGTGAGCTTTGGGTTTTTCTTTTTTCCGTTACCGCCATCCTCTTCTCTGTGCGTGGGATTAAGATAAATATGGGTTCTGGTCCAAACTTGTTGCCAGAGGCTCAGACAAATAGGCCTGTGTGCCGCATTATAGGTAAACCCCAGTGGAAGGGAGAGTCATTAATTATTAATTAATAGTGTTTATATAGCAGCTCCGTTGAGGAGCCCGTGAAAATGAATATTTCTTATTGAGGGATTTACTCAGATTATGGTTCAGGTTTACTCATCTTTACCATAAATAACTCATTATTTTCATAGCAAAGGTAAAAAATGTTTCCTTTTGAATAAATTTTCTCCTCATTTTGCGTCGTTTCTCCTATACAAGAAGAGGGAAGATGTCAAATTAAATTTTAATGCTGGTTTTTCATGATAATAGCCTCATTCTTGCAACAGGAAACAAACGCTGCACCGCCAGACGGCTGATGAGAAGGCTTGTTGTTCCTTTATTGGATTTGTGCGGGAAGTTTCTTAATGACTGGATGTGGACATAAAAGGAGAGCAAAGCGTGAGGAATTCAGCGAATGCCGAAGAGAACAGTTAGTCTTACATCGCCGTTAGCTAATATGACGGATTTCCACAGGAATCATGTGTTTTCCAACAATTTCACACAAATATGTTCATTTCCAGAGGAAGTCGATACTGAATAACGCCAGTGGTTCAACAAGTTATCAGCACTTAGTGACTCAGAATCACACTTTTGGTGTTAAAGGTTTATTTGATTGTTTTTTTTTTTGTTTGTTTTTTATGTAATCAGCTAACATCCGTATTTACTAAATGGGTAAATTCAAAAAACCTCATTTAGGCATGAAAAAAAGAAGAAAATAAATTTTTTAAACATCCATTCTTCGGAGTTTCCCATATGACGTGTTAATAATGTAACATATTTGTGGTATAAATATATAAATAATGTTATATATCGTGCTAAAAGAAAGCACGTGTTACTGTTTTAATTTTTTTTTTTTTTTACTAAAACTAGGTTTTTAGAAATACTCTCTCTTTTAAGCACTGAAACTGGAAATCGGTAAATTTGAATATTCTTTAGTCAGTCACGCCTTCTACTCCCTGTGACCTGGAAGCTCTAAGCCTCAGCGTATTTAGTAATCGCAAAAAAAGCAGATTTTTGAGTTTCGGGTCACTGTTGGTGGGCAGATCAACCAACTGTCTCATTTCTCTTTTCTTTGACCTCAAATTTGTTCTCAGGGAAGATTTACTTTTCAGCTCCAGGGACTGAAACTACTTGTTAAAGATAATTGGATAAATAAATAGTAATGTAACTCCACACCTTCTTATTTTAAATCTTCAACTTGGGTGGGATTCCTGATCTGCGTAACAAAGAGTGTGGAGGAGAAGACAAGTGACTCTTCTTGAGTTTCAACTCCTGAGCTTTGTCTCTGAGAGGACGCAAAGCTGAGAGAGACACACTGAGGAGGAGGAGTAGATAACGTTTCAGGAGGAGGTTTTTGCATAACTAACGTGACTTGCAAGCTGATCACATCAGAAGTCTGTGAAGTTATGTCTCAGGTTGTGTCAGTGTTTGAAACCTAAAAGATAATTTTTCCTTGGTGGGGGCGTCCCAAACATCTTCATCACTTTGCAAATTGACTTAAAGAACCGAACAAGTATATCACAGTTGCCTATTTATTAAATGAATCTGTCAGGTTGTAAGGAAATTAAATGCAGCTCCGTTTACAGATTTATGCTAGAAAAAGAAAAACAACAACACCACCATGCATGCATTATTCATGTCCTGTCGTCCACGCTGAAATATACAACCGTGGTCACTATTTCACTTTCACTGGATGCAGCTCATGTGTCAAAGCTTTTCATTATGAGGAAGCTGAGAGGTGCAGCCAACGAATGAGATGGGCTTTAAATCGCTTTACTGTAGTTTCACTGAAGGTTTGATGGTTGGCGAAAATGTGCATTCATAAATATCTGATGCTTAAAAAATGATTCAAGACATAATACAGTTGTTTTTAAGTGATGCTTGTTTCAGTGTCTTGCAAAAATATTTGCAGCACTTGGAGGTTTTTCCACATTTTGTCAGGTTAAAACTGTAATTTATTGTATTTTATTAGCATTTTATGAGACAAACCAAGCATGAAAGTAGTGCATAATGGTGAAGCGGAAAGAAAACAATGCATGGTTTTCATTGTTCTTATGAAAAAACAATCTGAAAAGATTATTCTTATTCTGCCCCATTTACTCTGATACCCCCCCAAGTAAAATCTGATTCAACCAATAACCTTCACAGGTCACCTGATCTAGCCTGTGGATGTAATCTCAGTATAAATCCAGATGTTTAGTCAAATCCTCAATGGTTTGTTGGAACCAAACATTTGGAGAATAAAAACATGATGACCAAGGAACACAGTAGATAAGTCAGAGATGTGTGTATGGAGAAGTGTGTTGGGTTATAAAACTATATATCAACACTGCAAACATTCATCTTTCAGAAACGAGAAAAAAAGTAGAAACTGTGTACAGCTCTGGAAAAAATTACAAGACCACTTCAAAATGATCAGCATCTCAGATTTTACTCTTTATAGATTTATGTTTGAGTGAAATGATCATTGTTCTTTTAATCTATGAGCAACTTGTCTCTGATATTCCAAGCAAAAATTTAGTATTTATTTGCAAAAAATGAGAAATGGTCGAAATAATGAAAAAGATGCAGTGCTTCCAGGCCTCAAATAGTGCAAAGAAAACAAGTTCATTCATTTAGAAACAATAATGCTAAAGTTTTAAATCAGGAAGAGTTCAGAATCCATATTTGGTGGAAAAACCAGGAGGTTTTCAATGGGGTTCCTTGCAGTGTGCTCTTAATTTTTATATATGTTGTTGAAAATAAAAAAGAAATCTCTGCCAATAGAACAAGAATATGTCCCTTGTCAAGAGAAGAAAATGCTTTAAATGTACATATAATAAAAAATGTCAGTTTTACAATTTTTTCAAGGAATTATTGCATTACGTTTCCAACACAGTATGACACGAAGGGTACCAGTAAGGTTTTTTTTTAGCACAATTGTTCCAGTGATGAGATTATATTTTTATGGCCTAATTGTAATTATATTTTTCTACATTTCCACAAATATCAACACACCTTAGTGGAAAAGATGCATCTTCTCTTTTGGGAAAAAAAATAGTTTTTCTTAAATTTAAAGACTAAAAACACAAAATTAAAATGTGGTTCTTTAAAAATAACCAAAAAATTCCTGTAGTATGTCATGTCTGGCTGTAGTGAAGCTTCATTTATCTGGAATGAGGACAAAAATGTCACTTCTGATTGTAAAGAGAGCAGACCTCTGGCCTAGTCAAAGCCCATACTTGAGTATAATAGGGAATCTGTAGCAAAATGCTACAGATTCTGTCTATTTGAGATGTAAAAAGCTGATAAAGACACACTCCAAAGACCTGCAATTAAAACCAAACACCTCACATTTATATTTGCAACAAATAAAAATAAAACAATGAGTCATTTTCCTTCCACTTTACGATCATGCACCACTTGGCGTTGTCTTGCAGCCAAACTCCTCTTCTTGCCAGGCGTTGTAAGTTCTGGAGTCTGAATGCTCCAGCTTCCTCTTTTTATTTTTTTCTTCACAATGCCATGGAGGGAGGGGAATAAAACGAAAGAGGAGTGACCATTCATTCTGGATCTGCACCTGTTGAGCAGTGCGTAAGTCTTTCCTTCTTTTACGTCTTGGATTTACGACCTTCAGCTGGAGAGCCGACCTTTCGCTCGGCCTCCGCGGCAGAGCGGCAGCAGCTGTGGTGACTTCGTGTAAAAAAGACGGCGAGAGGGCGCTCCGCTTCCCTCTGCGCCTTGAACCTGATCGCGGCGCCAGTTGACACGGCCGGGTTGAAGTTTGATTAAAATGTGTTTTTATTTTTTAGAGAGAAAACTCAAAAAAGGCACTTTTAGTTTCTCCTCATGGCCTCATCTGTTGCCATTCATAAGCCTGAAAGCCAGGCAGGAAGAGACCTTTGGAATATCCCCAGTTTTTCATATGTGTGGTCCTTGGCAGCAGAAAATGGAGTTATTATGGGGCGAGCAGCTGCGTAAGGAGAAACATTAGCAATGCTGACTCATTACAAAGAATAGCTCAAACGTCTTGAGCCAATTTATTTCTGGTTTGGACGTGAAAGAATCTTGCAGCCCACTTCCACAGGATAACAGTGTTTCAGTGTGAGGAGAAATTTCTGCTTTCTGAAGGAGCCTTGCGGCTCTCCTAGGAGCAGCTGTCTGTCAGAAATACAGATCGCTAATGAAGCCGCAGCTCTTAAGGAACTTCTTGAACTCAGAACAACTAAATGGTGAGGATCCCGTGCTGCATCGAGGAACCGTCTTCTGACGTGAGCTCTGGAACAATCCAGATCGGAGCTTTGACCTTCCTCCTGGATTGTTTGCGCCGACAGGTGCCTCCAATGCTTCTCATCTCGCCCCGAGAGGGTTTTTGGGGTAATGAGCTTGTTGCCGATGAAAGATGGGTCCCAGATCACGCCAGCATCAGCACTGGCTGCGGATTCCTGCCGGTTCACGTTACAGCTGAGATAAGAAGCAGCTGGAGCAGCTTGGCTTGGGCGGCAGAAACGGGATGCTGCTTCATTCAGCTGGTTAGAAGCAGATCCAACCGATCTTTCATGACCCATTAACCCACTGAAGTGGATTTGTCAGGGTGCTGGAGAGCTTTCTGAAAGGCCGCTGAGGTCTGAGCCAGTTAAACATGCTCAAGTTGTCTTTTTTTCTGTGTTCAGACCAGATTAAGCAATGAGCTTTTTCAGAGCAGGCGTATAAATCTTCTCTTCCTTCTTCAGGTGACATAAGTTGTTCAATGTTTCAGCTTAGATGTTGGCTGCGATTACAAGACAACCAAGAATCAACCTGCCCATGCCGAGCCTTAACCTGGTAGTATAAGTTCACTCTTAACTTACAAAAGTTCAGGCTTGTGTTCAGTCAGATTTAGCTCTGAGCTTTGACTAGACCATTCCTACAATTTGGCATTTTCCTGAACTGATTACTTTAATAATTTGGATGTATTACAGTCCAGTTAAATCCCTCTTCATCGTCAGCTTCATAGCAGCCTAACAGACTTGGTGAAAGTGGGTTGATGATTGGAGCGTTTCATAGTATCAACCCAGTTCCAGCTGAACAAAAAAACCCCACCATGATGCTGCCACCACCGAGTTACATTGTGATGGCTGAGTCTGAAGATGCTCAGTATCTCCGCTGTCGCTCTAAATAAGGTTGACCAGTCAAGATAAACTTTGGCGTCAAACTACTTTCCACTGAAGAGAAGGTTTTCATGATCATTTCTATTATAGTTTGTTAATCTCTTAATATAAATAAAATTGTTGTCCTTTGACCAACATTTTACAGCTGGTAATTCTTAAAGTTGATCTTTCTTGTTTTGTTTTTCTAAGGATTTTGTCGTGGTTACATTTTACAAAATGGCTCCTCAGGTTGTGAAAGTTGGTGATCTCGGTCTGGACAGGTGGAGAATTCAGGATGTTGATGTCAAATGTAAAACAAACACAAGAGTTTGACTAAAAATCCTGCAGCTCCTTTAGTGTTGGGGTCAACTGCTTTGCAGCATCATTAACTAGCTGCTATCTTGTGAAACTCAAGAAACTCATCCGTGCATTTATCTTTAGTCACATTGATTACTGCAACAATGTCTTAACAGGTCTGCCTAAAAAATAAATAAAGATCTGGAATGCTGCTGCTGCAATCTGACTAAAACCAGGAAGATCGAGCACATCGCCCCAGTTCTGAAGTCTTTACACCGGCTCCCTGTAGCTCAGAGAATAGACTTTAAAATATTGTTGTTCATTAATAAATCACTGAACGGCTCAACACCACAATACATTAAAGACCTGCTGTTGTTGTATCAACCTTCCAGACCTCTCAGGTCTTCTGGTTCTGGGTTGCTCTGAAGCACCAGAACCAAACGTGGAGAAGCAGCATTCAGCTTTTATTCACCACAAATCTGGGGGAAAAAAAAAAACTCTAGAAAACTGCAAATTCCTTTAA
Organism: Poecilia mexicana; assembly: GCF_051168715.1. Lineage (NCBI taxonomy): Eukaryota > Metazoa > Chordata > Actinopteri > Cyprinodontiformes > Poeciliidae > Poecilia > Poecilia mexicana. Next base: position 16,001,378 of record NW_028263389.1, read on the forward strand.
AGCCAGACTAAAAACCCACCAGTCTAGAGTTTCTTTGTCGGGAAAATAGATTCATTCTTCTCTGAATTTCAGCTTTTTATTACTTCTCTTTATTCTGCCACTGTGATGTAATGCTTCTTTTTTGTTTGCTCATTGTGTTTTGTGTGGTTATCATTCATGTAAAGCAGCTTAAACTGTCTACTTGCTGAATACTTTGACTTTTTGTTTCTTTATGAATTTTGCAGAAACATCCAGTTTATATAATTTCATTGTTTTCCCATATTTTCTCCAATTAATGCTGGATTGACTGTCTTCACTGCAAGATGATTTAATATGACACAGTAAGCCTGCATGAAGTGAAATTGTGATATTACTGTTGAATATTGCAACATTAAACCACATTTACCTTGCTGTTTTCTACCATCATGATGACTACCACTTTACATAAAAGATATTCCACCTGGCTAGATATATTTTTGCATGGTATTTGTTGTATCTTAGTCTACCAAAACATTACACTTGCACTTTTTTATACACTGAAATTATTTCAGTTTGACATAAATTAAAGACTTGTTTTTTTTCTATATCTCTCGCCAAACTCTAGCTGAAAGATGCAAATATCTAGAGCCTGGTTTGCTTTATTTTCTGTTTTTATCCTAAAAAAATCACAAATGCTTACTTAAATATATATATTTTTTGTATGTATGTAAGTGTGTTCTTCCAGATTTGATCTTTGGTGGAGTCTGCACTAACCTGCAACCACATAAAAGGTTTCAACACAGAGCAATATGTTGGCAAATTATACAGAAAGTGATGGGAAGGTATTGAATGTATTTAGCCAGAATTTGGATGTTGCGATTCATTTGAGAGGAGTTAATGTGTCATGTTTACTTGTGTAATTCTGATTGTAGTTTATATTTTATTTTTTCATTTTTGTAGACTTGATTCCAGAACATGTTTTTGGGAGATTAATTAGTAAACATCTTAGATAGTCGTGATTTTCAGACTGACCAACTTGCAAATATCAGGAAGATTCTTCTTGGATAACTTAACTTTACTGTGATTTTCCACAGTCTCCTTTCGCATTTAAATCTCAGGCATCTTTTTAACTATAATTTTAATATCCGTTATATATTTCTTGACTTTAAGCATCCACTTAATTGTTAAACAGGCTGTTTTTCTGTGTGTGAGAATGGTGAGAGTGTAGTAGGTGTAGTTCCTATTAGTTCACTTTATTTCCTGTTGTACCTTTTTGATATTTTTCCCCACTATTTGCTCGTTTAACCAAATAAACATCCATATTTCTTCCTGCTAATTTCTGGCTGTGGCATTGCAGTTTTCAGTGAACGGCAGCCAGCCAGTACCCTGCATGACCCGCTGCAGATGAGACAATGCCTCCCAGCAATATCAAGCGATCAAGTGGCTGACCTGGTTTATTCAGCAGCGGATGAAAATGGGATTTCCCACAGAGCTCTAGAGTCACAGTGAGAAATGCCATCCAAGCACTCCTGCATGGCTTAGTGTGTTAGCAGCAGCTAGTTTGGTTTCCATTTATAAATAGCAGGGGCACGCTAGTGAAAGTGCCGGTTCAGATATGAGCGTGCAGCAGAGCCGGCCGGGCCCCGGTCCAGCCGGGCCGCTGTGTAAAGGTTCATGTGATTCACAGCTGACGTTTCAGCCAGGCAGCTCTCAGATACCAGACCTCTACAAATAGGGTGAGATCACTGGAAGAAGAAGAAGAGGAGGAGGAGGAGAAGGAGGAGGAGGAGGAGGAAGCGGTACCAGTTGAGCCGTGTTGGTTGCTAACCTCACCCACATTCCTTCTCGTACTCTGTCAGGCCACTGGAAATAACACTTTCCCTGATATGACACGTGGCGTCCCGGATTCCTGCTGCCACTTTTTACAGCTGCCCGGGAAATCAACTTTACAGCGAATGATGGGACAAGTTTGGAAATGTGACAGCAGGAGGAAGCATGTCTTCTGTTATACGACCACTTCAGATGGATATTTTTAAGTGCTGATAGAATAGAAACGACCTTTAATGCCGCGCGAAGAGGAAATTTAAGTGTAACCGCAGCATCAGATATAAAGATTTTAAAGTGTAAAAAGCATATAAAAAATCAAGATTACTAGAAAAGTCTGTGGAGTTATCAGAAATAAAGATATCAGATTCGTAATCCAAGGGATGTGCAACTGATTTGGATCACTTTTCCAAAAATGTGCATAGTAAAGTAAAACATCATTACAGTACAGTACGCCAGAGAAGGTGAACAGATTGTTCAGTAACAGTGAAATATTTTTTTTAATGAGTAATAACAGAGCTGGTTGTGCAAGAGTTTTGCATCTCTAATTTCTACACTATGAATAGAACCTAAAATGATTTTTCCCCAGTTATTTTTCTTCCTGGTTCCTTGTTCTGCATGTTTCAACGACTTGACTGGATTCAGAAGCAACTTTAATAAGAAAATGAGTTTCCGACATCAACCCCACATCTTTCAGAAATACGAGTGAGGTATTTTCTTCTTTGAAGCATCTTTTAATGCATCTATGTCACTGAATCATCACCTGATGACAAAACCCCAAATCCATCAGCAGCTCTCTGTCATCACTTAGGTGAAGTCCCCAACCCACTTGAACGTGAAACGGTTCAACACCTCCTATGACGGCTTCTGCATATATTCCTGAGTGGCTTTCTGTAGCGGGCGTGCTGCCTTGAAGTGCAGGAAGTGGAGGAGCAGCAGCCTGAGAAGCTCCAGTTTGAGACACAGCTGTCCATTACGACGTCACTGCCTCCTCTTCAGGCGGTTTCCACCCCAGCTTTACAACCGCTGAGACAAACTGACGTGGCTTTTACAACTTCCTAAAAGGAGCGAGTTCAATTAAGTACTCGTCTTCTGCTTCATGTTTGAAAACTTGATAAGTAACCTCATCCAACCATAAAGATTATTGATTTTAAAATAGAAATCCGGGATATCTTTAGTCATCCATAATCTTTACAAAATAAATAAATACATAAATATGCCCATTTAAACCAGATATACTTGTTCACTGTAGCAGCACAGCTCACTTTTTGAAAAATCCAGATTTTTATTTGAGTAAATGAAACATACAGGGGGGTAAAATTAAGGTAGCTTAGGCGTGAAAGCAACTGAGTTGCATGTCAAAAAAAAAAAAAAAATTTAGGTTGGACGTCTTCTTTAAGACATCAGCTCAGTGAAATAGTTTGTAAGTTTTATCTAAGGTGTTTATTTAAATCCTAATGGTCTTAAACATGGTCCTAAAATTTCATACATTTGAAAAACAAAACCTGTAATTCAGGTATATTTGCTCAATAGTGCTGGAGAGGATCCATAAGATGATTTTTATAATGCATGCTTTACTGTTTTAAGTTGATTATTTTAAAGCTAATAAAATTCCTTTTTTTTTTAAGTACGGTGGAGGATCAAGGATGCTGCGGGCCTGTCTTCTGTTTGAGATGATTTCAAGCAAAAATCTGATGAACTCTTTGTATGCTAAGCCATGTGACAGCAGGAACAGAATTAACTGTACAACTAGTAATTCTGCAAAATAAAGGTTTTTTTTTTTTCCATAAAATCTTCAGTGAGAATTCATCCAGTAAAAGAATAATTAATTTAATTTTTTATGCATCATTGACTTGGACAAACTTGCCAACAAGTTTGTCCAAGTCAATTTTTGGGGGGGCATGTCTGAAATCTCAACTAAAGGGAAAAAAAACTATAAAAAAAATAATTTCTTTATTATTGAAATAACTTTGTTTAGTGGAGCGTGAAATTGTAACTTCTTGTCTTCAACTACAAATAATTCATCTTTGATATTTCAGTTTAAATATTTGAAGACATATTTTCTGATCAGGAACTCCTTCACAGAAACATTTGGCATTTTATTTGATCATTGTGTGGATGTTAATGAACTAAAATCGATTTTCTCTTCTGCAAGACTCAACGTATAAGAAGCAACTTTATTTTCAGATTAATGCATGGCCATCATCATGGTTATCACAAATCACCAAACAGTTTGTGTTTAAATAAAATCACATAATACAGGAAATAATTAAATGAATCAGTGACACATTCACACATAAACAGGATGACCATTCAGCGAAAAAGCTGAACCGCTGGGATGAACCGCTTCAAATTTAAAGAGGAAATCATCTTCTATCACTAAAGCGAGACAAAGTTGCACAAGAAAATGCAGACTGGTCAAAAATACACATAGCAATCACAGGAAATATAATCAATATTATAAAATTTAAAAAATTAATGAAAAACAAAAATACAAAATGAGACACTTAGAGGAACTCATTAATAAATTAATCATTTATGCCTGTCCTTCAAATAAAATAATCCAAATTGCCGCTCTCTTTTTAACGATCGTCACTGTTTTTGCATACACATTTTGTTGTTTTTATATTTATAAAACTTGTTAAGAAAAGCAAAGCAAGCTGCTGAAGACGGCATGTTCTGTTCTGGGGACTTATCTGGCACGTCTGGAGATGATTGTGCAAAGGATGGTTCTTCACCAAATGAGACGTTTATGGAAAACCCTGAGCCTCCTCTTCCTCACGAACAAACAGCAAACTGTCTTCAGTCAGAGGCTTCTTTAACTCCACTGTGATACTGACTGTGACTGCTACCTTCTTGAATAATAGTTTAAATAAAGCTGCTGGGGCAGCTTTGTATTGCGATGATCTTCCAGATCACATTTCAACACGTTATTGAGCAAGATGCTGAACTTTACGATGTTCCAGAGAAATGTGCTAAGTGTTTGTGTGAGTGATTAGTTCAGCTTTAGTCATAAGTTTGGACAGACATTTAAGAGCTTCACAGAAATATTTACTTCTGCCCTTAAGCATGAATGTTTGAGGTCATTAAATTAATTTTAAATTCAGACGAAGATGACCTACGTTAACAAATTTTCAAGTGATGAGATAAAAAAAACTAACTCATTGTTTGACCTTTAACGATGCTTTTTACTCTACTTGGTAAAGTTGTTTTAATTCAGGCACACTGGAAGTTTTCTAAGCATGAGCATCCAGTTAAAGATCATGGTCTTAAATAAGGTCTGGACTTTGACTAGGTCACTCCAAAATATTCTTTCCAGTAAATCGCAGAGTTAGACTTGCTCACATTCTCCGATCATTATCCTTCTGCAATATTCAGGCAATGATTTAAGAAAATGATTGACAAAACCATAAATTTTTCTCTCTACCAGAAACTCTTGAAATCATCAGTTCTTGAACTTCACCTCACACACACTTGGGTTTTGCAGCAAGACAATTATCCAAAACTCACCGTCAAGTCCAACTTTGAATGCCTCAAAAAAACTGACAACTGTGCTTCAGAGTGGCCTAGTCAAAGTCCAGACCCATATGAGATGCTTTGGGATGACGTAAAACCGATCTAGAAAGAAGAGCTGCTCAAAATTCTTCCACATTGATGTATAAAACTAATTCACAGTTATAGCAAAAGCTTGACATCAGCAGACACAATTAGCTGTTACAACACAATTAGCTGTTACACATAAGGGGACAATATTATTTTTCTTAAAAGCCATGGCTTGGATGGCTTTTTTCTCTATAATTAATTAAATTCCCATCTGAAAATTGCTTTTTACGTTTACTTGGTTTATTCATGTAAGGGGGCAAATACCTTTTCAAAGCACTGTAAATAAATCAATCATGGAATCACCAAAGTACTGAATGTAAGTTGATGTACTTTTCAAAACTGTATTTATGAAATTGTAAAAGTACAAATATAAATCACTCAGTCCCAACCAATAGAGTTCTTTTCAGCTGCCTCCTCTGATTGTTGATGGTTTGATCCTGACTTGTTTTATAGCAGTTTGGAGCTTTTGCTAACTTCCTAGCATCCCATCGGGACACATGCACCAAAGATGAAACAACTAGAATGGCTGCAGTTGGTGCTAGCAATCAATACATTACTAGAGTGCTAATATTAATCTGTATAAACCTGCAGTTCTCTGCTGTAGCGGTTTTAGTGGTCAAAATGCAGCAATTGAAGATATAACATTGGCGTGCTTGTATACTGTTGTAGATTTTGTGCATACTTTCTTTAACTACATGTCCTGTGTCTTTCCCCGCTGTTTACTGAAAACCAAATGCATTTCTAACGATGTTCAACTCATTGTGAAAGAGACATTGTGTTTGCATTAAGTGTTTTTCAGTGACCTGTTCTGTGAGATGAAAGTATTTTTTTTGTTTTGCAGACAGTCATTTCAGGACATGTTGTCTCCTTTTCTGTGTCTTGCAGGCAGTGGCTGCTGCTGCTGCTGCTGGGGCCACAGAAGCTCACCGCTGCAGATTCAATTAACGCACAATTGAGGATTTTGGACTAACTAGGAAGGATGCAAAGATGGAAGCAGACAGTGTTGGATTCAGTTTCACAGCATCTTTTAGAAGCATATGCGTACACACAGATGAGTTTTAATAGTATCTACTTCCCCTTTCTCTGACAGGACATAGATACACCCTGACTGGGCCCCCCTGTGGTTCATTGAGTTTGGGAAGTACCTAGTAGTACAACTGCCACGGTTGCTCTTAAAGGGCCAGCAGGGTGTTTTATTTACATGAAACCAAAGGTCATAATACTGAACTTTTGAAACTTTTTTAGCTTACATTTATGTTTGTTGTGTATAATTGATGTGGTCATGAGGACTTTGATATTTGAGACCTGGAAATCAAGACACGACTATATATGGACGCAAGTGAAAAAGGGGAGGGATTTGCTTTGCAGCCAATCCTAAACCTATGTACTTTTTTTTTTTTAAATTGCCTATTTTCAGCATTTTTGTAGCTCATTTTAGGCACTTGTTACTGTTAAAAGTTGAAAAAAGGTGCACACTTTTATGAATAAAATTGTCAGTATGGCAGTATCCTTACTGCTTTTTTTATGTGTGGTATCCAGCCTTTGAAGCCACCTCAAGACCAGTGAGTGCTGCTTACTGCGACAGGGAAAAACCTTTCACTCTACTTATGAGCCACTTGTACTTTTTAACAGATCATTTCACACCCACAAGACACCTTACTGCAGAATTTCAGTGTTGTTGTTTTTACATGTGATTAACAGCTGAGTCAGTGGCATCAATTCCCATCAACTAATTGTCTGATGAGATACTTCAAAATAAATGTGAAAGGTGATGACTTTAGGGGAAAAATGAGTGAAACAGAGCATGTACACCGTAAAAAATGTTGAGAAAAACATGCAGTAAAGCTGCTAGACCCCGATAGAATTACATTCTATCCCCGATAGAGGTTGCATGTTACGACTGTTGTTGACAGAATCGACTGCCGTATTGGTTTATGTCTTACACACCAGTTTCTGGGTTTAGTGCACCACAAACCAAAAGTGGGTTATTTTTCATGTCTTGAATCCTGAAAACACCCCAGTTATGTAATCTACACATTTACCCAAACATTTCTGAGAATGTTTAAAATGAAACTGAAGGCAAAAGAATGAAAACCCGTAAGTTTGAGAACCGCAAAGCTGAAATAGTTATGCATGCACCGTTCTTTTGCACGACATCGAATAAATAACGATACAAAATCTTTCACTCTCAGTTTCAATCTTAAAATTTAATTGTCACGTTGACTTCAGTCGATTGTGCGCCTGAAGCGGTCTGTTTACAGGTGGAGGTATGAGGGCTGCCTGGGCAGCAGCTCCCCCTTGTGGTAAGTGGTGGACATGGCAACCTAATTTCAACTTTACATAAGCTGCCGAAAAAAAAAAAATTAACAAGCAGAGATGCTCAGTGAACTAATTAAAGCTGTTAAAGAGGAGGGCAAGAAATAAATAACACGACTGGATCCAGAGTTCCACTTATTGATTTTTTTTCCCACACAAGCTAACTTCAGTGCTATAGCACAGCTAGCTTATACTGGAAGTTAGAAAAGTATAAATGGGGTTGTTTTTTATGTCACTTTCTATATAGTAACAAGTATGGTCAAATAGTTTATTGAAATTGAGGTTTTCTTAGGTCAATAGACACCAGCATAAAAATATGTACTGTTGGGACAATTCAGTGAATTAAAGAACTATTTCCCACTAGTAATAATTAGTAATAATTAGAAGAATGCATGCTGAATTGACTCACAACTTCTTTAGGAGAAATTATTGCCTTACAGTTTCTCTATTATATATTTTGTTTGTATAACAGAAATGAGAAAAGAAAAAAAAGCTGAAATTTAAAAGTTAACCAGCTCAGACAAAAAGTAGCCACCTTAAAAGCAAACATCTGAACACTGGCTAGTTGTGATTGTTTTTCAGTTTCTGAAAGGTCCTTGAAAGTTGTAAAATCTTTAAATTTCCAAAGCACATCCTTATTTAATGTTTTAAATGTAATTCTTCTTTTTTGGTTTTTTAGCTGGTATCACTGGTGTCATTCTGGGATTTGTTGGTGTGCCTGGGGAGTTCAGGTGTCATTGTGGTGAGACAAAACTACAAATCGCATCATGCAGAGAAAAAATTACTCATCTCAGAAATCATTTGTGTCAATAAATTGTGCTCTTCCTTGTAAACCTACAGAAGAATCCGGCTCCTGAAACTGATTTACTGCCTTAAAACTGCAAGTTAAGACAATTAAAATCAAAACTTTATTGTTAAATTATCCACTACTGTCCCCTTTAACATCAACAAGTGTACAAGGGATTACAATCAATGGCTAAAATCTGTTGTCAATAATTGTTATTAAACTTAAAATATACTAAAGGTATTTTCATTTTCAAGTAAATTAAGCATGAGTCATTGAAGTTTTAACTTAATTTCTGTAATTCATATAGGTCTGAAATTTAACACCATAATGATATGAATAGTATTCCACTGAAACTGGGGAAAACCCTGTCTTGTTTTGGTTTTAGCTCAAACATGATAAAATGTTCAGCAAAAAAAAATCCCCCTGAATAATACTAATAAGAAACAAAACTGAAGAACACCGAAGTTCTGCAAAGTTACAGATAAACAGGCTGAAAATTGACCTTCAAAACACAAACTTTTTAGAAGTTGTTCTTGATTTACATTTTATGCTAAATGGTGCACAAATTAAAGCTAGGTCACAATAGCTAATATAAGCTAACTTATCTAATCAAACAAAAACATGTAACTAGCCCGGATGAATTTAATAATCATATACTGCTAGTAATGTTTTAAGATCTTATTACGTATTTTTAAATCAAAAAGTGGGAAACAATTTGAAATGAAATATTATATTGCTGGATGCATCATTAAGAATATTAATGCTAAGCTAACTTAGCTTATCTAAGATACATTAGCTTAGATAAGTTAATGAAAGCTGACCTGTTAGAATATGTCCTCATCTTAACTCGTCTTTGAGTTATTTTGTGTTATGTGTTCGTGTTTTCTAATTTACTTTGAAACGCACAGCTGCAAGTTCTGTATCCTGTCACTTTCTGTTTATTATGTATATGCATGTTGTACTGCTGTTGTCCACTGGGGGCAATAAGAGCGAGTTTTTTTGTGTAGGCAGCACTGTTCTAAAAACGAAGAAGTTCAACCTAACCGTTAGCAATAAAGTGAACACAGCTGACGAAAAGAAGTGTTCATTATAAACATTTATTACTGAACAAGAAAATGACCTAGCTTAGATTATTAAGTAAACTCATTTACATTTACTAGTTCTTAAAAGCCGATTTTAAATTTTTTTTTTTAAATTTGCCAAGCTTGTTTTGTGTGAATTATTAGCATGGAGTTCTTATGCTAAAGTGACTTTCTCTTGATCACAGTTTATGTCAAAGGGATGGGAGTTGTTTTTTAGTTGGTTTGTGGTCACCTGAGTGTCTGGTATTCTTCAGGTCTGGCAGCACACCAGGTGTAAGCCATCTAACAGACTTTAAAAACCTTTTCTTTGGCCAGCCTCCAAAAACTCTTAGATGTGGTCAGCTGAGCAAAGCAAAGCTCATTAGACTGGATATTGCTCCATGTCACTTTTTATCACCCTTTCTCTTGTACCTTGGTCCCTCCTCTGCATGCTTGAGCTTTTTTGGAAAACACTCATCCAGGGCATTTTTGCCTGTTCTGAGAAGACTCAAGCGAACACACACTGTGCCAGTTCAGGCTTTTTGATTCTGACTTCTGCTCGCTTTCATGTTGGGATCTGGAGGTACAGGAAAGAGGTTAAACAAACACAAAGCTCATTAAAATAAACCTCTGTCAACTCCCACTCCTTTTTCTTTTTTCACTGGTGTACAGGAATGTGCTGTCAGGCGTCACAGCCCACGCAAAGCTTCTGCAGGACTGCAGGTAATGAATGAACTGGGGATGTCCACCCAGTAAGCAGAGCTCAAAGACGACTGCTAAAGGTTGGCTGAGTTTCCCACCACTGTGACACCACATCAGATAACATGCTGTTGTATTTACTGACATGGCTTTTAAGAAATGTTCATATGTATTTCAGTCCTGACCTTTTTCCCACCCATAAGGAGATGTCTTAGTAAATCTTAAAAAGTTTGTGGAAAGTTGTGACATATGTAAATATCTTGGTGATGACCTAAGTAAACTTGTTTACATCTAATTAGAAATATTCACCTATTCTTCTATGCAACATAGCTGAAGTCAATCATATTGGTTGAAGAAAGAAATGTTCACATCTAGTCATAAATTCTCGATTCGACTGAACTTTGACTGGGCCATTCTTATTGTTGTTGTCCTGTTGTCTCAAATCTTTTGCAAATTCTAACATTTTTTTCTTCCAGAACTGGCCTATCCCTGCTGAAGAAAAGCATCCTCACATCATGATGCTGCCACCACCATCTGTGATTGTGTTCAGAGCGGTGAGTTGTCCAAGACGTTTTCTTCCATAGGTTTGCTTTGTGTCCTTCATGAGAAATGTCATACAGGACTTGTTTTCTTTCAACAATAGCTTTGTTACTGTCACTGTTTCATAAAATTCAGATTTGTGGAACGCATGACTAATAATTGCCCTCTAAGCAGATTGCCCCATTCTTAGTACTGTATTTTATTTAGGACTGACTGAGTTGAGGGGGCGGAATGCATATGTATACCACTTTCTGGGTTTTTTTTTGTGATGTTTGTGAAACCCTGTATCCTTTTTATTTCCATTTCACTCTTAGGCTTACACAAAGTGGATCATATCTCGTAAAACAGCAATAAAGAAACATTGACATTTGAGGTGACAAAACATGGATAATTGACTGCATTGTTTTACAGCCTGATAAAACAACTTGTGAAAAGTTTAATGCTAGCTATGTTCCCCAAGGATTTTTCTAGCTTTCGTTGTTACTCTTGGGGTGAAGTAAAGGACAACGGCATTTGCCAATGGATTTGATTTAATCCTCAATTTGTGACGCTTTTCACAAAGTAAATTTTTTCAAGTAAATAACTACTTACTCTATTACATTACCCTGTAACCTTGGCTATCTAGACTTTCCACCCTCATCTATTTCCTGCCTGCATCAGTTCAAAGGAATGCATCTAAATGATAATAACTTTCTTTATTGTCATCATTCAGGGTGTTTTACTTCAGGGAAATGTCTGACTTCATCGTTAGTGTTCACGCCCTCGGCCTTTTGATGTGACTGCTCTGTTTGTTCACCAGCGCCAGCGGTCTGCTTTCTCCCATTCAGCTATCGGCTCACTTTTAAACCCCCACCCCGCCACACACACACACGCATACACACTCCCACGCGCGCGCACACACACACACACACACACACACATGGGCACGCATGCACACACATGCTGGCTGGGCTCCACCAGTGGCATTGTTTGCATTTAACACCAAGAGGTGAGAGGCGTTCAACCTCGTTTGCACATCACGTGTCAGAGCCGCTGCCTGCAGGGCTCAGATCAGGTGAGACTTCTCACCTGCTTCTTTTTTTTTGTTGTTGATTTTATTTTATTTTATTTTTTTAGTTTTTTCTGCTTTTATTAAGCTGTTTCTCATGAACACACACAGAGAGAAAAAAAATTCTGGATGATGTAATCTGCTTTTTCTCCACTTGCTATTCAAACATGCATTTCACAGTTTTAATCAATTGTTATTGATGCAGCTGGAAATGCATCGATGCACCTTCTGTGTAATGCACAGAAGATGCAAAAAGTATGTTACATTTAAGTACATCTGCAGCATTGTTTATCTTAAACAGTTTATAGCATGAAACAACTTACCCATATTGGGATTTGTGTCTGTTTTGACATGCTGACAGAGCCTAAAGGATTTACTCTCTGTCACTAAGAATGTTGCTTCTCAACTGGGTCCGGTGCCTAATATATTGTTTTATCTGCCAATTTTCTTCTGCAGTTCTTTTGGGAAACACTTTGCAGGATTTTATATACTGAACAGCAGCTAGTGGCTATTTTTATTAGCTAGCAGGATTTGCAGGAATGTATTCCTTACAGCATTCTACTATGCATAGAGCATTGCAAAATAACCTTTTCATATTTTGGCTCATTAAATCCACAAACAATGTGTTTGAACCTCCTAAAGCTGCAGCATTTACATAAGCATGATTGGCAGTGTATTTTTGCTGATGGCAGTAGGACTACAGGGAGGAAGTAGAGGAGCTGGATGTTTTTTTCACAGACTATTTGTTTCAGATTATGCTGTCAGGACACAGTCACAGTTTTAACAAATATGTAAAAAAAAACCACATTTTTGTAAAAGTTACATACTGCTGCTTTAATTGGGATTTTGTTTTCCCATCAACCCCGACCTGCATCAGAAATTTATCTGATGTATTTTTCACACGAGGAATGTGTTTTTTACAATACATTTTCAGGTGATGGATAGAGCAGTGCTCCACAAATGTTAAAAGCTTGGCATGTTGTTTTCCTAACCTAACCCTGCAATAAACTTCTCTGTGACTTTCTCCCTGACCTGTCTGCTGCGTTCCTGCATTTTTGTGGTGTTTGTTCTCCATAAAAAGGCAGCATTAAAGCCTGAGTATTTCCAGCAGCAGGTTTAATAAGGACACATCAGACAGCTGGGCTTTAGGTTTGAAGATTTAAGTTTTATAGTCTTATAATTGATGGATATGCTTTCTGTAGCCAGACATTTGGAGTTGCTATTCAGCGGTCAGTCACGCCGTGGATTTAAAGTTAACACTTCGTCCTAAAGTGTGCAATAATGTGTCAATTCAAAGGAGAAAAAGGCAGATGTTTTAGTGGTTTCTGACCAATACTTGATGCACTTCGTGCTCCCTAAGCTATAAACTGTCTAAATGTGGATAGCAGCAACCTGTTGTTAGTGCTGTCCTCATTCAGGCTGCAGTCTGTGTGGTCACACAACTCTGGACTGCACGCAGTCAGCCGCGGAGGCTCATCACCGCGGACTGCTGCAGACGATGAAACCTGCGTCACTCAGGCATCACGGGTGAATTGACGGCGAACCATGAGTTTAACCTCATTCTCTTCTGCAAATGTGAAGAAGAAACAAGTCTGACCACTGAAATGTGAAAAACATAGAAGGTGTTCCCCGGAGCAGAGTTTTGGTTTATTGACTCTTGAATGCTGCCGATATGGTGATGATGTCAGTGAGCTGATGTTTGTGCCAAAAACGGAAGAGGAGCTTGTTTTGTTGTAAAATAGCAAAAACTATTACATTGTATGCAATAATCAATGTGTTTTTATTATTCATTCCACCTGAGGGTTTATGTAATTTAATAACATTTAATAACTTATTGACTCCTTAATTTATTTATTATTTGGATTTTATTTACTTCTATGTTTGTTTATATTAGATAAAATTAATTAATTTTTATTACGCTTTTTATTTAGAATTTTTTACTATAATAACAATTTTATGTTAAGGGATTAGAATATTTCTGGTTTATTGATTTGTAAATATAATCTTTTTTTACTTGTAAGTAAAGGTTTGATTTTATTAAATATATAATAATTTAGTAAAAAAATTTATTAATTAGACTATTTATGCAGATTATTATTATTATTATTATTATTCAAAATTTTTCCAACATGAGTATGTTGTTAGCAATGTTGCTTTACAGCAAAAATTGGATGGATGGATGGATGGATGGATGGATGGATGGATGGATGGATGGATGGATGGATGGATGGATGGATGGAGTGAGTGAGTGAGTGAGTGAGTGAGTGAGTGAGTGAGTGAGTGAGTGAGTGAGTGAGTGAGTGAGTGAGTGAGTGAGTGAGTGAGTGAGTGAGTGAGTGAGTGAGTGAGTGAGTGAGTGAGTGAGGGAGGGAGGGAGGGAGGGAGGGAGGGAGGGAGGGAGGGAGGTTTGCCTCTGTAGTTTTCCTTCTCGTCTTGTTTTAAATGCCAAAAATGTCCTTCTGTGTATGGATGACTCAACTTTGTCAAAGTTGTATTTGCACTTTGCCAGGTTTAATACCTTGAAAAAAAAATTATTTATATATATATAATTTTACTTAGCTATTTTTTAGGTAAGTAAAATAATAGCTATAGTGAGATGGCTTCTGAAACATCCTGCGTGGTTTTAATCTGTCAGAGCTCGTGATTTTACTGTACACCAAGAGGGAAAGTTGCTTTCTGACTCAACTGGTTGCATATATTAAATGCTGGGGATATAAAGCGGTGAGTCTGCAGTGGACCTGAAACTGAGTCACTGCCTGAGGCTGCTGCTGCTACCATTCCTCTTAACTTTAGAACACAGTGGTGGATGACAGTTGTGATAAAAGTAAGCGGAGACTTTCATGTTATTAGAGTGTAGACTGTTATTCAGAGAGGTTTCTGAAGCCAAGAAACAACGAGTGTGAGTCACATAGAAACAGGAACTATTAGAGCTTTGGACAGTTTACATGAAACTATGGTTACTGCCTGATATGTGCTGCTGCTGCACTGCAGAAGCTTGTATATTTTTGACATCCTTGATGTCAGCTTGTTGCTGAAGCAGGATATCTATAAATGCAGACAGTGTAGTAAACTTAGCTTTCAGCCATTGCAAAGCTCATTGACAAGAAATTTCAACAGCTGAAACCAAAGAGAGGAAACACTCAGTTTCCTTGTTCCTCTTGTCCTAACAACCATACATGGCAGGAACTTCATTCACAAATTTGTTCTGTCAACCCGCAACTGAAGGCAGCGACACATTCTGAGATTGCAAAATGCACTGAGCGATGCTTGCACTTTGCAGTTCCTGTTGCACTCCCCTAAAATGGTGCTCATGCATTCAACTAACCCTTCTCTTACAATGTCAATGTTGAGGTTTTGTGTGCAGAAATACAGGATCAGATGCAGCTAATTGAAATCTCACCACTGAAGCTTTCTAGGTGGCTCCAAAGTAATTATATTTTATTGGTTATAATGACATTATTGCATCTTTGCTCTGAGAACTTTTACTACCAAAGGTCTGTGAGGGTGTGCTGGGGGTAAAAATAGAAAAGTCCAGTAAGCCTCTAAAGTGTCTCCATCAGCAAATCTTCAATTAAAATAACTGCTCAGGCTGTCTGTCATTTAATCCCTTTATGTAAAGGATCTGCTTCACGACACCCATGTGCACACATGTGCGAACATGTGCACGTGTGTCCTTTATTTTTGTCTGTGACGAAATCTTATCTCATCACGAGCTACTACAGTTCAGTACATTGTATCTCATCCATCTTCGTTTTTTTTTTGTTTTTTTTTCACTCACATGTGAGCTGTCATAACTCCCCGAAGCAAAGAAACTGCAGATTAAAAGGAGTCCCGACTTGTTGCAGGTGAGCCGTTACCTCTGCGTTCCCAGGACGCTTGTGCAAGACTGCGCTGAGAAAGCCCAACAGTCTCCCAGGCAGCTACTTCCTGATTTTTTTTTTCCCCTCCTCACATCTTGGGAAAGCGCTTTCCAGGAATCATGCTCCATCATTCTCCATCACAGGGTGTTTTTATTTCAAATTACCACTACGTATAGGCGGAAAGGCTGTAAAATTAGCAGACATTTAATCAAAGAAAGTGTTATTATACGCCTGAAAGTGAGCCTAATGGTTAGAGTAAACACCCTGCAGATACACACCAAGCCTCTGTCTCCTGAGCTGCCATTCTGGATGAACTCTGATGGGGTTATATTAAAAGGCTCAGTTACTCCTCCCTGCTCATTCAAGGAAGCTGAAATATAGACTGGTACACCCTCTTCTACTGAGCCTTTAAACTATGAAGGAATTAGGATTGGATTTCATCTGTAAGCACAATCCCAGTCGTTTTTAATGTGGGTCGCTGCGTTCTGTCTTAAGTGGCTTTCAGGTATCAGCCTCTACCTCCAAATATCCTCCTGGATCATTTATAGTCACTAAAATATATTGTTGCTTGTCTTGAACCCTTTTGCTGTCGAGGCAAAAGGGGTCAAGGTGCTGCTGAAGTTCTTCATGGCAAAGACTCGGTAAGATTTCAGAAAGCTTCCTCAGAGTTCACAGGATCAGAATAACAATCAGCTTTATCAGCCAAGATTGTGGGCATAAACAAGGAATTTAACTTCGGTCAGTGTACAGACGTTAAGGCTGCAGCAGGTAATTTTTAATTAAAGAATATTTTTTTACGACATAGTTAAAGCGTGTCACCATGTTGTGATGTTAAACCTCCTTCCTGAGTTACTGTTACCATCTGAAGAAATGGTCAGAAACAACCAATCAGCCAGGAGGAGTGTCTTAGTGCTGTCAATCAGCCTCATGTATGTGCAGCTATATTTGCTAATGGCACAGAAACAATTAACCATCCCAGAAAATGTTTATCCGCCGTCATCAGTGGCTATGCTAACTAGCATGAACATTCAGGACAAGCTCTGCTATCAGGAAGAAGCTGTAACATAGGAGCGATGAAGGGAAGAGGAATGAGCAGCTTGTACACAAGCATGATTGGCAGAGCTAAGACTCTCCTCCATCCTCTGATTGTATTTTTCTGCTTAGCACTACGAGAAGTCAGAGGAGCTCAATTTCTTTCACAGATTTTCTGTCTCTATCCTGAAGTCTTAGTCAGCGTTGTGAAACGTAGGCCCATCAGTACTTGTCCAAGTTTGGTGAAGCTGTGGTCCTGTGGATTAAAAATAAACCAGAGTTTTCACACCTCCACCACACAGCTTTACGCTTGGTATGGTGTGTTGCACCAAACATAGTGCCATGCTTTATGACCATACATCTCTGCTGTGGTCTCAGTTATTTCAAACTAGTTGGAATAACTACCAATGAGTATTTTACATCACTGTGAAGAAACTTTGATTTGTTCTCTTTGACCAGGACATCATTGATGTGTTTTTGGTTTTGCCATTTTTTTTCGTTTGAGCTATTCAGAAGAGTGCTTGCTTGTGTGCTTTGGAACTTTATCTGGCAGAATTAATGTCACAGAATGATGGCTGGACATTTTCCAGCAGGGTTTTCTGGTAGAGAGTAGGATTAATGGTTCTGCTACTAATGGTAAATGGTCCAGGTCAGGATTTAGCAGGACATCACCACCATGTTGTCAGTCCTAAACTTGGTGGACCTTTGTGTTTTTTGTCCTCGTTGGTTTTGGCCAATTTCTCTTGAATTTCTCGGTTTATATCATTTTTGCTGAGTCTCCTTCTTATTGTTGAATCGTGAGAACTAAACTTACCTGGGTTAAGTGAAGTCTGCAGTGCTATAGTTATCTAGGTTATTTTGTTACCTCCTCTATGAGTAGCTGCTGCACTCTGGAGTGATTTTGGTAGACCTACCACTCCTGGAAAGGTTCACTGCTCCGTGTGACTCTATTTGTGGACATTGGTTCTCTTCCAAAGCCTTAAAAATAGTGAAATAACCCAACGTTTCTTATCTGTTGGGTGTGATTAGTTGCTTTTTGAGGTCATCGAGTCTATTTTCTTGTCACCAGAAGGGCAGCTGTGTGAAAAATCTACTCGACCAGTTTTTATAACACCTCAAATAGAGATGCAGAAATTTCCACTTTGGTCTTGAAAGGAGCTCATTCTTTGAGGAACTTTGGTTTTTAAGACAAAGGATGACCAAATAATACTTTGGGTGTAACACCATATTGTGGATCCAAATGCTAACCCTTCAGTCATTCATGCAGGTCGACTTATGACTTCTTTTAACATTAGCAGCTACCAAACTGTCACTTAATTTCCTCAAAGACTTTCTTCTGACTGTAGTTTTTCCAACGTATGATACATTCACTTTTTGCAGATTAGTTGATTTGTTCATGGTTCAAGGTGTTTGTAAGAACTCCCACCTGTGTTCTTGTTTTATCGTGAAAGAGTTAAACTTTCATGGTTCAGTAGTTATAAAGTTATTTCCCTTTGTCACCCAGCAGCTGCAGCGGTAACAGAATCTAGTCAGATATTTATTGATTCTAGTGAAATAAAACCAAGAGGCCGTTGATGACTTTGGAAAACGTATCATTTAGGTATTGAAATTTTCAGTTTTACTTAATCTATTCTGTTCAGCATCTTCAGTCTGAGTCATTGTTAGGGGAAGTTGTCGCTGTGTGTATGCATATCTTTTTTGTTGTGAAAAGTAGTGCCGCTTTTATAGGGTGTCATTTAGATTCAGACAGTGTGTCTGGGGCTGACCCTTATCTGCAGAGCAGTCAAAGAGGGGAAATATCAAACTATAACAGCCTGCTAACTTGGGCTCATTTTCTGTTTCTGTTTCTCTACTTTAGGGGAAACATTCTTGCTCTTCTGAAAAGTGTTAATCTGAACTATGCAGTGCTACGCCGATGGTATGTCTTGACACAATTGGAAGAAGTCAGGGCTGATCTAAGAGGATGTGTGCAATGAAAAGTGGTTTACACTACCTCCACGCTCACAGCGGGGAGTGAATTACCTTAGCGTTTACACAGATGCTGGCATTCAGACAGGGCCATGAGAAAGGCGAACGACGGGGGATCAGGTTGCAAAGAGTGCATGATTTTTTTTTTCTTTCCCTGAATTTGCCTGTTTTCAGCTTGACGCTGGTCCAACGTGGGTTTGTCATATGGGTGCCCTCCTGGGGTTTTCTTTCTGGGAATGGGTCAGACGGTGAGAGTGTGTAAATGCCGGGTTAAGCAAACTAACATCTGCGCTGATTTTCCTGACATGGGCTTCACACCTTGTGGAATGTGAAAACAGAAAGACGAAACACGCACCGATTACAGCCTGTTTCTCTTGCTGAAAGTCTCAGAGAAGGCATATGGTTTAACATTTAAATTGCACAACAGCATAGGAAGTTGCTTCACAGGATTTTAAGAAGAAAGTAAAGCTGCTCAGTCTCATTTTGATGCGGTAAACCACTACTCTGCAGCTTGAACGCTATCGTATCTCGTGTAAATGCCTCATGCATTGAGCCTTTTAATTTTACCTCAGTCCTTGCTATGTTTGTTGTCTCACTGACACTTCTAGGAACAGTGCTAGTCTTCAAAGAATGTAGATCATATTCTTTGCTGTGTGGCCCTAAAATAACACAGCAGTTTCCTTTTTGCATCAGCTTGCAAGTTTGATAGACTCACTGTAACTGCGCTACAGCTAAACAACTATGAGTCAATGCAGATATTACAATATGGTGACAACCTCTGTTTAGTTTAATATTCTTTTAAATCCAGTGAAACTACCTTCCTGCAGAAGTCACCTAATTTGTATCTAGAGTCCAATTATAATAAACCCAACTCTGGATAAGCTGCAGAATTTGTTGACCAGACAACAAAACTTCATGCTTCCCACAAGTCTGGCCTTTTTGGGAGAGTGGCAAAACGAAAGCAACTGACGGGAAAACAAAAATTAAATTAGCAAAAAAATTAAGAAGTCCACTAGACAGAGATGATTGTTCCCCTTTGTTTCTTTCCAGGAAAGGCCTGATGAGTGGCAGGAAGACTTATGGAGGAATCCATAAAAATTGACTGCAAGTAAGTATTAGCTAAAAGTGAAAAACAAGTATTTACTTCAGGCCCGATTACTACTTGAAGCAAGTGAATCATCTGTGGTCTGCCTCAGGAAAACCGCCCCTCTAAATACTCCTCCTGATTGCTCCCTGATGAGCTCCAGCTGCAACCAATCCAGCTGTCACACCCAGGAGAGAGAGAAGGTAGGAGGACCATGTCCACATACACCCACAGCCCGAACACTGTTTGGCGAACCCAACCACACCTACATGAACTGCACGTCACCTTGAAGCACGGTGGTGGGAACATCATGAGCAATCCTGAACATGCAGACAAAAGCAACAATGCAATGGTTTTTGATCAAAACACATTCATGTGTTACAATACCCTTGATCTAAATTGAAATGAGAATGTTACGCAATGCTCGAACCATCTGATCTTGAGCTGCTTTGCGAAAACACAATGGCTTCAGCCCGCAAAAGACGCTCAGCTGTAATTACACCAGGAGACGATTTTACAATGTTTTGATGCAGGGAGGCTGAACACAAATACACAAAAGTCTCTCCTTTCATTTGTTAGCAATTTTAACAAGCTTTTCTTTCACTTCAGAATTGCACACTGGTTTCTTCCACATAAAATCCAAATAAAACATATTCAAGTTTGTGGTTGTAAAATGTGCAAGTGGAGAAAAGTTCAAAGTTTTGTACCGACTTTAGAAGATTAAATAAATTTCATATGCATCTCTGCGTCCTGACTTCAGAAGTCACTCATCACAACTGCAGATATGAAACCAACTATATCGAAACAGTAAATGATCAAGGCTTTTAAAAGTTTGCCTTGCCAAAATTTACCTGGCAGACGCCCACCAATGTGTTCAAGACTGGGCCAGTTGGACAACATGCAAGAAGCTGCAATCTGAACCCTGGTTCTGGTATTTAAAGGCGTAAACAACCCAAACAGTGCAACACTAGAGTGGAAATGCATTACTATACTATGAGCTCATTATCTCACCATACAGTGGTTTTAATCATTAAGCAGGGATGGTGGCGGTTTTAGTTTCAGTGAGATCACCCTGACTACAAACTGTCCACTCACATTACAGTTAATACAAACCTT
Organism: Poecilia mexicana; assembly: GCF_051168715.1. Classification (NCBI taxonomy): domain Eukaryota; kingdom Metazoa; phylum Chordata; class Actinopteri; order Cyprinodontiformes; family Poeciliidae; genus Poecilia; species Poecilia mexicana. The sequence goes on from NW_028263389.1 coordinate 16,022,274, forward strand.
GTATTTCCATTCACTGCCCCACAGTCACAATATTTGCATAGTGGAGCTTGCAACAACCTTTAAATGCTAAGCAGCAGATAGTTAGAGACAGAAAGAGAGATGCAGATATTTGTATTGATTAAGAGACATAAACACTGTTTTGTAAGACAAGTAGATCTAATTCAGTCCAGCAGAATACAATAATATAGATGGATTCAAATTCAGCTGGCATTCAACATGCATGTCAGGTTCTGATGCTGTAATCTGAACTTCAACACTGCAACACTAGAGTGGAAATTCATTATTATACTATGAGCTCATTATCTCACCATACAGTGGTTTTGATCAGAATTAGATCTGCTTTATAAGACAAGCGGATCTAATTCTCGGTCCAGCAGAATGGAATCGTATAGATGGGTTCAAATTCAGTTACACACAGTGCAGTTCTGTCCTATTTAAAGTACAGTGCAGTCCAATTCAGTTGTTGAAAAGTTATGTACAGTGGATGGCTGTAATCCCTGAAACATTAGCAAGCATGTGGAAACAGTGGAAAGGAACAACTCCCATTTGACAGGAAGGAGCCTGTCACAGTTGATTAGTTTCAGAAGGATACAGCTAAACAGATTATTAATTTATCAGTGTGACTAATAGTGGATCTATTACATTAGGAGCTGGAGGATAAATGCCTATTAGACAATAGTTATTTACAACTTCAACACTTCAGTACCTCTTGATCGTCTTTACTTGGATTTTCTGAAGCTTCTGTGCGTCTGTTGGGGTCTCAAAGCTCTGAATTTCAAAGTGTGCTCAAATGATTTATGAGGTCTTAGTTCTGAATTGGAAAAAAGTAGACCACTCCATTTGCTCTAGCAAGTCAATTTCAAGTTGGAGTTTATGTTCCTGATGTCTTAAGCATGAGTAGAGATAGGAAGGAGCCAGAGGTGGATAGATGTGGTCTGTCTTGGTGAGGTAGGAGCAGAGCCAAAAGGTAGGCGTCTTAATTTAAGGATCCATGTATGTGGATTTTTATGTATTTGGCAAACATTTCTTTCAAAAATGACTAACAAATGAAGGTACAACAGTGCAAATATACTATCTGGCATTCAAAGGGAGCAATAAAACACAGTGACATCTGTTTGGTTAGTTTGAAACCTCAAAGTTCCCTAAATCACATCCGATTGACCCGGTTTATGACTTCCCAACTAATGGGGTCCACAGATGGACAAAGATTCAACTCTAAGAGCTGGAGGAAATGTTAATTAAACATCACTGGTGCAGCTCCACCTCTTCATTTTTCTTTGCTCTAGATTATAAATTAACTAAAACAACCTGCTTTACTTATTACATCAGTTCTCTTTTCTATCACATCATAAAGAAAGGCCTTGTTAGGAGGTTGTATTCATAACTCTGGGAATCAGGATGCCATCAATTACTAATTAAGCTTAATTGGTTACTAATTAACTTAAGATCGGTTGGTTGACCAGAAGATTGGCCAGTTGGTTAGTTAGTTAGTGATTGTTGCTTAGTTGGTTAGTTGGCTTGCTGACCAGAATGTTAGTTAGTTGGTTGACCAGAAAATTGAGTGGTTGGCTGGTTGGTTGGTTGGTTGGTTGGTTGGTTGGTTGGTTGGTTGGGTGGCTTGCTGACTAGAATGGTGGTTAGTTTGTTGACCAGGACATTGGTTGGTTGACTGGTTAGTTGCTTCGTTGGTTGGTTGGTTGGTTGGTTGGTTGGTTGGTTGGTTGGTTGGCTGGCTTGCTGACTAGAATGGTGGTTAGTTTGTTGACCAGAACATTGGTTGATTGACTGGCTGGTTGACCAGAAAATTGATTGGTTGGCTGGTTAGTTTATTGACCAAAAGGTTAGATGCTCGGTTGGTCGGTTGGTTGGTTGCAGAATGATTGACTGAAAGTGAGAATTTAACTTTAACAAAGACATTTTTAGATGTTTCTCTTATTAAACATTTAAAAATATATACTGGTTATGAACATTGTTCAAAAGTGTTTTGGGGAAAATCTCTTTCAGGTAGGAAAAAGCAACGACAGCTTAAGAAACCTGCCAAAAAAAACCTTTTGAACTCTTGGTGTCAGGTGACCTTTTCAGAGAAAGAAGTTGAGAAACAATTTCAGATTTAGGTCAGAGATTTTCCTTGCACTTAAACATGACATCACAGGACTTCCTGATCTAATAATGCTTCCAGCAGCCTTATTATGTCCATTTAACTGGATAATGGCAGTTCACTGGATTTGTGGAGTCTCAGTGGAGACAATGAGGACACAGAAAGGCAGCTGCTCTGTCCCTCGTGACGTCTTTTCTCTCGCACACACACATGGAGAAACCACAACTGGAAGCTTGTAATTTTCAGCCTGGTGGCGTTTATGTCTGATCTAGCTTTTGTTGTATGGGCTGAGTATAGTTGTGGCAAAGCAGCATAGAATCATGCACATCCACAAATGACAGCTCAGGCTCAGAGGAGGCTGGGTTCACAGAGTGCAAACATCACAGCACGCAAAATTAATGCACAGTTCCTCTTTTTACTATCAACAGATCAGATGCAGATGGAAAAAAAAAAAAAAGGTCAGCTACGACGCAGAATTTTATGAATCAACGTGTAGTAAAAGATCCTGTCCTCAGTAATGCCTGCAGGGGAATAACGCTGTTGACCTCATGAAGGACCGTTCTTTATTTAAACTGAATAAATCAATTATTGTCTTTGTGCGCAGTCACAGCCACGAGATGAAGTCCCGCTATAATCTGCCACCATGTTTGTTAATAGGCTGATTATGATGGCTGTGGTTGTGAGGATCATGTGCGCCAGTGTGACAGACAGTGAATGGCTGGCTGTGTTGGCTCACAGAGGAGGAGACTCTTGGATGAAGGGAACATGAAGGGCTTTCTCTATCTCTGCTGTGCACACAAATATGCATTTCATTACTAACTTTGGACAGGAATAGCTCCATGCCTCTGGTTTTTGGGCTTAAGGCCACCTCAGCTGAGCTCTGACCTGCACGAATGTCATTCGTGGAATCCTCTCCAACAGTTTACTCTTGAAAACTTAACAGCGAAGAAATGAAAATTTGCGCAAAACCTTAAAACCATGACTAACTTCTTTGTATTTTAACTTCCAAGATAAACTTTGAAGACCATAAAAAAAACCCGCTGCTTTAATGTTTTACAGGAAAGTCTTAGACTTACTGAAAGCCACAAATAAACAGAGTGACGCAAAACAATCATATAGTTATGCACGTTCTTTTAATAGGTACAAAGACCTGGAAAATATCTGATAATTAACTTGAGCATTGAAGTGTAACATTATGTAAGCCAAAATGTGCCAAATGACTAAGAACAACAGCAATAATGATCATTTGTAAAAAGGAACAAGGAAACAACTGTGAACACTTAAAAAAATGTACCAACAAGTTGTATCAGTATCACTTTAATATTGTCCCTGTATGAAAATTTTCCTTGTAGCCAGATGAAAAATTTAAAAATGAACCTAAAGCATGAACAAAAATATCAATCAAACTAAAACGAGAAAGCCCAATCACATTTTAGAGTTATCTGAATAATGGCCTCAGTAATAGAACTGTTTTTCCATGTGTTGGTCCTTGCTTAGGTGGTCTGAATCTTTTTCCAGATGGAAGGAGCTCAGATTTGCCATGCCGTGGATAATAAGGGGCCTGGAGAATGTCTTTCACTCCGACTGATCAAGCAACTGATCAGGTTCGAAATCTGAGTGATGGACTTTGACCTGAGCCTCCAGAAACATGTAAACACAATCACAAAGTCGGCCTTCTATCACCTGAAGGACAGTTCTAGGATTAAAGGACTAATGTCCCAGTAAGCTCTAGAGAAACTCCTCCATGTGTTTATCTTTAGTCGTATTGATTACTGCAACCTCGTCGTCACAGATCCGCCTAAAAAGCCAATCAGACTGACCCAGAATGAGCTTGAATTCTCACTAAAACTAGCAAAAACAGAGCACATCTCAGACCAGAGACTTTAAAATACTTTTGTTGGTTTATAAGTCACTGAGCGGCTAATGACCAAAATACTTTAAAAAGCTTTCTCAAGTTTCCTGGTTCTGGTCTATTCACCAATCCCTGAATTAGAGCCAAACATGGAGAAGCAGCATTTAGTTTTTATTTTCATTTAATCTGGAATAAACTTCCATAAAACTGTAAAACTGCTGAAACACTGAGGTCCATTAAATTAAGGCTAAAATGTCATTTCTTTATACTTGCCTTTGGTTAATAACAATTATTGTTTTCCTTTACTTTAATGTTTTTGCTTGTTGCTTTATTTTCCTTTTAATTAGATAAAGCCATTTGAATTGGCTTGTAGCTGAAAATGTGCTATACAAACACGCTTTAAAAATGTTTATATTACATCACGCAATGTCGTACCAATAATTTTGTCAGTTCTTTTACTATTGATATTTACTGTCTGTTTACTGATAGGTTAAGATGGTGGAGATGACGGCTGAGTTCAGAGAACATCCACGCTGCTTTCTCATCCTGAACAACTCTGAGGATTTTTCCTGGTTCCTTTGAAACCATCTTATTTCTGTGGTCCTCACACATTGACTCTATTCAGAGGAAATCCCAGCAGAGACTGGTACAAGAAGTACAACCTACAGAAGGAGCTGTTGGACTCCTTTTTCCTGTGCACATCCATCACTGAGTGGTTTGGCTCATCCACCAAACAGGACAGAACCAGAGCACATAACTGGGAGAGGATCATCAGGACTGGTATCCCTTTAATGGTATCTAAAGGTTGGTGGACTGGAATACCTTCTAAAATATATATACAAATCTTTGGTTTTTGTGACATGTAAGTTTTAAGTCTTGCAATAAAATCTTCCACCACCTAACCAAGTGAGTCATTTGTACATCACAAGATAACACATGTACAAGGGAAAAGCCTACACAAAGATGCAGAAATGCAATGTGCAGCAAAACAAAAAAAAATCTTTAAATGGGAATGAAAATAAACAGACATGAAACAGGTCAAATGAAAACGAAACTACATACAGCTCTGGAATAAATGAAGAGACCACTTAAAATTATCAGTTCTCTTATTTTACTCTTTATAGGTATATGTTTGAGTAAAATTAATATTATTTTATTCTATAAACTTTTGACAACGTGTCTCTGAATTTCCAAGCAAACATTTTGTATTTATTTGCAGAAAATGAGAAATTGTCAAAATAAACAAAAAGATGCAGTGCTTTCAGATCTCAAATAATACAAAGAAAACAAGTTCATATTAATTTAGAAATAACAGTACTAATGTTTTAACTCGGGAAGAAATTATAAATCAATATTTGATGGAATAACCAGGAGGTTTTCTTTGGGGTTCAGTGCAGTGGGCTCTGAGTTTTTTCAATTTGATCCAAATTTACCACTAAAACACGAGGAATAAAAGTTCACACAAAATAACATAAAAAAGAACAAAATAACAACAAAAAGATGTAATTATCAACAAATTAACAAATTCTAAATAATGTAATTTTGCTCTAATCTCTTTACCTCTTTACAGCCATGGAAGAAGGTGGATTTCTTTGTGTCTCTTGAACTTTTGGTTTCATCCTGTTGAAAAATCCAACCTTTTTTCACCTTTCTGGTACATCAAAGAGAAGCAAGCCCAGAGCATCACAGGTCCTCCCCCATGCTTGAGCGCAGCCATTTGTCCGTTACTCATTCCTAACCCGTTTGTGGTGTTTCATCTGGTTAACAAAAGCACTAGCAAACACCAGGTTATCTTACAGATGAATCATCTAAGTGTTGTGCCGTTTAAGAACCCAGTTTTCTCAAAATGAAACTGTTGCAACAGCTCTCAAGCAGTGACTTTAGATGATTGCTTTCCTTCCAGAAATTTACTTGTAAAATCCACACACACCTTTCCTTATGTGATGTTCTCTTGTGTTGCCCATTTTGAGGCATGGCGGACAGGAACGGGCCACTATGTCCAATCATATTTATATCCCAAGATATCTGGGCTACTTTTAGGAGCGAAAGTTGTTGGTTCAGATTTCACAACTTAAAGATAGCCATGTCAGCAAAATAAATCCCTCCGCACGGCGACCGCCGGCTGCCTGGGAGGTTTTGGAGGTCACACTGCTATCTAATAACTAGCCTCCATAGTAAGTGAAGAACTGAGACAAAGGCATTTACATAAACACATACACTAGCCTGGGTCATTAATTAACAGCAGCTTGAAGCAGAAATACCACTGAAGGTTCTTTAAATGAGTCCCCTGGATAATCATGCAGCAGCCTGTTTACCATTTCAGTCTGTTTCACGCGACCTTGGCAGGTCATGAAGGTGACCGCTCTCCATCTTGAGCCACTGAAGGTGGTACGTGGCTCTCATGCTAATCAGTGAGATGAAAACCTTTATAGATTCAAATTTTAAAACTCTTTTGGTGTTTGGTAGTTGGATCTTGAGTGAAACTACAAGACTTGAGAGTGTGCTTACACCCTCAGAGCGACATAGGTTGCTGTGAAAAAAGATTTACCCCTTATAGATCACTTCCGTTTTTGCTTCTTTTTTTTGTCACACTTCAATGTTTCAGATCACCAAACTAATTTTAATTTCAAGCAAAGATGCCATTTTCAAATATGATTTTTATTTTATTAAGAGAAAATGTTATCCAAACTACACTAGCATTGTGGGAAAGTATTTAAACCTGGACTTGGACTAGGACATTTCAATATGTTCTTGAGAAGACAAGCAGGAAAGCAGGAAGGAAGGAAAGAAAACACTAGAAAAAATCTACAGGAAGGAAGTGAGTGATTCTGTACAAGAAAATGCAGTAAAAGTATAACATTCAGTGAGCTTTTTTGCCAGAGTTAATATAATTTGTCATATTTAAAACCAGGAAGTTCCGAAAGAATTGGCAAAAAATCTACATTTATAGTAAAATAATATAAAAGTTGGTAGTAAATTGTATTTCAGAGAACTTCACATGACTAGTCAAAGTTTCTGTCAATGATACATATATTTTTAGATATTTTTGGCATACCATACAAAAAAACAGAAATTTAAATCATTGTTCTCATTTTGCACATTTTTGTTCCATTTTCCAATTTGCATTCCTTCTTTTTTTATGCCAAGAAAATTTAAGCATCATTTTTAAAATTTTCATCAATGAAACTCGATCCAAGGCCTCTCAGATCATTCACACCTTCATTTTTTTTTTCAAACTGCAAATAAAGACATTTCACAAGTCCACTAAAAGACAAGTACAGACAAGACTGCTCAGAGAAATGTTCAGCATTTTAACTGCATAAGGGGTTTGGTCAAAAGGTTTGCTTTGAAAGGATTCTCGCTGAGTGAATTTGACCTGAAGTGTCAAAATGTCAGTCATAAAAATGCTAGTAAACCACTCAAAACAAATCAAACAAACAATGGTCTCTTTGAGCATTTTGAATAAAAAGAAGATAGTTTGCAACATAGATTTTTACAGTTTTTTTTAAAGACGGCAAATTAACTCCAGCTCCTTTTATCGCTTCCTTGTAAAACACGAAGGTGGTAGGGTCATGATGTGGAGCCTCTGTGCTGCAAAAGTGATTGGGAAAATTACACCTTCTGCAGTCTGGACTTTCCAGAAAAATCAGGCGTCCAAATGTGCAGCCATCATGAAACGGCATTCCTCCAGTGGCTCCAGGTCAGCAAGGTGGCGGAGAGACCACCCCAAACCTCTGACCTGAGCTTAACCATGGCAGATATGCAGATTGCTCCACACCCAGTCTTCCGGCCCCTCCAACCACTCTCTCCTTCAATGTATCATTTGCTGGGTCGTAAATCTGTCCAGGCCTCACAGCAGGAAGCTGGTTCACCCTCCTGCAGGATTGTTCAACCTTATTGTCCCGTCCTTCTCCGATACAGAGACCCACAGCTGCTGCGTGGACATTTTCATCCCTCACTGTCAAATCGTGGCACTCACCCAAATCCAGCAGTAGCTACTTACTAGAGAACCGCCGCTGCTGCCAGGAACTCTGCAGGAACTACGCTAGATGTTCCACATTAGAGTCTGATACCAATACTCCTGTTGCTGGGTAAAGTTTCTGCTGTTTTATTTTTATCAGCAGAGACAACTTGTGCACTATTTCCTTTTTGTTTTATTTTTTTTAAATTAGTTTATCTTGCAGAAATATTCATACTCGTAAAGCTTTACTGCATTTTTGCCATAAACGTAAATTTAAAGGGGCAGTATTCTATATTTTCCAGGCATATATTGCCATTTTATAGCTCAAACTAGTAACTATATCAACTTCAGTTGCTATAAAAATACTGTACATATAAAAAATACAGCAATAAGTTAAAAGAAATTTGACAATATAGCATTTTGAAAATAGGCCTCAATAGGCCTCCTTCTCTTTAAGAAACTCCTGCTCTTTCTGACAAGCCACCTTTTCTTTTCCAAATTTGTTGAAACTGTCACTATATTGTGACGGTTTGTTATAAGGGAGATAATATTTTAAAAAATTGAGCTTGTCTGCCTTCTCCTAGTTCTCCCATCGCTAACTAGAAATAACCAATCAGAGCCAGTAGGCGGGTCTTAGCGCTGCCAATCACAATCTCATGATTAGAACAAGCCTCTGAATTTTTCAGAACTCTGGAAATTGTCTTATAACCTAAACCTTCTCCACATCTTTCTGCTGGGTTCTCTAGGTCTTGATGCTCAGTTCAGATTTTTTGCCAAAATCCGATTTTTTGCATTGCTGTTCATTCTAATAAAACCCAACCACAAAGAGATTTCTGTGTGAACAGTGATGAGCCCAAAGTGACCCGTATACGCAGAAGAAGAGACGTCACACAGCTTACAGAAGTAATAATAGATAGAGACGATTATGGATCAATTTTGAAGTTTATTTAGCAATGGGATCCGAAAATATAATCATGAGCATAACAACACAAAGAAAAGTAATAAAAAAGAAAGCACAACTGATAGCAGCAGCATTTTGTGGAGTATTGACTGCAACTTTTGCATGAAGAAGTCTGTTTGGATGCATAATCAGAGCCAGAAGTGGTCGGATTGTGATGCGATGTGACATCTTTCATAAGTTTGTTATCATAATTTTCAGCCATTACATCCTGATTTACCGCATCTGGCCTTTTCTGGTGCAGAATTATAGCGCATATCTCATATCAATGATATTAAAGTCAGATAAAAATGCAGCATAACTGTTGAGACTGCAGACATTTTGAAAGCAATCAGATATTTGATTTAGTACCAAATATGGAAGTGTCATAGATCAGATATTTATTGGGGTTAAAGGATTGAAAGTGCGTTGTTCAGAAAGCGGTGAAAAAGTCCAATTTTTCACCGCATATAGGTAAAACAAAAAAAGCAGATTTGTGTTGAATTTACCTGCTGTGTAGGCTTAAAAACCTCTGAGGCCTTCACAGGACAGCTGGATTTTATTGAAGTGTATCAGACTGAAGAGGGCTTTTCATGTTTTCATTTATAAACACCATGAAAACTAGTTGATACCCTTACTAGTATGAGCTACTTTATGTTAGTTTATCACAACCTTCTAGTTAAATTAACTCGTTTTACAACAATCGGATGTAGGACTGAGACGACCAAAGAGCAGTGGTTTATGGTCTCTAATCTGGCTCATTTATCTGTAGGCCTTCGGTTTTGCTCTTACAGCTCCTTGATACTGGAGGCACCTGGGTCGGTTTTACTCTAAAGTCTCCAAGGTTTCGAATGCTGTAAGTGTTTGACCGGTGTTCATCTAGAACAGTCAGGTTGGGCAAGACCCAGCAGCTCTTGCAAAACAACATGTCACAACTCTGAAATGGCAAGATAACCGGGAGACTGGCTGCCTTGGAGTTTTGAAAGGTGGCGTCATGATACGTTTGACGAGAACCAAAGGAAGAAAGGAGAAGGACGAGCGTTCAGGGATGACCGCTCCAGATGGCGAAGCTGTTGCTGACACCCGGCGTCGGAGCAGGGCTCCTGCCGGACCCTTGAACTTCAGAGGCGAGCCCTGGGAGCAACACCGGAGGGCTGAAGAGTTCGACTCGGTTAATGTTCAACCCTATTTGATCTGTGCCGAGAAGTCACATTCCCTGAATACCTCGCCAGCGTTTTCCGCAGTAGAGAGACTGAGAAGAGGTCGTAAACACTCCTGAGACTTTTCGAACCATTCTGTCTGAAGATCAGGGGTAAAGTCACGCCTGCAAGCGGAAACAAGAAGCTTTATGAATGAGTTTATTCAGAAATTACATCACTTGAGCTGGACATTTACCCCGTGTGACAAAATGTACTCAAAAGATCAAGCAAACTTCTTGTTTGACATGTCATTAAATCGGAAAGCACCATTAATCATTGCCAAAACAGATTAGCTCATCCTTTATTTGATGTTTCCTTTAATTTCTTTATCCAGTGTGGTCAGACTGACCCACTTCTTTGAACTCACGGTACATCAAGCAATAAGGGTCAAGAGCAGGTGAGTAATACAGAACTGCTATCAGGAAAACTTTAATCCTCGCCGTGCTGCCTCCTTGTTTGGACGTTTACTACCCGCGGAGTGTTACAGCCCCGGACATCAAAGCAGCGCAACCCCTTTTAGTGACAATAAAGTCATCACACAAACCTGAAGGGAGGGAAGAATGTGTTGGATAATTTACTTAAAATGTGTGCCATGTGGTTGCCAGATTTCATTCCAAGAGATAACACTCAGCAGATGTCAGAGCGGAGACAAACCAATTTACAGGCGGTGTGAATTAAACGACACTCTGGGCAGTGATCTCTCTGAGTGCCACCTTAAAACGCTGCTTGATTATATGGGATGTTTTCTATTGTTTGCATGGTGGCTTTAGCAGATTTAGCTTGAGGGTGATTAACTAATGGAGCGCTGTAATCCCAGGTAGCAGTCAGTCGCTTGCAACCAAAAACACAAAGAGCAGCCTTCAGCCTAACCTGGCCTGAAGTGCTGAGATTGCACACCGCAGATCTTTTTCACCTGGAATTTTTTTTTTTTAAGCTATCTTTGCTTGCAGGAGGAGAAATGAACAGGAAATCACTCAGAAGCAGAAGAATCTGGGTGGAAAACTTGTTTTTGTGACTGCAGGACTAACCTGAACTGGCAGTTAGTTGCAACAAAAGCTTAGTTGCTCCTCAAAATAACTTTAATTTGTTATAACAATTTGCTATAATCTCCAACACAGTGATGGAAAAAAAACATTATTTTACCCTAATATGCTAAATTTCACTGAAAGGACTCAAGAAAAAATGACGTTTCCTAACATTATCCACATTGAAAAATCTAAACCATTTTTATTTTTTGCTACATTTCAGACTTATCATTTTCATAAAATTGAGATAAATGTAGGTTGGTGCAAAATGTGTGTATCAACTCCCAGTCAGTACTCACAGAGCTTGTGAAGATGCTGTTGAAGCTAGTAATAAATACAGTGTCATAAATGAGTCCAGTACCATCATGGACCAATCAGAGAGAAAGAAGCCAAACAAAAAACAAAAATAGGCAGATCACAGTTTGGAGATGCACGCGGGGACAAAGATCTTAATATTTGAATTTTTACAGACATGTTTTGTCTGAGGGAACAATAATTTAACTTTGTGAATTTAGAGACAGTTGTTGCACAAAAAAAAAGGAAATGCCATTACAGCTATAAAGTACAAGGGTGGCAGCATTATGCTGTGGGGGAGTGGTATAGTTTAGAAAATAGATAGCATTTCAAGGAATAGTAGAGCAACATATTCTGACATCAGCCAGGCTTATGTTGAGATGTTACATTCAAACTTTGACTAGACCACTCCCAAAGTCGTCTCAGAAATAAAACAAAACAAAACAAAGCAAACAAAAACACATTTTAGAAGCTTCTAGTTTACTCTGATTCTTAGACTTGTATGTTTCCTGGAAGTGAAGCATAAGAAATAGCAAGAAAAAAATTATTTTGGGAAGCTTTCTGCTTCCTTCTTGGAAAATTTTCACAACTTTAACCAAACTTTTTGCTTAAAACATAAAGAGAAGAAGCCCTTCCTGTGCTACTTTCCTGATCATTCTGACTTTTCCCCCCATTTCTGTCGTGTAAATCATCTCCTGACCTCTTCCCTTCATCATGTGACTCTTTGGCTGACTCCTGTCAGACTGAGAGGATTTTTGCTGTTTTTATGAGGTGGGAAACCGGACCCAGAATGGCCCCTTGTAGCAGAGAAAGATTTACAGTTTTCAGGCCAGAGGGTGAACGCTGGAATCGACTTTTTCTGTGATATAACTGAACATAAAAAATCAGGATATGTGCAGGTCCAGACCAGAGCTGTGGTCTGTTCCTGTAGGCGGCTCATCAGTGGTTTTGGTGCTCAGGTACATCTGAGCATGTGCAGAAGTGCCCTGATGAGCAGATGATGACGTCTGTCAGCGTTTAACCTCAGGAGACGGGTTTCACGATGAGCTAAGCCCCGCCCCCAGCCCCTCTTACATCAGGTGATTGGTGATATAATCCTCTCACTGTACACATTACATTCTGTGATGGTTCATGTGAACTTTGACAGACTTCTCTGGTATCAGTCCTGTGGGGCCTTAGCAAAAAAAAAAACAAAAAACATAAATTTCACACAAATTCAGACCTTGACCTTTAAGTTTCAGAAAATAGGCAGCAGCTACTGGACATTTTATGACCACTTTAAGTGTAAAAACCTGTTAAATTATTTGATGCCATAATTTTAAACGTACAGATTGCATTACTCCATTCCCTAATTTCACTAACCGGAGTAAAACGGTGCTTATCTTGCAAGCTGCAGTGTAAAGTCATGTTTTATGATGTCATGCTGCAGTTTTATGAGCACCTGAACCGCGTATCTGTCCTGCCTGTGGTATTTTACCACCGTTTTTAATGGTATCTTATATTATTCATATATTTCATGTGTTTTTCATGTACTCAGCTGTTTGTTTTCCTCTTCAGCTCCTCTGAAGGGAATTTATAAGAAATGTATGAGAGTTCAGACACCTAGCCCACGTCTTATTATACAGGTTGTGCCCTGGGAAGAAACTAGAAACTGTTCTTCAGCTTCAAGCTGCTGTAGGGGAAAATATATAAATAAATAAAATACTCCAACAAAAATGACCTTTCGCCTAGAGTGCGGCAAAAAGTATTTACCACCATATAGATGTTTTTGCCTTTTTTGTCAGACATAGATGTTTCCGAATAAGGAAAAATTTAATACCAAACAAAAACAAAAGTTGGAAAAATAGGAGTGGTAATTAATTGATGATTTTATTTACTAAAGTAAACAAGCTACAGACACATTTGAAAGAGTCACATTAAAAAAGCCAAAAATTAAATGAAATTACAAGAATAGCCACAATATCTTGCCTTCATTCTCATAATATCATGACTTTATTTGTGTAATTTTATAACTTTATTCTCAGAATGTTATTTTTTAGTTTTTATTTGTCACTGCCATAATACTTGTCATAGAAACCAAGCTGGCCCACATGAATTGAGTAACTGGGTAAATATATGGAAAGTAATTACCCAATTAATCTAATAACTGTTTGTGAAAACTGGTAATGAACCTTTAACATCGTGGTGGAGGAAGTTTTGCCCACTTTTCCTTGCAGAATTGTTTTATTTATGCATGAACCACCTGTTTATGTTAATCTCAAAGCATCTCAATTAGATTTAAGTCTAGACTTTGACTAGACCACTCCAAAATAACCCCTGTTTTTGAGCCATTCAGGACATTTTGTTGTTCTTAAATGTGTTTCAATGTGAGTAGAATTCATAGCTACATTGATAACCACAGATCATTCTGGTCCTAAAGCAGCAAAGCAGCCCCAGACCATCACACTGCCACCACCGTGTTTGACTATTGGTATGTATGTTGTATTTAGATACCTTATTTGACTTAATAAATGACAATAGTATTCGAAAACAACATTTCTTCCATCTGCATGGGTTATCTTTATCTAACATTGATATTAGTTTTAAGAAAATGCAAACCCATTCGATAAATTAGACGTTGCATTGATGCAAACAGAATAAAATTTGGTTTTTTGAATTCTTTCTTTTGGTGTTTTCAGGTGTATTTTAAAATAAATTGATCATTTTGTGTCCCATAAAAAACTTTTTGTATTGATTCCTATTCAAAGTAAATTTTTTAATAAACCTTACCACTATCCATCATCTACCCCCAGCCAGGATTTGAAGCCAGGACTTTCTCATTGGTGACACTTTTAGCAACGGTGACAGCCATAAGGGAAAGCTTTTAGTTTAATTGCACACAGACTACTATATTCAAGCCTTTATTTCTGTTAATTATTAAGGTTTTCCACTTGTGAAAAGTATGTTTAATACCCGCTTAAAGGTTATTTTACAAAGGTTCTTTCAATCTAACAAACGAGCCGCATCAGATTTAATTTGCTGAATTCCTGGCGATGTGTTCATGGCCACTCCGTCCTCAGAGCACACCTTCGAAAGGCTTCCAGGAGAAATAACCAAACAGATTAAAGCATAAAAAAACTGGCTTCCTGTCAGGATATACCCTATTTCTTTATTTTAAAACAGAGTGCAGGGAGCATTTTTGTGATGCTATGGAAACCCACACTTTCAGCGGATCAGCGGTTCACAGAGGGAGGCATCAAACTGTCTGAGACGTCAAACGTTCCCACAAAGACTTCAATTTTTTTAGGAGTGGTAAAAATTTCACAAAAACCCACACCAGCGGCACCAGCGGCACCAGCGGCGTCTTTCATGCACTCGGGCTTCATGCAAACATGGGAGTGGTGATAATGGTGTGGTGGTGAGGGGTGGAGGGGTGTGTACTGCAGATGCTGAATTTCTCACAGTAGCAATTTCAAGGACGCCAGAATGAATTACACGTAGGAAGTCCACGTTTGGTGAAATCTCTCTGCCTAATCCACACACAATCCCATCCTCCTCAGCTAATTTCATATCTGCGGCACAAAAAATAAAAAAAAAAGGTCCACACACAAACCGAGAGCCGCTGTCTCACTTTCTCTTTCACAAAAAATGTGATCTGTGATTTGCATGAGCTGTAATTAAGAGGCTTGGGGATTTAAGATACTGCTGTATGCTCCACTGAGCAGTGGGAGGTGTACTAAATGGAGTTCAGATAATAAGCCGATGAATAACAATCGTCTCTCTTCCACCTCAGTGGGGTTATTTTATGAGCTGTTAGGAAACAGAAAACAAAAAGGAAACTATCAGCTCCTATCAGGGATCTGGTTGAGCCTGTGTGATGTGTGGAGATACTGAAGCCAGAGCTCATGTGTGAACCAGCAGCCTGTCTTTGTTTGCTCCATCCTTCACCCCACTCCTATCCACACAAGGCCCCTCTGCCGCCTTTTCTCCTCTGCTGGCGTCTTATCAGGGGAAAGCTCGTCAGGGACACACGTGCCTCCGTTCTGACACTGACCGTGGGTCATTGAAATGCAAACAGAGAACATGCTCGACCAAATGGGGTCGCAGAGCGGCAAATATTTGGCCAGGACTTTTTTTTTTTTTTTCACTGATGGAGCCGGCTTGTTTATGGTCGATGGAACAAGGTTAGAGCAGATGGCCGGTCAGTGCGCAGAGAATTCATTTGAGTCGTCGTCAGATCAAATAAAAAGCCGGTTAAGACGAGAAAAGAGCTGAGGTTTGTTCTTCAATCCCCTGTCTTTAAAAGTTCAACAAAAAAAATTGAGAAAATGGCTTTTTTAAAGACTCCAACACTTGTACTGAATCTGACTCATCAGAGGAGAACAATGAGTAGTGCAAAAATAAATAGTTCTGAAATGACTGTCATCTTCAAGCTGTTAGTCACCCAATCAGAGTGGGGCTAACTACAGGAGAGGAGCTCCCTCTATCTACCAGAACCAAGAGAGAATCAGCAGCTCTGGAGGGATTTCCTCTGAGTAATACTCATTGGCATCCTTTGTAAAGAAGAATAACAAACCTTTGGAGTCATTTTGTGTTCCAACTGAGCCATCCACAGAATACAGTAGAAATATTATGGATCAGCACATTTTCTATTTCTAATCCTTGTTAGCCACACATTAGAACCTCCTCTTCAGCACGTTGGAAAATTATTTTTTTCTGACGTGTTTTAGTGATTAATGTTTGTGTTTTTGTTGTTTTCTTTCAGAGAAAACACAAAGTAGTTTTCTTTCAACACAGTCCATGAAAATCATCTCAGGACAAATGCACCTGAAGACACTTTAGAGAGACATATTAACCCAGCGGCCACGTTTTTTTTTTTTTGGTTGTTTGAGGAAGTCAAAGTACCCAGGAAGAATCCGCACATTCACAGAGAAAACACACAAACTCCAAGCAGAAAGATACCCTTCAAAAAATGGACCTCTGTGTCAGATTATATTTACAGATTATTAATTAAAAGTTCCCAGACAATAACTAAAGCACAATATGTAATGATAAAATTAATTATGTTTCTTATCCACACTGAATAAAACTCACATTAAAGGTTGGTTTGTTCAAAATGTCTAAATGTCCTTGTAAGAATAGAGAAACTTTCACTTTTGATATTGTAGCCAGGAATTGCAGTAAGCAATATGCTGCTTGTTTCTATCATACAGCAACAGGTAGTTAGGTAAACAAGTTTTTTTTGTTTCTTGTTTTTTTGTTTGTTTGTTTGTTTAAACTATTTAGACAGGAAGGAAAAGACATTTTAGCTTTACTGCGAGCTAGACTAACTCCCATAGAGAAAACAAACACAAAATTTGCATGTATACATAAGCAAATGATTCAGTTCTGCGTCTTATCTGCATTCTGAGAATCAAATAAAGGCAGAAACCTTAACATAATAAAGTGTTTTGCTTTGGTTCTTCATCCAATCTGAGTGTAATCTAATTTTTCAAGGTTTGATAAAAGAAACCAAAAGGAAACTTTCTCCTCAATTTAAAGTTTGAGGAGATCTCAAACTTTAAATGAGTTAAATCCAGAAAACAGGTGAAGAGAAATGAATCAGTTTACACTGAATTTGTTTTATTTTTTTTTATTATTTTATTTTTAGTTTGAAAGTCTTCTGGATTACTTTCAGAACTGCAGCAAAGCCTTACAGTTTATGAAACACCAAAACAGAAACCAGAATAAAAACATCTGTTTCCTTTGAATTAAACATCTAATAGCTTCTGGAAATTGGAAATTGCTTTGTTTTCACTCTTTTCACATATTGTCACTCAATTCAGTTTCCCCTCATCAGCCTAAACTGTCTGAGGGATTTTTTTTTCACACCCACTGGCACCAACCTCCCACTGACTGACTCTTCAGCTGCTTTCAGGAAATGCTGAACTTTGGTACCTCATTAGAAGTAGAGATTTCTCAGATATAGAAACTTGAGGTTGAGGTTTTAACTGTGGGTTGCAGTGAGTAAGTAATTCCAGAAACAATTAATTTTTTTCTTGGAATGGTCTGTCTGCAGATTCTTATAAAGATAATCTACAGTTGTTTTTTTATGTTGTGGCTGTTCTTCCTTATCATATATCTCAGTTAAATCTTTTATAAAATAATCATGTGCAGCTCTGTTGAATAGTCTTGAGTCATCTCTCTTTTTTTTCTCCCCCAAATAATCTGACCTTCTGGATATTTTTTAGAGTGAAAAGGTGTTTCCCCCGTTGCAGATTTCTTTCTTTTTGATTTTGTCACATTGAACTGTTTCAGATCATCAAACAAATTCTAATATTTGACAAAGTAGACTATAAAAAATGCAGTTTTCAAATGATAATTGAATCACTTAATGGCCATTAAGTGTTTGCCATCAATGTTTTACAATGCTGTGGAGGAAATTTGGCTCCCTTGTCTTTGCATAATTGTACCTATAGAGAGGAAGACTAAGGCATTGGACCAAATTTTTACAAAAAGAGGAATTATGGAGTGTGTTCAAACAACAGGGTCACTTCTTAGCCTCCATCACAATATTTAAAACAGGATTGTTGAAATGGAGGCTCTCAGAATAGTTTTCATTTTAGCACTGTAAAATGAACTGGTCTTCACTCCATTAAGACTTGTGTTTGGTGCCTATGAACAGGATTTCAAAAGGAGAAGTTCGATTTTGGGAACTCCAAGGTCTCATCCTTACCTCTTTTGCAGATTATGTGGTTCTTTTGGCCTCTTCAGGTCGTGATCTTCAATGTGCACCATTGTGGTTCACAACCAAGTTTTAACAGATTAAGAAGAAAGTCAGTTCTTCTTAGTCTGCTAGTTTTTAGTTGTAGTGAGGTAAGAAAGGTTGACCCAGTGTCTTGACGTTGCTCTGGTCTGCAGTGGTGAAGACAGAGGGGAACTAAAATGTAAAGCTCCTGATTTAAAAGTCTGGACTCGAGGACGGCACTCTATCCTTTTCTGTCTCAAAACCACGGTCTCAGATTTGGAGGTGGTAATTTTCAGTTTGGCCGCTTCACATTTTACTCCAGTGAAAGCTGGAGATCAGGGTTTAATGAAACCAACAGAATCACATCATCTGCAAAAAGAAGAGTTCCAATCCTGAGATCACCACAATGGATTCAGTCAACACCTTGGCTGCAGCTAGAGATTTCGTCAGTAAATGTTATGAACACAAGGTAAGTGACTCACCTCATTGCACAAGTTTCATAGGAACAGAATGGAGAGGGACCCGCGTCGAACCCGTTACACTGTCTTGTACTGCGGCCAACAATGCTGAGTCACAAATGTGAATGAAAAGTTGAGTGAGGAGAGTCAAAGTGGTGCGTTGAGCGGCAAATTTAGCTTTTTAAAACACACTGTGATGGGAGTTTGGTTAAAACAATGGAGTTTGTTCATATTACAATTATGAACTATCCTTCCGCCGAAACACAACCAGTTTATTAACATTTCTCAATTAGCGTTGAAAACAAAATGACCTGGAAAACTGAGACTCTTCAGACATCTTTGCTTTGAGACAATAAAACATTTTCTTAAACATTTTTTGAAACTATATTTTATTGTAGTATTTGCATATTTACATTTCAAGCTTAAGAATAGTGATTAATTGTGTTTAATCACACCGCTACTTGTGCATGCTGTCAGATTGTTACACCTGCCCATTTCCGCCTCTCAATGAATCACGAATGCTTGTCTTCTCCTGGATCTGACTGGGAGTGTGAAACATTCACACGTGGGGAAACTCACTCTGGTAAACCTGAGAGAAAGCTGCTGAACAGCCACCACTGTGAACAGACTCTGTGATGTCACCTCCCAGGTAATATTTCATCTGTAAATCCCTCCTCATCGGCTGAACGTTGGTGTCTGCAGGCTGTTTGAGAATAAATTAGAAACCAGTTCATCCTAAATCAAAAGCAGGGATTTTTTTTCCAGACATGGAAACTGATGAGCTCAGCCGGCTGTAGCGTATTTTTTGCCATAGCGCCCCATGAGGAGCGCTGTGCTGTGATCCGACCTCCCATCTCCCTGGGAAATGATGCTTTTGACATTTATAGCTGCTGAACATCCGTCCCTGACGCACTTGTTGTTTGCTCTTTGTTTTATTGAGCGCGATGAGTCAGACTTTCCCTTCTACTGTCCGCCATGGTCAACTCTGTTACCACAGCGATTTATCCTCTGGACGGCAAACGCAGCATGATTGATCAAATCACTGATGCTACCTGACGGTGGCACCCAGGATGGAGCGCATTTTAAAATGTCCTTCTTACAGATGAGTTGCTCAAAATGATTGAAGGAAGGAAAACATGCAGTATGACTACAAAACCACAAAATATTACCAAGTATTTTTGTAAAAAAACAAAATATCTTAGTACACTTGAAATACGACAGAACCAGCTTACAAGTACCTTTTCGGCAAGAAATAAGAAAATAATTCCTTTACATTGATTAAGGAAAATTATGGTTCCACTGGCAGATTATTTCACTTATGAGAAACAATTTTCCCATGTTATAAATTAAAAAACTAGTAGATTTTGTCAATATTCAATCAATTTTGCATTTTTCCTTTATTATTGTGAATGTTTCTTTTCAAATCCAGCAGGAACATACCTACAGATTTGTTTTTCATTTATGCAAGAATCTGCAAGAGTTTAGACAAAAAGAAAAAAATCAAGTAAGCATCCCTAAATGAGTGAAATAATGACAAACCAAAACAACCAGGTGCTGAAAAGCTGACTGAGGTTTTGAGACTAATAATGGATTAAGTTGCACTGACCGTCTTTAGGATTTGTAAATAATTTGTAAATAATTTAATCAATATGTCAAATTGGTTTTGTGTTTTCAATATCAGCTTTTCTATCATCCAACACAAGAACGTCATATATATTCCTTGCAGCTTGATGAAAATAACTTAACTCTTCTCCTCCCTGCCTATCAAGTTGAGTATAAGTTCAACATGTGACAGATCAACTTGCTTTTAACTGGTTGATGTGATTATTCTTCACTGAAGATCGGATATAATCAAGGCAACTGTTGAAAACTGGTTACACGTGTTTACCTTTTCAACAAGTCTTTTCTCATTGTTTACTGTAAAGTGAAGAGGAGAGAGAGAAAAGTTCAGAAACACCTGATGGGGACAAAAACTGCAACATTTGTTACATTTTCAGGTGTTGGGGTTTGCTTTCACACAGGCCAAACTATTTGAAAAACCTGTTTATTCCCTTAACTGTGGTGTTAGGTTTACTCATGTTTCTTGCTGCTTGTGACCAATTAGCCCCAGATTCCAGATGCCCCTACCAGCACAAGGCCATTGGGAGTGAAAGGAACTGGGTGGCTCATTCCTGTGTCCGGCAGTGCCAATGCTAAAAGCTCATATAATATTTATTGCTATTCATGCTAGCATGGACAGAGATTGGACCTGATGTCACATTCTAGCTCTTTTTGTTTCATGAAGGCAGTCTGCGAGTGTCTGTTGTTGAGTTTTCAGAGCTTCCCAGCTGGAAACAACTATCTGGTGGGTGCGATTTAAATTGATGTAGAACCTTGAACTGAACTATGTAGTGTTCAATAGGATGTTTATGTGTTTATTAGTACAAACAACCTAATGTATATTCATACAGCTAGCATTTTTCCCTTTTTTCCTGTATTTGTTGATAAATCTCAGAGCCGAGATCTTACTTTGTAAGATAAAAAATCTTACAAAGTATTTTTGGTTTTGTTTCTAAAACAAATATTTTGGTACACTGGCTTACAAGTCACTTTTTAGCTTGTTTTCAGTGAATAATTCCTTAATATTGATGAAAAATTTGTTGTTCCATTAGCAGAGAAATAATCTACCAAGTACTTTTTCATCAATATTAAGAAATTATTTACTTAAACTGAGTTTTGTCTTATTTAAAGTGTTCCAAGATATTTGCACAAAAAACTAGAGTAAAAATACTTGGTCAAATTTTATGTTTTTGCAGTGAAATTACATTTTTACTGTGTAATTATGATTATATATTCACGAATCAAAGTGTTGGAGATATTCCACTTACACAGCCAGACGCAAAGCTTTCTTTTCTAAAGATGTTCCTCCCTTATTTAATTGAAGCACAGCGGCTTGAACTGACAAAAGAGAATCCAGTCTTCGTTTTATTATCATCTGTAGCTTTAATGAGGATACCACACAAGAGTAGCATTTCAGGCTGTTTTAGGGCCTAATGAAGGGAGCGCTGGCTCAGACTGAACTTTAATGAGTCGAGCTGCTTAGGGATGCTGCTTCGATTCCCCCCCAACCATTAATCAGCACATTCCTCTCAGCTTTCCATTATGTCCCTAAATCTAACCGTCTTCCTTATTTTCTATCGCCTGTAATTACACAGCAGATTCCTGCCTGTCTGCCTCTCTCCCTCTCTCTCTCTCGCAGACAGTTTTCTGCAAACGCTTGCTGACACATGCACACACATGCACCCAAACCACACGTTCAGACTCCTTCATCCTGTCAATATACATCAGGAAGAGGCCATTTCCTCATCACTCTCCAAGCAGGGCTGCTGAGTGAGGCAGAGGGAGGCACCAGCAAGGAACGTCCAAACGCCCCCAGCAGAACCCGAGTTGCCCATTAGCGGAATATCTTGGGAATAAATGTGTCTGAGCAAAGCAGCGGCTGTTTGAGTTTCCTTCTCTAATCTCTATCTGCGGTTTAAACAAGTGTGACCTGATAAGTGGCATTACAGCAGAAATGCTGATATGCTTTGTGTTTTTTAATGTGTGTGGTCATTTTACAGTTTATCCTGCAAGAGCAGAATAACTGCTGAGAGGAGTTTGATACTGAAACAGAAACAGAGGTTTTCCATTGGACAGATGTGGAGATGCAGATAAAATAAACAGACAAAAATATTTACCAACACTGGCTGCATTTCCATCACAAATGTGCACAAATCTTGGACTATATTATGCTGATGTTTAATTTTTTGCTATTACGGTCTTTCTGTTGAATGAAAAATTAAATTAAAATCACATGTGAATAAGCTTGTTCATGCGATAAGTCGTTAAAAATCATGGCAGCCACAGATGAACAGTTACATGAGGTATATTCTGCATCTTATTCAAGCATTGAAGCAACAAGCTCCTTATACTTGGAAGCGGCTGCGTATGCAGCGTTGTTGTGAAAATGTAGTCCACGACTTTACAGAAGAACTATAGATTCAACATGTTGCAATAATACACAACTTTTTATGAACTGTGCAATTCTGAGAGCTCTGGTGCAGCCAGCTGCACGTTGTCAAAAAAAACCAAAAACTAACAATCATCCTCCAACCACTTCCTGTTGTCTTCTTCGTGGTTTTTGCCAGTAGTAACATCTGGCTGTTGATCACATGACTTGATGCAAAAGCGGTGTTTTCATTGCAGTTTTGCAAAATATATTTATTTGGATACGGCCAAAAAAAAACACCTCATCCTAGCGCAGAAGCTTTTTATTGAAAAGTTTGCATTAAGCAGTGTTTTATTCCAATTATTGAAATGATTTTATGGTGAATGGAAACCCAGCTACTGCCACCTTCAGATGAATTCCCATAATAAAGTCAACTGTTCTACATGGCTACAAACAAGCCTGAGAACGCAGCATTTTGCAGGAGTATTCATGCCTCTTGAGCCTTTTCAGTTTGCTACAAGCACAAACCGTAGTGTGTTTTATTGGCACTTTTAATTTATGGATTTTTAGTTTCATTCATGTGTGCAGTTAAACATGCTCTCATCTAATCTGCTGCTTTGCAGCTCTGGCTCCTTTACTAGATTACATTTCCAGCTTGAAGGTGAACCTGTGCCTCAGTCTCTTCCAAGTTTTCCTTCAGTATTGCCATGATTTAACAGTGCATACAGAAAGTAATCAAAGCACTTCACTTTTTCCACATTTTGCTACGTTAAAGCTTTATTCCAAATTGTATTAAATTGACCTCTTTCCTCAAAATCCTACACACTAATACTTCATCATAACAAAGTGGAGTAACGTTTGATATTCTTGTAAATTTGCTAAAAATTGAAAACCAAGAAATTACATTCATGCAAATACTCACAGTCTTTACCTGAAGTTTCTATCTTTTTTGCATATCTGCACCACCCCCGACTTTCCCGCTTTGCTGCAGTTTTCTAACACCGAGCTTTAGAGATTCGTTTTCCCACATCCTTGTTCAGACTGGCTTCTCAGCGCTCCAGTTGCTTTAGCTGACTTTAGTTTACTTGTAGTCATTTCCTCCCTTTTGAAGCTCAATCTGCCTACATATCCACCTTTAATAAATGACACGTTCTCGTTTTGAAAAGTGTAGGATGTTGTACTGATAAAAAAAAGTGAAGTATAAATTAATAAATGCTCTAGCTGCATTGCTTTGTTTTCCTCTAAATTTCTCATCAAATTAAAGACTACTTTTTTTTATTTCTACAACTTAATTTATTTTGAGTGCCCTTACACATTTATGTTTTTCATTTTAAATCCATCAAAGATCTTAAAATGTAATTGCAAGAATGTTTTAAGGTGTTAATAATGTAGAGTTTGGAGGCATTTTGTTTAATAAGTTGTATGCATTTTACAACTTTGCAACTTCAGGGCCAGACAGCAAACTGTTGCATCCAATTTTTGACAGAAAGCAACAGTTTGAGCCCTTCTCAGCCAATCAGAAGCAATCATTTTTCAGTTACAGCTTTATAGTTATTGGCTTTCTCAGATTAAAGGCTGCATGATGCACAAATCAATGACAATGGACAGCAAAGCACTGCCTGTGGCACAAATCAATGCAGCAAACTGAGCTGTTACCAAAAAGCCTCAGGCCTCTTATACCTGGATTTGACAGATGCACCAAATAAAACGTAAAGTTTCCGCGCTGTCGGAGTGTAAACCCGTCACACCCAAACAGCTTCAACACACGATTAACACGGGAGTCAAATCAATACGCTTTTACCCAATTACTCCATGACTAATGCTCAAACATGAATGGGGGGAAATAATAAAGTCATGATGGGATTGACACCTGACCTCTGAATTGATATTGGCTTGTTTCATTGTTTTTTCATGAGCTCAGGACGCCAATTCTACACCGTCTTTGATCAAATGGAAATTAGGGCTGACAGTTTGGGAAGACCCAGCTCTAATTTAGCATTGTTCTCTACAATGAGGCGCTTTGACGGTTTAATTGATTCTTTTCTTTGACTCTTTTTAGATGAGAAAAGACTTCCTTGCCTGTTTAGTACAATGAGACTGAAGATATTACTTAAAATTATGCATACCACCATGAAAAGGGTATTGTGGAGGTAAATTTAACTTGTGGTTCTGGCATTTAAGGCTCTCAGCCAGGCAAGTTGTGGTTTAGAGGGGACATCTGGCAAAAGTTAGAAGCTGAAAGCATTTGAAAGCTTGAAGTATTTTAGTAAAACTGCAAAATGTGACTTAATAACATGCAACAACTGCAGCATGATAGTTTTTGAGTGAGCAGGAAAATACTGGAATTTTTTATGAAATTTCACTGAAATCAATTTATGCTTGTGCTGTGTTTTAATCAGCAGGAGCGCACTCTGACTCATCCCAATTCATGGAAAATTGTAACAATTTTAATGTTCCAAAGGCATGAATGAATCAATCAAATGCGCTTGTTTAGCACATTTCACCAACAAGACAGTTCAAAATGCTTTACATCGTAAAAACATAACAAACACATCACACAGCTAAAAGTTGTGACATCCTGTGACAGTCGACATTACATTTTGTCAAGTGCCATAATTAAAATCATCAAATAATGTTGATTAACGTTGGTTCAGCTGTAAACAGGTGGGGTTTTTAGCCTTGATTTAAATGGATTTTCCTGATAACCACGTGGATGAGTTTCTCTAGCTCCTGCTGGAACATTAGTCCTTTAATCCTGGAAATGTTCTTCAGATGATGGAAGGCAGACTTTGTATCTGAATTTATGTGACTCTGAAGGTTCAGGTCTGAGTCCATCATTACACCCAGATTTCAGCTGTGATTGCTGGTTTCTATCTGCAATAACTGAAGCAGTGCTAACTCTAGATCGAAGACAAATGCTTATTTCTTGCTGCTAACAAGCTTGTTCTCTGTTTTCAATTAAATAAGACATAATCCAGTTTAAAGACCGCTGTCATGAAGCTGTAAACAGCTATGAAGTATTGTTGGCACTGCCAAAGGATATAATTACGCTGTGCCTTTATTTGTTATCCTTACTAATGGTTTACTGCTCTGACTGTTGCCAGTTTCTACCAGGAGTTAAGGCAGGTGTGACAGTTGCTATTGATTCATCTGCAGAGCCGGGTAAATAGCCAATAGGCGTTGAAGGAGCTTAGAAATGCCCTCCAGACAGACTGCTGGGAAGCAGGTGGGCGTCAGCTGCCCTCGTACATCACCGTTCTAACAATCTCTTCTGCAGACGAAGGGGGAGACCGAGGCCTCAAGGCAAATCTGCAAAAAATGTCAATAGAAATAAGACAGAAAAAGATTCTTGAAGAACAGCTCAAACTTTGAGGGAAACAAAAAGAAGACAAGAAGGTGATGTAAGAGGGGGGAAAAGCCGCCTGTAAGTAAAACAAAGGAGTCAGCTGCTGGAGTCAGGCTCAAACAGCTGGTGCCAAAAACAGAGTCGAGGACAAAGTGGGTTCTGTTTGGACTGGAGTGATGCCAAAAGCTGGACCGGGTTAGCAGGCAGGGAACGCCGCCAATACAGAGAGAGACAGAGACAGAGACAGAGCGAGAGCGAGGCCTACGGGAAGATCGTTATATAACCGAGAGGGGGAAACCTCACAGGCACAACAGAGATGCTCTTGACTCCCTAATGATACGGCTTGGTTTAAACTCATGTCAGAGGCGAAGGCTGGGAAACGGTAAAGAGAAAGAAAGGCGTCTATAAAAAGACGAGAAGGAAGGAAAACAGGAGAGTGGAGAATGCAGCCTATTGTTTGACCAGTAACCACTGTTGTACAAACCTCTGCTGCCTGCACTGCTTCACTCTTCTGTTTCAGAGGAATATATGACAGGGTGAATTGAGTGGACTGAGCTAGAAGGGAAAAACAGATTTGAGTTGACCTTTTTTCTACAAGAACAGCTTTTTCCAGGTTCCAAGTTAAAATAACCATTTTTTTTCCTGCAGATGACATTCAGAGGTCTTCAAATTATAAGAAATATATGATGTGGTTGTAGTCAAGACCAGGACCAGAGTACACCAGACCAATGGCTCTTTTCTACCAGCGTTTACTCAGCCTGCGTTTACACAAGACCGCTGTCTGGAAACTGCTGGTATTTTTGGAAGGTGATTGGGAAAACTTCCAAGACACCTTGAGTCAGCTGTAGATGTCACGCCAGGCCACTAGATGGCAGTTGTAATTTTAGCCTGACATCGAACGCGCATGCGCTTTTGACCCTTAGCTTCCACCACTAGTTTCCAACTCGTGATTGTAAACAGTAACCCGTCTCCGTCTCCCATAAGTGAAGTTCTCATGTATTCCTTATCAGAAATTATGCTAAACCGAACATTTTAAGTAGCACAATGTTGGATCGCAACAAAATTGTCACTGTTTAACTGTAGAGCGGATCCCTGAAGCCGGCGAAGGGGGTGGAGTCTCTGGTTGGGTCACAAGAACAAGTCTCATTCTCCCGCAGACTTTCATGGCAAGTAAGTTTGGTAAGTCGGACAAAAAGAAACAAACTGAGCCGAATGTTCAACATGGCCTCCATGTCCTCCATTGTTCTGTTCCTGCTGTCCAACGTTATATTAGGGTCATTGTTGATAGAAAAAAAGCGGTAAATTTCCGCCGAAAACAACCTTTGAGATCAATCTCGGAAACTTTCCAGAATAAAAACTTTAAAAATGTATGTGGTCCAAAAATTGAAAAAGACCAAATCCCAGACCAAAGAGGAAAGAGACCAACACTAATGAGAAACTATTTTCACAACTATCATTGCTCTAATCATGATAATGTAATCATTATGCAAAGCTCCACGTTGCAAGCAGCTCGTTAGCAAGTTCTGGTAGCTATAACATGATTCCAGATGCTGGTTGCTTTGTTCTGAATAAGTTTTGCACTTTTGAACTCAAGGTTGTATGTTAGCAGACATGCAACTTCTCCATTAAACCCAAAAAGCTGGTAAAAAGTTAAACGGACCAGACAACTCTGAAGAGCGCATACATCCATGTTAATGTTAACTGACTTAGCAGTAGCTGCAGGCAGTTAGTGTAGGCAGTGTGTGGAGGATTTAACTTCCTTAGCATTTCTGAATCTTGAAAATGAAGGCAAGAAACATCTGTTCTTGAACTTTTTTAGGAAAGATGAGAAACAATGCGACTAACATGTTTCAAATCCATTTCTGAGGTTTTAGGCTTCCGGTGAACCACAGTGACAGTCATTATCCACAAATGGAGAAAACATGGAACAGTGGTGAAACTTCCCTGGAGTGGACGAACTACTAAAATCACTCCAAGAGCTTATTGGCAACTTAGTCAAGAGATCACACCAGACTTCACCTGTGTCAGTAAAGGTCAGTGATTCAGCAATAAGACTAGGCAAAAATGACATCTCTGAGAGACTTCTAATCTAAGCCACTGCTGACAAAAAAAAAACATCTTCATGATTCACTTTGGGGAAAATATTTTGTGGTATTCGAAAGAGAGTAACTTTTGGGAAATGCAATGTTTGGAAAAGGCAAACACAGTGTGTGTAGTGTGACTTGCAGTTATGCAGCAGAAGAAAGCTTCAAAATGCACCAAGTTCGCCTCTTAATCGCAAAAAAATATTTTGAATAAGGTTTTGGAGTGGCCTAATCAAAGTCCAGATTTAAATACAACTGAGATGTTATGTGACCTTAAAAAGGCTGATTTAAAAAAAAATGCAACAAGTGGGCCAAATTCCTTCATAGATTTAAAAAACTGATTTCTAAAATGCTTGACTAGTTGCTGCAGTCAAACATTTGAAAACAGTGTCTTGTGTTTAATCTAGTTATCAATAAACCAATAAATCATCTTTGGTTTTTAAATATTTTTTACCCATTCTTTGCGAAGCATCTGAAGCTCAGTCAGGTTGGATAAAGAGTGTCTGAACATCAATTTTCACATCTTGATGCAGATTCCCAGTTGAATTTATGTTTGGACTTTGACTAGGCCACTCTACCACACATGCTTTGCTTTAATCTGCGTCATTGTAGCTCTTGTTGTTTGTTAGAGTCATTCTCTTGCTGGAAGTGTGACCTCATCATAAAACCTGTTGTTAAATTTGATTTATTCAGATTTGAGATGTTTTCTGAAAATATTCTGAATCATTTGTCGTTCTCCATTTCTTGTTTTAATATATTTTCCTCCCTGTAATGGTTCATTTGCATCCTTTAAAAAGAGTATTTGTGTGTTTTTTGTGGATATTACATATTTTGTGTGTCTTCAAATTTCTTTTTGATTCAGTTTGGACGTCTGGTGCACATCAGTGTGATTCTATGTAGACGTCTTGTTTGTCCTTATGATTATAACCCATGTTATGTCATGTATCCCAGGGGGAGGATTTAAAGTTCCTTGGGCACCAGAATCCGTTGCTGTACTTCCTGATCCATTCCTGGATGTTTTCTGTGTCTAATCAAAAATTGGCAGCTTTCTTGGAAGCGCAGCAAGTTTCCAGCTACCGCACATTTGAATGAACAAGTAATCTGTTCACCAAGGCTCTTTGAGGCATGCTTTTTTTTTTTTTTTTCACCTTTTTCAATTTGCTCGGGTGTTTGGAGCAGTTCTTTTGTGTCCATCACAAGCTTCTTCTGTGGACAGCTGCATGAGCAGCTGCTGGTTTGCAGAAAGACTGCAGTCTCCCAACAGTCTGTTGATTCATGAATGCCCACTGATGGGATGGCAGAGGGGCGCTCACGGGGACATGCCTCGACTTGTTCCTAATTGTTCACTCAGGGGCTCAAATCCCGCTTTAATCCCAGTGTATTTTTCACGTGTGCATGTCGGTAATTATCTGACGCAAGGTCATATCGTCGTGTTGGCACCAAGGTAATGTGACGTCAAGTGCATGTTGAAGTTTCGGATGTCAATGACAACAAAAAAAAAAATTATTTTCTCTCAGGCGCATAGAAGAGATCTGACTGCTAATGCATAGCTCTGATATCTGCCTACGATGGATGTTTTTCACCTTTTTATCTGCTGGAGGGCTCAACAAGGTGTAAACATGATGAGGTCTGCAAAGGGAGACGCTTGTTAGTGGGGAGAAGTATTCCTGAGTCAGAACGGAGTGGGAATACTGCAGCCAGACAAACTCAATCAGTGTGTGGAAACAGATGACTTTGCAACAAGCAGACTTGACATATTGTTTTCCTGGGTGGGTGTTAATTACATTGGCATTTCCTTTAGAGAAGGGAATATCTTATTTTATTTTTTTTATTTTAAAAATGTCCTGAACTGATTTTGTTCGGCCTCTGACCACAAGTCAAGAGTGGTAAACATTTGGCCACCAAAATAGAAAACAAAATGTGAAAATAGTTTGTTTTTCTTTTAGTAAGGCAACACGCCAAAGCCCTCTTTATGTGTTGGATCTGTAAAGGTGTACACATTTTAGAAAAAGTCTTATTGTTGAGCAGGCAAAACTCAAAAATCATTTTCTTTTTTTTCCATTTGTGACCTGCCAGTAGTTTAAATTTTAAGTTTGGACACTGCTGATTTAGAAGAATGTAATTATTATTTAAAAATAAAACTATAGTGGCTTCAACAATTACTGGGACCTCTAAAAGGTTTAAAATCAGAGAGAGTGATCTTTTTCTAGATTGTCCAGAGTACTGAATGCTCTCTTCTCTTCAGCTCACCGCACACATTCCCAATTGGATTTAACTTAATTTCTGTTGCTGTTTCGGATCACTATGCTGCTGAAAGACCCAATCACGACCCATTTTCAGATTCAATTTAAAAACATTTTGCTGTTTTAAAGAGCTTATGATGAGATCAACTCTGGAAATGTTCCCAGTGCCTCTGGAGAAGAAACAGTTCCCACAACATCTGTTATTGTTTATCGTATATTTTGCAGTTGCCTTAAAGTTTATTTCTGAATAATGTATATATTTCTTGTTTTATTCAGGTTGGATTTTGACTTTTATATGTATGGAGGATATTAATTAACTTGAGAGAAGAGCTATACTGTCTCTGACAACAATGAATCATGTTGTCTCAATCGTTTTATGTGGAGAGCTGAAAATATTTAAACGTTAGGCATGACAATGTACATTTATGTTCCCCAAATTTTCAAAAGTATTGGATTAGTTGGGCCTAATGATTCTGTAGAAATATAAGCTATTTTTAAGTGTCTGAATAATTTTATTCGAATCAAAGGTTGGATTTAATTGCTTTTTTCTTCAGGAGATTATTAAATAAACTGCATTTGATTATTTTAATTAATATCTTTACCAATCAGTATGCATGCTGTTACATGCACCAATCTGCCCTGTTCTTCATCAGTCACAACAGTTTTACTAAAACTATGGTTCTGTTGCTTAAATGTGTATTTTTTTTTTTTATTGTAGTGAATTTAAATAACACTCTAATGATGAAAAACTTTAAAAGTTAAATCACCTGAATGGGAAATTAGTTCAAGCAACTGAATTCAAATGGAGGCAGGAGGAAGCATTGGTGTTTGGGGTAACTTTGAATATTTATTATGAATAGTAAGTTACCAAAACACACAGGATGCCTAAAAAAGCTTCAGATAAGTAAATATAAACCGTTTGTTTCAAAAGTTGAAATTTGTCAGTTTGGAATAAAACCTCTTTTCTACTTTGTCAGTATTTTATAATTTTGTTTCAAAGACTGAATGGACATGATCCAAACTCGCATAATAATATTTAAATGTATTCAGTCTGCTTGTAAAATTAACAAAATTCTTATTTTACTAAAAAAAATGATATAGTAGGAATATGATAGTTAAGGTAATGATGTCTTGATTTAACACAAGAATCATCTGCAAGTCTTGCTGTACCTTTAGAAACATATTCTTTAATTTTGTTAGGTTAGAGGTAGTCTGAGCTGGACTTTAACTAGACCATTCTGACACCCTCTGACCTAAAGAAGTCCATGTTTGCTGGGTCTCTGTGGGAACTTCTGTCCCAGTCTCAAGCCTTTTGCTGGTTTTCCTCTACATTTTCCCAGTATTTAATGCACTGTTTCACTATTTAGTTTCTAATTCTATTAATTGCGTGATTTGACATTTTGAAAAATGGAATGGAAACATGCCAATTTTTGTTTTTGTGCTAGGATGAGGTGGTGTTTTGGCCATATCAAAATCGGTTTATTGGTTTAAAATTTTACACAAGTCACGTATTTTGCCACTGGCACAAACCATGAAGAAGAAAGCAACAGGAAGTAGTTGGAGCATGGTGCATCATGTTTTGTAACTGATCGCATGAACAAACATATCCACATATGATTTTAATTGCATTTAATATTCAATGGAAACAACACAAGTGCAAAATTGTCTATCAATAACATTCAGCTTTGTTTTCATCTGACGAGATCAACTTATTAATGTGGATTTTGATGAACTTGTATTTCTTCCTTGTGATGCAAACAGCTTGTAATGTGACAAAATCTGGAACATTTTAGGGACATAAAAGCTTTTGCAAGACACCATGTCTGAATTTGATTGGGCAGTTGACATATAAAATGAATTAAAACACAATGTAGCAAGAAGGTTCAGGGTTCGGGAACCTGGAGGTTTTTCTGCATGGAGTTTCTCTTAGTGGATGAGTTGATTCTCTCCAGGTACTCCAGCTTCCTTCCACAGTCCAAATCATGGTTGCTGCATTCATTGGTTAAAAAATGGTTTCTTACTGTTAAACTACTGTTTTAATGTCCAAGCTAGTTATTAAATACAACTTTGGAGAATACCAAGAAAAAAATTAAAAATCCCTTTTTTTCTTTTTTGTTTATTTTCTCCACTCGACCATCAGCAGACAAGTTCAAATCTTGCTTTTTTAATTTATTTCACTCGTGATTTTGTGGCTTTTCTTTAAATACCCCCACCTTTCATTTATGTCTTACCATACATAATTGCCCTCATTTGTTTTCTGTTTGAGGTTTTTTTTGTATCACCTTTGTCAGATTATATTTTTTTTTACATGTTTGTAAATTTAAAAAAAACTTTTCAGTAAATAATGTGGATCAAGCAGGAAAACGTTTCTGCTCTCTGTCAGCGGACTCTGCTCGATCGCGCCACAATCCACTCTTTGTCTTCTCTCGCTCTAATGGCTTCTTTATGATTTCTTCCTCTGTTCAAAGGGCATGCAGTACTTGACTGGCAGTAAATCTGTTTGGAGACTAATCCTCCGCTACCTACCAGCTGCTCTCCTGGCACTCGCCAGGGGGAGGGGGGGAAGACCAGCATTCTTGTTGCCATGGAGACGGTCAGCCATGCCAGTTACCCATAAGGCCTGGCGTCGTGCCCGCCAGCTTGTGTAAGCCCGTGTGCCTGAATAATGTGAGACTGTTTTATTAGCACTAAATCAGCCAATTAAATAAAAGGCTCTTGATTAACTGCCATCACCAGCTGTTTGTTGGTTTCAGCCAGAGAAGTGGTTCTTCTATTGCAGAATTTATCTCTGTAAATAATATTTGGGAGAGTTTAATTTTAGCTGCCATGTGAGTGCAAAATTGTAAAAAGAAATGGGGTGAACTAAATTAAGCCCAAATTTGAAAAAGTATTCTTGAAACTGGAATAGTGTGCCTTTAAACTTAACCTAAGCTACTACCTATGAAATTAATTTCTTTATACTTTACTTCTGAGGTGCCACACTTTATTGCCTTTATAAACAGTCATTCAGCAAGGTGTTAGGTGTCACATCATTGCACATGACTTCAAATGCAGCAAAACACTGATCCATACTTTTAGTAAGTCGAAATGGTGGGATTTTAAATTAGTTTTAATGTGATGTTTTAAGTAAGGCTGCGTTCACACTGCAGCCTGAAGTAAACCAATTACTTTTTTTGTTTTATTTTTTTTATTAATGCGGCTTGTATCTGATCTTTTCATGTCAGTCTTAACAACACAGGTCGGATTCTTTTCGAATGCGACCAATACGTATCCGATTCAATGCGACCTAACGACCAGGTCACACTCATCTGACCTGAACATACTCGACACATGTCACTATTCTGCGTCCTGATACGTGCAAAGGAGAAGAAAAACTACAAACATGACAAACTATAATGAGGATTAAGTTACACTCCAAAACCACAAAATCTTACCAAGTATATTTTATCTAATTTCTAGCACAAATATTTTAGTGCACTTAAAATAAGACATACTAAATTAAACTAACTTTTCAGAAAGATATGAGCTTGTTTCAAGTAAATGATTCCTTAATGTGGATGAAAAAGTTCAAGTTCCATTGGCAGATTATTTAGCTTATAACAAGACATTTTTCCGAAGATTTTGTGTTTTTGCGGTGTCAGTCTAGACCATTCTTAATATGAATATTCCTTCATCTATCCATCCATTTTATTTATGCCCCACTTAGTGGGATCGGGAGGGGTGCTGGTGCCTATCTCCAGCTAACGTTCCAGGCAAGAGGCAAATACTGGACAGGTCGCCAGTCTGTCGCAGGGCAACACAGAGACACACAGGACATGCATACACACTCGCACCTAGGGACAATTTCCCTGCAGAAAGACCAGGGCCAGGAATTGAACCCAGAACCTTCTTGCTGCAAGGCAACAGCTCTACCAACTGTGCAGCCCTCTTCCTTCATCTAAATCACTCTATTGTTTCTCTGGCTGGTTGTTTTGTGTTGTGGTCCTACTAGGAAGTGAACCTCTGCCCTAGTATCGAATCTTTTAAAAAGTTTAATAATTATTTTTCTTAATAAAAGCATCTCTAAAGCATGACACTGCCATCATCTTGGTAGGCTTGCAGTAATAACATTCATTTAATGAAAAGTGTTAAACGTCTAAAACCTTCACAGAACAGCTGGATTCATACTCAGATTAAATTACACAGCAGATTACTTTACTAATAAGGTGACTTTCAAAGCTAATTGGTTACAATTTTGTTAGTGAAAAAGCTTGAAAATTACAGATCATTTTCTTTTCACTTCACAATTATGAACTTCTTTGTGATAAAATATTTTTAAAAAATCCAAAGAAAATACTGTGAAGTTCTGGTTCTTATTGTGCGCAATGGTAAATGTAAAGTCACTACAAAAGCAGGTACACATTTTAAATGAAAAGTTTTTATTTCCTTACTTCTTTCAGTCGCAGCAAGAAAAAAAAGTGTGACAAATTGAGACTTTCAAGTGTTAAAAAAGCGGTTAGTGAAAGCTGTCGAATCTGAAACCTCAGAGCATTTTATTGTAGCTGGTGTTGAGTCACACAGGCAGAAATAAAACTATGGTTTGAGTTTATAAAAAGACAAAAGCAAAGTAGAAGCGTTTGTTGTCCATCACAGCCCGGATGGCAGATCTAACATTAACTCAACTTCTTTTTCATCTTTTTTTTTTTTTGCCTTTTCCTTTGTTTTCTAGGTAAGCATGGGCCCCTTCACTGAACACTTGTTGCAACATCGAGGGAGGAGGAAGCTGCTGTGGTTTGGTTGCTGCAGAAACCAGGTGAGAGCATGTGTTGTGTGTGTGCTCTGGCAATGACATCATACCTTCCATGACGTCGGCAGAGAGGAGAGGGGGCGAATGAGGCACCTCCATGTTCTATTGATCCTCTTTGAGCCAGTAAAAACTGAGAGGAAAAACATGTAAAAGTAAAACCCTGCTGATCTTTATATCATCTGTTTCTTACCAACAGTCTGGCAACAATGACACACTCCACTTCGCATGATGTGTTGTAATTACGGCTAGCGATGTAACACAAATAAGTTTTTAACTCATTAAAATAGTGAAATATGCAGTATTAATGTAGCTGTTTTGTTAAGTTGCTTTGAAATTTTATGTGTTTTTCAATTTTTTTCAATATGTTCCATTTCTTTTCCTTTAACATGTTTAAAGGATAATGCTAATTTATTTCACCTTGGGAGGTTTTCTGCTTTATCTCCCATGTTGTTATAATGAACCAATTAAACATGAAATAAATACCAATAGTTGTTTAGATGCACAAAAAGCTTTGCATGGTCTCCAAAGGTTGCTGCTGGCTAATCGTTTAACTAATGCTCTTCTGTATGGTATAACACAAAATTATTTATATTCATATTTATATAGCAGAATGCTCATTTTCCAATGCTTTGTGTGATCCATCTATAACAATAAAACGAGTTGTAGCAAAACGTCTGAGAGATTTGTAAAGTGGGAGATGTTCCAGCTATACTTGAGTTGATTTGCTTTGATTGCTGTTGTTACAAATACCAGGAGTGTGCGCAAATATGCAAATTAGATGATGATGTCATCCAGCTACGTTTAGGACAGCCAATAGCTGCTTTCCTTGCAGAGGAGTTGGCAACGGTGATACAATATTCTCATTGTGTGAAGTTATTGTTACCACTTGTATGCAAATATTTAAACTTCAGTGTTTATTTTTGGCCTCTATAGTCAGATTCATTTGTTAGCACCACTATGAAAAACGTACAGCATCTTTTGTTGCTACTTGATATTAACGTTGAGTTAAGTTCAATGTAAACTAAAGTTAACTTCTTTTCTTTTTTTTTTTTCTTAGTTGGGTGAAATACAGTAGTATAGGTAAATTATGGTGGCATTCTAGTAAATTTTTAGATAGAAAAAATAAGAGAAAATTTCCTCCAGAAAACTGAAGAAATTTAGTAAAAAAATAAAATAAAATAAATAAATAAATTATGGATATTTCTGAATTTGAAAATTAAAAGAAAATTCCTTTTGAAACTCAGAAATGTCTTTTTTTTTTGGTCTAGAAAATTTTGGATATTAATCTCAAAATTCCTGAGGTTTTATTTTATTTTATTGCCATTTTTCGACTTTTCAAGCTCAGAAATGTTCATGTTTATTTTTTTTCTAGAAAACGTTTAAGATTAATCTCACAATTTCTGAGTTTTTTTTATTCACTTACGTGGTGGTAAACCAATATTTTTTATTTAATTTATTATTTTATCTCCCTCATCTTGTTGAACAGAAACACAGACTTGACTCGTTCTTTCTCACCTGACGTCAGAAAAATAATTCCCAGTTTGTGGTTTGTAGTTGTGATGTCTGCAGATTGGTCAGACTGGAAAGTCTATTACAGACTGCTATTGGGGTAAAGCTCTAACTCTCAGCAGGTTTCACAAAGGATGAACCTGTTAAGCTGCTTTTCACTGGGCTAACAAAACAGCAATATGTCCTGTGATGAGCTGATGAAATGAGTGGTCAATGGATCTACAGGGAGGCTTTGATGCTCTAATCTCACTACATTAGAGCAGTAGAATAGAAAAGAAATAAATGACAACAAACTGTATGAAAAGGAAGAATGCATCTCTTATGGAAACTCTGAAACTTTGTCTTATTATTCAATTAACACAACATATTGTGTTAATTGAATGAGGTGACTAAGAACCCTTTAAATTTGTCATCGCACCTTATTTCCATTTATTCAAAA
The DNA here is from genome assembly GCF_051168715.1 of Poecilia mexicana. NCBI lineage: Eukaryota > Metazoa > Chordata > Actinopteri > Cyprinodontiformes > Poeciliidae > Poecilia > Poecilia mexicana. The sequence goes on from NW_028263389.1 coordinate 16,059,178, forward strand.
GCAGAGCATCATCAAAAAAGACTCGCCAACGCCACCACCCCACTCTGTAGTCCGAAATAATCCTCATCTGCTGGTCTCGGCCCAGAATATGTAGATGGGGGTGGGGGGCAGGTTTCCCCTCAGAGTTACCTCCTAATCTCCCCCCAGCCACAGGTTCGCTCCAGCTTCACGGCTCTTATCTTTTTCCTCTGGTTCTCTCCTGCCCCCTAAAGCACAAAAGGCAGAATAAGCCTGCACTGGTCACTCCTGCTGAATCACTGATTTAATAAAGCGTTTCTCTCTAATGTAGGTGGAAAACGCCTTGCACAGCTTCATGTAGATTCTTTCCTAATGGATTAAGTATGCTTCATAGGGAATTTTCACAGCAGAATGAATTGTTTGACGGTAATCTTTGCTATTGTTGCGTAAGTTGCACGAAATGATAAAAAAGAGGGAGAAGCGGTGCTTGGCGAATACTCCTACATCGTTGCTTCTTTGAACCTCCTCGATTCACATGCATTCCTCTCGCAATGGGAGCTGTCACTTTGTGTGGAAATTGTGCCTTCAGTGTGTGTGTGGCTATAAGGGAGCGTCTGATGTCCACTTATCTATGATGTGAATAGGAAGACAATGAGACCCCCAGTGGCTCCCTCTCTCTGTGACCCGCCCGGGGTCTGATTCGCCTTGGCAAGGGGGACGGAGGCCCAAAACAAAGCTGAAGGAGCCTCCAGTGAAGGGGGTTCAGAGGTCAGACCCAACACCCAACTAGCATGGCCCGTACTCCAGTTTGGGCTCCTAAATGGGGAAGAGACACAGAGGCGCAGAGACAAAGGGATAAAAGGAACCTCCAAAACCATTAAATTCTGAGGAAGTGATGGCCGTGAATGATGACAGAGACTGAATAGAGACTCTTGAGGTGGGAGGTACGCTCCATTAATGACCATAGATGCTCCATTATGGCGACCCTGGGAGGTGGTGATGAGGTGGTACATTTTTTCCCATTAGGCTTCTCCGCTCCGAACGGGGAGACAATCCCAGATTGATCCGGGAGTCCCGGTCGACACCCGCTGCGAACTTCGACACGGGAGGGCAACATGAAAACACGCGGCCCCCCCTTTAAAACCAGGACGAGTCAAATTACTGTTTGTGTAACGCCAATCTCTTTTACAGCGTCCCTCAAGGGACAATTTGATTGATGCACTTTCTCTTTCACAAAGAGTATCCGAGTAGGATGTGGTCATATAGTCAGTGGATCTGATTCTGGTTGGGAGAAGTTCAAACTTTTCTAAAGGCTCAAAGGAATCTAATGATGTCCTGTTCATCATTCTGTGTCAACATTGTTACAAGCAACAAGCTATTGAAGCAACTTTGAACTTAACATGCTGCACATTAATGGAAGCATAAACCAATCCCCCCTTGCAGAAAACGTATGTAAGTGTCTACATTAAGATTATATCACCAGCATATGTCGCCCAGCTATCCTGGCATTAAGTCCGTGTTCAGTCCCTCCTGCAGGAACATATTTATTGTTTAAGGGATGCGTCTGCAGTCATAGGTTTAAGCGCAAAACACATAGGTGACAACATGTCAGATTAACAATAAATACTGAAAATAACCTGGCCTTTATTAAAAATATAATTTTCTTTAATTGCTAAATCACAAATTAGCTGTAATTAACTTCATGTTGTGGTTTAATTTCTACATCCAAGCCAAAGCCTGATTACTGCCTAACCTTTAGAGTCAATTAAATCACCTGTTTCAACATGAAGTAGGTTACAATATCTCAAAAAACAGAAGTTTACGGAAGGATCAGAAAAGAAACTAAATGACATCTGTCAGTCTGGAAAGGGTTTAAAACTATTTCTAAGGCTGAAAAACAATAAGAAATATTTATGGCACGGTGATGAACCTTTAAAGCGGTTACCTCAAGGGAACATAACTCATTTAGGAGGAAACAAACACAGTTTATTTGCTGGGTGATTATTCAGTTTTTGCAGATTTTCTTCCTTGGATTGTGATTCCTACAGTTTCTAAAAGTAGTCAGACTTCTGACCCATGGAACCACATCCACGTTTTAGTTAGTGAAATTAAAATTATCCTTATATAGATGATGCACTTGACCCTGTCTAGACTTTTTCTGCAACCAAATGCATGTATATGTACGTTTATACGTGGCTTTACATAAATAAAGCCACTACAGGAGCTACTGTCACTAAACTTTTACCTTTTTTTTAAACAAAGAAAGTACTTCAAGATCTGTGCTTCTGTTTTATTTATATCTGCAGTGTCTTCTCAAAGACAGATGAGCATTCACAATGAACCAGGTTCTGGTTCTGCTGGAGGTTTCTTCCTGTTAAAGGTGAGGTTTTTTTTTCTCTCCACTCTCGCTACATGAATGCTCAGTATGAGAGATTGCTGCAAAGTGAACGAGACAATCCAAGCAATTATCTACCGTTGCTATAAGCGCTGTAAGTCAATAACTTGATGCAATCTGCTGGGTTTCTTTTTTCTTTAAACCATTTTTAATAATAAACTGAACTTGACTGAATTGTTTGATAACTAGGATCGATTACAATGGACGTATGATTGGAATGAATTCAGTTTTTTTATTATAAAGTGAGACAAGGTGTTGTTAAATTGGCGCTACATAAATAAGCTGAATTGAATTGAATTAAAACATAACTTGCACTTCCTGGATATTCCTGGAGTTCCTTTAGTGATGCATTCTTGGAGGTTTTCCACCTCAAAAATGCAAATGAGCGAATGTCAGGCAAATCCCGCTGGTCCGGCTGAGCTTTAGATAAGGTTAATGGCGTTTAGTGTAATTTATGGCAGGTGTGAACTTAAAAAGGCCAATTACTAAAGCATCCTCTTAACCTGCTGCAAACAGGTTTCTGAACCTTTTCCCTTCTATGAAATGTTTGTGTTTAAGTTGATTTGCTGAATGAACTACATCACAGAAACATGTTGCATCTAGAGCCAGTGTGTATGTACATAAACACAAACTAAGCTGACTACATCATATATATTTTACTCTTCAAAGTGTTTACAAAAGCTTTAAATTCACACAAGCATGTCTAGACTGTAATTATGTGGCCACAAATAGCTTAATTTAAGGAAGCCAGCCAGATGTTTTACTGTAAAATCCACTGAAAGTAACACTTTACATGTGTCTGTGAATATCCAGTGCTGTCGAGACGGCTTCGCTCTCCCCTAGCAGAAAACGCACCAGTTCATCCAAAAATAGACATTCCTCACTGTGAGGAACTGCTTCCAGGATGATATTCTGTAAAGGTTCTCCACAGTCACATGTGGGTCGAGTCACGGGTAGCAAACATTGAACTGCGATAAGGACCGTGACCGGCACAACATATTTAGAACAAAAGCGGGTTTATGCACAGATCCCAGTCAGCAATCGGCCTCTTCATGCATGTCAGAGCCACTTCTGCACTCCTCCTCCTTCCCTCCTGAGTGCACTTTCCAGAAAAAAAAAGGTGCACTACAAACTGAAGTGCACTCACAACATCTTACATCTTAAGTGCTTTGCATGTTGTTGTTTCTTTCTGCTCAGAAATACGATTCTGTGATACCGTGAGCGTTCCCAAGGAGAGGAACCGAGTGTCTTTGTCTTGCAGCAGAAGGAGAGGAAGGTTCTAGTCCATCCTTTGGCATGAGGATTTATCTGATCAAAGCAACCTGGCTAAACCTTTCACCAAGGGAGAGTCGGCGGCTTGCAGATGGAGATCCAGGCTGCTGACAGAGCTTAACATGAAGCAGTAGGGAGTCAACCGGACTGTTAACTAGCTGTAAGCTCATTTAAATATGCTAATTATTATTCCAGCATCGACGCAGGAATTTAGCCAAAGCAATGAGCAACTTAACAAGGGTCAGGTTTCACCTCTGGGGCCAACATGAATTATAAATGTGGACCAATCAACATTAAGCATGCGCTGTGTTTGCTAATTTTATTAGCGAAACTGTTAAATTATCTTAGAAATAATTGAATGACGGGGATATAAGCAGGATAAAAAGCTGAAGTGGAAAGTAAAGCTGGAGGTATAATACAGTGGATGATCTTTGTTAGACTGTCTTTGCTTGTTAATTAAATTGGGAATTTGCTTTTGTGGCCAGTGCACTGTAGCATGCATAATCTAATTTTCTATCCCAACCACCCTTCCCCCCCCCCGCCACCGCTCATCAATGACTGGTGTCATGGCCTTGAAATGGGCGAACCAGACGTTTTCCTGCTTCTGCCATAATTAAAGTGGACTAATAGACAATTAGTTTGGTCTAATTTCCAGGATAACACTTGTCTTACACTCACCTTTGAACCACGGGGCTCGACACCAGCCTGACCCTCTCCGCTGAATCCAGGCACGGCTGTGCCGGGGTCAGGTGGGTGATGAGGTCAACCATACTCCGCTAAGCCTTTGATTTGACAAATCGCTTGTAGTGATTTGACAGTTACACATTGATATTCTTTTGTTGTTGTTGTTTAATGTATTACAGAGTACAAACTTTCCGTTTGTTTGGATTGTCCATTTCTTTTTTTGTTATACTTATTTTCATTATTAAATAAACTATATATATATATTGGGATTTTCACCCATTTTTACTCTTACTCTTCTGTTAAATAAACCTGAATAACCTCCCAGTTTATCAGCTTTTACAAAGTTGTGCAAAATCCTTTTTTGTTTGTTTTTCTTACATTTAAAGAATAAATATTATTTTAGGTTTGGATCAAACTTTCACAAAAAAACAGAATCAATTTATTTTATTGAATTTTCTACTTTTTAATGTACCGTTTTTTCCGCACTATAAGGCGCACCTAAAAACCTTCAATTTCCTCAAAAGCTGGCAGTGCGCCTTATAATCCGGTGCGCCTTATATATGGACCAATATTGAGCCACAACAGGTCTAGCAACTACGGTAAGCAGCCGCCGACTTCATTTTCGCCCGTAGAAGAAGAAGCACGCAGTGCATGCTGGGATAGTTCTCAGAAAGCTGGTTTTTTAATAAAGTTTGACTGACCTATCTACCTACCGACCGTCTAGATTCAGGTCGTCTGCTGGTCATTTAGCACCACGTTCTCCACGAACACGCTGTGCGCAAACGGAAAAAGGTGACCATCGTCCGGCCACGCCCCGGCCCAGTCCGGAGTCCGACTGTTTTGTTGATATTCCTTTCAGTGGAGCTCCATCTAGTGGATGCATAACGTAACTCCAGTCTCTACTGTAGCGTCTTTTCTATGCGCCTTATAATGCAGTGCACCTTATATATGAAAAAAGTTTTAAAATAGGCCATTTATTGAAGCTGCGCCTTATAGTGCGGAAAATATGGTACATTTAAATTGCATAGTTTTCAGGTCAATGGGGAAAAAAATAGAACCTTGTACCATTGGTGTCATTCTTTTAAATAAATACTATTCAGATATTGCATTTGAACACAAAGAAAAACTTCTGGAACAAATCCTTTTACTACATCTTATATTTAAAAGCATTAATAACGTTTTAAGAGTCAGTGTGGAGGGTGTAAAGAGACAAATCCAGGTCCAGAGCCAATCGGCTGAAGACCCTCATGATGAGCAGAGTTATTGGATCCTTCTCATCACGGAGTAATATGCTTTATAACCAGATCTAAATCTCTTCCCCATCATTTCACTTTGCATGTGGAAAGACGAGACCATTTCAGGACACAGAGTTTTCCATTGGAACGCTTTTATTTAGAAATCAACGCTTCACTTATCGCTAAATGTCTCCCAAACGCACCAATCACAACCTCCGATTCCAGGATGTCGTCGCTCTGCGTTCCCTCAGTACGTACACGATTAGGGAAGTAAAACAAAGACTTATAATCTTATGCATTCTGAAACTCACTGTACCTTATATTGTTGTTTTCTATATGGCTTTCTCAACTTTATGGTCAATTTATTTTCTCAATGAGATTTAATCTACATAGATAAAAGTTGACAGTTTTGTGCAACAAACTTATAAAAAAAAGTAGCCTCGAGCAGAAAAAATATATATTTTTAAAGATATATTTAATAAAATATTTCATTTTGACATCTAAAGATATTTTAATAGTTAATTTTCACTTTATAATTTTAGAACAAAATAAATGATAAAATATGTAGCTTTCTTAAAAATGGGGCATAGTTTGAAACTAAAACACTAAACTACTTTTAAAAGCTTCTTTTTATCTTCATAATTAAAATAAAACATTTTGCTAGAGCTTCATTTTGTTGTAGCTGCAGGTTGCAGACCTCTGCTAGACCAACACAAGCTAGAATGGAAATTGTGAAATGGTGCAAAAATTATTCATGATTTTCATGTTTTTTTCATGAATAAAAAATCAGAAAATTATACTACCCTTTTGCATTAAGCCACTCTAAGTCAATTCTTTGCAGATCTTTCTGTGTAGTTACAGCTGCCACTCATTTGGGGTTTTTCTCTACCAGCTTTGCACATGTGAAAACGGATGTTTCCTCCTTTTTCAGCATTCTTATTTTGCAAAACATCTAAAGCGCAGTCATATTCGACAGTGAGCATTGATTTTAACGTGTCCTCTTCTTGGATTTAGGACTTTAACAGATCCATTTTAACACTTTTACATATGTTTTACAGTTTCCTTCATTTCCAGTTTCAAGTTTTTTGCAACCTCTAAAAGGTTTTCTTGTGAGATGAACCTTTATTCATCTCCAGTCATAAACTCTGACCATCTTCCATGTTTCTGCTCTCCCACAGCATGATGCCTCCATCATGTTTCACTGTAAAACGGTGCCATCAGGGGACGAATACTGTTTCAAGGATGTAATTCCCAAACATGTACTTCCCTGCTGAAAATTATGCAGAGACTCAGATTAGATCCTGCAGCTGCCTGTGTTGTTAACCTTCTGACTGCTGAGGTTAAACTGCTAGAGGCTGCAGAGAGATTAGCATATCCTCTGAGAGCATTAGCTTACATTAGACACTTTTTCATAGAACAGCTTTGCACAGAAAGATTTCTTACAGTAATGCCGGCCAATTTCAGAAATCTGGTTCAAAATCCCTGGTGTGAGAAATGACTTAAATGCAGCCACGATTCCTCCGACTTACTTTGGAATAAATGCTGCTTTTAAAAAGAAATTGTTTACATAATTCATCATTTTTAACTGTTTACATTTGGATTAGGATTCTGGTTATTTATTTACAAGCTGATGTTAAACATGCTTCATTTTTGTTTAATTTTTCATGGCGCTTGCAACATGTTGGAGTCGAACATTCACCCAAAATAATTAATTTTATAATGTCTGTGCTGGATGCATAATGTTAAGTGTGAGTCTTTAACACTCGCCATATCAGTTACGGATTCAATGTTTTTGACCAATTTTGAGAAAATTTGCAGTAAAATCAGAAAAAAAAAGTGGAAATTTGTTTTTGAGTGAATTTTACAGATTTGTGAAAAACCAGAAAGATTTATTGATGTAATCTAGAGTCTAGAGGGCCACATAAAAAGCTACAGCGGGCCAGATTTGGCCCCTGGGCCTTGAGTTTGACACCTGTGATTTAGAGGCTCTTTTTTTTTCACAATATTTGGCTTTTCTGAATTTTGGGTTTTCATTATCTGTAAACCATAGTAATCAAAATTATTAGTACTAAAGGAGTGAAATATTTAGCCTACGTACAAATAATCTATATAAAAGATGAGTTTTTTAAGTGAGTAACTAAAAATTTAACTTTTTCATAATATTCAACATTTTTAGAAATGTACCTCTACATGTTTTGTCCCTTTAGTTTGTTTTTAAGTGGGTTAAATGTTTTCTTCTTTGCAGAGCTTTACTAAAAATTTTTTTTCATATTTTCTTTAATTCTGAAACCTACAAATTGAAAATAAATGTAATTCATTTTAAAACATTTTTAGTTAGTAAAGTATTTATATGTTCCCAACATGGCTTGTGTTCAGCAAAGCACATTTTCTGTAGAAGTATATCATATCAATGCATTGCCAGGTTTTTTATATTTTTATTTGTTAACGATTTTTTTTAAAACTGTGTTCAGAAAAATATATCCAGATTTCTATATTTGCAATATCGCTGCTCATATCTGGAGCTTAATAAAGTGAATTTTAAAGTCACATCCATGAAAAAACACTGGTACATTTAGGAGTTGGGCCAAATCCAATCATTTATAACTATTTTAATCTAAAATAAAGATTAATAGTGTTAGTTTGATCTGTTTTCATTTGATTTGAAAACAATAAAACCAAAAATAATTTAGGTTTTATTGAAGAATTTAACTTATATAATCAGATTTCAAACAAATCTCACACAGATATTTATTCCAAGAAGACATAGATGTGCTGACCCAGTGAGAATGAATAGTTTAGGTGGACATTAGCTGTAAATTAAGAGCCACGTCTAGTAGAAGCAACGAAACGCAGCGCTCTTTTGCATGGTAACATTTTGCATCCATCGGGTTGCAGCTTCGGTTGGGCTTTTGTGTGCTCAGTTTGAACAGCGGGGCTTACATCCTATGGGACTTCTGAGAAACAGCCAGTTTGTGTGGACTGACAGCTGATTGCGCCACCGTTTAATCTTGTTAGGGATTTTCAAAAGTGCTGCGTCCACTCAGATGTGGAGATAGGAGGACCACGCAGCCTTTGTGTGCAAAATTTCAACGCTCCTGAAAAGCGGGACAAAAGGGCCCCCACTAGTGATGTCATTCCACTGTCAGCATGCAGGACTGGGACAGGACGTTCTGTGACCACCACACCCTCCATCACTTCACCATGACCTTCTGCAGAACCTGCTGGGCAGCTCAAAACCAAAATATAAGTTGCACGCAAAACATTCCTGACCACAAATCTGCCCAGAGAAACTCGGAACGATGAAGGCATGTCGTGTTTCCTGCGTTGTGCAGCCCTACAGGTGACTTCCAGTCACTGTCAGTTACCCTCACTGTCATGAAGCTGAAGCTGTTTTACCAACTCTGGTGTTTATCAGGGCAGCACAAAACTGACAACCCGTCAGCACAGGTTGTGCACGTACAACACAGGATGTTCAGCTTGTTCAATGTTCTGTACATCGTGTTGTGTGTCTGTGCCTCCATATGCACCAGTTTTGTTAGACACACTTCATACATCTGTATTCTAGAACAATTTCTGCACATGGAGAGTGATTTGGGCTGGTCCTTTTGAAAGAAGGGAGGACCAGAATGAGTGGCATCCCTTCTGGATGGATGGATTTCCTTTTTTCTTTAAGTAAAACCTGTTGACTATACTTTATAATGATTACAATTACAATCTAATTTAAAAATTGTTTCTTACTGTCTTAATTTCCAAGCTAATCATTGAATACAGCTCTGGAAAAAAATTAAGCACTGAACCCCATTGAAAACCTCCTGGTTATTCCACCAAATATTGATTTCTGAGTTAAAACATTAGTATTGTTTCTAAATGATTATGAACTTGTTTTCTTTGAGGTCTGAAAGCACTGCATCTTTTTTGTTATTCAAAATAAATACTAAATTTCTGCTTGGAACATTGGAGACATGTTGTTCATTTTACTCAAACATATACCAATACAGAGTAAAATCAGAGAACTGATCATTTTGCAGTGGTCTCTCAATTTTTCCCCAGAGCTGTATGAAGTTGTAATTGGTTCTTGCATCAATAATTACAACTCTGTGTGTGAATATCGCCCCCTGCTGATGTCTATTTCTTTACGTTACCCAATAGTAACCCTCAACTTTCTGTATTGTAAGGCATATTCTCACTTTCATCACTTTGGTCTATTTTTAAAGTTCTAAGAGGAGCATGGATGAGAAATTTAGCTACATTCCAGAGAAACGGTGTCATAAATCTCACCTGTGCATGTTTGTGTGTGAGCACGGATGGTTGTGTCTTAACATAGACGATCTTTCTCTGCAGAGACTCTAGTTACCAAGAAGCAGTGCATCACCAAGCATCCCCGTTTTTTTTGTTGTTTTTTGCAACGCACGGCTGGCTTGTGTTTCAGTGACATATTACCAACACATGTTTATAAAGATATATTTGCATCATCAACAAGCAGATATTTAACACCTGGCAGCGCACAGTTCCAAGTCTTTATGGGTATTTGTAGGGATGACTCATGATCTTCATTGGAAATTACTTCCTTTTCCATTCCTCCACACAATCTCCTCTCAACGTGTCAGAAACCACAGTAAATCATTATCAGTAGGTCTCACCAACCAGAAACACTTGTCCAGAAACTGACAAGCAGTAGGTGTTGAAAACCATCCACTGGTATTCCTGAGAGATATTATCCTCTCAGTCTAACATCGGACAAAACTAACTCATAAGCATCTCCCTCCAAACTGCTTTTTTCTTAACATACTGCATAATTTAGTCTTTTTTTTTCTACTGTTTTTCAGAAACTGCTAAACTTGTAGGATTCTCATGCACACCTATTTGGTTTACAGAGAATGATACACAAACAGACATCAGTTTGCTGAAGGTCCCGTCATGGCGCTAGCACTCAACATCTGTCGGCCATCAGAGGAAACTTCTGCGTCTTATTGAGGTGTTGGCGCGACAAACTCCTTATACTTGGCAGCGTTTTGGGGAAATTATAGACAGTAGTTTTACAGAACAGCGATGGGTTCAACACGTTCAAATGATACACAATTTTTTAGGATTTGTGCAATGCCGTGAGAGCTCTGGTGGAGCCAGCTGCACATTGTCTGAAAAACCAAAAACAACCCATCATCCTCCTACTACTTCCTGCCATCTTCTTTGTCATTTTCACCTGTAGTAACATCCTGTTATGGATCATGTGACTCAAAGGATGTAAAAAGGAGAAAAAAGTGCTTCAGCGCATCTGAAAAAACACCTCAGCCTAGCGCAAAAACTTTTTACTTTTTACCAAAATCTTTAGTTTTTTCTTCTTTTTTTTCTTTTTTTTTCTAAATAGCAGTGTTTCCATAAGTGAATTTCTTTTTCCTAATTTCAATTTGCACAATTTCATTCTTATTGGACATGCAGATGGTAGATTTCCTGGTAGGAATCTTGTTGGGACAGTTTGATTTTACCCCTTGTTATTTTCCAGCAGGAACAGGAGTGCTACTCCTGGAAAACCTAGACAAGTAAAGTTAGTAAAGTTAAGTCTTTGGGAGTTTAGCATGAGCATACAGAGGCTCATAACTACCACCCAGAGTTGGCACTAAGGTGTTGAGTGAACGCCGGGGAGCTTCTTGAATCCCAATAGCTTGATGAGCCAGAAGAGGATCAGATGTGACAGGTGCACTCTGCTAGTCGCTGCCCTCCCAGTGGAGACCACAGCTCCAGACCCACGATAGAAACCGCCCCACCAAACCATTCAACAATCTTTAAAACGTTTTAAACTGAGTTTTGTAGCTTATTCTGGCTGCTAGCTGTGGTGTAATGCTAACTAGCTAACTAGTTAGTGCAAACGGCAGCTAGAGATTTCAGTTTCAGCTGTTGTTGTGTTTCTGTTCAAGCCTGTTCTGCACGTATGTTTTTTCGGCTCTACTAGCCAAAGTTTTCTTGAATCCAGCACCTAGTGGTTGTCAGCAGTACTGCATGTTGAAGATCTGCCTCTTAAAAAGATAAGGACATTTTTATTTGACTGTTGATTTAGCTTTAAATTGTAACTTTTCTAGATGCTAAAGCTAACTTGGACTTGAAGCAAAGAAGACTGAAGCTAACAACACTTTTTAGATTTCTATTTGTAAAAATTTTAAAATCTAGAATTTACTTTTTGCTGGTTTATCACAGAAAATGTAACAAGCAAAGACATATAAATATTCTGCAAGCAGACTAATTCACTAAAGCACCAGCAAGTAATTTTTGTTGGTCGTTATTGAGCTACATACTGCTAATTACTCATATCATAAACACACTAATTATTTTATGAACTTTAGCAGTACAGTCATATTCAATAGATTAGTACATATGTTCCAATGATGTATGTCAAAATAAAATACCTAACAAATAAATAATAAATAACAGCCTTATACAGGTACTAAAAATATAGCTACTTTTATCTGTATATAAAAAAAAAACATTTTATTGGTCTGATTCAATATCTTAATGTTTTCAAGCTGTAAGTGAGAGATCAACATAACTCAGTAAACAAAAGATATTAAATATGTTCTGACTGCACAGTGACATAAAATACGCCTCTTAGGACACCACAGACCACCTGCCTACATAACAGAGGGTGCAACATTTGTTTAACGTAATAAGTGACACTTGAAACTCCGTCCTCCTGATGGAAATACCGTCCACAAAGTGGGTGCAGAGAAGACGCTGACGCTTTGACCACTGAGATGTTGGTGGATGACCTCAGGTCCGTGGTTTACGTGAATGAAAAACACGGGCCGACCTCCACGTTTTGGAACCGTTTCTTATTTTGATCTTCGCCTTAAAGGAAGCATCGCGTAGATTTCAGCAAGGCAGGGAAGTGGTGAGTCTGTGGGTGTGTGCATACAGCAGCAGCTTAAATCTGAAGGTGGACGGCTTTGGTTCAAACAACTTTTCCGCCAGGAGAAAGAAAGACATCTTCATTTATTTTTAGAAGCGTGGGGGGGGGGTGTTCTGCATCTGAACAGAATATTAAAGTTGCTAATGTATAAAAGACTGTAGTAAAGGGCTCCTGTTTACAATAAGTGCCTTTCATTCACTTTGAAGTGAAGAAAAAAACTTCCTCCTCCTCTGCAATGTGTTCATTAGCTAGGTTATTGTAGTTTCCCCTGATAGTTTGTCATAGAGGCACAGAGTCAGAGCCGTTTTAAGCAGGACCCCTGGACTGTAAGTTTGGCCTGTACAAAGAGATCTGATGAGGACAAAGCATGAGTTTCCCCATAAATACCTGCATTTAACCAGTTAATGGTGCCTGCACAAGCAGGCTCTAGCTGAAAGAAATAGCTTCAATTGCGGGTTAATTTATTGGAGATAAGCACCTCGCGGAGATCAAACGAGCAGCTCTCGCTTGCAGCACCTTTGTGGCGGTGAATGTGCTGACCCCCTCCACCTTGTGCATTTTTCTATAAGGAGAGCATTAGAGGCAGAGGGAGAAAAGGAGGGTTGCCCACATGAGGTTCAGGTTTGCTTCATTCATGTTTAGCTCAGAAAATTAGCTTTTTAGGAGAATTTCTCTGCATATGCTAACGTCGTAGCTTAAAAGCATCGTTCTAGAGCGCAGATGAATGTGGGTCATTGGTTAACACGTTGCGCAACAAGAATGTAATTATTCCTACCTGAGGTGAAACACATGTTGATGTGGAAATACTTTTAGGGAGGCAATGATTTTATTCTTTTCTTTCCCTTTTCCTCTTTTTTTTTCTTTTACTGGGTTTGTTGCTGTGCCAAGGTGAGGCTTAAGTTTCATTACAAGAGATTTAATGACCAGGTTCAGGGCTTGAAATTCCCACAACCCGAACATATGAGGAGGATTTAGTTTGGCTCTTTAGTTTCTGACATGAAACGGCACATTACTGGTTATAACCCAAGGGCACAGCAACAGGTTCAGATCAGACGATAATGTTTGTTCACTTTTTTTCTTTCCTGTTTTTTGTGCTTTGGAACCAGATAAACTTGTGATATGCTGCAAATCTGTTTTTACTGAAAGCCCGAAAGGAGAAAAGTCGACTGTAATAAATGTAATGCAGCTACTGTAGGCCAGGCAGTGCCTTGCAAACATGTTCACACCCCTCCAACTGTTATGACTGCGCATTTTTATAGAAGTTTTATGTGACAGATCGTGGAAAGTGGAATGTGAATGATACATGCTTTTGAACATTTGTACCGTACATTCATACTTCACCTCCTTTACTCTGATTTCCCTAAATTAAATTAATGCTACTGACTGAAGGAATGTAATAATCAGTGAACAAACTTATTGAAGAGACGATGATTGTTTTTTGGGTTGTTCTGGTTCTTTGGAGAAAGCTTAGAGAAAAATGTTAGTTTTTAAATGTGCAAACCTGGTAAAGACATATTACACATGTAATTAAACAGTATTGATTTAGTATGGCACACTTTTTATATTTTATTCATTAAAAACATTCAAACTATGCATCATTTATCACTTCATAATTATATTCATCGTCAATGAATAATAACATTTGTATTTTAAATGCTCATTATTGTCAAAATAATCCACTGGTTGAACACTTTGCTTTGATTGTAACTAACAGACCATTAATATGGAGGTGTTGAAAAGCCATACACTTAGCATAAACTATTATTTATTTAAGATTTATAAATGCAGGAGCTCAAAAGTTAAACAAGAAAGACTTTCAAAACACAAAACATAAATTCAATTATGTCAAGAACAACCTCTTCTTACTTGAGCCAAGCAGATGTTAAAATTAAAAAATGGTAAGACTGGATCTTAGTAGTAATTGAAAAGCTGTTTAGCATTTTCTGATAAGACGTCACGTGAGCTGAAGCTCCACAACGTTGTTTGGCTTTCTGAGCCTCGTTGCTCGTGGCGACGCCCGTGTTTCTGTCTGCCGTGTGATTTGATGTGGGTGAATGTGTCAGGGTCACAGTCAGGAGGTCTGCGCCCCGCTGGCCGTGGACCCCATTTTTGGGGAAGACCTCCCTCTGTGTTATTGAGACGTGCTGGTCGTCTGCATTATGTGGCATAATTAGGTTGTTGTGCTTATTACCTCCTATTATCAGCAGAGACGGGAGATGCCTGCATGCAGCTGGTGGTTTTTCACATCACTGTAAATTTATGTTGGCATGTCGTTCCGATAGGTGAGACGCAAATAAATGAAGAGGTTTTAGATTTCTATTAACTTTCTGTTATTCTTAAGTTATTGTGACTATAAACAGTACCTGTACCTTTGAACTTTTGTGCATTTTGCAACATTAGAACCACAATTTTTTTATTTAACAGGATTTTATAAAATTGCACAATGAGGACTCTCTTTACTAATTAAGTGACTTCTGAGGATGAATGTTTGAACTGGATTTGGGCGTCTTACATTAGCAGCTGAAAAATAGAAATGCATGCCACAACTTTCAGATTTCGATCAACAAGAGGGCATTAATGCCTTTGCATGGCACTACAATGTCAGATATACACTTTTTGTATAACCAAGACAACTGAAATTGCAGAAAATTATTTACAAATAAATTACATTATAGGGTATTAGAGCCATACTAATAAAAAAATAACAAAATTATCAGAATAAAGTCATAATATTGCAAGAATAAGGTCAAAATAATGAAAATAACATCATATTTTGAGAATTAAGTTGTAATATCATGACTTTATTCTCATGCCATAACTTTAATCTCATAATATAGTTATAGTGATATACAACTTTATTTTGTATGGTCCTAATATTTTGTCGTACCAGGGTACACTTTGGTATTCTTACAAACGTTTATGTCCATAATTCATCAAATAATACTTTACTACAGAACCAAGATATCTAAAAAATGTATGCAGAAGAAGAAATGGATGAGTCTGGTTGCTAATTGGCAAAGGCACTAATTGATCCAGATCCTTCATTACTAGTCAGGTGTTTGTTTTCTCTTCACCTTTTTTTTTTTGGCATTTTCATCTGCAAGGAGCAGAACTTGCCAATGAAAACTTAAACAACAAAAACAAACTTTAAACTGATCAGAAATAACATTTTTAAATACTGACATGCATTTAAAATCATCCTCATCCACCGCAGTGTGAAGCATAAGCAAAACACTTAAAAAACGACTGAAGAGGGGTCAAAAGGTTAACCCTCCTCCAATCAAAACGACATCAAAGGCTCTCTTAGGTAACTGGATCCATACTAATTAGTTAATTAGCTCCCAGTTCATCTGTACAGGCTCAATGCAAACGCTTCAACATCTTTCCGCTTTAGTTTGCGGTTTTTAACTGTGGATTTTGAAAATATGGAGCATCTTATTTTGGTTTCAGTGACATGGAAGATGTCCTAAATAAACAGTTTTGTCTTATCAGATAACACACAAAGACTAAACGCAGAGACCTGCTTTTAATGCTCTGCAGTAAAAACCAGTAATAGCAACTAAAAGTGAGCCTCAAAGTATGAGCTACCTTCGCGAATGTGAATAATGAAAGACCTTTGCACTCAGACAGAAGCTGTTGTTTCAGCAACATTCCTTTGCATTTTCAATGCTACATACGCAGCTGCTTCACTTCCACTGCTATCAGATATTCTGCTTTAATGAGGCCTCGGTGAAATGTCACCAAATTTGGATGGAAATCTGCTTGACACTCGGTCAAAGATCTGGGTCAGCTACAGCGGCGT
Organism: Poecilia mexicana; assembly: GCF_051168715.1. NCBI lineage: Eukaryota > Metazoa > Chordata > Actinopteri > Cyprinodontiformes > Poeciliidae > Poecilia > Poecilia mexicana. Next base: position 16,075,422 of record NW_028263389.1, read on the forward strand.
GTAAGGGGGGGGAAGCAGGTGGAAATGTAAGCGTCAGCCTTCTTCCTCTCTTTGGGCAACGTTAAAACACCACACAAAGGTCACGAGCCACTTTCAGACCTGCAGGACCTGCCGTGCGCCGCGGTCCGCTCACATGCAGGTCGCTGGCGTCACGCGTGCAGCGCTCCACCGGATCCTGCTGGCGACCTCAGAGGAACCTGAGGAATGAGGAGCGGGCTGGCAGGTGAGGGGACGGGCACATGAGTCCTGGTGAATGAACTCCGTCCTCTCTGGCGTCGTCCACAAACCTCCAGCGGGGAATGTGCAATCATGAAATACTCTCCTCGAGAGCCGTAACCTGAGACAGGTTTTATATAGTTTATTCATCTCTGCAGGAAATAGCGAGGATTGCACGTCTTATTTTAAAAAGAGATTTGTAAAGGAAAAAAATAGAACTGCAAAGACTCTTTTAGGATTGAAGGATCAAATTGTTTATTTAAAATTCCTTATGAAACTTGCTTTATAATACGAGAATAAAGCATAATTTTACAACTTTATTCTCGTAATACAATGGCTTTATTCTTTTAATCTTTATTTTTTCATAGCACACTTTGTTGTAGATTTCAACATGTTATGTTTAAAATGTTAACTTGTTGAAGCCTCAACTGATTCTGAGTTAAAAATGTTCTCTCAGTTCCTCAACTACGACTCTCCTGCTGTGCTTCGTCGCTCTGCGCATCGACCTGCCTGGCTCATTTTTGAATGTTGCTGCTTGCGTCTATTTTTCCTGATCTGTCATTTCTTTCCCCCCGTCTGTCTGTTTAGTTTATTACTCATAGAAATTGTGGAGAACTTATTACTTTAGGCCAACATTTAGCTTTATGGTTCTAATATCAGAGCAAGACATAGAGAAACGCCTGTTAGTTTACAAATTTTGAACAAATTTAGATCTACTTAACAACCCAAAACAAGAATCAAACATGGAGAACCAGTATTTAGTTCTGTACATCTTCCTTTTTGTCTTTGTTTTAGTTTTGTTGTCTTAATTCATGTAAAGCACTTTGAACTGCCCTGTTGCTGAAAATGTCCAGCATAAATAAAATTACCTACCTACTTAATGTATTGCATGCATAAAAACCATCCAAATACTAAATAGGAGGTGATGGACAACTAAACTTTAAACGCTTGGACTGAAAATACACTCAGATAATTTGTTTTCCTCTCTAATTCACGTGTGGTTGTTGCTGCATAGTGAAATTATTATGATTTGCATTTTTTTTAAGTCATAGTAAAATGCAACACAGAAAGAATCTGGAAAAAAACGACCCCAAAAACATGTATAAACTGTTTTTGTTATGTGTAACCTGACCTGGAAAATACTTTAAGCAAATTCACTGCTTTTACTCATTTCTCAAAACTGTGCAGGCTAAGTCTAACGGGGAAGAGGTAGCTTGCATTTAAATATTATTGTGCACTTTTGATTTATGTCTTATTCAATTTAATGTGGGGAAACACAATGGTTCAATGGATAGGAGTGTTAAAATTACAACATTGATTTCCTTTTGATTCGTCTTCTACACTATAAAACAGAATATCTGCAAAACAAATGTTCAAAATCGTTGACCTTTCTGTCACAACAGGACCAGAGGTCGCCGCTGGCTGTTTGATGGACTGCATGTGAACCTGCAAACTTTTCCTGCAGACTGTGGAGGGGAATGATTTCAACATCAGCACAGAACCGCTGAGCTGCTCTGATGGAAATTGTGCTTAGTGTCAGGGTTAAACGACTCGTGTACTGGAGGCAGCGAAGGATGTGGAGGTGGCACTTAAAAAAAAAAAAAAAACACAACTCCTCTCTGTCTCTCAGGCTATAAATATATTCAGGCATTCAGTCTGACAGTGTGTGAATCCTGACTGATTTGTCATTTAATGAGGAATAGCCCAAAGCTTTAAATCCGCAGCAGAAACTGTATGAATATTTACTGGAAAATGAACCTTCCCTGAAAATGTGTTAATGTGCTGATGTCTGCACAGTTTGGAGGGAAATTTGACACAGTTACATAGAACATAAAATAATAGTTTTTATGAAAACAGCTTTTTAATCTTTTACGCAAAAGGTTGAATAGATTTGTAAGCAACAGATAAATCAGTTTTCTATGTTAAAAAAAGACGAAGATAATTATTTACCTGAAAGGAAAGTTAAACAACTTTAAGCATCACTGAAAGAGAAATCCGCTTTTAACTCACAGCAGCAGACTGGCTTCTTCTGGTGCAGAATTATGATGCATTTTCCACTTTAATGATGTAAAATTTAGATAAAATGTGACATGACTGTTCAGGCTGAAGGCATTTTGAAAACAACCATATCCAATTTAGCACCTCAAATGAAAGTGGGATTATTTTTGGGGGGGGGGTTAAAAAATTGGAATTGGGCCATTCAGAATGCCATGAAAAAGTCAGATTTGTGTCTTCTGGACACAAATCCAGAAGTTTGTTTCACATTTTCTTTTTTCTTTTTTTTGCATGTGTTTACAAGAAAGGCTGCATCACTCTTTATGTTATTTCGAACTGTGACTCATGTCGGCTGTGCTTGTTTCCAGAACAGCTTTAATCGTCTCATCCTGCTGGGATTTTTGTTTCTTTGGTGGTTAAATCACAACAGACTGTGGAGAATTACCCCCAGGAGCTGTTTATCCGTCCATGAGCCAACGTTTAGTTGTGGAAATATGGAATATCAGCTGAATAGGAAATCTGGTTTCACACATTCTGGGGCAACTCTTCTTCTTCTTCTTCTTCTTCTTCTTCTAAGTGCATGTTTACATGTGCAACCCCTCTTCATACCCACTCCTACCAGTCCATTAAAGAGAAAATCTCCCAAATCCCCCAAAAGGTTTGGATATTGCATAAACTGGGTCTGAAGCTTCAGGCTTTATCCATCTTTTACCGTTTGCTTTCCCCTCCAGTGCTTTAGCCCCACTGCGCAAACACACATTAATAACAAAAAACTTCAACGGTGAACCCAAAACCTGCATCAGTATCACACGGTTTGGTCGGCGCACATCAAACAGGCGTACGCGACGTCTGATTCCTCCTCCCTCCAGTCTTGCTGTACTCTCTCCTCATCTGCCTCACTGAGCATCCTAAATGGAGCTGCCCATTGACCTGAGTGGGCTCATAAATCACACCGAGGGCTTCCAGAGGTGGGGTCTCCGCAAGGTAAAAGGGTCATAAAATGCCTCCAATCCACTCTTTCTAAAAGGCGAGGGGGTTGGGTCGGGTTGCGGGGGATCCGGCTGAACCCTGCTGAGGTTTCTGAAGCCATGAAAGGTGTTTCCAGACCGTTAAAAATAGAAATGTGAAGCTTTGGGGATGCTTAACAGTGGGAAACATTTCAACTTAAAGTGGAAAAATTACCACATGAAGTAGAACGCAGGTTTTTTTTCTGAAGAAATTGTGTATTTCATTGAATTTCAGACCGTTTTTATGCTTTTCTCAACATTTATGCCAGATAAATGTTTTGGGTTCTTCGCTTCATGAAAGACGGTCAGAAATATTGTTATGCTATTCTATTCTTTTGAAACCTCTTGAAATCCCTTATCAAGCTGATAAACTGCTGCAATGTTATTTCTTAGGTTGCAGCTAACAATTATTTTACCAATCTATTAATTATTCTGATGATTAATCGATTAACCAGATTTTTTTTTTAAATGGCACATTCTGCAGATTTTTCATTTAAGCACTACAATAATAAAAATACATTATTGCAATTGAAATTCCATATTTTAAAAAATAAGAAAATAAACTTTTATTGTAAGAAATGTGTACATTTGATTATTTGTAGCAAAGAAATATACTTTTAACATCAGCATATGAAACTTTCAGCCCTTTCTCTTTGACTTGACATCAACATAGTGGCTGATCTGTTGATTATTTTTTGGGATTAATGTATCAATAATTGAATGGAAAGAGATTTTTTTTTTTTTTTTCAAAATTTGAAACTGAAGGAGATCTGAACTTATTCACAGACGAAGGGTTTTCCTTTTATCTTAAATTCTAAATGTTTATAGTTTTTGTACGGTTTTGACTGAATTACGGTTCTGAATCTTTCAGTAAATTGCCTTTTTTGAGTCCACTTAACGATTAACCAATCACTAAGTGAACTGATGATGTTAATAATTAACACCAGTCAGTGTGTCATTTTAGACATTTTACTTTGCAGTAAAGGTGAATCTTTTTCTGCATTTTCTTCCAGAAATGTTCTGTTTTAAACTCCACCACAGCATAATGCTGTCACTACTGTGTTTCACGATTGGGATGGTGTGTTCGGATAGATGTACAATATTAGTTTTATAATAATAATAATGGTTTTATAGGCAGTTTTAAGCATTTTTAGAGGGGCATTTGCAGATTTTAGCTATTTGAGAGCAGCTTCTAGTTCACGAGCAACTATTAGTGGTGATTTATCCCATAAAATCCCAGTGAAATATAATGAAGTTGGTGTCAAAATGTGGAGTTCACAGATTACTTTCAGTGTTCAAGAACTCAGCACGAAGCTACTGAAAACCAAACTTTCTACAGAAGTTTCTGCTGGGTATGATGAGTATCAAGGCCACTGGGTCAGTCATCCTCATCATTATTAACAAGCAAAGATAATTTTAGCCCCAGTCATTTTGATCCACATGCAGCATCACCCAGGGTGCCCAGCAGAAGGTCAAAGCCGGCAAAGAGGCCAGGTCTGAAATATGCCTGTGATCAGCCTAATGACCCGCAGCACAATTAACGCTCGGCTGCTTATCACAGCAGCGGGCGGACGCCGAGGTGTTTATTGGATATTGGCTCTGGTTCCCTGGCGAACCCCGTCGTGCCCCAGCTGATCATCTTCCAGACCGGAGCTGGAGGCGCTCCAGTCTGACACATGCACGGTGCAGCGGAGCCCAGCAGTCGCAAAGAGGCCGGCTGACACACATAGCAGCGCAGAGGGACCAGAGCTATTTTCACCCCAAAAATGATGCACAGCTTCGTCTTAACCCCAACTTTTGTTAATTTCTTTCTGATGTTAGCTTTGAAAAATAATTATTGTTTTTGAAAGTTAATCCAGTGCAAACAGTTTGTACATTTAGTCACAGGCAGCAGTTTTTGGGTTGCCAGTTAATAAATCAACTGGAGACCTACTTATATGATCATACATTGAGTCATTTATCACCTTATTCTTCTTGGCACAAGTGATTATAACACAGCTGACCAATTTTCACATGGAAACAGTGTGACTTTTCCATCTGTTGTGATGATGCTATAATTAGGTTTTGCTTAGCACTAATAGAGGCACGCCAAACAAACACTGTAATTCTCCGTTGCATTTCATAACTTCAACAAATGATGTCACAACCTTGCGTTGGAAAACAAGCAGGATTTATCCATTGTTGTGCAACTAGAGTTAGCTACATCACACCTGCTAATAATTCAGCAATTTACTCAATCAAACACTATAGGAGTGGTTTTAATGCCAGCAATTACTTATTAATGAGATCCAAACGCAGTAGGATGCTAATAAATGCAGCACTAACTAACATGTTTTACGTACACATTAGATTTTGATGTCATAATTGATGATAAACCTCCAAGGTAATGCATTCCAGGTGATTTGTTTTTTACTTTGAACTCAGAAGCTCTTGGAACTTGGAAATTTCTGAACCTGAAAGGCAAAATAATTGCTAGAAAAAAATCTAAAATTTCTGAACCTGAAAGGTGAAAAATTGCTAGAAAAATATCATAAATTGTGAGATTAATTTCAAAAATTTTCCAGAAAGAATTTGGAAATTGCTGAGCTTGAAAAGTCAAAAATTTGTTAGAAAAAAACTCAGAAATTGTGAAATTAATTACAGAAATTTTCTAGAAAAAACTTGGAAATTTCTGAATTTGAAAAGTCAAAAATATTTTGCCAAAATTTACCCCTCTTTTCTTTCTTTTAGGGCCATTTTTCTATGTACAATTGCAATAATATGCTGTCATAACATAGAGAAACCTCTTAAGAGATATAAATACTTTCAAGTAGCTTTAATCCAACATGCTGAAGATAATTTCTCGGCTATAAATAACAGAATTAACATTGAAGCAATGTCATTGCTGCAGAATTTAAATCCTTTCCTCCTTGAGTGGCTAAAAATACAGAGTGTGGGACGTTTTTAGATGAGTTTTCTAAAGCAAAAGAGGCGAAGATGCATTTCTTCTGGTACTTTGTTGATTAATTAAAGTCAGCTTAGTTACCTAATCCAGACAAGCAGGACAGAAAACAGCAGAACTCCCTTCCTCTCCTCTCATATTTGCGCAGCTCATCTTCATCGTGAATTTTTCGGGCCTAGAGAAGCAGGTGCGTTTTGTCCCAGCCAGATTTTAGACCCACCGTTTCCTAGCAACAGCAGTAGGAGAGAGAAGCGCCACAAGCTTTGAGGGTCACTGCTTTCTACCAAAAAGCTGTGTTTTTGTTTGACTGTATTGATCTTAAAAAAAACAAGCTACCGGTTGGTGTACACTGAACAAAAACGATCTTTGTTCAGTAGTTTTATGCCGCTTAAATAGGCGTGAAGGATAAATGAGAGCTTAGTGGTCCTTTTTCTACTATTTGAAACTCACTGCTTTACATATCAGAGCTGATTTTTGCCATTAATGTGGAGTCCATGTCTTTTCTTAGAGGAAAGTTGGCTCTTAGAGATTTGTTGCTTTTATAAAATATTGTGTTCAGGTTCAGAACACTTTTTTATTTTACAGTAAGTGAAAAAGGATTTACCACAGCATCTTAGATTGGATTTAAGCCGTGACCTTTTCAAGGCCAAAACTATAATTTTGTCCATTTGAGTCATTCAGACATTGACTTGTTGGTGTACTTTGTATCATCTTCCTGCTGCAGATGGTAGAAGAAGGTCCTGAGTGGGGTTTTATCGTATCGTGATAAATTTCGCAGTATGATGAGAATTGTGATTTATTGTTGTCACGATACTTTCCAAATAATGCTGTTTAAACCCCAAGAAAGTGTTTGTATTGTCAGGATTATTTTTATTGTTTTTCCACCGTTAGTCCATTGGGAGTATAAATTAATTTAAATAAATTTGAAAATCAACCTAATTTATGTTGCTGGTGTCTTAAAGAAACGTAATTCATATCCCTCATTAGGCCTAATTAACATACTTTCCCTTAAGTGTACATTTTAGTATTTTTTTCTTGGTTTGCTGTAATATTCTAATTTTACATGTCTTGTTTTCATTACATGTAAGAGGAAAATAATCATAATTTACAGAAATAAAATCTTGAAAACATCTGTAACTATATAATGTATTCCACTTAATCACTGAAATAAATACGCAATATTCTAATTTCACAAGGCACACTTGTAAATGGTTGTTTGTTTTCAAAACAATATAAAAAGAGACAAAATATGAGAAATAATAACACAACAAAAAAAAAATTTAATAACTTGGTGCAGGTGGAATAACTCACCTGCAGATGAGAACGACTTAAATTCATTATAAGCTGCAGGTGTGGCAAAAACTGTTTCCAAACCTGGACTCAAAGGTTAATTGTTGATGGATTTGATGTCATATTGGAGCTCAGCGCCTTCTTAACATCTCAGACGTTATTCTAATCAAAACCATTAAAAAGTAGACATATAAATCAGCCAAAAGTGACACAGAAGGTCATTAAAATGACGGGACAACACAGTGATTACGACTGTGTAACAAAAGAGACTTTAAAATCATCTCAAGTATTTAAAGTTTTAGAAGAAGAAGCTGTCCATGCACCATGAAACGTTATCCATTGTTATCTGGCCTTTATCAGCGAGGCTGACGCTTAATGTGAGTGAGAGCCTTTCTCTCTCATTGTGAGCCGTCCCAGCAGAGATTAGGGGCCAGGGTTACTGAATAAAAGCGCGGGGGCAGCTCCTTTTCTCTTTTTTTACTCGGGATGCTTTCACTCATTATGAATGAGCATAATTCTGGGAAATGTGCCCCCTTGAACAGCGGAGGAAGCCCCCCAAATCCAGCAGAGCTCCTGACGGGCTCAGTCTTTGACAAACGACTTCCCCCCATGTGGGGAGCAGAGCCCGCGGATCAGCAAGTGCATCTAATAAAAACCCAGAAGACGTGGTCTTGTCTGTCCACATCACACACACCGTGAGTGTGTGTGTTTTATTTCAGGTCACATAGCATGCACTGAAGAGAGTGAAGGGATATTTACGCCCAATCGAAGCGACGATATCCCATTGCAGCCATCGAACAGTGGGGAATTACGGTAAAACAAACAGTTTTTTTGGTTCCTCTCCCAAAAGGTCAAACATCAAAAAGCTGCTGAGTGAATGACACTGACAAATGCTGTCAATCCTAGCAGGGGTGAAGCAGCCTGTGGTTTGCTGAAGGGCTGGAGATGAGGGGGAGGATGGAAACAAACAGCTGAAAGGGACTGATTTTCTCCAGAGCAGGAACAGCTGAGACCACTGGCAGCAGGACCTCAGGGACTCGGCGTTTTGATCAGGGAAGGAAGTAAGGAGGAGCTCCTTAGCCGCGTCAACGCTGGTAACTAAACCTCCGCTGAAGTGGGAGAAAGCTGAGAGCAAGACGTCATAGCAGAGAGAAGAGAGGCTCTGTGCCGACTCAGACACCCCAAAATAAAATGATGTGCAACTGGGATCCATCTGAAATTACTGAATAAGTACAAAGAGTTCATGTTCATGAGATGACTGAAGGATTTATACCATTTTATTCAGTTTTTTTTTTAGATTTTTGATGCAGGATGCATTCACATCAGCTCTGTTTAGTCCGTTTTGATCAAACTGTATTTTCTTCCTGAAACAATCCGGTTCGTTTGAATGCTCCTGAAAACCTTAGTCTCAGTTCGATTTAAGTGAACTCTGATGCAATTTGAATGCATGTGTAAATGCAAGCGGACCAGAAACCGCTCCAAAAGCAAGAAGTGCAGGGTACTCTGGGTAAAGACGACCAAAACAGACGCAAAAGTCTAATGTTAGACAGAAATGCCTCATTGCCTTTTACCAAAGACAAAAGAAAAATCCCACAACCTCTAAAAACCAACACTACTCCAAGAAGTTGCACTCGGTGTCTTCTCTGAAGATTTTTGTGTCATTTCTTTCAGAGATTCTTGGTGCAGCGCCACCACTGGTGAGGAGGGGAACACGTTTTTCAAAGGGTTTGTTTCATTTGACACAATCCAACCTGAAAGTGAACCACAGCAGCTGAAATGTAACAAATGTTACAACTTTGATCCCCATTCAAACCGAGTCTGCCCAACTATCAGGTGTGAAAACACCCCAAACGCTGCAGGACGGTACCTCCTGAGGGCTGGAGTTGGAGAGCCCGGTGATAGATCATAGTATATCTATAGTGATCATATCACTCAGTCGGGGAAATCAATCCTTGCAGAAGCTCTCTATCCAGTCTGACTGAGCTTGAGTTGAAAGATCTGTGACCATTTCAGTCAAACTGGCAGAGACACCTAAAGACTACATGGTTTTGTAAAGTAATAACTCAGAGGGGATTCATGCAAATGCACCCCACACTTTTGAGATTTTTTAAGCAAAAATCATCCCCATCTACTTGAAAACCAGGCCCAAGTTTTTGCTAGTTTATTATTAAAAAAATGTATGAAATTGGTGGTTTTTTGAAGGCACTCTATTTAATCTAGAAAAAAAGAAAAAATGCACTGCTGTTATCATTTAGAAGCAGTTCTGCGTCTGCTTCGTCCGTATTTCTCAGGAACAGTTTACGGTTACACAACAGACATCCAGCGGTTTACTATCTACTTCAGCAAGCATGTGGAGATTAGACAGTGTGTGCATTTCTGTTTAACAGTCAGGCAACAAACATTAAGCTCAGAAAAACTGTTTTTGCACTCTAGACCTGCAGGATTTAAAAAAAAATAAGGTCAGCTTTCAAAGATTTAAGACTTACTTTCAGATACTCGAAAGCTCAAGCTTCCCTTCCCACTCAGCTGGTTAAGTGAGCCTGGAAAGAAAAGACACTTCTTCTGAGTATTGATCTAGCAGGAAAAAACGTTCTGAACTCAGCTGAGTAAAAGAATGAGTTCAGTCCTTGTTAGCTGCACTGACACCAACAAGCTTTCACACCATAGGTAGCACATTAGACCTAAGCGATCCGAGCGGCCCTCCCTGCACAGCTGCCCACCTTGACACAACGAGTCAAGTGGTGCTCTCACTGATGCGACTCTCCCACCTCTGAACATGACCTCGGTCAGTCCGGATCGCTCCGCCAGGGCCCTTCATCCATCCTCCTGATCGCTATCTGAGCGCTAACATCTGTTTTCAGACTATATTTACTGGAATTGGACAGGAGCAGACCAGAGGGGGGTCCCGGGAAGCTCCTCAGTGGGTCTAAAGGGCACCGCAGCTTCCACAGGCCATAAACCGGGGCAGAAATGAAGGCTTTATGGGGCTTTAAATGAGGGTGTCACATGGTGTGTAGTCTGTGCTGGTCAAAATTTTTTTGTTTTTTTACTTAAAATCGCTTTACCCTTATAAAGTACACACATTAACATGTTTATATCCTGGACTGAATATTTGCGTGGCTCTCTCTGGGTACTCTGGAAAATAGCTTAAAACTGACCAGTGTAATAATAAATAAAACATTATTAAAGATTATTAAAAATAAATAAAAACTACATATTACTGATTGTTTTTGAGTTGTTTTTGTGGATATTTATTGCACATATTCCATCAAACAGCCTTTATAAAATGCTAAAACTTGCATAAAATAAATGCTATGTATTTATTTTAATGAATTAATTAGTTCTTTGTTACTTTATGCCAACATTATTAAGAGTCACAGTGGAAGGTCCAAAGAGCCACAGGCTTCAGATGCTTCAGAGGAAAGGGACTGGAGAAATGCTCAGTGGTGAAATCTTTTCTTTTCAGATTGCAGCTAATTTTACATTTCATTATCGAATCGAGGAAAAGACAAGAGGCATCAAATACAAGGTTAAAGATGTCCGCTGTGACGTTTCCACAGAGACACAATCTGCTGCCATTGGTCCATTTTGTTTTGTCAAGGTTGGTGCAGAAATCTAGCAGGCAACCGTCATGATTTCAGTCACAACATTTCCACTTTTATTTCAGAATTATACTTAGTTTAGTTTATGATTTTAGACTAGGAAACAACTTGTTGCTGCAACTTTTTTCGCCCTTTTTAGACATAATTTATATGCATGCATGTTCACACTGTTTGCAAAAGCTGGATTCTGTGTATAATGGAGCATTTATATGCTTTACCACTGGTCTAGTCCAATCACCACTGTCTTCTCTAAACCTGTATGGGTTGGACCGTCTTATCCACCTGAAGTTTCCGCCACTGGTTTCATTTTGTGTTTAGTCCTCCCATACCTCCAGACCTGATCGTTGTTGTTAGAAAAATTTAAGGAGATTATTTTCTTTATTTTATTAGCCAAGGTTTGAACTGATCCTTCCAGTTTGCTGCTTCCTCTGAAATCAGCTGCAGAAATACTTAAAGTTGAAGGAAATGGTTCATTTTAATGTATTCATGCCACTCTATCAGTTTGAAAATAAGGTATTTCTTTGTAAATGCTTGTTCGTTTATTATCCATATTGTATTTTAATTGGGTTTTGATATCTGTTGTTTTAATATTTGTAATTGTCAATGTGTAATTGTCAATCAAACATTTCTGTTTATATATTTTTATTGTTCTTATTTAATATTTAAATTTTCTGAGAAACCAAATTTTGGATTTTTCTCACCTCTAATTATCACAATTAGGGAGAAATAAAAGCTTAATTACATTTCTCTGTGAGTAATGAATCTATCAAACGTGAGCGTCAAAACGTGAGTCTAATCACTGAGCTACTTACCGGAGATGCACCTGTTCAAGTCAGATAATACCAGCCCAAACATAAACACATAAACTTTGACCCAGTTCCTCAATCAGACTGCGTCACGTTTAAATGTCTCTGTTTACAGAAGAAACTACAATGGTGTGCGCGGTGTGATGGAGATATTTGTTGCAGAACAAAACAGTGTTATCAGAATGTGGGTCAGAGAGGATGTCCAAATTAATCAAGTTTATATAAGGAAGCAGCTGGAGAAATGTCCAATTAAAGGCGACAGGTTTGGAGTGCAAAATATATTTATAATAGGGTCATTTTTTTATATAGTTTTGGCTTTTAAAATGAGGAAGCTGAAACATAAAGCTTGACTTTGCATCACTCAGAGTTAATTTTTTTAAAGATGCAAACAAAAGAAGATTAGCTGCTGTTGGTGAAAACAGCTGAATGTAACGGCTAACTGCTTAGCCTCAGAGGAGGACAGGCGCGTTGTTTTTGTTGAAAACAGCTCCTAGTATCTCCCCATTCTTGTTGGTCAGAAATACGACCAGACTTCCCACCTTCTTGATAAACAAAGATTTGCAGAAGTTAAAGTGCCCGTCATATACCGCTAACGTGGCCTGAGCGCAGTGCAATCAGCTGCGCTCTTGGGATGGTGCCACCAGATAATGAGAAAAGGTGATTGCGCCGGGAGATAAGAAGGGGGAGAAGAGTCTGATGTGGCAACAGCGTTTGTTAAAGTAAGACAAGCGTGTTGTTTTCACAACAGAAACGCAGGTGATTATTCACGCCTGCGTGACACACCGAGCAGTTGGTTTCTGGTTACGTCTCACCGTCAGGTAAACATTTCTTACAGGTGCTCCTTCAGCTCAAGTCACAACAACACAGATCTGATCTGTGACATAATGAAATATTTGCTTAGGGGAGCCAGAGGCAGTTTGTTCAATCAACAGTTGGATGTCTGATTGGTTATGGAGACCATCAAATAGGATATTAATGTTTTCCTCTTGTACCTGAAGGTTTTGATTAGTATTAAAAATAACCCTGAAGTTATTTCACTGCAGTGGAGCGAAAAGATATTTGTCCCCTGATCACAAGGAATTGTAAGCACAGTTAACCTGAGTAAATGTGTAGTTTTTAAATGTTTATTTCCAAATGTAATTAACAGCCCCGTTGAGTTCGCTTTATTCCGACTTTAGTTTGTTTGCCTGGAAAGTCCGGTTTGCGAGGGAAAGTGCGAATAATTACATTCTTACGAACTCTTTTTCGTCTACAAAGCGCACAAGAGACCGCTCCAAAAAGCAGGAAGTGGACTCTGACGCGGGGCATTCTGGGTGAATACAACCAAAACAAACGTGATTGTCTAGCACTAGCGGGGGGAAAGGTTTGCGGTTTTTAACCAAAAGATAAAACAACGCTAAAATCGGACGCCACTCCATTTGCTTATATTTTGTAAATAAGGAAGATGCGCTCAGTTTCTTCTTCTGAAGTTTTCGTATCGTTTCCTTCAGTGATTCTTGATGCAGCGCCCCCTCAGTCGAGGAGGGGAACAGACATTTAAAAGGTTTGGTTCGTTTGACAGCTCAGTGTGAGAGAACCGCAGCAGCTGAAAATGTAACAAATGTTGCGATTTTGGTCCCCAACTGAAGCAAGTCTGTTGGATTATCAGGTGTGAATTCACCCTTTGTCTGATTATATACCTGCTCTTCTTAGCAGAGTTGTTCTAACTTAGTTTCATCGAGTATACTGGGCCTCTTTAATGTCAAATTGATCAATTAGATTTAATTCCAGACTTTCACTAGACCATTCCAAAATCTTCTCCTTTTTTATTTGAACCACATGGACATTTTCCTGCCGCAAAACTTCGTAAAAATCGAAGCAGCTCCTGAGACAACAACACCACCACCACCACTTGACCGTGTGTATGATGTTCATCTTCTAAAATGCTGGGTCAGTTTTTGGTCTGTCAGAACACAAAATATATTCCCAAAAGTATTTGACAAATGTGGGAGGAGCTGGTGGCTTTTAGGATGTTTTTGGACTGGAAACGGTCAGTCAGACCTGTCAACCCTGCAGCAGGGCTAACAAAAACCGGTTACTTTCAAAATGAGTCTGATTTATTCTCAGCAGGGCACGTCAGGAATTAAAGACAAACATTTACTTCCAACCGATTAAAAACCGGGGTTGCCTTTCATCTGGGGGCGAACAGGTCAGGGAAATACGAAGATCTGACTCGGATGCCTTTGAGGCCCAGCCGATGGGGGGCAGGGGGACGGCGAGGGGAGATATGTCTGAGTAAAGTGTGAATAAAACATGCTGTGGCATGTTGGTAGCGACGATCCGGTAGACCCTGTGAATAATTCATGCAGAGTAGCAGGCGAGGATGAGGGGCTGATGGCTGTGAGGGGGGGATGTGAAGGTGTAAGGGAGTCACCGGCCTTTGAAGACCAGAAAAGGTCGACTTGACGGAAACTCGGACTGGAATCTGCAGCATCAACGCTGCAGGAGAAATGTAGTGATGGAGTTAGAAGATCAACTTGAGTTCGCAGAAGTTAAAAAAAAGACTCATCAGAAGGGAACAGTGATTACATGCCGTCACATTTAACAGCAAATCAATACCCATTAGAAATCCATGCTTGTGCTCAGATGAGTGATGAGGATTTGAGCAGGGGGTCTTTAGCTGCTGCAGCGTTATCCCAACCTCCCTCACCCCAGAGACAGGCTCTCCCATAAGAGCTGAATCAGTGTTTTCCCTTCTGCAGCGCAGGGAATCTGTTCCAGTCAGCAGCTCTTCTCCCAGTCACACAGACACAGGCTGAGCTGTGAGCCAAAGCTGATGCTACTGCACCACCTGCAGGCTCGCAGCCACAACTTGTGAATGCACGGCGTGCAGCGAGTGCAGGAAAGTTCCCCACCCCATGCACCATCAGCTAAATTACACCCTTTAAAAACAAGAAGAGGTTGTTGGATAACTCGTGTTTGAGGTACATTTAGAGCCTGAGCATTATGTCGAGGTTTATGGGACAGAAATGTTACGGAGACAGATGCTGCAGTTGCTGGTGTCCATTGATTTCTCCTGACACACCCTGCAGAGTAGGAGGTCAGCGATGATGGTTCTGCACTGCAACAACTATGCACCAGCAAGAAGTAGTCGGTGCTTAAACAAAGAAAGTTGTGCTTTCATTATAACAAAACAGAAAATATTGAACTTAAACCAGTAAGATTGTTTTTTCTCAATATATTTAGAGCAAAATAAAGCAGAAACACCTCAGAAATAAATTGCAACTGTCAAAATTCACTTGCAAGAATTTGCTACGCCATGAGTCTTTTTTTTTTTTTTTTTTTTTAAGTCGGACATGTCACACTGCTCCCTTTCTAGTAGTGTAAGATTACCCGGCTGCACACAGGCAGAGTGGAGCAGCGTAACTGTTGCCAGAAAGGTTTGATTACAGTAACGTGAACGCTCAGTAGCAGCTGAGGCTCCCAGGCTGAAGTCAGCGGCTCTCTGCAGCAGCAGACACACCCTGACCACTGCGTGGCTTTAAATCACCTCTTTCATCTGGTTTTCCTTTAAAAGAATGAGAATTATCGGACATAGCATCAAAAACTGTATCAGTGAAAACAGAGCTTATGTTTGCAGAGAGCGTAGAGTAGAAATTAGTTTAAATATATTTAAAACAACCAGCTGAACTCCAAAGGTAGTAATGATAAAAGCTCTTCCAAATAACCTGGTGATATTTGTGAAAAGGAAAACGTTTCCCTTAGATGGGAAAATAACAAATTAACTGTGATCAACCACATTTTTTTGTCCATTTTCGCTGGCAACACCTTGGCTGGACCTATAGAGTCAAAACATCACTTAAATTGGACCAGTGTGACAACATGAAGTAGGCTTAATGACATGAAAATGCAACACATTGTGCCTCAGGTTAAAGAAATTCAACAATAGAAGAGACATTCAGCTGTCTGGAAAGGGATTCCAGTGAAAAATATCAAGAATCATTTTCCACTACGTGGAGTATTGTTGAACCTTCTGAGGAAAATAATTCACAAAATATGTCGCAGTCTTATCCAGGAGGTCACAAAACAACCTAGAACAACATCTAAAGCCCTCCAGACTTCAGTTAAATTCAGTGTTTATGATAAAAAAATAACATCAGGAAGGATCCAAAGAAACCTCTGCTTCTCCGTCCTGGCAGCACTTATGCTGCTCCGCAAAATGACGACGGCAAACGTTGGGTGAAAATAATCACTGAAAAATTAACCAAAGTATGAAAAAAACTAAAACTACTACTACAACTAATAAAAACTAAGCCAAAACTAAACAATATTTAGCAAATACACGCTTAAAACTAACTGAATCGCATAACAAGAAGTCACAATGAGCTAAAACTGAGCGAAAATGAAAAACCCCAAACTGGAAGCGTCTTAATAAACTCGTATCTTGGAGGCTCATTTTTTCGCCGAGGCCTCCCTGACCTGTCGGATATTACGCAGTGACAGGATGACAGGAAACAACCTCAATGGTGAAGACTCTAACCACAGTTGCACAGTCAGGACTCCATGAATCAAGAGCTATGATTTACGGTCCGATGGAGAGACAGAAAACGGTCGACTCCCCACAGGAACAGTGTCTGAGGAAGCAGGGTGTATCAAAACTGCAGCTGGAAGTGGAGGTGGCCATGAGAGTTTTGTATTATGCAAAAAGGGAAGAAGAAAGTCTGGCATTAATCCACAAAAGAGGAGTTGTTCCCTTATCTTTAACCAGAGCACATTTTGGAAAGTATTAAACTAATAAAACATAGTAAGTGCTATCATTTCACACATATGCAGTCATAGCAGTAATGTAGTTTATAATTTACAAAAATAAATAGAAAAGTTGGTTTTCTGTCAGCTGCATGAAAAATTGTCCTGAAAATTGTTGCGATAATCGATAATATTGTTGTTTTGAGAGTAGGGGTGAGTGATATGGACTTTGGATTTTACTACAATATTCTGTGGAACTTTTGTAACAATATAAACATTATAAGAAGTTGTTTGTTACTACCATTTTTGGTAATTGCACTACTCTTGAAAGAACATTTGTATTTGAGATTAGTCGGGATGTTACGTACTGACTTTAAAAAGGTGTGATTTATATCACTAATCTGTACACAGCAAACACAGTTAATCAATTTTTTTAAATTACAAATATTAATTCTCTTGTGGAGCAAACAGTGAAGGAAGTCATTAAAAAATATTTCGGATGTTACTGTCAGTTTTGTTTTTTTATTTAACATTATTAATCAGAATTTATCAAGACAACAAAAAATAAAATTTTATCACAAGAAATTTTTCAAGATCGCTAATAAATGATACGATAAATGCCATTTGCAGGTAATATAGTGACAATGGCATAATAACGCTCTCAACGATTAATAAACTTTAATTTTAAGTAACTAAAAACAATAAATAAAAAGGAAATAATCACAAACAGAAACTATAAGTAAGGTCAATTATGAAGTTTCAGAAAAAAACATCAAAATGAAATTATTTAACTCATTTTAACTTATTATGCAATTAATTAACAGGCTTATTTTTGTGTTACTATGAGGAATTAAAACCTGTTATTTCATATCTTGACCTTTTCCCCCTGTCACTTCGTGACACCATCTCCCCACTGCAGATGTTAAGTGACAAAGTTTCTTGGTGTAAAACGTTCACTTTTCTGTGAGAGCGAGTTAGAGGAACTGCTCCCGCGGCCTCGCCGTGCTAAGTTGCGGTAATACTTTCACTGACTCTTAGTTCCTGATAAAGGGGTGATGTTTGCCAAGGCAAGCGCTCTCTCTCCGCTCAACGGACCGAGATTACGGCACCCTCCGTTCGCTTCGGCTGCCATGAAACGCCATCCTCAACCAGCCGTTGATGTTTTGACACGACTGATTAACTAAGACTCAGCCCCCACCTCCCGATTAAAGCAACGTGCAGGAGGAAGTGGGCTTCTGGGAGGGGGGCTGTGCATCTGCAGCAGTGTGTTGGGGAGGTGGTTGACAGGGCGGCGGGGGTGGTCTCAGAGGATGGCCGTTGTCTTTCTCAGAAAAGTGAACTTGTTTCACCCAAGAGACAGATGAGCAACGTGTTAGGGCCTTGTGGTTTATGGACAGAAGTCAGTTCTCAGGCTTCACAGGGGGTTTTACAGGAATAAAACAAGAAACTCTTTACTTGGAAGTAACTGACGGTTGTGCCAGTTTGCTGTGGCACGTCGGAGCAAAAGTGCCAAGAATAACCAAAAGATGCCTTCAGAAAAAAAATCCAAATATCCCAAAAGTGAAATGTTTATCTCAACAAACTTTAGTGGATGACAAATTGCCCCAGAACTTGTCATAAAAGTTAATATTATTGTTTTGAGACCACCTTCAGACCATCAGTGTTCTTTTAAAGTATGTAACTTTTATAAATAATATATTTTTAAAATATTTGGTAAAACTGTCTCCATGTTGTAACGGTTCAGATAATCTGTGAAAAGATTGATCTCTTCTACCTCCTCCCTGAGTAAATATGGCCGTCTGAAGGAACGCACCAAAAACAACCAATCACAGCCAGGAGGTGGGTGTTAGCGCTGCCAATCAACCTCATGCATTGCTAGTAAATGTGCTAATGGAGGAGAAACAACTTAAGGTTATAAAATCTGACCATGGTAACTAGACTAAGCAGTCACAACAGGCTATGCTAGTATCAGCGTACCAGAGAGCGAGAGGGGAAGGATGAGCAGCGCCACACAGAAGGTGATAGACAGCACTGAGATCCTCCTCCTGGCTCTGATTGGTTGTTTCTAGTTAGCACTGGGAGCACTGGGAGAAGATAGAGGAGCTCCATTTTTCCATCTATTATCTGACAATTTCAACAAATATGTAAAATATATATTTTTATAAAAAATTACCGGAGCTTTAAAATGGCAGTAAATCTGTATTAGTATCTGATGGTAAAAGCCAGTAATAAATAAGTAAACACCTTTAGCAAATTTATGTAGCTAAAGTTCATTTATTTGGTTAAAATCACTTTAAAATGTAAGGGGGAACTAATGTTTTGTTCCACATGCCACATTGTTGCCCATGGGGTAAAATTAATTGTTACACTTAGCCGCATGGAGCGATGTACCTGATAAATCTGGAAGAAACTTTTACAGGACGTTTCACCAGAACATGTTCTTTTGTGCAAAGTAGAAGCTGCATTAAATCTTTATTCCTCTGCAGTTAATGCGGCAAATTTCATATTTGTGTTTTTTACTCATGTAAATCCGCTATATTTGTGTTTCCCTTTTAAGTTCCGGTGCCATTTTGGGGGCATTATTACGGCATTGATAATAACTCGAACATTATCACAGACTATTAAACTTTAATTTTATGAAGAATATTTATCACCAGAACTGGACGACATTTTATTCAAAAACACACATATAGTATGTATCATAAAATTCCCCTTCAAAAAATAGTAATTATTGAACTCATTTTAATTTACAATGCAATTCATTGATTGTTTATTGCGAAAAATGTACCTATAACCAATAAAATTAACATTATAATCATTATGAAACATAAGCCACAAGCTGTAACCGCAGAATTACAGCTGCAGGCGATCAGAACCAGGAGCTGTTCTCTGTGAGGCGTGACCAGCAGCTCTGACTTCCTCTGTACTTCATGTTCCTGTGATAAGGCCAAACATGGACTGTAGAGTGCAAAACGCTTTGGACACGTTTATTTTTATTTCTGCCAGCAGCAAAACTTTAATGTAATCTTCTAAGATTAGCCTCAATCAGAGTTCTCCAACAACTTTTCTCCAGAACGCTGGAATCAAATGAATTGCTCTTTACCAGAGAAAACTTTATTTTCTCTAGTGACAAAGTGCCTGAAGATTGAATTTAAAATTTCTTCATCATATGTGCTGATGAAACCAAATGTAGGGATAATGATGGGACAAGTTAGGAGGAAAATGAGGATCTGATCAAATAAAAAGTCTAAAACTTAAACAATGAAATTAGGCAGCAAAGATATTTAAACATCAAGGCTAAATGTAGAAGAAGAAAAGGTGAGGGGCCAGAAAACCAGGCTTGGAGAATCTGGCAAGGAACGAACAAAAGGGAAAGCAGATATTCTGGAGTTGGAACAGGTGAGGTTGATTAATCAAAAATGGAGAAAGAAGCATTAAAAGAGGGGGAAATGACAACATAGATGCAAATACAGTAAGAAAACTCAGTTAAAAAACAAATAACTAAGATATAGACAAAAGATTAACTTAACCAGACTGTGCAAAACTTTTGTCATGTTTTGCACAGTCTGGTGCAACCATCAGCTCAAAAGTATTCATAAGAAAAATTCTAGAAAAGAAATCAGAAATGTTGAGGTTAATATCAAATATTTTTGAGGAAAGTAGTTTGAGTCTTTTCCTAGCAAATTTTCAACTTTGCAAGCTCAGAATTTCCAGTTTTTTTCTATAGAATTTCTGAGATTAATTTCAAAATTTGAGTTTTGTCGAGCAAATTTTCAACTTTTAATTTTCTTGTTTTTGTTGTAGAAAATTTCTGAGATTTTCTGGCGGAAAATCCCTCCTCTTTTCTTTTTCTAAAGTAAAACCTTTTGAACTTCTGATCTAAGCAAGAATTAAATTTACAAATTCTGTTGTAAAGTCTAGAGGAAGTGCTATAATTTTAGGAATTATAGCAAGAGCAGCATCTATCTGACAGAGATTGAAGCTGATGGAAACTCTTCAGGTGCAGAAAAGCCAGTCTGGGTGGAACAAAGCACATCCTGAATATGATTAGTGTTTAATTAACCTTCGGACCTCGATATTACTGAGGCAGACTGAGATCAACTTTAAAGGAAGAACAAAAGGCAGCAACATCCAAAGAAAAGACGAAGAGAAGGACGTCCTTCAAGAAGCCTGCAGACCTGCTCCTGAACGCCGCTCAAAGAAATAATTACTTCCTGAAATCGCTTTTCAGTTTTTAGCTTTATTTAAATAAGTTGCCACATTTCTTTTCTTTATAAAACAAAGAAATGTGTAGTTATAACCTCTGCAGATAAGGAGCTAAAACATTATTCACCAATATCCTGCAACGTCCTTTTAACAGCAGAAAACAGATTAAACTATTTATTACATAATTTCTTCTCCAGTACATAACTTTACATATTTATTAAAACTCTCGGTCTGTCCTAAAAGTATAAAATGAGACAAAAAAATGGAACAAAAAATAAATAAATCTAACATTTGCAGAATCACACCGCTCCCCATCAGAAAAAAAAACAATCAGAACCAGGAGGAGGGTCTTAGCGCTGTCAATCACCCTCCTGTATGTTCAAGATCAAGATTACTATGTACCGCAGCTGTGCTAATGGCAGAGAAACAACCCAGCGTTACAGGAAAACCTGATAATTTAAACAGATGAAGAGCGCTGCTGGATTTCCCTCCTGAACCTGTTGCATTTCTAGTGCTTTAGATCGTATAAACCCTATAAAACAAAACATGTTGAACATGTAATTTCACAACAGCAGAATTAAAAAAAACTCTAATTAGTTTGAAAAGGTTGCCCAGAAAGTCGGTCTTTATTCCAAAAAAAGCATAACCACAAAGCCTTGGGGATAGATAAAACTAAAGTAAGGATTTTTGGATATAATCCACAAACACCTCATTCCCGCTTTCAAGTACGGTGACAGAGGGATGATGATTTGGGATTGTTTTGTAGGTTCAATCACTTCTTGAGTCAGACGATTGGTAATCTGTCCAACAGATGAGTTTTAACTGGAACAAATGTGCAACAGAAACACTGAAATGAGAAGAATTAAGGTGTTGCAAGCCTCAAAATGCCTGAAATGATGCAGAGGGACATTAAGAGAACACAAATAAACATCTGCAGACCAGAAAGAACCAAAACGCAGTTGCTAAGAAGAGTGAGCTAAAATCAACAACCGAATAGACGGATGAAATGACAAAGAAATTAATGCTGTTATAATGCTGGTTCTACAAGATGTTGAACGATTAGTAGCTCACAGAACAATTGACACCAATTAAAGCTTAATCAGGACGTTTAGTTATTTGCTGCAGTGATGAATCTGAACACCTGAGAGGAAAGATGAAGAACATCTCCTCCTCCTTCAGTTAGAGGTTCATCCATCTGCAGAGCGGCGCTTTTGCCTCGCTGATGCAGGGCGCGCTTCTGCAGCGGAGGTCATGCAGGGACATCAGGCGGCGCAGAACAAGGTCGCCGAGTCCCAGCGAGACAGAATAGTTAGAGCTGCATACCAAACAGCAAATCTGAGCCTCACTCTTCCATTTGGAAAACATAACCCTAGCTTTGTTTTTTCTTTTTCTTTAAGACAATCCGTAATGAAGAGTTTGAACCCCACCCATGATTAATCCACATCACTTCCTCTCATTTCCACGCTCCCTCGTGTCTGATAGTGCAGCGATGCTGCAGAGGACACACCCATCCTCACTCTGCCGCCTCTCTTTGACCCAGAGAAGTTGATGATGCTGCAGTGGAAACACAGACTGCAAGAACACAGAAAAAAGGACATTTCTTCATCAAATAAACAGGAGGAAGCCTGTAATTAAAGAGGGAAACCAAAAGGCTTTATTTTCTAGCAGACAGATGAGTACTTGTCACTAACATCGTGTAATTATATTCTCTAAAGAGCCATTAGCTATATTAGAGCTAAAAACCAAAAAGAGGAAGGAATAAATTAAAAATTACATTGAATGAGTGTGTAATGGTGAAAATTGATGCTTTATTTTCATATTCTAATTAATTTTGTGAGCTATTGTAACTGTTAATGCTTTAAAGTTCTCCAAAAAAGATGCATTTATAAAACACCTAAAACCTCCTTTATTTTATGCTTCATTTAGCCAATTTGGAATTAAAACTGCTTTAATGTACGGATATATAACCTAAATATTTGAATTTAGTAGAACAAATGTGCATAATTGTCATAAAAGGTTTTTCTTAATACTTTAATGAAAAAAATTGTTGTGTTGCCTTTAAGTTACCTGCGAAATCGTAATTTCAACATGGCGACGCCCATAAACACTGTTTCAGTACTTCTTACAAACATCGTTTTAAGCTTTAATTTAAACTCCACTTTTAATTTGTTTACCTTAGAGTTGGAGGCGCTTCATGTAACATTGATTTAAGATGCACTCTTACATGTGTGTCTGGTAAAATAAACACGGTTCCACGTGATCTGACTCTTGATTCGAGGAGCGGCCATTTTGAAATGCGAAGTCCATCACAGCCGAAATTGCTCCCAGTTTCCCAGTGAGTTGATTTTTACCATTAGGAAGTTTAAATTTCCCAGAGTGCATCTGGAACGTGCAAAAGAACCGTTTATTCTCCGGGTTTAAAATATATTAACGCCTGAAAATGCTCTTCTTTTTGCTGACGTGTGCAGATTTTAGCACCTTTTGTTGCTTTATGAAGTTTTTACTACAGTGTTTGTTGTTTATAATTTGATCCAAAAAATCTTCAGGCTTCAGGAGGTTTTATACAACAAATAAGAGGTTTTATATTTAAGATTGTGAAAAAGTATTTGTTCCCATTCAGGAAGGGACTAAACAGTTTCTATACAAGTGCTGCTGTTGCCCTGAATTAATCTAAAACCTGATCAACTTTTATTTATTTTTTCTTAAAATTCCAGTTGTTTCTACTATATTTTTTTATATTTATTAGGATATATTTATTATTTTATTCAATTATTTAACTTGCCTTTGAGAGTTACTATTTTTTAAATTTTGTTATGCTTTGTTTTGCTTCCAAATCATAAATTTGGAAGAATAAATAAAAAATATTTTCAGAAATCCTGTTAGTTTTACACCAGATGTAGCATGAAGCACACCTTCCATAGGGTTCCACTTTTGTCTCATCAGTCCACAGAGTATTTTCCAAAGTTTTGGGGATCATAAAGATCCTTTTTGGCCTTAAAACTCTCCACTGAAGGCCATTTTTGCCAAATCTCTGTTAAACCTGAACTCTAAGCTAAGCTGAGGCGAGTTTGGCCTGCAGGGCTTTAGATGTTACTTTTTGTTCTTCTGTGGCCTCATGGATGAGTTACTGATCCACTTTTCTCCATTCCTGGATAATGGCTGTCACTGTTCCCCTGAAGTCCCAAAGCTACAGACAACGGCTTTGTGGCTCTTTACAGGCTGATACATGTCAATGTTTCTCATCTCTGCTTGACCTTCAGATCAGGGCATGTTGAGTCACTTTTTATTGCAACCCAGTGTTGGAATATTATGTCTCTATTTCAAAGAAACTAAAGTTTTTACCCAATTGTTCAGTCTTTGAATGTTTTGGATGGGAAATTTGCTAATAAATTCTCCCTACAGAGTCACAAACTTTACTGAGAAAGATCTCTGTTGTCCAACATTCCAAATTATTCAAAAACTAAAAGGTCTTCGTTTTTTATGCAACATTTAATTTTGTTACATTTTAATCTCCAAAGTTCTACAAAACCAACTACAAAGATGAAGTTTTTCTTGCAGAATTAGGACATTTTAGCCTACTTCATGTTGCCAGACCGGTTCTCTTTAAAAGGTTTTTTGAATCTACAGTCAAGCTTTCAAAAATGGGCCTATTCAAAGTTAATTTATGATTTAACAATTAGGATCTGGTTAGCTTGATGGCTTTCTTCTGCTTGCATTTACTCAGATCACTTTTGTCTGAAATTAAAGTTTGTTTGAGCATCAAAAAGGGCAAAAACAAAAGAAATTAAATTTTTTGCTGCATTATACCGAGATGTTTCTCATTATAAAACCTTTATGCTAAGCTAACCAGTGCAGATTATTTCCTTTCAGTAAAAGCCGAGTTCATTTCTGAGAAAAACAACGGCTCAGGCTCAGGGGAACAGATCTGAATGTTTTTCTTGCAGACATTTTGTGGTCAAATGTGAGAATCCTTGACACCTTTCACATGAGGGTTAAAAAAAACAGTGTAATAAAACATTTTCTCAGCTATCTGGCAATAAAAACTGATGGGACATTTTTTTTTGTAGAAAACAAGAGTTCTACCTTTAATGTCTCCAGCCACATCATATTGTACATTTACAGTACAGATCCCAGATTCCATTTCGATTCTGCACCCCTCACAGTTTAAAGTTTTCAACTGAAAATACGACAGAACAATGAACAAAAAGACATAAGCACAAATTAAAACTTATAAAAATATAAAAACAGTACTCTTAAATCTCATGTTGACAAGTACCATTTCAATAACATAACTGATAAAAGCACAACAGAGCAATATTGAACTGTTAGATTTTTTTAAATAGAAGAAAAGACATTTTCATCATGCAGAAGTTGTAATTAAATAACCAATCAAACAAAATAATATATACTTCTCTATATATCTCTCTGAAATTTTCAAGTCAAAGCACTCCCATCCCTTATTCAGGGAAAAACAAGAAATGTTTAAAAACACCAGAGGGTCTGCGATGCGTTCACGAGCTGCCATCTTTGCGTGGCCTTGTGTCGAAAACATCGCATCTCGGCGTCATCTGTTTGGCACAGAAAGAGACGTCGCAATGGCAGTAGCATTTTGCATCATAAAAATGGGCGGAGCTGAGCTCATTTTCCAAGAATAACAACAAAAACAAAAGAATAAATGATAAAAAACAAATTAAAAACATTCTGTGCAGCTAAATCCCTCAGGACAGTGAGTGGTGCTTCTCCCCAGCAGTGGTTGCAGCTCAGTTCCTACTGCAGCATGCTCTTGATAGTCTTGTTGGTTGATTCATCATTCAGATGCTTTGTGGTGTACCTGGGGTCCAGAGGAGAACAAAGACAGAAGACGTAGTTTCCAATTAATACTTAAATCGTCATGTAAGCCAAACTTTAGCAAGTCTGAAGCATTTCAGGGCCACAAAATCTGATAATTTTAAATTTAAAAATGCAAAAGTGAGTTCATTGTCATTTTATTTTTATTGTTTTAACTAAAATAAACGAAGCATGCAATAATTATGAAATGAACAAAGTGGTCTGATTGTTGAAGACATTAAATTTCCTTAATTAAAAAATATCTTGGTTTGTACTTACAATGTTCTATTTCAAGAATATTTTAAGCTATTGGTGAACATTTCAAAATTGTTAGTGGAGCAAATTTGCATCATTCTTGGGCCATGCAAAACAATTCCAAGAGCCACAAATGGATCCAGGACCACACTTTAGACACCCCTCATTAAATCATTAGAAGGTTTTTCTGTTTGTTTGTTTAACAAAAATCTGAAATATTAATGTATTAAATTGTGCAACACATTGAGTTATCTAGATTATATATGATTGTTTGTAGACAGTGACGTTGAAATTATTTACAGATTTTAATTCAATCAAGAATCACAAATAATGCAAATAACTTGATAAAAATTACCACAAACGGTGTAAAAGAATTAATGTCAATTAAACTTTCACATTAAACATTTTTTTTTACTTTGTAACCAAAAATTTCCAAGCAGTTTCTTGGGAATTTCTGAGACCAAAATAAATGTGCATAAATGTGAAGTGGAAGAAAAATATGGATGGTTTTCAAAATTTTTGACAAATGTATGAAAGATGAAACATACATATTTATGAAGCCCCATTTACTTTGACACATCTAAATACATAACATTTACACTTGCACGTGAAAATGACTGAAAACAGATGTACAATTATACAACCGTACATCTTTGAAAGACATTAGTAGAGCCTCCTACACAACCAACAAGAATGCAGCAAGTGGTTTCTGGATGACAAGTCAACAACAAAACTCTTGTCTTTTCCAGCAGTCATTGCACAGCTGTAAAACCAGCTGACCAAATGTGTTGGAGTTCCGCTTGGGTTGCTAGGTAACAGGCTGGAGTTCTGATTGGGTTGCTAGGTAACAGCGCAGTGTGACTCAACATTTGGGAAGGGCTCATTTTCTAGACACCAGAAAATATTAACTTATAGCTAAAAAATGTTTTGTTTTTTTCCCAAAGTGCTTGGGCTGTTTTTAGAAGCAGTTGAGAACCAAATTAAAGTACAAAAACATACAAAAAGTGAATTTTGCATAATAGAACTCCTTGAGTGCATCTAAAAATCAAAGAAGTCACATTCCTTTGACTATTTTTGAGAATTTGTAGATAACATATAAGTTATAACTTCTTTGCTTATTCACAGTGTGATTTACTAAAGTTAGCTCTTCATTTATTTTAAGTCTCGTTTAAATAAATATGCTCAGAGTTAAAGCAGTGAACCTTTTAATCTGGAAAAAGCTTTTTAAAAAACACATTTATGAGCAGGTGTCGTTTAAATAGTCAAAAACAATATATTTAAATGAAGGCTGTCATCGTTTACATTCATATTTTGAAACAAATTACAGAGAGGATGAGTTTTAAGGTTCAGTAAAGTCACTGCGAGCGTAAATCCTGATGGTATCGTTTCTTCGTATTTTGTCATCCTGTCAGATCAGAGCTGCGATCGCAGACGTTAAATCTGCTTGTGCATGAAAACGACCGGAGGACAGGAAGTGGTGGCCGCCTCTGGCCCATCGCAGATGTGGGGCTGGCTCAGATTATGACCCTGTCTGTCTGAGAGGCGGCGACCCGGGCGGCCTTTGTTTGGACCGAGAGGGACGAGGTGTCAGATTTAATCTGGGGATTTTTTCTGAGCTGGAATAATGAAGCTCACAGTGAGTCAGGGAGAAGAAAATAATCCAGGGCGTTCAAACGGAGATGTGACTCGCCACAGCTCACCTGAGAGCGTTGAGAAGGCCATCTACGCTGTTTGGAGGCTGATCTTTGAGGACTTTGATGCAGCCTTTCATCTGCAGAGAACAAATGCATCATCTGGATTAAAACAAGATTAGAACGAGATTAAATTGAGATTTAATCTGCAGGAAATGTTCAGAAACAAAATTCTACCTAAAGCAAGTTTTAGAGATGGAAGTGCTAAAGTTAATGAAGGAAGTAAAGAAGGAAGGCAGGAGAAGATTAAGGAATAAAAGAAGGAAGGGCACAAGAACAAGGAAGTAAAAAAAGAAGTAAGTACACAAGGAGAATGATGGAAAGAAGGAAGAAAGGAAGGAATAAAGGAAAGAAGGAAACAAGGAGGAAGGAACGAAAGAAGGAAGCAAGAAAGCAAGGAAGGAAAAAAGGAATAAAGTAAACAAGAAAAAGGAAGAGAGGAAGGAAGAAAGGAAGGAAAGGAAGAAAAGAAGGAAGAAAGGAGGGAAGGAAGGACATAGAAAGGGAAGGAAGACAGGACAAAATGAAAAATGGTGAAAATGAAGGAACAGAAAAATGGAAGGATGAAGGAAAGAAGGAACAAAGGAAGGAAAGAAAGTAGGAAGGAAGTATGGATACAAGAAGGAAAGGAACGATACAAGAAGGTAGGAAAAGACAGAAGGGAGGAAGAACACAAAAAAGGAAGGAAGGAAAGAAGGAAAAGAGTATTAAAGGACTATAGAAATAAGTGATGGAGAGATGAAAAGAAAAGAAATGAATGAGGAAAGAAGGGAAAGACAAAGAAAAGGGAAGGAAATGACCAAAAAATCAAAGGAAGAACCAAGGGTGAAAATGAGGAAAGAAGGAATAGAGGAAGAAAGGAAACAGTTGATAGGATAGAAAATCAACTTCTCTCTATAATCTTTAATTCTTTCCTGGAAAAACTGAAATCATCTCTGGACTTTCCGAGCCTCTGAGTAAGAATCCTGTAAACAGCGTCACAATCTGATCTTTTCTCAGCTTACATCGATTTTAGATGACTTGGCAAAGGCTCCAACAGGATGGACGTAGTCGTACAAGATGATGACTCCGACCATCACCCTGAGACAGAAGGACACCGTGTCCTCGCTGTTGAAACGGCTGCGGTACTCCCTGAAAGAGACGCACAGCAGGGATCACAGGCCTGAAAAAAAAAAGAAACAAACCCGGAGCAGACGGGAAGCAGGTGGAGGGAATCACTCACGGCGTTTCCAACATGACTTTACACACACTTGCCATCGTGCTCAAGCAGTCTGTCGTGTTCTCGATGGGCAGGTTCTTGTTCTGCGGGAAGAAAAAAAGCAACATGGCGGCGTTTCGATAACTTTTAAATATTTAGGACTTCCTCTCAGAGGAGTCTAGCTTCATGTCTCAAATATAAACAAAGAAACTCAAACAGCTTTATCAGAAGTTAGAGAGACATTTCTGGCTTTTAAAGCTGATGCTTAATTTTCAGCCATAAATATTTCTGGAGGTTAATGTCCACCAGGAGGAGACGCAGGACACTCCGGAGGGACTCACAAATGAAACTCTTTGAAAAACATGTTCCCCTCCTCGCCTGTGGGGGCGCTGCACCAAGAACCTCTGAAGAAGACACTGAGCGTAACTTCCTTCTTCACAAAATGTTAACAAAAATGGAGTGGCATCAGATTTTAGATGTAGGATTTCTGTTTGATAAAAGACCACAAGCCATTTCTTCTGCTAGCATTAGATTCTTGCCTTTGTTTTGTTTGTATTTACCCAGAATGCCCTGCGCTATAGTCCACTTCGGTCTCCGGTTCCCTTAACATTCACATCTGCATTTAAACTCCACCAGAGTTCACTACAACCGAGACCGAGGATTTTAGGTGGACCGGAATTTGCTTTTTTGGTCTGCGCGTTCACACCTCCCCAAACGAACTGGAGTTCATTTACACCCATCCTTATTGGTCCACTTTAAATCCAGTTCACTTGTCTAGAAAGTTTGGTCGTTTGGGGAGGTGTGAATGCGTAACCGAACTCTGGCCCACCTTAGGTCTCATTTAAGGTGGAAGTGAATTCTGGTATGGTTTGGATACATATGTGGATGCAAGCGGACTGGAGACCGCTCCAACAGGATTAAGTGGACTATAGTGAAAGGCATTCTGGGTAAATACAATCAAGACAAACGGATGAGTATAGCACTAGTGGGAGAAGTGGCTAGTGGTCTTTTTCCAAAGACAAAAAATGTTAAAATTTTGTGAAAAAGGAATTTGCTCTTTTTCAGAGGTTTTTGTTTCGTTTCCTTCAGTGGGTCTTGGTGCAGCGCCCCCACAGGCCAGGAGGGGAACAGGTTCTTCAATTAATTTGATTAGTTTGACTCACTGCAGTGTGAAAGCGTACTGCAGTAGCTGAAAATGTAATAAATGTTGCAATTTTGCTCCCAACTGGGCTATCAGGGATAAAAACACCCTAAGCTTTTCTGTTTAGGCTGCTGCCTCTGCGACTCCAGACTGAGCTGAACAAAAATGCTTCAATCTTAAACTGGCCAAAACTAAAATAAATTTTATAAACAATTGATGAATTTTTCTCACTTCTCCTAAGTCTTATTTGTATCCCACTGTACAGTAAAAGTGTTCATACTCCTTAAACTTGCATCATTTTCAGTCCATTTCACAATTATGCTGTACTTTGTTTTGGTTTTTCAGATAAAATCTTTAATTTCTGGCCTCTCACCTCTGATACGAACTTCGTTGTGCCATCACTTAACGTCTTCAGCATGGGTGTGGCGTCAGCGTAGAACAGAGATATCCGATTGGCCAGTTCGTTGTTGACTTCGTTCTCGCCTTCTGCCTGGAAATCGAACAAAATAA
The DNA here is from genome assembly GCF_051168715.1 of Poecilia mexicana. Lineage (NCBI taxonomy): Eukaryota > Metazoa > Chordata > Actinopteri > Cyprinodontiformes > Poeciliidae > Poecilia > Poecilia mexicana. The sequence goes on from NW_028263389.1 coordinate 16,105,832, forward strand.
AGCCAGACTGAGTGCGGTTATGTAACCTGCAGACCTTTCATCTATTGTTCAGGTCGTCTGACCTTCATATAAAATTCTTATGAGGACCTTTAGCTGACCCCAGAGATATAAAAGAACTGTTATCGGAGTAAAATTTGAATGAAAAATGTCAAAGTAATAAAACAAAAGGTGCTACTGAATGAGTAATCTAAAAGCCATCTCTTCCTGCTTTCACTGCATATTGGAAGATAGAGGTAGAAACCATTAATATCTGGTTGTTCGAGCAGCTTCAGTGGAGTGTGTGTTTGTGCATATAAAGAGATATTTTCTCACATGAAATTATGGCAGGAAAACACTGATATGAACCGCTTCACCCCTTAGTTTCCCAGCTGCACAAAACACCTGGCAGATAACGGAGAACAAGGTGTCTCTTGAAGAGCCTGAGCTAAATTCGTCCACATATTTAAAGCGAAACAACAAGGGAACATTTCCTGCCGTCAAGAGAAACCCTGACAGGACGAGAATAAATCGCCCCAAACTTTCAAACCAATTCAGGTTTTAACGAATCCTGACGGATGTGTTCAAAGACAACCCGAGCGGGACAGATGCGTTTCATCTCGGATGTCTGAATGATTCAGTTCTCTGAGCGGTGACTAAATCGGGGGACGGCAGCCGGGGCGTCGTTCAGCGCTGACAGGCTCCCAACGACGGCTTGTCTGGGCCCGTTTCCTCTAATGGCAAACTCATGACCGAGGGGAAGAATGCTTCTGTCAGACAGGTCACAACGGAGACCAGACTGTGAAATTTAAACTACCGCCTTAAACAAGCAGCAGACGAGGAGAGATCAGCTGGAGTTCAGCATGAAAGATACAAGACAGCGAATGGCTTTTTGAAGCTCGGTAACAGCAGAAACCTTTAACTGGGCCACTTTAACGGTCCATTAAAAACAATCGGGTGTTAAAACTTTTTAAACGCCTTCTTTTTGTGTTGTAGGGTTATATTTGATCCTCTCTGAAGCCATCAGATCTGCAAGGGAACAAATCAATGGGACAGTTCTGGAGCAGGAAAATCATCATTTCCTCCCATGTCAGGCATGAATGGAATAAACAAGCACCTGGATGCAACGCTCAGTACAGATGAGAACACAGAAATGGGGGTTTTCATGGCCAATATTAACCAGAGGGGTCAGTTATTCGACAAAAGCGAGGCCAGACATGCTCCTACAAGCTGAAAACAACCAATTAATTGACTGAACAGCAACTCAGACAGTGAAAAATCTGATTTTTTCCATTCAAATTAAATGATCCAAGTATCTTCAAAGAGTCGTTTTGGATGGTGATGCTTTGGCTAAGAAGGCTCTCCAGTAGCAGTCAATCTCGCAACTAATCTGAAAAGGCCTCTGACTGAAGACTGTGATTTCATGCCAACAGCTATTAGCAAGCACTGTTAATCCACCTCATTTGCTTTTGCAGCTCCTCTTTAAGTCTCATCGTACATTTAGAAAGCAGGACTGAGATTAACGTCTTAACCGTCTGTAGAGTCGAATTAACTTCAGTATTTTTATGTTCAGTTGTTTGTTTTTTGATTAAAATAGAATATATCTCAGTTTCTGTGGGTCCCTCTTGTAATCTTTGCTTTAACTGGAGTTTAATCATTTTCCTGAGAGAAAAATATTTTCACTTCAATGAGGAAAAGAGATATGATCCTTCAGATTTTTCATAGCAGGCTTATTCATGAACATTAATATTGTTAAATGCATCCTACACGTGTCGCTATGATTCATCAATTTTGGAAATGTTTTTTAAATTGTTAGAAAGTCAACAAACACAACCAAAAGGACGTAAACTGTTTAAATTTGTAGTAAATAGGCTTGTCTGACCTAAACGGGTATAGTAATGTAACTGTTTTACAAACAGCAGAGAAAGAAATTATATCATTCCTTTGGAGTGCTTTTCTTTTCTCCTCCTGAATATTTTGATCCCAAAGCTCTCTTAAGATCAACTTATGAGGGATATATTTAATTTTTAACAAGCTAAGTGCTTTATCACATTCCCCAGTTTGTACCCAACTGTGTTTATGTGTCGCTTAGTGATGAAAACACAAATAAGAAAAAACCCATGTGGCCTGTTTTTGTAGGAATGACTGTAAATTTTGATCTGTAAAACCAAAAATCAAAAGTTGCCCCCTCCTCCTCCTCCGTCCGGCTCTTTAGCGAAAGCGTCCTCACCGGAACGTTATTGATCCGCATTCGGCTCAGGGTTCTCCTGTAGTAGCTGAAGTCGTTCTGAATGGCAGGATTTGTCATCTGGAAGAGAGGAGAAATGGGGAACAATGAGACGGGTCTGCTGTGGGGCGGCGAGTTCAGGATCAAACCCGCCGCTGCGCTGTCATGACAGAACGTTTTAGCCAGCAAGGCAGAAATGCAGCTTTGGGCAGGAATGACATAAAAAGAACACGGATACAATTACAGCTTTATTTGCTGAACTGAATTTAAGTCGTCTGACACCGATTCGGCCCCTTGCATCCCCGTCCTCCCTCTCCTCCTGTCAGGAGATATTTGGCTTTTTTCCCTCATTTTACAGGAATCAGCTGCACCGTTTCTGACAGGAGGGTAAAGCTAAAAAAGAAAAGTCTCATTAAGTCGAGGCACAGCACAAATCTGTGACATTATTTACACTCAGAGCTTCACACTTACTTTAAAATATGAAACATCTTATTTTGACCTCCTGCAAAAACGAAGCTGTCCAATGAGAGAGCTTCTTACAAAACGGTACCACCAGTGAAAGCTCATTATGTGGGTAATTATCCTCATTCCTGCACGAGCCCGTCACTGTCAAAGCTGCACTAGCAGCATGTTAATCCTGCTACAATGGACTGGTACTTCGTCTTTGTCCACTGCTTCCACCAGCGGAGACAGTCTGCACTGCCAGGGCGGGGCTGCATGCCACTCAGACGCTCTAACTAGGTCAGAAGCCCGTGCACGGATGTGAAAGATTGATGAATGGGCCAGGCATGCCACCTTGCACCCCCCATCTTCATGTTTTATCTTGCCAGGCTGGGTGGTGGGTACTAATTGGGGTGTCGCCTCGGGGAGTCGGGGAGCCGTTTGCGTCTCGGAGTGAAGAGCAAACGAGTTCGGGATTACGTGTCGTTACAATGGGCATTTGAGCGACACCTACGCTTGATGTGTGAGACTTTGAACAGCGTTTCATTAGCACTCTGCGGCTGATTAGAGGCCAGATTCCTCACTTGATCGCTTACAGAAACACGACACACTCAGAAGCAAGAGCAGGATTAGGACAATTTCCAACCCTCAGACTCCCAAAAGTCAACTTGTTTGTGTCGCAGCAGAATAAAGCAAACATTAGTGATGAGTGAAAGGTGAGCGTTTGATCTTAGGCCTAATCCACACGTATATCTGGGAAAACTAATAAATTTTAAGCATTTTGGCCTCAGTTTAATCAGAGTTTCTGCAGGTTTCACAAACTCACCAATTAAGACTTTTAAGACCATTCGGAATGAAATTTAAGATTTGTATCACTACAGAAATATACAAAAGAAAATCACAGATGAATAAATCCTGTGGGTTGGCAACAGAAGTGAACTAATGGCATCCGGCAGACCGACGATGGACATAAAAAAAAAAAAGCTAGTTAGTTACTGGTAGCCTCAACCACTTCAAGTTACGACTGCAAGTTTTGCTAGAAGTAAAGTTTCTCCAGAAATGAGAAAACTACAGAATATATAGGATAAAATCCTCAAACCAAAGAGGAAACCTGAGAAAACTCTGCATTTGTATCTGTGTGTCTACATGGAAAAATAGAGATTTGGGGTATTACAGTCTGTGATAAATAATGCACCAATGTAGCCTCATCGACATGTTTCCAGTCGACATCGTCTTGTGTTTTATTAAATTTATATTCCATTAACACTTTTTAAAAGTATTTCAACTGTCCACACAAATTAACCTGCTAGTTCCACGGTTAATGGGCTCTTTGCACCTAAGGCGTTGACGTCACATCTCCAGGAGCTAATGCGGCTCACTTTTTTCCGCTTTGAGTTACCATGACTGGTAGAAAAGACCAAGTCATATTTCAGATGCAAAAAAACAATACTATTAACATTGTTGTCTTCCTAATATAATGGGCTTTTAAGTTTTCGTTAATTTCCAAGCGATCCTGAATTAAGAAGATGGCTTGTAAATATCTGTCGCTACCAGCTAACGCCGCACAGCAAAGTTTGCAGCCTTCACTTCACTCCGGATCAGCCTAAAACTACCGGGGATACGGATGATAAATAAAGGAGCCTCCCTGAGTTATTTCCATGGAATCACTTCTGTATTCAGCCTGAAAGAGTTTATGGGAACCAGAGAGCAGACCAGAGCCAGACAGCCGAGCCGCCTGTACATACTGCTGTAAACACCGTCCTATCTGAGCTCTTCACAAGAAACATGCAAAGGTAATAAAACGAAATAACACGGAGACATGAAGCAACACGGTCATATTTTTCTAAAAGCAGCAACTTTGAACCTGAACAGCTGAACCAGATCTCTGACACCAGAGCTGCGCTACTGTCAAGCTATGAGGCTTGTTGAGCTCCGTCAGGCTTCGTAAGTAAAAAGTCCGAACCGTAACCTCCCCGTTAGTCTGTGACACTAACGACAATAAACACACATAATATACTTGAAAATTAGGTAAAAACATTGTCCGTTAGAATGTTTAGATACTTAAATAGCACATTTTACAAGAACAATGTCCGAGAATATTGCCTACTAGCATAAGCTAACGTTAATGTTAGCCACAAAGTTTAAGTAAAACTCACCTTCGTGTCAGTGAATGTATAACGAGGCGAACATCTTAAAACCTTTCTCCAGCTGACTTGTTGGGGCTTCGGATTGATGTACAAACCTTGGCCAAGCACTGCAAGCACCTAATGTAAATGATATTTGTATTGGATCGGAAACAATCGAGCCGCTTTACCCCGAACGCGGAAGCTGAGGTGCAAAGAGCCCATTCCTAACAGGAAGTTACAATCTGCTTGGCTGACACAGGTGTTGGCACTACACTGCCCCCTATGGGTTTGGCATGTTAAAAACAATGGTCAGTGGTGTAATTAATTAGGTGTACGTGGAGGTAAACTTTTATGAAACCCATCCCGTGTGTAAAATGTTATATTTTAACGATGTGGGAGAAATATTTGTTTTATTAAGATCGTACTGAGTGTGTACAAAGTCATAGGCAGAAACGGTCGAACCTTCAGCTCGTCAAAGCGCAGGGTGAAGTGCAGGATCTCAGCGAACTGCTTCGCCAGCGCCTGTTCCCGCTCCAGGTGCTGGGTCGGGTCGCTGTACGTCTCGTTGGTCAGAGCACCCAGCAGGCTGTGCAACGCCGCTTCTGTCAGAGAAAAACACATTTAAAGACGTTTATTCTCACAAAAAACAACCAAGAGAAGGTTCTCAAACAAGTAGTGGAGCTGAACTTTGTACCTTTTTCCATTCGAGTGCAAAGCTAACGACTACAGAAGCTAAATATTAGAGCCAGCAATATTAATGCAATTAATCAAAAACGTTTTATTACTATATATGCAGATTAATCACGTTACCTATTTTGGTTACTTAGATCAAAGAAAAACTAAAACTTTTGGATAAAAGGAAGGTAGCATAGAGTTACTTATTGCAAACAACCAGCTTATGTTTAGCATTTCTAAATTACGTTTGAAACAAATTTACTTCTTTTAAGCATTCCTGGATCTGAAAAACTGAGATGTTCGGTTTAGGAAAGTTAAAACTTTTTCTGACACATTTTGTGAAAACGTGCATTAACCATGATTAACCACAGCCCTAGAGGGTGTTTAATCTGATAAAAAAAAATTTTTTAATTGATTTACAGAACTTCTAAATATGCAGACATGAGACGCATGCCTGCATATCTAAATATGCAGCGGTTTGAGACATAAAAGAAAACTTATTTATAACACCTCTTTGTGATATGAAAATGACTAAATTATTCACCAAGAGGAAAACAGACACGCTTAACTCTGCAGAGAAGCGTCACTCTCTAAGGGGACAAGTGGATGCAAACTGAAGCTGCTGCCAAAAAAAATGAATCCCCACAGCAACAGATGTCCTCTCCGCAGGACATCTCCCCACATTGCTAAATTTACCCCCCAAAAATACAACCTAAAACTTCACAAATGCAAACATCATCCTAAATTTTACTCTCAAGACTCAAAGGGATAAAAGTTAAAGCAAGGAATGATCTCCTGTCGTCTTTGTTTGAGGTCAAGGAACAAGTGTCAGAGTGGATCCCGGTAAAGTTCCCGAAGCGTCAGCCGGCTGAAGCATCCTGATTCTGGGCCAGCGGTGAAATTGCCCAGAGGCCAGAGGCAGGAAGACGGGGTGCAGGGCCTCTCCCGTTCAGATGCAGATGAGACATGGGACTAATTATCTTATTGGCATGGAAATAAGAAGGGAGGAGGGGATGGCATGATGTCATTCAAGCAGGATTACAGTCATTGTTTTGACTGTGCCATGCCTTGACATTACATACCCATGGTCAGATAATTAGGGAGGCATGAGGAGGGCCGGGCGGGAAATGAAAAACACATTAAGGGAGATTCAACTGAGAACTTCCAAAGGAGAGTAATATTATACAAACATGTCTTCTTCACATGAAGGGAACCCAGAGGGAATTTTATTTATAGACGCAGACGGGGTTTTGAGTTCAGTCTCAAAGCTTCAACAGCGACGTAACCCAGGCACCGTTGTAGCAAATTCAATTTAAACTGATTTATTCCAAGTATATTTTACAGTTCGTTATGATCACCAATCACGATGCTCATGTCAACATGACCCAGATTCAGACACGGCTCTACTTAAGATAACGGGGGTAAGAGGACTTTCAGGAGACGGGCTGAGAGCTGGCAGGGCCGCAGCGGTGAACTGAGCGCGTCTGCCATCCGGTAATGACTACCATCTGCTTGGGATGGCGTTTGCAGCCGAGCGGCTGATTAAAAATGGCCAGAGTGGTGCAGTTTTTTTCCCTCCTCCCTCGTCTGCGTCCCAGTCAAAACAGAAGTTAGAGCGGAGCTGCTTTTAGTGCCGTCGGAAACGCGGCGCTCCAAAACGTTGGCGAGACGGGGAGAGAGAGAGACAGAGAGATGGGGGAGGGATGTCTGATCTCATCAGGTCATAGCGGAGCAGGCGAGGAGGATCTGAGCATGTCTGATCTTTATTTTCAGAGATCGAAACTTTACGGGAAGGTAGATGCTGATATGACTGTTCTTCAGAAAAGAAGCACCACCTTCATTCACCAGAAACACAAAGTAATGAAATGACCATCACATGCCTGACAGGAGAGTCAAATTCATTTTCCTTTTGGGCCAAATCAAAATCATGAATTTTCCTACAGGAGCAGTTGTACCAGAATCTACTGATAAAACCCGTTAAGCTGTTAAAATATAAATAAATTCTTAAAATTAAATAATAATTAACATCTCGTCAGTCCCTTCAGGATTTTGCGATTGTCTTTGTGAATGGACTTATGTATGATGGTAAATACGACTTTATTACCCACGGCATCATTATTATGGATTATAACTCGACAAAGTAAAGCTGAGGCAGCTGTTTAGTAGAAGTAAGAAATACTGCCACCTACAGGTGGGAGTAAAATGTCTCTTAGAACAAACATGTTTCACCCTTTTCGTGAAAAATTTGCAATAAACTCACAATTATGCATGGGAAAAGTGCAGGGATTTTTTGGTTTTGCTTGAATTTTCACAATAATTCACAAGAAAGCAAACGTTTAAAATTTCAAGATATCCAGATGATGCCACCATACCTACCATTTCATTAACAGTTAAGACCTAACATGTTTAGTTTGGGAATAACTAAAGCACAGAAATGCTTCACTTTTGTCTTGATTAGTCTCTCTGCACTTTATTTTGAAAGGCCAACATAAACTGTCAATTGAATCACTGGTGATGCTTCAATAATGTAGAAATTTAGCCTATGAAATATTGAGTGTTTTTTATTTTAAGAGAAAAACATTAATAGGTTAAATAATGAGCCCTGAGGAATCATCTGAGGCTCTTATTTTGAAAAGTATCGATTATAAATATTAATAATCTCTGAAATCCATTTAGAAACTATCGTTTGTTGAGAAAGTCATTTTTAATTTTTAAATTGCAAATATTACAAAGTATGGTACAATGTGAAAATATTTAATTGATGGATGGAACGGCCGAATTTGTCACTATATCTATGTTTTAAAGGATTAGTTATGAGTGCAGACCCCTGATTTTTGGAACAAGATGGATAAAATTTTGATGTTTCCCAACAATTAAGTCAACAAAATGTAAGATTTTCACTTTCTGCACTGAAAACATCTCAAAACTGACTCCTGCTGCAGTTCTCTGATTATTCTGCATTTATTTTTGTTTAAAGATGGACTCATTTGTTTGAAAAGCAAAGCCGCCCATTACATAAGCGGCTCTTCTGAACGGTCCGGCTCTGTAGTAGACGTTCATCTTCATGTGGATAAGTCAAGACGCCAGGCCGACACGGACCCTGAAGCCAGGAGCCAAGACAGTGAATTAGAGCAGCAGCCGACGCTGAGAGATGACCTACTTTGTTACATAACAGCCGCCGTCAGGCTGCCGCCGCCCACTGCTCCCATTGAAAACCCCGCCGTCCCGGGGTTGATGCTACCGAGGCGTGACAGGCTCCGCCCCCCTCCTCACATAGAGGGTCAAAAGAAGACCATGGAGCAGAAAGCCAACCCCCCTCGACTCCTTGATTCTGTGCTAATTAAACACGCTGTAGCCCCCTCCCACACAAGAAATGAACTAATAAACAATGCAAATGCATGGAGGCTTATCAAAGCCACAGAAAAGAGGCTAGGGTAATGTTGCATGGATATAGGTAGACATGTTCAGCCAATAATTTATGAAAATGGTGCAAAAAAATAAAAGAAAAGAAAAAGCAAAGATAAAAGAAGTTCCAACTAAGTCACAAACATCAGCAGGAGTTTAAAGGTGATCCATTATGCTTCCTTGAACAGGTTAGGATTGGGCTACGAGCTAAACAAAACAGGCTCATTACATTTTTCGCACAAAATCATTCTTAAGATTTCAGTCTGGTCTGATATTTTGATCTCCTTTCAGGATAAACTGTTTTAGGCCATCTTGTCACTTTAAATCGGTACTGGCCACGCCTCCCCAACTCAACATTTACACTCACACGTAAAAATGGCTGCAAACAAATGTACAATAACACAAACGTACATCTATGAGAAGCAGAAGTGGAGCCTCCTGCACAACCAACAAGAATGCAGCAAGTGGTTTCTGAATGGTAAGTCATCAACAAAACACTTGTCTTTTCCAGCAGCCATTGTACGGCGCATATGGTGGTAAAACCAGATGGTCAAACATGTTGGTTGCTAGGTAACAAACTGAGCTTCGTTACAGTTGCTAGGTGAGGAGCAGTGTCTGCTGTTTTGTACTACATTCAGAAGGTTTTTTCCTTCTGGGTTATTTTCCAGACACCAAAAACACATGAACTTATTGCCAAAACACAACTGGGCGATTTTTAAAAAAAGCAGTGGACACAAATGGAAGTACAAAAATGCGCAAAATCTGAATTTTGCACAATATGTCTCCCTTGAGGGAAAATACCAGAGCACACCTGAGATTGCTTCAGGGTAAACCAGCGATATCATTGTTGCTCTCCTACCAGAAACAGAAGTTAGTTACCTAATCTCTGGGAGAACTCGTAGAACTTCTTCAGTTTTCCCACCAAGGGAACCACAGCTGCCCACGCCTGTTCCTGCAAGGCATCATCGCTTGGATTCTGGATTGCCTGCAGGAAAAAAAAAAAACAATGATTTAAAGTTTCGTATGGCAATAGGTTTAAAAACATTTAAACCAAACAATCAGAAGCATGCAAATCAAATGTTTAGAGTTTCAAATGATCTAAATGAAAATGTTTCTGCTGTATACGTTTATTGAAACACTGCGAGGAAGTAGACAAGTTTTGCTTTGTGCACTAGAAAGGAGTTTAGGTTTTGCATTTTCAAGTCTCTGGAGTCTTCAAAGAAAATCCCTGGACTAGGACATAGCTCTCGATTTTTCTATTTGTTTTGTAATGTAAAATATGCAACTGACTGTCAGGATAAACTATATTTAGAAACTTAAGTGTTCACTTCTTCCTACTCCTTTTCAAACATTAAAGTAGTGGTGAGCTTATAATTTTCTTCTTTTTAGTTCTTTTTACTTGTTTTTGCTTGACCTACTAGTTACCTGTGTTTTTTAAACTAAAATAAATAAATAAAATAATCTTATTTTTGTACATTACAAATATATTCATAAACCTTTAACTTTTTATTTAGCTGTTAGAAGCCGGAACTTTAAGGTATTTTATTGAGATTTTGTGTGTAACACCAAAACAGGGCGATGCAAACTACAAAGTGAAAGGAATATAATGGATCATTTGGAAAAATAACATCTGAAAAGTGTGGCATACACTTGTATCCAACGCCAAGCATAAGTAATTACACTTGTGTTACTTTCACTGTAATTACAGCTGCAGGGGCCTTTTTTGGGTTCGACTAACAGCTTTGCACATATACAGACTGAAATTTATCACAATTCGTCTTTGAAAAACAGCAAAAGTTAACCAGACCGGATGGAGAATTTCTAAAGATCACCAAAGATTATCAACTGGATTTAGGTCTGGACTTTGACTGGGCCAAAAAAAAAATCCTGAATATATGCATCTCTGTTTGAATGTTTAGGGTTGTTCTTCTGCTGAAAGGTTGAACCTCCAGTCCAGGATCAAATCATTTGCAGCAGTTACAAACATTTCATTTGTAAATACAAATGCAAAATGTATTTCACTGTGATTTTTTTTTTTTTTACTTTACAAGTTCAACAATACATTTAACACTTTTATTAAAAGAAACAAAGTGGTTTGAGGGTTGTAGAAAACAGATCTAATTCATGCTTGATTCAAAACATAAAAGGCCCTTGGATTTGTTAAAAGACAAGAAAATTTTAGGATTAATTATCTTAAACTATCCTCAGCTGGAACTTCTGAACTTCTTGTGTTGGTCAGAAAAATATGTACCATTTGTAAATCATTCGAAGGGCCACAAATGACCCGTGAACCACACTTTGGACATCCCTGATTAAAGCCTTTCAGTTTTCTTACAGTATTGCCCTGAATTTATCTCCAGCCATCCTCTTATCATCTGCCATCTGCTTCTCCTAATATTGATAAGTTCATTATAACGTGGCAAAAATATCAATGAAACTAGCAACTTCTATAAATATTCAATAATTATTTACTTAAAACGATCTGAAAAGTTACTTATAAGTTAGTTTTGTAAGGTATTTTCACTAGAAACTTGATAAAATGTTGTGTTTTTGCAGTGTATTCAGGTGGATTACAGTAACATCTGCACCTCTCTGATTTCCTGCCCTGCTCCTTTATAGGCCTGCAGTTCATCCAGGATCGCTTTGGCGTCCTTCAGCACCACATCCACCTGGTCCCACACCTCTCGCTCTGCTTCTGTGGGCTGCGCATCTGCAAAGAAACAGCACAAGTTTCTGATTCATATTCACATCCTGACCCGTTATAAAGAGTTTCAAAGAACATCAAATCGTCAGCTATCATAGAAAGTTTAATAAACATTTCCCCAATTATGCAAATGAAAGTAAGCAGAAATAATCTCTTTTTGACACCGCCCATTTTCCAGGCTGAGCGGCAGAAAACGGAGGAAGATAAGATGAGACAAATGGACTCGTGTACACCCTGTGGCTCTGAATACAGAGCAGAATACTAACGCTTTCCATTGGATCCAAACACACACAACACTCTGAATCACCTGAGATGATCTCTTCACCGCTCATTAATTTCATTTGCAAACAAAGTCAGGATTAACATACAATCTAGCAGCTTTCCTCGACAGAGCTGCATCAAATCGTTTGCTGAAATGTAAAAAATGTGAAGCTCTTTTATTATAAAAACTGAGCTTTTCAAGGAAGGATTTTTCTCCCAAGGTATCACAGAGTCTCTCGGTTTGCCAAGTGTAGCGCAGGTTCAAGCTGTGTTCAGGGGCCTTAGGCTATGCAGCAGCTGAACTTCAGTGCTTTAGATTTGGGGGGTTGGGGGCTCCCATTGATATTCTGCACACACACTGCAGTGGAAAATAGCAGGTTGATGGAAAAGTGCAGCAGCTCTAGAGCTGAAGCCGAATCTTTCGCTGCCGGGAGGAACTTGTGTAAGAGATAAATCGGTGTGTGAAAAAAAAAAAAAAAGTTAGGGGTTGATAATGTTATGGAAACATATTCATGTGATCGATATCTGCAGTGGGAGCAATTACTCGTAAAGAAACTCACTTTCAAAATCAAGGAAGAAATTGGGCTCCTGTTCCAGATCTGTGCATGTCAGGACTTTCAGTAGGTTCCCCATGTTATGATACCTGTTGAAGGAGAGAGAGAAATCAATGGAGGAATGCAGCAGTGAATGTGATGAGCAGGTGTCGATGCTCTGCTGCATCCCGTTCGCCTCATTCCGGCTCTGCTTCACCGCTCTGATGCCTGTATGAACTCAGCAGATCCCCAGATGTGCCCACCGCTCATAGGCACCCCAAGCTCCCCTTGGACCCCGGCCCGCTGTGCGTTTCCTGCACTCAACTTCTCACCAAGCAGATGTCAAACCAGTAAGCCCCAAAAATAAAACAAAAGCTGAGTTTTTCTGCTTTGCTAAGCTTCTTCCCAGCATTTGAGAAGCATTTACAGGCAGCAGTATGCAAAAATCACCATCGTCCACAGGGATCAGACTTCTGATCCGAGTTCACACATGCAGCATGAAGCTTTTTACTCCACCAAATAATGTCCAATTAAATAGTTAAACTGTCAGCAGAGATGAATCTTCGAAAAACTGTTTTAAAGAGGATCAAACCAATACCTGTTCATCTCTTGTGCAGTCAGTCTAATGTTTGACACAAAAAATTTACACGCAACACCCTGCAGATTTTGCAGAAAACATCAGAAATACTGAAGCATTCAGCAAACATCTTATTATCAGATATATATATGATACTAAAGTTTATTTCCAAAGTTATATTTACTTACAAGAAAGGACTCCACTGCAAAACTGAATTTTTCCAGACTCAAATTCCCAAGATTTTTTTGTGCAAAATATTTGCCTTTTAAATTTCCACAAAACAATAAACCAATTAACTTTACTTTCAGATTGATGGTGTGTGCGCTGCATCAGCTCCATTTCCGTTTTATTCTACATGATTATCTAAAGCAAAGTTTAAATAATCATCTTTATGGATTATTATATTTTTATCTAAGGTCATCATACTGTCATGATTTCATGATGTTTACTGGCAAGAACATTGCTACATTTTCTCAAACTTAGAGGAAAATACTGGCTTTGCAGATTTAAAAAAACACCAACATTGAAGATGTGAAAACCAATGGGGCCTCAACCATCACTTTTATTAAGGTAAAACTTGTTTCAGAAATGTTTGATATTAAAACAATTAGATAATGTTACAGATATTTAAATTTTTTACTTTTCTACTGAAACTGTGCGAGTGCTTTTAAACAAAATGGTGCCATAAAACCTCATTTCATCCGATGCTGAATACAGGACTTAATGCAAGAAGATTGAGTGCTGAAGTAAGTTCACCTAGGCAATAAATCAACATACACAGACCCATTCAATAAATTAGAATATTATTTCAGCAACTCAATTCACTAAGTGAAGCACATTATGTAGATTAATTCCAGACTGAACCTTTTATTCCTGTTAATTAAGATGATTTTCCTCTTGCAGCTAATGAACACACGACATTTAGGATTCAATAAAACCAAACCAAAACAAAAAAAAGTTGAATGTGGGCTCAATAAAAGTAATGCTTAGCACCAGTTATTTTCAAAAGGCACTTTTAATCTGACAAGCAAACCTCATTGGAATGAGTGTAACTCTGCTATAAAGCATGTTGTGCTCTTTTCTGTCAGACCTGGTCGGTGCTGAACTGAAAAGGACCTTTAAGGAACAGGAATAAAGGAAAACTCGACTTCCACAGCTTTAGCAGACAGTCTGCGTCTACTTTCCTCCTACAGTCCACCCACACATGCTGTATACGGTTTATGCAATCCACAATGTATGTCTCAACCGAAGTTGTACAACCTGAAGTGACAGGCTCGCGCTGCTCTCTGCTATGTTGATCCACTGGCTCCTACAGAGAAGGAAGTTGATGTTTCTCACAGGCAAAGGTCAACAGATGTGTGTCAAGCCAGGAGTGGGGAAGAGTTTGTTTGGAGAAACAACATCCGGCTCCACCGCCGGCGACAGATTTAACCCCTGCTGACAGGGCGGAGACAGGCAGGATGCACTAGGCGATGGGCTGGGACGATGGGTCTCACCTGAGATGAGTGGCAGGTAAAAAGCCATAGTGACTGACTGAGGACGAGATCATGCCACTGCAGGTAATCCTGAACGACAGGGAGGTGCTGCGACAGAGCAAGGTACGCACTCAGCAGTCAGTAGCAGAGGGGTGAGACGAGGTGGTTTTAAAATGCATGAGATGCGTAGAGCAGGAGCGGGGAAGGGTGGGGTGCGTGGATTCTTCCATCCTAAATCATGGCAGTAGGTCGTGCTTTTTGTTTTCACTTTCAAAGTCAGGAAAAATAGCAAATGAAGAAATTTAATGCGGTGACACCTGAGCTCAAGTATTTATTCTTAGGGAGTTTTCACAGCTGATCGTCTGGTAGACTCGGTTTGATTCAGGATCAACATTTGTTACATCTGGTGCGGTTCGCTTTCACACTGCACTGTGTCATAGAAACCAAATCTTTTGAAAAACCTTTTCCCCTCCTCGCCTGTGGTGGCGATGAACCAAGAATCACTGACGGAAACGACATGAAAACCTCACAAAATGTGAGGGACGTCAGATTTTAGTTGTCAGCAGGTTTCTCTTTTGTCTTCGGTAAAAGAGAAATCCTTTGCCAAAGATTTATTTGGCAAATTAAATCAAATGGAAAAAAAATTGTAAAAATTATAATTATGACATTATAATAATGTTTTCCAGCAGCCATTGTACTGGTGAAACCAGCTGACCAAACCTGCTGGAGTTCGTCTTGGGTTGCTAGGTAACGGCGCAATGTGACTGAACAATCAGGAGGTTTTTGAAGGGGCTTATTTTCCAGACACCTAAAAACATTTAACTTATTGTCAAAAAAATTATTGAATGTTTTTAGAAGCAATTGAGACCAAAATGGAATCACAAAAATGTGCAAAACTTGAATTTTACATATCAAATCTCCTTCAACTCTAGATTTTTTTTCAAAACACAATCAACTACTAACAAGTGTTTTGTAGTTTAATAAATACTTTGAAAGCCATTTTATCTTCCTCTACATCAACACGTTACTTGGACTGCTTCCTCCTCAAAATTTTGAGACCACCTGCAGAGACCCACCTGCCCCGTCCCGTTTACCTTCCACTAATGTGACCTGAATGTCTGACTGTGCCGTCACGCCGGCACCTCACCGGCTGTCAGAAAGCAGCACCTGATGCAGCCTCAGAAGAGAGCTGTCACAGACCTCGCCCTACGCAGTGATGCCATCCTTCCTCTGGTGCTCTGCTGCCACCTCTCTGCCGCCGCCGGCTGACTGGAGCTCAGACTCCGGTCGCTCTGCCAGCCGGCTGCGGCGGGGGGCACCGCCAGCCTGGTAGCACCCGGCTCCGCCGCTCCCCTGCGCCATTTGAAATTAGGTCATTTAAGGACAGGGATTTGAGTGGCTGTTTTTCTGAGTCTAAAAGAGAATCTTCAGACTAAATTGGGACATTTCACAGTCTTTCATTCTCAAAAATGATTCTCTGGTTGAATTTTAAGTTACAAAAGTAAAGACTAATAAACGACTTTGTAGTTTATGCAAACTTTATGATGAAAGAAACAAGACTGAGTAATTGGATTATTCATGATTAATCGATTACTGAAACAATCTAATTTAGTAGTTGATCAAACATTAACTGGAGAGTAGAGATTTTAAAAATGTCAATTTGATTAAACAACATACTCAGAGAAGTAATTAAACCAAAACTGTACAGGAAATATATACATTTTTCAACTGAAATATTAGTAAAAGAAAACTTTATATGCATGTTCTACCCAGAACTCAAGTAGCATAGTTTCACCTTCACCCAGTTCAAATTCTGCACTTTTTACTATCCAGTTATTAACTGGTTAATCCAAAAAAAATTTGCCTTAGAGTATTTTTTCTGGCTGCAGATGCCTTCTTTTGCTACTAATGGCTAAGGAATCGTATGTTATTGCATTTTAGGCAATAAAATGTTTATTTTCTTAAATTAAAAAAAGAATGCATTTGTTTATTTGCATGTTTTAATGTATTTCTATAATCAACAACCAGTCTATTTCTGACAATTAATCCAAACTAAGTTGCTTTTTTTTTGGGGGGGGGATAAATCAAGGGGCGTCGTCCCTCAGCATCCCAGGGACACGGCGCCCGGCGACAGCCTTGTTGTTGTTTTGAACCCCCCCACTGTGCATCGCGTGCTCGCAGAGAGCGAGGGCGGCCAGGAGCAGAATGAGACGAGCCGGAGCCCGCGCAGCCCTCCTATTGGACAGAGCCAATCTACCCGACAGCTCGCTGTATCCATGGAGTCAAAAAAAATTTGGAGCCATTGAAAAACACGGCAGCAGCCAATCAGCGGCGAGCAGCGGGGTGAGGAGTGAGTACAGTAGTAGTAGGAAGTCGGAGCACAGGAATACATTAATACAGATGAGGTAATGTGCCAAAAAAAAAAAACGGAGGAGGAGGGGGGGATTAAGTCAGGAATATTTAATTCCAGAGGTGATTTAATGTGAGTGGATTTTTCTGTGCAGCTCAGCAGAAGTCTGATTTAAATAATTAAAAGTAGTAAAGCAACTCACCCAGTTATATTATCAGCTACAAAATAAATACATTTAGTATGTGGAGTTGCTCCGAGCCACGCCCATGCAGCAGTCTGACCCCTACATGGCACTAATTTTAAACGTCTTCCCCTTCCCAGACTGCACCCAACCCCCCCACCCACCATCCCTTAGCAGCAGCTGACACCGAGCACTGCGGCAGGCTGTCTGAATCCAGCCAGGGATACTGCTGACATTCCACTACTCAGCTGCAGCATGAGGATACACGTGCCCTGCTGCCTTACTATGGAGGAGGGGGGAAGAAAAACCACAACAACGCCCTCCCTTCTTCCAGTCACAGCGAGCCTGGGGCGTCACGCGGGAGCCGCCGTGGACCGGCGGAGGGAATCGGTTTTAGTGTAGGAAGAACTCCATTGCTGCTGCTGCTGCTGCTTGAATGAATGAATTATTTAACCCTGATGCAGGTGAAGTGAGGTGAAGATGCAAGGGAGAAATAAATTTTTTTAAATGGGTGGGCGGGGGAGGGGTTCGAGGGGCGTTGCACTGCGGCAGAGGCGGGGCGGCTTTAAACTTGACCTAGATTCCCTGGGTGACACGCCACATCGCATTAGTCCAGTCGGCCGGACCCCGGACCCGCCGGAGCTCGCCGTTCTGACGCTGCCCTGATTCGACAGGCAGAAAATGGAGGAGCACTTCCTGAATAGAGCCAACCCCCCCAACAGACCCCCACCGGACACAGTTTCTCCTCACCCCTTCCCCAGCTGACCAAACATGGCTCCGAGGGCAAAAGGAGAGGCAGCAGAACGGGGTTTACGAGGGGGTCTCTATTTGTTTATGTGGTTGATTTCTTCATGGCCACGCCTCTGCACTCCCGTAAACAAACTGAAGAGTCCCCACATATTTTTCACCGCAGAAGTTCATGCTTTTCCCGAATAAAAGTACTTTATTAATAAACCTTTAAATATGGAACCAAAATTTAGATGGCAAAGAAGGAATTATGAGAAGGAATAATGAATGAAAGAGTGATCGTTCAATAAAAGATTTTAACAACAATGATCTCCAAAGGGCAACAATCAACCACAAAACATAACAATAAAAACACTGAACTGAAAGAATCTGTAAAATACATGGGAATAAAAAAAAGTCAAAATAAAAGTGCAGCTGATTTTAAATTCACAGAGCTACATGACGAGGCATGTTAAAAATAAATATATCAGTTATAAGTACATGAAGTGTTTAAATGTAAATAATCTGAAGTCTGGTACAATGTGGAGAATATTTAATGGACGGACGGTTGGATGAACAGATTGATGGATGGACTGACGGATGAACAGATGGACGGTTGGATGAACAGATGGATGGATAATTTAGAAACTGTTAAAATGGATGGATATAATAGCATTTTTCCAACTCTGTTTTAATCCAGACTATAATTCCTTGAATGAAACTCTGGATTTTTCCGTGTCTGAACCCCGAAGCGCTCTGCTCTCAATCTTCCACCCAGACAGTTCCCTGCAGACCTGAGCGGCATCAACTAATCTGGAGGTGACATCCGGCGTCAGCTGTGTCATCTTACTCCGATGACTTCACTGGCGGCTAAAAATATCCCTCCAGCGCCACATCACCGCCGCCGCCACCGTGAACCGAGTCACAGGAAAGAATAAATGGGCACAAGAACCCGGCTGAGGCGGATCAGACGGGAGGATGAAAGCCGGAGCGCCTCATCTTCAGCTTTCGCCTGTTCCCTTTTTTATGGGACGGCACCTGATGAAAGATGGAAACCATGGAAACAGGCGAATACACAAGTCTGCGAAAGCGCCGGCTCTATTGAAACTGAGCTCAATGAGAGAGGCTCTTAGCGCCTCTCCAACACTTTACCACGTTAAAAAAAAAAAAAAAAAACACACAGGAAGCTGCTGACGGGGTGGATGGTTAAAACTCAGATCAATGGATTCACAGAACACTACAAGCTTCTGCAATCAGACAAATTAAATATCTTGTTCTGTGTTGACTGTTGTGGTGATTCTATGAAGTTTCCTGCTCCTTTAGTCGAGCGTCTGGTTCCAGACGAAGCCCCTCCTCGCCCTGTCCTTGAGAGTCCTCTGACTCCTTTCTGGGAAGTCATTAAGGAAGGCGCATCGACTCACTGAGGCCCTCCTGAGCGCAGCGTCCCTCAGGCGGCTGCCTCCTCAACCCATTCACACACATCTCCCATTCTTCTGCACAATCAGCCCCGAGCCATCGTTACTCGACTGACCTTCTGACTGTGAATCACCAACATCACAGAACCTCTGGACCACAACTCGAATCAGAATTATACGAAGTTTATGATTAAATCTCAGGGAAAATTAATGAAGATCATGTTGGATGTTTGTTTTTTACTTTAGTTTTTACTCAAGCAGGATTTTGGGTGGGGCACGGAGACGGTTTTGAAGTGATGGAGAGCAGATTGAGATGTCACTGCATTTAAGTTGGACACTGGCGCCATCTGGAGGATGGGAACTGCAAAGACAGGAACCACTCCCAAACACAAACCCAGATCATTGGCGACTTCATAGACCTTTTTCTAAATACCCACCAACAAATAAAGACAAAATAAAAATTAAAAACTTATAACAAAGTTACCTTTCACAGGAGAAATTTCCAGAACTCAAAGTGTTTTTTTTTTCCTGGCACATACAAGGTCTACCAGGCTGCAACAATTATTTTAGTTATTGATTTTTCTGACGATCAATTGGATTTAAAAAAACTGGCATATTCAGCAGATTTTTCATCTAAGAACTTTTTACACAATATTAGAAAAACATAAATAATTCAGTCCCTTCTGTGAATCAGTAAATAAACAGTTTCCTGACTAAGATGGAATAGAAATATTTCTAACATGAGAAAAGCTGAGGCTTTTCTCCTCGACTTAACATGAACACAGCGTAGGGCTTATCTGTTGATTATCTTTTGGATTAACAGATTAATAATTGAATAGCAAAAGGTGATTAATAGGATTTTTTTGTTTTGCAGAATTATAATAGGGTGAGGGTAAAACAATGCCACTTACATATTTAAAGACTTATTATTTTAAATGCAAAATGTACATTTTTGTGCAGTTTTGATTAATCCTCTGAGTGTGTTCTTTCCGCAATCTTTTAACTCTAGCTACAGAACAAACAATTACTAAATTAATTGACAATTATTTCAATAACAAATTGTTTCCTCCATAAATACCATAGTTTACAACAAATTATTGGCTTTATATATGTATCCTAAGGAGGAAAAGGCGATTGAGGAAACCTGAGGAAACCAAGATTGAGGAAAGGAGGGAATCACATACGATTACTGAGATTAGGGCTGCTTGATATCAGGAAAACATGCAATAAAATTGGTGAATTTAGTAACAATATGACTTGTTGATATAAAAGCAAATAACTAATTATTGTTACAGTCTTCCTGCTTTGGTTTTACAGCAACCAGTTGATAATAAGTTGTTTATCCAGCCACAGAAAACAAAACATTCATTATTTCCATTTCTACAACAAAGTTTCTTTGTCACATGTTTTGATTCGGCACTGAAATAATTTATCAGAAATAAATCTCTGATAAATTCTATCATTATTGTGGTATTTAGCAAATAGAAATGTTTTTAGTAATTCTAACTGACCTAAAACAAGAGAAGATTTGTCCAATTTAACTTCAGGTAGTGGAAAAAAAAGTGCATTTTTTATTTGGCGTATGTAAAAAAAAATTAATATTTGTCTACAGAAAGAAAATACTTTTGTATAGTAACCCTGTTCTGACCTTTTATTTAAAGGTCAAGTCATGATGCATCGTCCCTGAACTCCATCCAGAGCTCACATTGAGCCATTTCAGGATAACTAACACACAACATCCTGCATATTAAATTTTAACACGTTTTTGACCTTTTTCGAGGGTATTTCAGCCTCTAACAGTGTTCCTGCTGTAGGAATGACTGGCAGCCTGCGAGCTTCTTCCAGAAACCTGGACAGGAAGTTACACGGTGTCAATCCCCCAGTGGCATAAATAATTGATTAGCGAGGAGACGCTAGGAGCTTTTAGCTGACATAACAAGCCACTCTACATATTACATGCACTCAGACGTATCGTCTCAGATTACAGTGTGGAGCCCATCTGCTGAGTCAAGATCTGCAACGTTTTATTATGCTTTAATGACTACATTTTCTCCTTTTCATATCTCCCATCCTATTTTTTTAACACCGTCAATGACTAGGACAGAATTATTTGAAAATAAAAATCTAATTATTTTTTCTCAGAAAAAGCAGTTCAGGTTTTCACCAGCTGGGGGCAGTGTTGACCCAGATACACAGACGAAGAAAAGCGTCACCTCGACACCGTCCACGCCTCCCCTTTGGCTTACAAACCTAATCCAGCCTGCATCTATTCACACAGGCTGCTGCATTAACTAAGCTCCATCCTCCATGCATAATGCACCACCTATCTGCTCCGTGTGTACCGCCACAGGGTCGCGCTCCGTCAAACAGCTCTCCATTCATCCGGCCCATTTCAGTGAATGGGTATGAGCTCGTCATTAGCCTATAAAGCCAGGTCATACACGGGCGAACACTGACTGAGTGTGTCAGCCGAGCAGCACCTGAGGCGTCGCTGTCAGAACGCTGCAGCGTTCCAGGAGTCGGCATTGGCCAATCAGATGGCAGCTGTGTGTCATGGTAACAATTTCCAAGGAGACAAAGAGGGAAAATACAACAAGGATGGGGAGACATGCAAACAGAGACATGACAGGATGGGTTTGGACAGAGTTCCTACGCAGGCTGGGAAACTAAGTATTTTCCTGCTCTTTCACTTTGTCCATCCATCCGTCCATCCATCCATCCAGTCTGGGTACCTGTTCACAAATTCATTCAACCACCAATTAGTCAGTCCACCAATCCCTGTGAAGCCTATTCACTCATTCATCCACCCATTTGTCTACCTACACATTCATCCATCCAACTGTCCATCCACTTATACATCTATCTGTTCATTTATTCATCCATCCATCTGTCCGTCCATTTATTCATCCATCCGTCTCTTCATTTATTCATTCATCCAGGTATCCAATTATTCATCCAGGCATCTGTCCGTTCACACACTCATTCATCCATCCAATTGTTCGCCCACATATTCATTCAACCATTCATCCGTTTGTCCACTTATTCATCCATATCTCTGTTCATTTATTCATTCATCCAGGTATCCAAATATTCATCCAGCCATCTGTCCGTTCACACATTCATTCATCCATCCAACTGTTCATCTGTTTGTCCATTTATTCATCCATCCAATCATTCGTCTGTTTGTCCATCCATCCATTCATTATTTTATCTATCCATTTGTTCATCCATTCTTCCCTCCTTCCTTCGCTACCGTTTTCCAGGCTCCACTTTCAAAGCTTGGTCACCATAGCAACGCTTGGCTGCCATGAATGTTTTGTAAATGTTTGTTCATGTTTTATTAAAAAAACCTGTAAAAAGTTCTAGTTAAATTTTTAGTTCTGACATGAAAAAAAGTTGGAATCATGTTTCAGTGCAGAAATGAAAACTGATGGGAAGCATCAAAACAGACAAATATTACTCATAAAAAATAAGTCCTATAATTTTTTTTTCCCAGCACACCGACATGGAGCAGTACTTTTGGGTCAACTGTGACCTTTTGCCCTCTGGCTACATAAACATGTTGGCCTTGATGGGGAAACAGGAAGCCGGGAGCACCTACATTACTCAACTCCTTTTTATGGTCAACAATACATTTCCTTTCCTCAGCCGGCTTTACACACACTCCCACACTGCAGCACATTAAGCCCATAATAAGCATAAACACACCAAAGGCTACCTTGCATAATGCCTGTATCTGTGCTGATAATCATGAAAAACTTCAAACTTCAATGAGATAAGGTGATGCTGTTTAGATAACCCAGGTTGTAATTTAACTCAGAGACGCTGTTGCCTCCTTGTTTAAGTTATTAATTCATACTAGTGTGAAACAATGTCCCAGTCCACAATTTAAGGTTATATTTTATCAATTATTACCTGCGTGTTTATTTATTAAGGACTTTTAAACAACAAGGACAACAGAAAGTGCTTTAAAATGAATAAAAAACAAGTAATATCTGTTCATTTTGTTAAGTAAGAACCATTTTACTATTTTGGGGGGAAAGTTGTACAAATTTACATCAGTTAAAGTGTATAATACTGAAAGATACACCCCCTTTAAATCACAGTGAGTGATCAATAATACCTTCATTTCATAAAAGTCCAAAAACAAGGAATTAAATATTAAAGCAAATTCAGTTTAAAAAAACAAAAATTAAATTTTTTTTAAAAAGTGTCTGACCTAAAATAGAGCCTTGTGGAACTGTTTTACTGCAAAATGTTTAAGTGTTTGGTAAAACAATGTGGTGGGCTGAATCAAAAGCTAGGAGGCAAAAAGTAAAAAAAATAAAAATAAAATAAAATCGCTCATGGATTTTATTTTATTATTTAAAATAAAATCCATGAGTAATAAAATATTGTATTAAATAATAAAATAAAATCCATGAAGTGATTTAAAAAAAAAGTTAAAAAAAAAAAAAAGTTAGTCAGGGATACAGTAAATTAAGGTAGCCTGTCAGGACGAAAGGAAAGTAGCGTTACTGGATGGACAACATTGTTGAATAATAGAATAAATAAATTGATAGACGAGTTATTTATCTTAATTAAATTTCTTAAAGAATTTTTGATTTATCATTTTCACAATAATTTCCAATTCAAAATGTTTAAAAACTCCTAAAACTGTCCATATTGTTGTGTCTATTAGCTTTACTATTTTCTATAGTGAGATTAATAGATATCAATAAATTAGAAATATGATTAAATTCAGTTACTGTGTGCAGAAAAAATCACAATAGAAATGAGAATGTTTATCAAGAGCAGTATTTGTGCTTATGAGGCTTTGAATGCTGAGCACCTAAAAACAAAAAGTATCATAAATGAATACTTGTTGATCAAACATCTGAACATGTAGCATTATGAGGTGGTGCTAAAGGGATATTTAATGGGAAACAGGTGAATCTGCCTATGTATTTCTATGTGATACTGTGAAGGACAGGGAACAACTTCCCACTCAAATGTGACTTGTTCTCATGAAACTACTTGAATCTGAACGTCTTCAACTTCTGCAGCAAATCAAGTCAAACCAAATGATGTAAATTTCCGACGCTGTTGTGAGGCAACCATAACCAAAACCTAAACTGCTCTGAGCTGACGTCAGAGTGGAAATCTCTGACTGGGAAAAAGAATAAACTAAAATAATAACCAGGTCAACTTTAAACAAAATCTCCTATTCATTCATAGCCACCACATGCTCCATGAGCTAAGCTGTTTGGAACAATAGGGAGGGGAAAAAAGCAGGAATAAACACACAATCATTTACGCAATGCGGTCTATTCAAATCAGGACGCGACAGAGCTGCGTGTTTGGTTATAAACAGCTACACAAACAAATAAAAGTAGATTTATACAAGATAACAGCACAGAAATAGTTTATCGGTTAAAATTTGCATTTACTAATAAAATGCATACATGGAAACAACAGGGAAGTTCTTTCAGGTAGAAATTATTAATGCATGAACAGATGAAAGCTGATGTTTCACAAACTAAAATTTAAGAGCTACATCACAACAGAAACGTACAAAAGATGATTTAGACACATGTATGAAGTTCTTTAATAGGAAAGACTGGTGCTTGACAATAGTATATAAAATCCACAAAACTTGTTACTTCTGAGTTCGTGTTGCACTAAATGCTGCTTTGAGAGAAACGGTAGCGGTAGCTGTGGCTCTTTTTGGCTAGCTAGTTAGCTAGCAAGGGTATATTAGCAGCTAGCGGTAGCTGTGGCTCTTTTTGGCTAGCTAGTTAGCTAGCAAGGGTATATTAGCAGCTAGCGGTAGCCTCAACTGCTTCAAGTCACAACTCAAACTTTTACCTTATAAAAAGGTCCAGCGAGAAAAATCCTACATAGAATATCCGAGATTAAATGTTTTTAAGAGCTGTTATGAACGTATTTAAGGCCGGCTTACCTTTTCTTTAATAAATTTAGAACATTTTAAGAGTTTTAAGGACGCACAGACATACCGAGTGTGATCAGTTAGATGTATACTACACTCCATGTTTTTTAGACTGAATCATTTTCCTTCTCAATTATGAACCACTTGCATTAATAAATTTATTAACTGTGTCTGATATTCAATAAGGTTAAAAAAAATCCTTACAATTTGCTGCTCTGTCAAATTGGAATCAACTGCAGGAAGACTTAAAGCTGAAGGAAATGGTTTCTTTTCATGCATTTAAGGCCACTCTTAATCAGCTTATAAATAAGGTACTTTTTTAAGAATGCTATATATTTGTCTTATTTTTACTTTCATGGCTTGTTTTTTATTTTTATTCATTAAATCCCCTTAAAAATGGTTGAAAACAAATGCAAGAAGGTTTAAAGAGTATAAAACCTTTGCAAGGCGATATTAAAGTCAGTGTGACAGAAAGAGGAGAGAGGGGATCAGCGGAGGGACTTACCAGCAGTGGAGTTATGCAGGAGCAGGGAAGCCTGGCCTGGGAGGTGGCCCCTGAGTGGACAGTCCTTCCAGCAGAGGTCAGCCTCTGAAAGAGAGGCCAAAACATTAAACTCAACCAAGAAGATGAAATAAATGTCTTAAAAACAGAAATAACACAAGATCTAAAGTCGTTTTATTCCTAAACACCAAAAAAAAAACTCAGCAGATGCCTTTTCGCTTTTCATTTAAGTGCAGAAAAATCAGAACAAGGAAATATAACCAGGAAGTTCTGCACTAAGCTAGCAGGAGTGGTACGTTTTACAGCCTGCATCATAGATATGGAGCTAATTAAAGAGTTTCTAAGTCCTTACAGAGCAAACAGACTTTCAGAAAGCACGTGGCACTTCCTATTGTGTAATACTTCCTCTCATTCACCTCAGGTTTTCTACAAGGCTCACTGCTTCCTGCGGTGAAAAAGCAGCGACGCGCCACACTCACTCAGCTGATGTTTACGTCTATCAACTCAAGAGCTAAAAAAAAATTTAAAAAAAAGTTTAAAGAACCAAATCAGAAGATGTGAAAATATTCCCACAGAGCTTTCAGTTTTAAGACTCAACTTGTGCATCTCTAATTGGGCGCAAAGGCTTTTTGCCATCTCCATCCTCTGCCTGCACACAACCAGTCATGAAAAACATCTTTCTGAACCGAGAGGGGCTTCTCTCCCAGTAAGCAGCTCTTAACCCAGCGGAGCTGACGAGGCACAGCTGCCATACGAGGTGGGGCAGCTCAGGAGTCAGCTATGCGTCGCAGCAAACGCCCACAACCTGACTAAGCACACGAGGTCACAGAGGTTAAGCCTACAGTATGTGGAGCAGTTTGTTAGTGTTTCAACGGGCTTTAAGACAATATATCAACTGCAGCCTGATCCTTAAGCTGGTTTCTGTGGTGATTCTTTATGGGAAATGTAGATAAATTGACAAATTGATTTTTTTCTCAACATGGAAAACACTTTTTTTAGTGAAAAAATGCAACAACTCCCAAGTTATTAACTGTAAATAAAAAAATAAAAGGTAGTAGAGAGCAATTACTGTTAATAGCTTGAATTAGGACTCTAGTTTGGTCCATTGAAAATGTTTGTTTAGCTAAAATTACAAAACTTTTAACTTAATGAGATCTGTTTTTTAAAAGCAGGACCACAGCAAGGCTGTTGGCTCATCAACACTAGGACTGCTGTCATTCATCACTGCTGCAGGAAAAACCAACAATGATGAGCTCATAATGAGTGTGTGTGTGTGCGCGCGCATGTGTGTGTGTGTGTGTGTGTGTGTGTGTGTGTGTGTGTGTGTGTGTGTGTGTGTGTGTGTGTGTGTGTGATTCAGCTTTGCTCATAGCTCCCAGCTACAATTAAACCAGTCGAGAGTGCCGTTACCCAGCAGGGGGTCACAGTCTCAGAGATGAGCTACGAGTCTTAACAGTTTTGAAACCTAATGAAAGCTTTAAAGAAATCTGCTTAAATCACACGGGGAATGGGTTATGCGAGAAGTGTCATAAAAGATATTATTTACCATAAATCATTACTTTCAGCTGACCAATATTTGCCTGCACATCTGGAGTCGTTATTTTCTAAATAAAGTAGAAAATGAGGACTGAAGGAGATCAGATCCTCTGTTTGTAGGAATGATAACGAGGTTTTTACTTTCTTACATCCGTCTGAACAAACATTTAGTCCTGATTCTCATTTAAAACATTCAAAAATGACTGCAGACCAGCCTCTGAGTTAAACATCTTTATGCAGAGCTGATTGTTATATTTGCACACTGATATTTTTTTTTTTACATATTTTTGTGCAAAAATTGAGAAAAGCTTTTGAAACATTAATTTTTCTGCAGCACAACAATGTTTTGTCCACACAAGCGCTAGATATTTAAACTTAAATCTGGCAGCGTTTGAACCTTTCCACAGCATTTTTAGAGAGAAAAATGCCAGTGATTACAATATTTAAAACAATTTTCATCTCTCTGTTATCCATTTGATAGACTTTGGGATTGCAAGTTTGTATTTCTATGCATTTCAAATAGTTGGACTGGATTTCATTTAGGTGTCTTAGGGTAAATAAACATCTAAATGTATAACTTTAGTAAAAAATCTAAAACAAATCATGTAACATTTACCACCACTCCACAGTTGTGCACCACTTTGTGTTTCTACATCATAAAATCTTCATAAAATAACGTTTCAGTTGTGTGAAAAAGTTCAAGGAGTGAATTTTTTTGCCTTTCTTAATGCAACAGCAACGTTAAACATACCAACAATAGAGCAGACCAATCATGACATTAAGATGCATGAAAAATTCATGCTCCAAAGATGAAATGCAAAATAAAAGTAAAACCGAGACGAAGCCTGCAGCCTTTCTGTGAAGATAACCCATACATTAAAAGTGTGAGTGTGTCTAAAAGCAGAAGTTTTATCTTGTGGGAAAGTTTTGGTTCAAACTGCTTGGTTCAGCCTGGGGCTGCAGGAAATTGGTAACTATTCTCATGCTGATATTTTCTTCTTTCCTCTCATTTTCATTTGTGACATTTAGTCAATTTAGTATATTTTTTATTAAATTGCTGAATGTTTGTCAAAAAAAGGCTGCAAAACCTAGATTTTCATGTGATAGAGACAGTTATATTTGGATCACACTGAAATAAAACCGAAGCAAAACATGACAAAATAAAGTAAACAAGACTGCACATGTTAAACTTTCCTACATTTATCGGCACAGGATGAAAACAAATTTGCCTTTTCTATCTCTGTTATAAACATAAATGTGCAATTTAACTCAAAATGTTGACTAAGATCGGGTGTCTCAACAACACACACACACCCCCCCCCCCCCCACACACACACACACACACACTTTAACAAACAAAAAGGATGGAAATCTGGGGAAGAACCTCATGTCCAATGTAAAGCAGGGTGGAGGATGTGTGATGCTGTGGGCCCTGAAGAATCTTGACAGAGTGTGTGTCGATATAAAGAGCTGCCCAACTGGTAAAACATGGCTTTCTGAAAGTGAGCTTGTAAGAAAAAAAATATTTAAATATTTCCTGAGGGATTTGTTTTCACTGCTTAATAATGACTCAAATTAAAAGCTGGATTTTCCTTCATTTATTAAAAAAAAGTGATTTTTTTGCATTAAAAAAGTCCTGTATGAAGCATGCTTGCACAGCATGGACAGAAGTGAAAGAAAACCTTGCCTCAGATGTAAAGTATGTGTGAGGTTTAACACCATGAGTGGATGGCGGGTTGGTGCGGGGGCAGCTCATGCAAAAGCTGAATTTACACCATGCTGATTTACCATCTGCAGCAACACGCCTGCTCTTTGTGTCCGCTGACATGTGGGCGGCCACATGAGGATGCCATGCCTGGTTTAACATGCCAGAATAAAATCATCATAAACGCTTTTCTTTTTTGGTTACAGTGCATTCAAGAACAGTGGGATCAAATCTGTGTGTCTGAGAGGAGAAACACCGACAAACCGAGACGCTGGAGGGATTTTTATTTTTTTTGTGCATTTGTTAAAGCTGTGAGTTTTGAGTAGGTCATGTTATTTATAGCTCTCTGTTTTTCCACAGTTGGTGTGAAGATGCTGCAGCAAACAGGAGGCTGAAAGCTAAAGCATCCTGCTAAAAACCTTCATATGCAGGAGACGCTGCTGCTCTTTATGAGGGCTTCAGATAAAGCTAACATCAAAGGACGGAAGTGAGAGACTTGAGAGGAATGCTCGCGATCAGAAACTGGCACACACACACCAACTCACACACATCAGAGGCAAGAATCAGGAGTATTTCTCCAGGCAGCCAAGGGCTACAAACACAAACCACAGCAGGAACCCCTGCAAAGCTCCAGACTGTATTTTCAGCTTACTTAACAGCAAAACACTCAGCGTGGGTCAATTAAAGAATAACAAAGTAAGAAAGCACTCGGTTTATGAGCAATGCAGCAGGGGATTTGCAGAAGTTACAGATTGTAAAAATGACATCTCAAATGTTGTGAGAAGAGCAGAGAAATAGAGCAACAAGAAGCTGACTGCATGTCTAGCACATATTATCTATGTAAATACTGTAGTCTGTCAAGTAATACAGGATGAGAGGAAACAGACTTTCACACCACGGCGCAGCGCTTTTAAACTGTTTTAATTTCACATTTTGCCAACCAGGTCCGTCTTTAATTTAAAAAATTCTTGTTTTCTTTTCTGAAAAAGTGGCTTTTCAGAAACTGACCCTATTATTTCAACTGACCCTTGAGTGAGTTGTACGACGAAGCTGAAGCTTCGAGAATTTTTGTTTAATTACAAGAATAAAGTCTTAAATAAAATCTAAGATTTTTTCCAACCTGACCAGATTTTAATCAATTTTTTTTATTATTATTTTCTTTTCTGAAAAAGAAATTGCAAACATAAAATATTTCCAAAAGTGGCTTTTTTTGTTTAATTACAAAATAAAGTCATAATATTATCAGAATAAAGGCGCAATTTCACCAGAACATCTTAAAATTGAAAGCTTCTAGTTATCAACTTCTGTGTAGTTTTCTTTAAAATAAACTCAAAGTTCTGCAAATGATAATAATGTGTTAAAAAAATGAAGTATTTCCTTTTCTGTAAAACCAAAACATGACTTCATAAGATGCTCAACATTTCTCATTTTAATTTTTTATTTTTTTGTTTTGCAGTTCTCTTAAATTATTAATTCTCTGAAAATTTTGACTTTATTTTTTGTAATATTATAACTTAATTCTCATAAGTGCAAATAAAAGATCATAGCCTTGCCTTAATATTCCATCGTAGAATTGACCTGAACAAGATGGCGGCTCTGGGTGTGTGACATCATTCGTAACTATGGAAACCAAATCCTGAATTTCCAGAAGTTAAATCTTCTAATCATAAAATGGCGGTTTTGCACAAATAAATTTCCAACAGTAGATAGTCATCAAAAATTACAAGTGTTTTTTTTCCCTGGATGATCAGGTAACATTTGTGGCTAAATGAATTTTATTTAGCTGAACTGAGGGCAAAATTGGCTCTTTGGATTTTAAATGCTGCAGACCAACACAAACCGGTGTATAATTGTGAAGTGGGAGGAAAAGGATGTGGCGCGCTTCTATATTCAGGCCTCCTGAGGCGATCCTTTGTAAAACTACTTTTAGCAGGTTTTTGGCCTTTATTTAGCTCCATCCATCTTCCCATTAACGGACCAGCTATCCAGTTCATGTTGAAGAAAAGTCTGCGGTGTTATTGCTGGATATAGATGGCAACATCACAAATTTTCCAGAGTGATTTATTTATTTTCTCATCATTATAATGATCTTGCACCACTTCTCACTGGAATTTAACAAATTATTTAATTTAGGGGTTAAAGATTAAAGCCAAACTTTTCAGATTTGTATGTGTTGGTAAAATGTAGAAAATTATAGATGTTTGGACAAGTAAACACAGTATTGTTATTTATCAATACTAGGGACGTAGTGATTAATCAGCTTTATCGTGATTAATCGATTACAGAAATAATCATCAACTAATTTAGTAATCGATTATTCATTTAGAGAAAATAAAAACAAACATACAGTGTAGCAAATAAGCCAAAGCTGAACAAAAAGATCAATTTTGCATTCAAGATAAAAAAAAAACAACCTTTGTTTGTAAATATATTTTCTCCAAAACTTCTGAAATTGCAGTTTTAGCTTCACATGGTTCAGATTTCCTAAAGGAATGCTATAGTATTACAATTTAGGCAATAAAATTGTATCTTAAATGCATCTCTAATATTGTATATAAAGGGCTTGTGTAGTTAAATGAAAACGAGCCATTTTTTTTTTTTATCTGAATAATCGACAACTAAAATAATTGTTAGTTGCAGCCCTAATCAATGAACAGTGAACCCGTTTATTTGTGGATTCATCTAATCAAATAAGTTTCTATTATTATTATTTTTATTAAGACTTCATCGTCATACAACTTTATTCTCATAAAAAATAAAAATAAAAACATATCCTGACTCTTGCATCTTGTCAAATAAGTTCACTTTGAACTATGGAAACCCAATGAGTCTACTGGCGGGGGGAAAAAAAATCCCAATTTATTGATATATTGTCCAGCCCTACTTCAGGTACTAAAGAGCTTTGAAACACATCAGTGAGAGTAAAGCAAGAAGAAAAACTGCACAAACGTCCTGCTCTCTAATAAGTCATTCATGTGTAGAAACATGAATTTGGCGGCAGGCTGTTCTTCCCTCACTAATGACTCAAGTATGTCATCATTTCACCTCCGACCCGCTGACAGACAAGAGCGAACATGCAGCTACGATTCAAGATGGAGAATCGCATGAAATCGAGGAGCCAGCCATGCCTGAAGAAAACAAATCCCTCCAGCAGTTTATACAGCTCTTATTCAGTAATCTAGAATAATCATTAAGATGAGGCCTGTTATTTACAAAAGGTATTTTTAATCTAACAACCTTTAAGCCGGTATTAAGCATTAAACCCACAATTTTCTGTTAAAAATGTTTGTTTTTTAATGGTCTGATGTAATAATAATATAATTTTCTTCATTCTACAAGTGAAAAATCATCATAATTAACAGAAAAAGGCTTCCAAGTATGCATCTGTGTGTAACTATATTAGTACTTCTCAAATAAAAGGGGACCAATAATTTGATGCTGATGTGTCAAAAGATTAAATATTTCCTTATTTGTAAACTAATCCTGTAATTGCAAAAAATGCTATACAATTAAGCCTTTATATAAATTCAGTTTTTTCAGATAAAAAACTGAATTTTTTTATCTGATTAATCATCATGAAAATAGATTAATCGATTTCTAAAATAATCATTAGTTGCAGCCCTATTTTCAATACTATTCTGTAAAACTCATATCTAAAGGCACAAAATAGCGTTGAACTAATTTAAATATCTTTGTCAAAAATCCTTCCCGAATATTAACGACGCTGCAGCAGAGAGCTGAACAGGCCGGCGGATCAGTCAGAGAATGCTAATCCCAATAACTGCACCAGCAGCACTACCACAGATCAATTAGGCCGTTTTCTGTGCAGGCCAGAGGCAGCCGGACTCATCATCAGCACAACAGTATATGCATTGCACACAGTGGATACTATGAGGTAATGCAAACATGTAAATCTTACGCTCCAAGCTGTGCTGGAGAGCCTGTGGTTGTTTTATTAGGCTTCCACGAGTTACACAATTGCTCATGTTATTGTGTCAACCTACTACAGAGCAGAAAAACAACGCACCTCGAATGGAATAAGGAGCTTAAACCTCAAACAAGCTAAAAATAACCAAGCACACAAAACTGATATTCTGGGAAATCTGAAGGTTTAGGAAAACATTCAGTAGAAAGTGAATAGAAACGTGTTGAATGTGAAACAAAGGCTGTAGTAGCTGAGACGTTTCAAGTCGGGGTGTGTGTCCGCTTGCTGCTGGAAATGGTTTGCATATTACCAGCCGCTGGAGCAATCCTCATACCAAGAATAACTGCTGTAACCCAACCTGCAGAACAAAGCTCAGTGGCACATGGTGGCTTTAAAGACAGACTTCTGGGTCTGGTCCAAGCCAGCGAGGTCTGGACAGAACTTCAGACTACTGCCTGGTTTTGTGGTTACATTAGGTGAAACCATGGCAACAGTGGAAAGTAGGCACTGGCCGTTTTCAGGTAGAAACACCACCAGGCCTTAAAGACTTCAGACATGTTCTCTCATATGGTTTGTAGTGCTGTGAACGAGACACTAGACTGACCAGAGTTTTCTCTGGTTTGATGAATGATAGAGTAGTTGCTGTGCATTTAACACCTGATAGTTCAGTAGATTCGGTTTGATTTGGGACCAAAATCGCAAAATTTGTTACATTTTCAGCCACTGTGGTTCACTTTCACACTCCACTGTATCAAACAAACTAAATCTCTTAAAAACCTGTTACCCTCCTGTCCAGTGGTGGCGCTACATAAAGAACAACTAAAGGAAATTATAGGAAAGCCTACAAAGAAGAAAGAGCGCAACTCCCTTCTTTAAGAAATGTAAACAAAAATGGTTGTAGGATTTAGGCAAAAGATCAGATTTCATTTATCCAGCTAGTGTTAGACACATTTGTTTTGGTTCTTTTTACCCATAATGCCCTGCGTTATAGTCCTCTTCCTGCTTTTGGAGCAGTCTTTGGTTCACTTTGCATTCACATATCCATCAAACTGCGTTAGAGTTACTTCATCCAAACCAAGACAAAGGATTTTAGGCGGACCAGAGTTCACTTTTTTGGTCCACATCAGTTTTATTTCGCATTCAGACATTCCCAAACAAACTGGACTTTTTAGGCAAACAAACTAGAGTCGGATTAAAGCGAACTAAACAGGATTGGTGGGAATAAACCGACAGATGGCTACAAAGAGAGGCGACTGCACTTTTCTCTTACTTAAAGACAAATTCATGTGATATTTCTGGCCCTTACACACACACACTAAACAAGCAGCTCACATCTGCACATCTGTTAAGCAGCAGACTGCAGGCTAGCTACAGGAATAGCTGACCTATGAACCAGTCAATGCAAAATATACTTAAAAAAATGGGTACTTTCTGTTTTGCTCAAACTTTACTTGTCAATATATAATCAATATATTGGAATAGGAAAGAATAGAAAGCATTTATTATAGGTAATTCAGTAATTAAATTATTTTAGCAGAAGTAGGAAAAAACCTTTTCATGCAATTGCAAATAACATAAAACTGTGCTATAACTGAGGTAATACGATTAATATCCACAGATATAACAGCAACACTCATTCTAGGTTTCAGGAATTGGAGCCACTGCAGTTTTGCCATCTGTTTCCTCTTAAAGACATAATTCTCAGGAGAAATTATGTGAAAAACTTTCACTCACTGGATTTCTATGGCTGGTTTCATTTGTCCTTTGTTCCGTTTTGCTGCACCGCATGGGATAAACGTTTAATTTCCAAGAAAAGGGTCATGCCTAAGAGCGACTGCACGTCTCTACCTGCACATGACGGAGACTTCCAGCTTTGTGCCAGGTGAACAGATTACCACTTCTGTCATTTCATAATTGCTCTACAAAGAGACAGAAACAGATTGTTCTCTGAACAAACAAAAACTTACTTAACAGGAGGCTCACTTTCTTCCTTCTGACACTTTCTGGGCTGCAGCGGTAAATAAAAGAGGAGGTGGAAAGGATTTCTTGGAGAAGAAAGTAACCAACTCTCCCACTTTATGAGAGAGCATGCAACAAGTTTTACCATGTCCAACATCCTACAACCGGCGCACCAGTCAGGTACTGTCATGCCTCCCAATCATTTGAAATAGTGCAAAGTAAGGAAAACGTCAGTGGCAAGAAAAATAAACCAAAGCCATTCACATTTATTACGTACAGCAGCAGAACGTCTCAATAAAAAAATATAAAAATAAAAATATCCAACTTAGACTGTTTAGGCTACAAACTCGAGGCCCGAGGGCCAAATCTGGTCCGCCATGGCTTTTTATGTGGCCCTCTAGATCATAGACCAAACACTAGGTGTGCTTTAATATTATGTTATCAATCAAATCAATGCCATTTTATTTGTTTACTGTCAAATTATATCAATCAGCCTCTCCTGTTTCTTGAGAATTATGATGGAAATTCACACAAAATCAACAAATTGCTGCACTTTGTTTTGGGAGTTAATTGCAAATTTTTCTCAAAAATCATCAACAACTTTCTTACTTGTACTAAACAGCTGCCTCAGCCTTAATTGATGTCAGATTGCAGTCCATGATCTATGCAGCGAGTAATAAAAAGTCACATCTACCATCATAAATAGCCACAAATGTTTCTAAATTTATGTTAGAACACTTTGATTTTTATTGCACGAAATCCTGGAGGGACTGAAAAGATGTTCAATAATATTTAATTTTAAGAATTCATTGATATTTTAGCAGTTTTGTGAACTGGTTTTATCAATACATTGACCCAAGAATAAAATCATACTAAAGGAAAACTGTTGTAATAATATGAGAATAATTTGTACACAATAAAGTCAAAACAATACTAAAATAAATACCAGGGTAGAGTCATAATATTAGAAGAATAAAGCAACAATTTTATGAGAACTCCAGCAAAAAAGAAAAAATAAAGTAAAAAGACGAACGTTGAGCATCTTGGTGTAAGTTTTACAGTTAAGAAAATACTTAATCTTTCCACAGATCCGTATAAAATTATTTTCATTGGCAGGATTTTGAAACTATTGTGCAAACAGCTGTTTATTTTGAAGACAGAACGACACAGACTGATGTAATCACAACAGATCTTCACTCTAAAGCTTTTTTATCATTAAAACAACTTTTTCCTCGTGTTTTTAAGATGTTTTTCTGGTAAAACTGTTTTATTCTGTGAATATTATGACTACATTCTTGTAATTAAACAAAACTTATTTGTTGTACAACTTACAGAAGGGATAACAGCAATAGAAAACGATTTTTGAAAATATTTTCCGCCTTTTGTAATTTCTTTTTTAGGAAAGAAATAAGAAAATCGATTAAAATCTGAAAAATTTGACATGCTTAACAGTGAGTTTAATCCCTCCATCGCTGAATAAATGAACTTAAATTAAACATTTTTCCCAAAAAGTGTGGTGGGTAACAAAATATTCCAAGGGTTTAAAAGTTATTGTCAGTTATTGTCAGTGTGTTGACCAGCAGCCTCAGCTCCTTTTTAAACAGGTTTAATGTTTATGCGGCACTTTCACAATATGTGATGAGCAAATTTAGCTATCTTAGTGTTTCACTTCCACTTTCAGCAACAGCTATTGCAAAGGCTGGGCAGGAAGGAAACAACACGCAGCCTTTTTGTGACAAGGCTATGGTTGTTTTGGCAATTTATGCAAAACAAACCCCTAAAAAAAAAGTCTTGTAGATACAGCAAAGCCGTTTTTAAAAAAAAGTAACAATGACTTTACTTCTCTGCATCTGAAATGCGCTATGAGTTTTTCTGTCTTTATACACATCAAAACAAAAACATAATTTTTTGGTGTATAGATACACAAATGCTAGGACGGACTTCAACCTTTTTAAGCTTTGTTTCTAGTTTTAATCAAAAACTACCATATAGTTCACACTATGTTTTTATTTTATGTTACAGTCCTTGAAGTAAAACGGTTAAATCTGTCAAACTTTTAAAAGAAAACAAGAAACTTCATGTTTTGTTCTCCAGCTGAAACTTTAAAAACCGCTGGAATGAGGAAATAAAATGAAGTCATGAAGCAGCATATGGTTTTACTGAGAAACAAATAAAAAATATCCCACAGACTCCTACAATAAGACATCTTTAAATGCAGCGAAGATGCCAGGATACAGAAAGATATTTCCTAACTACAATAAAACTTCCTCCATTCAATTCAAAAATATGTTATTTATCCCAGAGAATTAAATAAATCACTCTTATTTTATAAGCACAACTACATTTTGTTTGCACTTTTTTGAACTTATTAGAAATAATAATAATTGTAAAGTCCTACAAACATTAATTTTGTAAACAACACCCAACTGTGGAAGATATTTTAAATACCCAAAATAAAAACAATAAATAAAAACCACTTACAACCTAAATCATGAATATGTTTCTGTAAACAAAACTACCTTTAAAATCATCATTGAAATGGAAATTATCAAGATAATTTTAATTTGTTATGCAATTAATTCCTTAATTTAAAGTAGGACTTCGCTATTTTTCCCCTTCTAGCTTCAATAATGAGGAATGGTGCTTCAGTCACTAGGTTACTGACTTCAACATAAAAATCTAGCAAATAAAAACAACTTTATGCATTAGTGTGGTTACCTCTAGACCTATTAAAACAAAGACTAACCAGCTCCACACATGGCCCAGCTGTCAGTGTGTGCATTTCCTTTAATGATGCATCATTTGCAGCCTGAAAGGTTTTCTCTATCCGAGCCGCACGCTTTCAGTCTAAACCTGGGTAAATACTGTAATGTAAAGGCCAAACAGCCAGCCCGCAGCCGGGCTGTAATCACACGTTACGGGTCAAGCGTGTAACGTTCAAAGACTCGGTCCAAATAAAGGAAAAATCAGCAGCCTTAGCAGCGGACCCGAGAAAACCGCTGCTCTGAAAAGAGGAAGTTAACGGTACATGTACAGGATGCGGCGAGTTTATGGTAACATTTTCCGCTGTTTTAATCCGCCGTAAGGCAGGGGTTTTATTATAGAGCAGCACACGTTTTTCTGGCTCATTCATTCACCGACAAGAGGAGCTTGATGTAACAGGAAAACGAGCTTTGCTCACTGGCAACTGGTGGAAGCTGGAGGCGGATAGTTGAGAAGCGGGAAAGAAAAGCAGAAAAGTAGCGAATGTGCTGATCTTATCTGTTTGTTTAGCGTTGTTTCTTTTATTTACCTTGATGCTCGCTGAGAAACACGGGAGTCGACGTCTGGATACCACGCTGGAAGCAGCGGCTCAAAGGAGAAGAAGAGCTATTTGCTGCTGCTGCGGATGTTTCCGGGTTTCTTGTTCGGCGTCATTGTGGTCAGGGAGGGGAGTCCGGGTAGTCCCGCCCCTCTCTGTATGGCAAGCCAACTTAACATATTATACTTACACAGGCTCTTCAAATAAGGCATTTTCAAATCCAGCCCGCCGTAGCTTTTTATGTGGCCCTCTTGACTCCAGTGGGACAAATAACCTTCAAGATAATTGTTGTTTACTTAAAAATTATTTTGTCAATCAAATCAAAGGAGTTTTTTTATCAGTTTATTGCCAAATCACATCAATCAGCCCCTCCAGGTTTTGAGATTCTGCAATCGTGTTTTTTCACGTAAAAGGTTTAAATCTCCACACTTTTTTTATGGTAATGCATAATTGTGACTTTATTACAATTTTTTTATTAAAAAATGGTCAAAAGTTTATGAGACACTTGCAGTTAAAAGTATTTCTTCCTTGTGCAACTCTGCTGCCTTTATTGATATAAAAAAGTCACTTTTACATAACTGCAAATATAGCTAAATTTCTTGCAAACATTTCTAAATTAGCATCACAAAATCAGTGATTTTAAAAGCAGAAAATTCACAATCACAAAATCATGGACTGATTAATGTGAAAAGAAATTCAATATGTTTTAATTTCAAGAAGAACTCGTTATTAATATTCTGATAGTTTGTTAATGGGTTTTATCAGTAAATTATGGGGCAACCAGCCCTTTCAGAAATATTATGGTCTTAATATTATCAAAAATAAAAATCACTTTAACACCCTTATGAGATAAAAATGAAGATTTTCTAACATCAAACATCCAACTAATGGCCTTATGTTCTCCTTTGGGATTTTCTGCTGCAGAGTAAAATAATAAGGGAATGCTATGTATGCATGTCCTGAAGCATCAAAGAAGCCCCCACCATCATACTACCACCACCATGTTTTACTGTCAGTAGGATGCTCTTTTTCTGGCAAATTTCTGAAAATAACAAAAGTGCATTAATGATTTAATGAGGGTAACTTTGCAATGATATTTTTTATCACCAAGGTTGGTTTAAAAATTGCATTTTGTGTTTACTCTGGTAATCTTTGTCTAATATTAAAGTTTGCTTCATGATCTAAAGCACATAAGTTGGGCGAAACTGCAAAAACACAAGGATTTGGTATAAAAATGTATTTACAAAACTACTTTTTTTAATGGACAGTGGTACTTTTGGTGTGATTTCTTATCTGAAGTTAAAAACCAAGACACATTATTACAAAAACTGATGATTTCTGAGAGGAAGAAATGTGCCTAATATTTAGTAAATGGTAATTGTGGATTAAAATGTCTGATTAAAAAGTAAACAGCACCAGAATTGTGGATTGATTAATTGTCATAACGGCTTGCCAAAGAAGCCAGGGGAGAGACTCTTCATTTGTTCCCTCCATAGGATTATTACAGAACAGAGCTATAATTAAATCTGCTTTGATCAGGACTTCTATATCTTAAGAGCAGCTAAAATAACACCCTCCTTGAAACAGATATTAGGGCTGTTCGCTGTGCCTAAATGCCCTTGAGCAAGAAGCTAATGTGGCTCCAGCTCCTTTTAATCTTTTTCAGCTTTTTATGCATTTAAAGTTTAAACTGGATCAGTGTACATTTTCTCAAACTATTTTCACCTCTTATTTCTAGCCTGCACAATATTGTATTAAGTTTATTTATTTGTTTATTTCTGGTAAGGGTAGAGTCATTAGACAATATCAAGAAATATATTATATTATTTAAACTTTTAAACACAGAATTGGACCAAATTGTTTGAATTTTGATGGTTATTTTTCCTTTAAAATCACCAAAAAAATTTATATTTCAATTAAAAAATATATATTTTGCATTAATGTATTAATCAATACATCAATGCTGTGTAATTAATGTATCACCAATACATTAATTAAAATACCAATAAAAATGAGACAAAAAGAATCAATTTTGTTGTAATATTATTTACTTAATGAATGCACCTATACTTTTATGTAAAAAATCACTTCATGCTTTTGTCAACAGCACTTCTATATTCCTATTAAAAATGTTTAATGTTAGTTTATTGTTTTTAGTATCCGTTGAATTGCTTAAGGTGAAAGTTAATATTAATAATATTAAGGTTAATATTAAACAATAAAAACAGCTTAAATTCTATATGACCAAAGTGATTTTGATGAACATTTTGAGTAATTCTTAAAATAAGACAAAGCTATATGAATAAACTCTAGCTTTATGTTATGAGGAACAGTTGATACTTATACAATATTTGATATTTATTTAATTATCAAGTCAAACTAAATGTGTCAGATAATGTGAGGAATGATAAATTTAAGTCTTGGCTTCTGGTGGTGAAATACTGAAGTTAAAACTTAAAGTCATCCAGGTTTGTGTTTTCATCACTGTACCATAATCATAATTTCCCATTCTGTATCTAACTGCTGCTTCTCCTCACTAACAGAGACACTAAAGTAATTATTTATTTTTAATTCTTTTAGTACTAAACAGGGTTTTTCTAAGGATTCAGTAGTTTTTTTCCCCCTGGTTTTCTCACTGTGTCCTCTCCGCCACAGATGGAAACTAATCACGCCTGATTAATTCACACCTGTCTCCACTTCAGGCTTGTCTGGCTTATAAAAAGGGACTGAATTTGCCTGGTTGACCCATTTTACAGAAGACATTGAGAGAAAGTGTGAGTTGTATCCGCGGAGTGATTATTGTTTTATAGCTTGATCTACAGCCATGGCGCAAGAGAAGGCTCACGTCAACGTCGTCATCATCGGCCATGTTGACAGCGGCAAGTCCACTACCACTGGACACCTGGTCTACAAGTGTGGTGGCGTGGACCAGCGGAAACTGGAGAAGTTTGAGAAAGCTGCAGCCCAGGTGAGACTGGGTTTTTATTTTTGAGGGAATGTTAAACAATAGAAATACCTGTAACAGTATATCAGGGCTGTTATAGAGAGAAACTGGGCAAATTTCTCCCAAAACTGTGTAAAGTTTCTGAGATCTCTGCTTAATCTGAAAGTGTAAAATCTCAAATTTTCTAGAAAACTAGGCAATTTCTGAGCTTCAAGAGTCAAAATTTCAACTTGTGAAGCTCACAAATTTCCAAGTGATGGAACATTTGTGTTCTCAAACTTGTGACTTAAAATTTCAGGGGTTTTTTTTCTAGAAAAGTTGAGCTTGAAAAGTTGAACACTTGGAAAACAAAACCTTGGAAAATCGAGTTTTTAAAATTTTACTTGGACTAAAATTTCCAAGTTGACTTGCTAGGTTTTTTTTTTCCCCAAGCAAATTTGACTTTTCAAATTTGCAAGATTTTTTTTCTAGAAAATTTGAGTTTCAGGAGTTAATCTCAGCCTCTTGAAGCTCAGATTTTCTTGAAAAGTCAAACATTTGCTTTAGAAAATTCAGAAATGCAGATCTCAAATGGTTTAACTTTTAAATGAAAGTTTCACACGTGGAAAATCTTCGACTCAAATTTCG
The DNA here is from genome assembly GCF_051168715.1 of Poecilia mexicana. Classification (NCBI taxonomy): domain Eukaryota; kingdom Metazoa; phylum Chordata; class Actinopteri; order Cyprinodontiformes; family Poeciliidae; genus Poecilia; species Poecilia mexicana. The sequence goes on from NW_028263389.1 coordinate 16,147,332, forward strand.
AAGTTTTTTTTTTTTAGGAAATTTACTCTACCATGGCCCTGATACGTCAATACTTGCGTTTCTTTCCAGATGGGGAAGAGTTCCTTCAAGTTCGCCTGGCTGCTGGACAAGCTGAGGGCTGAGCGGGAGCGGGGAATCACCATCGACATCTCTCTGCTGAAGTTTAACACCCAGAAATACAGCATGACCATCATTGATGCACCTGGACACAGAGACTTCATCAAAAACATGATCACTGGCACATCCCAGGTAACAAAACTAGAATAAATGGTCTGTTTCTCTTGAGAGCGGTGTTTGAGTGACTGTTGTCTTCCAGGCTGATGTTGCCCTGCTGGTCGTCTCCGCGGCCAAAGGGGAATATGAAGCGGGTGTTTCCAGGAGTGGCCAGACCAGAGAGCATGCCTTACTGGCTTACACTCTGGGCGTCAAGCAGATCATAGTCTGTGTGAACAAAATGGACCTCACCGAGCCGCCGTACAGCCAGAAACGCTTCGACGAAGTGGTCCGAGGAGTGAAGGTCTTCCTCAAGAAGATCGGCTACGACACCAAGGCCGTGCCGTTTGTTCCGATCTCCGGCTGGATGGGCGAAAACATGATCGCACCGACACAAAAGGTAACTTTTCAGGAGCTTAAAGTGGACAGATGATGCAACGAACCGCGTTTAAAATTATTTGTGTAGATGCCGTGGTACCAAGGATGGAAGGTCCGACTGAGGGAAGGAGCTGAAACCGGAAAGACTCTTCTAGAAGTTCTGGACTCGATAAAACCTCCAGTGCGAACAATCAACAAACCACTACGGCTCCCTCTGCAGGACGTCTACAAAATTGGAGGTATATTAGTGCAGAGCTACGCTATTCTCCTAGGTTTGAAAATTCAATCTGGGCTTACTTCCGGTTCGGCAAGCAGAAGTTGTGAACGATGACGTAGATTTTTGAGCCGTTTTAGAATTGGTTTTATCAAGAGGATGTTGAATGTCGTTCAGTTCGTGTTGGTCGCTCATCCAAATTAACATTAACAGCTGTCTTTATTTCTGATTTCTCGTGTAGCAGGCAACTTCCGGTAAGCTTCATAGCGCTGAACTGGCCAAACATTTAAAGCTAATTGCTAACGTTTACTTTTGGTGTATTTTAATGTGCCAGTTCACGGCTTTTAAGCTTACAGAAATTGCCGCCTCTTTAAACGATTCTCCACTGAAGAGATGTGCCAATCTAAACAAGATGACTGTTAATGTTGGTTCGATATTACAATTCGACGTTAATGAGACTTTAACAATAGTTGAGAAACTGAAATATTTCAAGACGGATTATGAAACGTGTATTTTCACACTACTATTGAGCTGATGCTCATACCAACTTGATTTATTTTGGCTCAATTCTCCAGACTTCAGAGTTGTATAGGAAGGTGATGATGAAGCTAAGATGTTTAAGTTTATAAGATGTTAACAGTTTTAGTTTTTCTAGGTGTTGGGACAGTTCCAGTGGGAAAGATTGAAACTGGAGTCCTCAAACCAGGCATGACCTTGATGTTCTCCCCTGCCAAGCTCACTGCAGAAGTGAAATCCATAGAAATGCACCACCAAGGTCTGGATACGGCTCTGCCAGGGCACAACGTTGGCTTCAACATCAAGAACGTCTCTGTAAAGAACCTGAGGCGTGGAGACGTGGCCGGCAATGCCCAGCATGACCCTCCTTCTGACGTCCGCAGCTTCGAAGCTCAGGTTTGTTACCTAGAAAGTTGAATAAATTTTGCCTCAGAGACTCAAATAAACATCCTTCTCCTTTAGGTAATCATCCTGAATCATCCAGGGAAGATAAAATCGGGCTACTCTCCTGTCCTGGACTGCCACACTGCTCATGTCACCTGCCGATTTGCTGAGCTGAAGGAGAAACTTGACCGCAGAACAGGGAAGAAACTGGCGGACAACCCGCAGTTGCTGCAGTCTGGAGATGCAGCTACAGTCAAACTGGTTCCCATTAAGCCAATGTGTGTGGAGAGCTTCTTCACCTACCCTCCTTTAGGTAAAGCAAAGGTTGCACTAATGTCAACTTGTTGTACCTCCTGTGCTCACAATGTTCTGTCTGCAGGTCGCTTTGCAGCAAGAGACCTGAAGCAGACGGTTGCAGTTGGGGTGATAAAGTCTGTGGAGAAGGAGCAAGGGTCAAAAGCCTCCCAGAAAACACAACCGTCCAAATGAGCTGGTTTTAGCTTACATGTGTTCTATCGCTACAAAACAGCAGTTTTATTTGGAGAAAGTTGACATTTGTGTTGCAACAAATGGTGTTTATAGTTTCTTTAAGGTGTATGACATTCCTGTGTTAATATTGATTCTAAAATTGTAGAATTGTACAATTTCATTTAAGTTTATTGGAAGCTAAGTTTTGGTAAAGTTGGACTGAATCTTAATTAAAAAGAATATTTGAGTTCAAAGTCTCATTCTTGCAAGTTGACATTTTTTTGGTGTATAAATGGTTTAGACTAGTTGGCATACTCAAGTTGGGTTTTTAGCTAGGCTAATGTAAAAGGCTACATATTGATGTAGAACAAGATGGATGACTGCTTTCAGCACTGTTTAAAGTAAAACTTGTATAAAAGTTGAATCTAGAATGGTGGGCATATCTTGGTATTGGCATTGGATGGCGAAATGGGAAATATAAACTAGCATTGAATAAAGTATTTCTAACTGGGTGGAAAAGTTTAGTTTATCAAATTTGCAACTAAAAGTTGCAAAGCTAACCTGTATAACGTGTAAATGTTGACCTCTTGTGTCAAAGCTAAGACTCTGAACCTCTGTCCCTGACCAAAAAGACTAAATTTGCGTTTTGAGCAGCCTGTGGTCTCAGTCTTTAAAAGTCTGCATGAATTTGCTTGGTGTATCAAAAGATTGCAGAGTCTGGGCAGCAACTAAAATTCAGTTTCCAAACAAATCTGTTTCCAGACCTGATTTGCCCAGTGTTTCATCAGGATGAATTACATTAATCTTGGAAAATGGGGCAAAAAAGCACAACTTGAAATTGGAATAATGTAAAGGTTTAAAGGAAAACTTCAGCTTTGGAAGTTTCAAGGTTAGCCTCAAAGTTGTGGATTTTAAGATGGCAAACTTCTTGGAAATCTTTAGAATTTAAACTCAAATCGAGACTAAATTCTGGAAAATTTGACAATTCAACATGGCTGCCAATCAAACCAGTGACTGCTGTATTGTAAACCAAATTTCAGGATTTTGATTTGCACAAGCTACACGAAGGAAAAAAGCATTTTGTATATTTGAAGAAACTTAAGTTTAACTTTTGATGAAGATCAGATTCTAACATGCTGGATGTTTGGAAGCAAAACAGACATGAGGGAAAGCTTTGAATATAAATTTGTGAAATATGCCAAACTGAAAAGGAAGTTTTTATTCTGCATGCAGAATAAAATGAAGATCCAAAGATAAACCAAAGTAGCGACTCGCTTGAGTGAAGTTGGATCCTGTCTTCAAATTACATATTTTACTGGTTTGTACAGTAAAAATAGATTTTAAAGCTGTTTCCAGAGGTCATAAAAGGTCAACCAGCCTCCCCACATTAAGAAAACCAAGTAACTTTGGTGTCAATCAAATCCTCTATTTTAGCAGCATAAACAAAGTGCAATACATGTATCATTTAATTTAATCTCTGGTGATGTCTGGAAACAGCATAGTTGAGACCATATTTAATTAGATTTTGTAAAATCAGACTGACTGGTGTGACCTTTGACCTCCGGAGAAATGTATTATCTTTAAAATAACACAAAATGTTTCACACCAATTTTGTTAAATTTGAAGAAACTTCACTTGTTCTGGTCACAGAACAAAACGAGTACATACCACTGGTTTTCCAGACTTTCCATTTCACAAACCAGTAGGTTCCCTAATCTTCAACGTCTCCCCAGGCCGCGTGTTGAAATGCGACTGGAATATTTTCCCCTCTAATATGAAGTCCAGTAATAACAGTTTCCCTTGGAGTTAATTCAAACCACAAGTAAAAAAACAAACTCATTGTTTCGGTACAGCACTTTTAATGATACAATGGGTTGATGGGTTTGTTCCTTAACATGGGAAGAACTGTAAGTCAGTGAGGACTGGGTGAAAATACATAGTCTCCACAACCTTCATCTAAAAGACATTTCTGGTTCACAGGCAACCTGGAAATGTTCTCCAGTAACAAGGAATGATTTCAAACTAGATCAAACTTAAAAAAACTGAACAAAATTCAAGCTCATGAGGTTTTACAAGACACTGAAATGTGAACACAGGTTCTGAAGCTTCTAGCCTGTGAAAAAAACATTATTGCTAAGATGTCCTGTTGAGATTCCCATACATGTGGTTGATAGTGGCTTAAAACAACAGGATATACTGCTTCTTTTTTTTTTTTTTCTGTGTAGTCCTGCTAGGTTTTTATAGTGGCTCTTCAAACCCTGAGGTGAGTGTCTGAACGCTGCACTCCACTCGTTTCCAGTCGTCGTTTCACCAAGGAAAAGCTGAGATGGCGTCGGGTTTTCAACACACAGAGCATACGTACGGGTGGACAGTGTAACAAGGAGTAAAATTAGTGACCTACAGTGAACCACAGGCTTTTGAATGTTTTTTTTTTCTTCTTTTTTAAATCCACCACACAGTAGCAGCAGGTTTCTGTACGGTAAAACAACCATAATACGTGTAACACACAAAAAAGCAAGCAAGAACAAGGAGTACACTTGATGAGAATACTGTCCCCCCGTTTTGGGGGAGGATCGGCGGGAGACTCCTGCCTCTTCAGTCAACTATGGTGGTAAACAGGGATGCAAGACAAATAATGACATGACCTATTTCACATTCAATTTCATATCTATCCCCCCCGCCCCACTCTGCCAACCCCACAGAAATATAAGATGATAATTACTCGAGGGCCGGTGAAAGTAATACAGATAAAATTCACGCTCTACCAACCTCGGACAGGCAGAGAGCAGGTACATGTTTTGTACAATAAAACATGTATGTACACTCACACACAAATATATATATTTACATACATATATACACAGGAACAGCATAAACATAGACTTCTAGGTAAGTGCTAGGGTTTTGTTTTGAGTGGCTCTGTCTCAGCCATGCTATAAGGGTTAAGATAATACTGGTAGAGGAGGAATACACACATTCTTTGTACAGCGTGGATGAGCCTTCTTGGTTTTCTTCATTACTTTGTTTTCTTCAGGACACCTGCTGTGTGACCAGGGGTTTTACTGTGTGATAAGGTATTTATTTACATTAAATCCCACTTTAGGGAGAGACGTAGTGCAAGTCTGGCTGTCAGTCACTCAGGATGTGCACAAAAGACATGGGGAACACGCCTTTTCTGTCCGGATCTCCTTCGATGTGTCCGATCTGGGAAGAGAAGCAGAGAACGAAGGATGATATCTTGAAAAGTTGTGAGGAAATCCAACCAGCGCCGTGGACATTTCTGCCAGAACTCACCCACCACTCCTGGTCCTCTTCTCCTGTAACTATGATCACCTCTCCTTCAACGAATGTCAGCTCGTCGTCGTTGTCCGCCTGACAGTCGTAGATAGTCTTCACCCGCCGGGTTTTATTCTTACCCTGGACACACAAAAAGGAAAGCTAAAATAACTACTGCAAAACATCTTTTAGGGAGTCTTTAAATCAAAATATGCAGAAACTGGCCACGCCCCTAACTTAACGTTTGCACTTGCACATGAAAATGGCTGCACTCAGATGCACAATTATACAACTTTACATCTTTGAAAAGCAGAAGTAGGGCCTCCTGCAAAACCAACAAGAATGCAGGAAGTGATTTCTGTATGGTAAGTCAACAACAAAACACTTGTCTTTTCCAGAAGCCATTGTACAGAGGTAAAACCAGCTAAAAGCAATGAAACAATTATTGCATGATAAATTAAATCAAGCTCAATAATTTCCATTTGCATGATTTATTGTTTTTCTCTTTTCTCACCCTTTTCTTACTAAAAACTGGATGACAAAAGTTTTCAGTCTGGTGCTTTGCTCTCTTTGGTGCTTTGCTTTTAAATGACAGTACATTTATTTCTGTTTTGTTTATTTATTTTAGGTATTTATGTCTTCAGTTCCAGAATTAAATGTTTGTTAGAATTTAAAGTAATGGCACAGCCATTGTACATGACCACTTGAAAATGGGCTCAAGACAATATTATCGGTTATCGCAATAATTTCTATTTCTATAAAAATTTATTGTCCAATAAAATTTGCCATCATGACAATGAGTAGCTGCTTTTAATAGAATAACATTGTACAATTCTCGTAAATAAACAAAAAGAGAAAATTTTTTATTCAAAAGCTAAAAAGTGTTCATACTGTATTGATCTTCCTTGGGAGTGGCACCGGAGTCTCGGCGGTCCCCGGCGGCGTCCCGTTAGTGTCCTCTGCGGTTTGCTGTGATGGAGTCGCTATGTTCGCCACCTGCTGGTTGGGCGACGGCGAGTCTTGCTGCTGCGGCTGAGTCTGAGGCGGAGGGGGCGGCTGCGTTTGCGGCCTCTGCGTCGTTGAATCCCCAGCAGGGGGCCGGGGAGCGGACTCGGACGTCCCCGGTTTGGGATGAAGGTCTGCCAGGTGCGGCTTGGGGGGAAGGTCTTTGAGCTGAGGTTTGGGCGGCAGGTCGCCCAGCTGGGGCTTAGGGGGGAGGTCGGAGAGCTGCGGCTTCGGAGGAAGTTCTCCCGGCTTGGGGGGAAGTTCGGAAACCTGTGGTTTGGGTGGCAGGTCGCCCAGCTGCGGCCTGTCAGCCAGGGGCGCCTTGTGTGCGGTTTCGGTTGGTGGCGGAGATTTCTGGAAGACCTCTGGAGGAAGGCTGGGCTTGTCCACAGACGGATGGTGGATGGTGTCAATCTTTCTCAACGCCACTGGAGGGAAAACCACGAAGAAAAATGATAAATTATGAAAATAATGTCAGGGAATGTCCGACATGTTGGTTTTAAAATACAAAATACTGGAATTTAACATGAAGGAAGGACGGAAGGAAGGAAGGACGGAAGGAAGGAAGGACGGAAGGAAGGAAGGAAGGACGGAAGGACGGAAGGACGGAAGGAAGGAAGGAAGGAAGGAAGGAAGGAAGGAAGGAAGGAAGGAAGGAAGGAAGGAAGGAAGGAAGGAAGGAAGGAAGGAAGGAAGGAAAAACAGAAGGAAGGAAGGAGGAAGGAGGAAGGAGGAAGGACAGAAAAACAGAAGGAAGGAAGGAAGAAGGACAGAAAAACAGAAGGAAGGAAGGAAAGAACCAAGGAACAAAGAAAGGAAAGAACCAAAGAAGGAAGAAAGGATGTAGGAAGGACAGAAAGAAGTAAGGAAGTAGAGAAGGAAGGAAAAGAAGTAGAAAAGAAAACTGGAAGGTTGGAAGGAAAGAAGAACAGAAAAATTGAAGGAAAGAAGCAACAATTACAGAAAAAGGACATAAGAAAAGAGAAAAAGGGCACAACTAAAGGAAAGAAAGAGGAGACTTAGGGAACAAGAAAGGAAGCAAACAGAAAAAGGGAGATAGGACACAAAGATAAAAGGAAATAGGGAAAAGCTCAGACAAGTATTTCCCTTATTCCTTCTTAGGAGAAGAAGGAAAGAAAAAGGGACATGAGGAAGGGAGCCAGGAAGGAAAGATAATCAATGAAGTAAGGGAACAAGGATAAAAGGAAAGAATGAAGATGTGAAGGAAGGAAGACAACAGGGAAGGAAACAGGATTTTTCCTGCCTGAACCCTGAATGGAGCGATAAATGTTGCACCTTTCTGAGGTAGTTTGGGAAGAACCCTTGGACCAAGTGTCGACTTTGTGTTGCTTGAAGTAGTGCTGAAGAAATGTTAAATTTCAGACAAAATTAAGAAAATCATCTTGTTTTTACAAAGAAAACCTTTAATGATTAAAAAGCGACAACAGATGTGAGTCTGTTTCTGTGTTACCTTTGCTGCTGAGGAATGCCTTCAAACTTGTTGGACACGGGGGACATCTTACTGACCGGCGGAGGGGTGGAGTCGCTTCCTGAAATATTAACATTGGCGACAACAACAGAGAAAAAACTGAACGCCACATCAGAGCTCGGCCGGAGGAATTAATTAATTTGGTATAAATGTGGAAACAAATCAACATGCTGTGATGGTTAAAGAAAACAATGAGGGGAGGGCGTCTTCTGGCTGAGCTCTCCATGATGAGTATGTCATCTGAACTGCTGCTATTTACTCTGTGGACGGGTGGTGACGTGTGTGTGTGTGTGTGTGTGTGTGTGTGTGCGTGTGTGTGTGTGCGTGTGTATGCGTGTGTGCGTGTGTGTGTATGTGTGTGTGCCTGTGTGTGTGTGACAGGAAGGAGGAAAACAGTCGGAGATGAATAATTACAAGCCCAACAATATAAAAAGTCAACTTCTTATGGGTTTGAACGTAAATTAAACAACTTTTGCGATTTAAATACCTGCAAGTAGCTTACTATGCTAGCAGTAAAGCTGAACTTTACTGCTAGCATAGGATGGATGGATGGATGGATGGATGGATGGATGGATGGATGGATGGATGGATGGATGGATGGATGGATGGATGGATGGATGGATGGATGGATGGATGGATGGATGGATGGATGGATGGATGGATGGATGACAGTAATGGATGAATGTATGGATGTATGGATGGATGGATGGATCAAAGGTCCAATGAATGAATGGGTGAACCATTGGATGGATGGATGGATGGATGGATGGATGGATGGATGGATGGATGGATGGATGGATGGATGGATGGATGGATGGATGGGTGAACCATTGGATGGATGGATGGATGGATGGATGGATGGATGGATGGATGGATGGATGGATGGATGGATGGATGGATGGATGGATGGGTGAACCGATGGATGGATGGATGGATGGATGGATGGATGGATGGATGGATGGATGGATGGATGGATGGATGGATGGATGGATGGATGGATGGGTGAACCGATGGATGGATGGATGGATGGATGGATGGATGGATGGATGGATGGATGGATGGATGGATGGATGGATGGATGGATGGATGGATTCAGTGTCTACATCTCCATCCTGTATAGAAACTCTTACTTCCCAACAGGAAGAGGCTAACAAACCGTTTAAATATGGTTGAAGCTTCACCAACAGGAAACTCTTTGGAAGTCTGATGGAGAAAATGACTTTGTGTTTCTAACACTGGCTCCTAATCTCAAACAACAGCTCTTTATTTCCATCTGATATCTGGAGCGGAGACCCCGAGTCGAGCCGGCTAGCTGCTGTTTCTTGTGTGCTTTGCGGTCTCACCCCCGGTTACTGCGCCCCCTTTACTGTGCGGACTGTGAGAGAGCGGGCTGGGTGGGTCGGACAGGGTGCGTTTGTGTCCAGGAGGCGGGGGCGGAGGTCTCTTCTTGGACAGGGTGGAGCTACCTCCTGGTGTGAGTGTGGAGGAAGGGCCGGATGGGGGAGGAGCTGGAGGAGTGACACATAAGACACATGAGGTGATGAAGTCAACGAATCAAACAAACCTAGGGCTGGACGCTATGGCTGAAAAAGTATCACAATATAAGCATTTCATATCGGTCAATATTGATAATTACTGATTAGTTTTTTCTTTTCAGTATCTGAAATACTACCAAGATGATGGCATCACTTTTCCGGAAATAAATCAATTAAGTGCATGATCATTTCCATTTGTATTATTTATCGTTTTTCTTCTTTTCTTTCTTTCTACCAAAAAATTGGATGATAAAAGTCTTCAGTCTGGCGCACTGGTTTACAGATAATTCATATTTAATGTTATTTGTTGTTTATGTTGTTTTATTAATTTATTTTGGATTTGGGATGCTTGGACATATTTAAAACGTCTTTCCGTTCCAGTATTAAATGTTCATTAGAATTTAAAGTTTTATGACCTTTGAGATTATTTTGCCATCGTGGCGGACACAAACGTATACATTTCACACCAGAATTTAGGCTCTTATTTTGAAGGGGAGAGAGAAGACAAACTGTTGTCATTCATTCGTTTTTCTGTTGGAAGACATTCTGCTGACTTCCTCAACGTAAGCATTATATTTCTTTAAAATTCTCTCAAAAAATCAATATTATCGTTTGTCGCAATAACTTCTGTGACAATTTATTGTCCAGCTAAATTTGTTATTGTGATAAAACTTTGTGGTTTTATCCAGTTTTCAATTCACACCGTTATTATTCAGCTTACTTTTTAAGCAGTCATGAGGCAACTGATGCTGCTGCAAGTTACTCAACAAATTGTTGCTAGGTAACCAAAGAATGTGTGAGTTGCTAGGCAACCAAAGAGTGAGTGAGTTAGTTGATTCCTAACTAGCTATAAGGAGTTCAGTGAATACTCTATATTATGAATATCCTATCAGATGTATTAATTACTGATATCGATCATACATCTATTGCAATATATATTGTTATTGATTTATTGTCCAGCCCTTAACAAACCCAACAAAAATAATCCCCAAAGCAGGGATGGAGGAGTCAGAACAAAACAGCAAAATTATCTGGATACAAATATAAGCCACTGGTGAAAAGATGGATTCGGGATGCTTGTTGGGGTTTTCTTCCTGAATTATGTCTAATGGGACTCACTAGTTTACTAATGTAGAGTAAAGTAGGATGAAAGCAGCCAGTAGAGAGCTCAGCCAGAGAGCAATCAGCTGTGGTTAAAGGTTTACAGCTCAGCAATGGCAGGGCATCACTCCAGAAAGATTAAAAAATAACATAGGCAAGCAGTAATAGCGAGCCTACATGGTTCAACCACCAAACTGCACATCTGAGCTGTAAAGAAGGAAACAAACCAAAGGGATAAAAAGGAGGGAAGAACTTAAACCAAGATATTCACTGATGTATGGTCGGGTGCCAGCCAGAGTGGCGTAGTGCGAATGAGAGCCAAGGAATGCCAAGTGTGGAGCTGAAAGAATAGAGAAACAAAAAAAGAGAAAGAAAAACAGAGCGGAGATGAGGAGTGTGGGAGAGAATCTCTGAGCGAGTCGGCCTTTATGAAGAGCTGCTCCCACACACACACGCTGGAAAATAAGATGAAACCTTATCAGTGACAAGCGAAGCAAAAAGAGAGGAGAAAATGGCAAACAAGCTGAAGAGTTAGCGGGTTAATCTGTGGATGTTGCTTACCGTCTCAAAGATCGACTTTAACTATCTAACATGGCCCTACAACAACAAACTGCAGCTATTCATTAAAATCAGCTTCAGAGAACAAAAAAAAAAAAAACTGAACCTTTGAGCTGTTACGCAAACTTTTCCACATATTGTCAACCACAAACTTTAACTCATTTCTTTGGAATATTATATAACAAAGGAACTTCTAAACAGACTTTGGAGGAGCTGCAGAAATCCAGTTTGGGTAGGAAACCCACCAAATCCAACTTTTTCACAGCAATCTCAACGGTTCAACTCTGATATTTTCACCATGCCAAAAAAATCCAATCTGTGCCACAAAGGTACACATCCAATTGTTTTCAAAGCGTCTGCAGTCTGACATAAACTCAACATTTATGTCAGTGATGAGTCGTGTGTCATAATTATGCACCAGAAGAAGCCAGACGGGGTAAATCAGGACATAAACAGTGGCCGAAAATCATGCTTGTAAAATTATGAATAAAGTTTAAATCACAATCAGACCACTCTTAGCTCTGACTTCACATCCAAACAGATTTCTCTACAGACTGAGATTCAATGGGACGGTTTGGCCTAGTCAAATTCTAGAATAAAATCCAATTAAAATTTTGTGACAATCTGTCTGAGTTTGAGCTAGAATGGGCAAAAGCCTTTAAATATGCTTCTACAGAAAAGACTCAAGGGGCTGAATGAAAATATCTGACAATCTTTAAAAAATCATATTCACAATTATAGCCTACTCATAGGTTGGTAGTGGTAAATTATAACAATCATAAAAAAAAAAATCATTAAAAAAGTTTGTGACAAAATGTGGAAAAGTTCCACATTTTGGAAAAGTGTGGGTATCTTTTTCAAGCCTACAAATCAACAGAGTTCATTTCCTTTCCCAGTAAACAGCAGAAACAGGCATAGAGTTGTAAATAAATGGACAGAAGTGTCTTCAGTTAGAGACCAGTTTACATGACAAAGAGGTCAGTTGAAGGCTGGGACATCCACCGTGAGACGTCCACCGTGAGACGGCCAACACTCTGATTAGATTTCAGGCCAACATAAGCAACACAGTTCAGCTCTTTATTAGATCTGAACAAATTCACACTTCAACAGGCTGAGCTGAGTTCAACTCCAGATGTTTTGGGAACACAAGAAAAAATGTATTCTTATTTTGAGATTACATTGCTGATTTTAACAATTACAAACACTAGTATTCTCTATGACTTCACAGATATACTTGTTCTTTTCCATCTTCCAACTTAGCCTAAGCATCAGATCATAAAGTCTCACCCTGACATTTTTCTGAAAGCTAAATAGTTAACATTTTTTCTGTTATTGGAAATAACTGAGGTTCTATTTGGTTTAGATTCAACTTAATAACTCAGACATTTATCTAGTCGACAATGGCTACAGATGCAAAAAGAAATCAACTCAAAATCTTTCAGCCTTATTAGTCCTCATCAGTGACTTCACGGTCTGAAACTCAATAAGACTTCCTGATTAGTGAACAAACCACATGCTAATGCTACTGGCTCAAGCTAACAGTGAAACTCTTTACTGTGGAAGTTGTTACTGAGTGAAAAATACACAATGTTAGTACATGCGGGAAGTTTTAAATGAAGTTGAGAGAGACGGTAACAGAAAGGCCACACAGAGTAAAGCAAAGGTAGTAATGCTAACTGCGCTAATTGTGCTAATTGTAATATACAGTTAAAACCAGATGTTTACATAGAGTGAATAAAAAAAAACACTGTATGAAATGAGATATTGGCTGACATAAGTAGGAGTCAGCGAAAATAAACAGAAAGTGTTGCTTTAAATAAAAGAAAAACTGGTGTGAAAAAGAAAACTCTTCAAAAAGAAACAGAAGAACTATAATGAAAGTCTTTAATACAACTGTATTAACTGCAGCTTAAAGCTTAAAGGTCTGTTTTCCTCTGCAGCTGACACTGGAATAACAACAGATTAAACGGCTTATGCAGCATTTTGTGATGTTTTTGACACTGATGATGTTGTGACAGAGGGAAGAGTGTTATTTTTAATTGCAATACTGCAGAGACAGCACAACAACCATAATTGGACAAGGTGTGTTTCCAGCGTTCCTTCTTTAACACAATCATCACCTGCCTTCTCCTGAGGCTGCGTTTTCCTCCAAGTTTACTTTATAAGTAATCCTAATGACACCTGATTTCCGCCCTCTGATCTGTGTGTTGACAAACTGCATACCACTACAGGGTGTGTGTGTGTGTGTGTGTGTGTATGTGTATGTGGAGACTGAGCAAAGTGGAAACTTCCCACTAACCTGCTGCTAATTCTCTCCTGATAATAAATCCATATATGTACAGATTCTCTCTACAGTAATAACACACACTGCAAAAACACAAAGTCTATATTTTTGGTGAAGTTACTAGTGTAAATACTTTAGTAGAATTTAAATGAGATAAAAGTAACTTGCAAGTAAATTTATAGGATATAGTAGCTTGTTTTTAGTCAATAACTCCTTAATATTTATGAAAAAAGTTCTTGTTTCACTCCCTCGATTATTTCACAAGCAAAACTAGAACTTTTTCATCAATATTAAGGAACTATTTCTTAAAACAAGCTCCTATATCTTGCTAAAAAGTTACTTGTCGGTTTTGTCTTATTTCAATCGTTCTAAGACATTTGGACTATAAACTTGACCAAAAACACTTGGTAAAATTTTGAGTTTTTTCAGTGCACAGCCTTCTATGCCTCCTTGAATTAGAAGCTCACATTTGCATCGATATCTGCAGGATCCTGAATTTGAATTTCAAAAAGCAGATAAACTCTGAAACCCGGCTGGAATAACAGCGGACGCTCTCGGAGCAGGCATGTCTGACCTTTGCCCTGGTTCCTGGGCGGCAGCGGCGGCCCGTCGGCCACGGGGGAGGAGCTGAGGTCGGTGGAGGCGCTGTACATCTGGTTGGTGAAGGCGCTGTAGGAGAGCCGCTGCTGCTTGTCCCTCTGGCTGATGAAGCCTGGCAGGGAGAGCTTGTCGTGGGGCGACAGGCTGGAGGAGTGGCAGAAGCTCTGCGGCCTGGGAGAGCGGTCCTTCTTGATGGGACTGGGCTGGAGAGGAACGCGGACAAAGACACCGATCAGTCTCAAAATGACTTCCTGAACATAAAAACCTGGAAAACTGAGGCATTAAGAACTAGAATATAAAATATATCTTCTCTGTCAGTTGTCCCCTGAACAAGTTGACTGCTACTTGTATGCAGAGGAGTAAGTTTCCCTAAGTTGCTGTTGAATACTGGGAGATTATATTAACTACTTTCTGCTTAAAAAAAGAAAACAGATCATTTCTGGCATTTTAATTGGTCGGAGTGTGGCTTGTCCAGAACACCATTCCTGCAAGAACCACAACTGTGTTCATATTTATATCTAGTGCTTATAAACTTAGGCAGTTTGACTAATCTGATTAAATGTTTTAATCGATTGACAGCATTAAATTAAGAGTTTCAACATTGTATGTTGACACAACAATACCCTTTCTAACGCCACATCAGATCATTTTTTGAAACAAAACTTAACTCTCAATGCGGAAAGAAACGCAGCTTCTTTGTCCATCGCTGTTGTTTGTGGATACCGCTTGTGCGTCAGATTATGGCCGTACCAAAAACACAACACAAAGTTCCTGCTCAGGACCTTTTTTTTAATTTCTTTTTGTATTTAGAAATATAGATTTCCATCACATTTATTAATTACAACTTTACTCATTTAAGGTCGTACATGAGGATGGGAGCAGAAAGTCCAAGTGAGCAAAAATGTGGAGCGCACCACCTGAAATAATACAATACCACGAGAACCAAAACACTTCATACTTCTTATATGTACAAAAGAAAAACGCAAATAATTGTATGAAGATTTCTAATGCATTAAAATCTATTTAATTAATTAATCTAAATTAAGGCAGAAAGGCCTGGCCTTGATTTTTATGCTTCCATTTTTAAATTTAGTTTCTTAAAACCAGGAGATGTGGAGACATGAACACCGTATCTTCATCACCTTGTCGTCCAGGTCGTCGTCGCTCTCGTCCATCTCCTCCAGTCTAAGGCTCCACTCGTACTCCACATGGATGTGAGGATTGAACTTCCCCTCTGCAGCCTGAACGAGCTGAATCAGAGAAAAGAAGCAAAAAAACACTCACATCAACATCTAAAATTATGCTTCATGAAAAGCCCAACCTTTCGTGTCTTCTGTGAATAAAGACGTAAAAGGCTCAGGCCAATAGGAATATTATGAGTTAGATCTGCAAAAGTATTAACACATATCTAACTTCTTTATATTCACTGAATTTAGTGGCATTTTGTGAAAAATCAACACAAAGTACAGCATAATTGAGAAGACTTCAAGGGTCTTGGTCTTATTGTTTGCTTATATTTTTGTCTGGCAAAAGCAAACAATTAAACCACTTTCCTTTAGAACCAGTTGGAGCTTGATGAGCTGGGTTGCAACAAGTGGAAACAAACAAAAACAGTTCTAAACATTTAATTCTGTAACTAAAAATATGTATCCAGCTCCAGAACTTCCTGTTTCTGCAATTGTAGCTGCAAATCTTTTACCATGTGTTAATCTGCATACTGAAAATGTTAAAGTAAAGCCACAGCATGATACTTTCATCACCATGTTTTAGGATGAAGGTATCTACAGTTGCAGAACTAATACTAGTGATGTTAAAATAAAAGGGGCTCAATACAAATGCATGCCACACTTTTCAGCTGTATATTTGTGAATAAATCAACCAATCAAGTTTATATGAGTTGCATATTTCAGCAACAAGGCAGTTCAAAGATCTTCATAAAAACACAAATATCAACAAAAAGTGCCGTCTTTACACTTCAGAATGTTGATTAGTGTTTCGTGTTGTAAAATTTATTTATTTTTTGTCCAATTCACAATCAAGCACTATTTTGTGTTGGTAAAATACAAAATACATTGAAGTTTGCTGCAACTAGGCAAAATAAGGGTGTGTGAATACTTTTGTATGTCTAAAAAAATAAATGTAAAATGTATTTTAAATTCTACATACAGTGGGTATAAAACAGTCTGCTCATATTTGCATTAATTACAAGCACATTAACAATTTCTTCCACTCTGTTGTCCCAGTTGCCTGAGGCTCAGCACAGACTCAACACTGCCATCTAGTGTTCTGTCTAAACACCTCCATTTCTCCTCAGCATCAATCCTATCTGGTTTGTTTTAAGCTCCAAAAATCTCTAACTTAACCAAACTGATGTTTATGTTTATAGTGTGTTTTCATGGCTTTAACCGGAGGGTTTATTTTTGTATTTTCTCCTCCGACGTCCATCGTTTCCAGCTGCACTTACTGCCTCCTCGCACTGAGTGTTCCTCAGTTGCCTGGCAACATCCAGGGCCGTCTCTCCGTTCTGATTGGCTGAGGAAGGGGAAAGACGCAAAAAAAAAAAAAAAAAAGAAGAAAATGATTAACACTTTGAGGCTGGTGCGCGCGCACAGACGGCAGAGGATGAGCGTGACTCACCGATGTCGGTGGCCGGCTTGCCTCTCAGGAGCAACTTGAGGCACTCGGGCTTTTCGTAGATGCAGCAGTAATGAAGGGCGGTGTTCCCCCAATCGGTCTGCTTATCCAGGTTACCACTGCAGGAAAAAACACTCTGATTCCTCACTTTTTGTGTCCGTCTGACATGTAATTATGCAACATTTTAAGAAATTACATTCAATAAGAGAGGTTATTATTTAAAGCTTTAAGTCTGTGGTGGATGAGCAATTGGAAAAAGGGAATAAATTAAAGCAGAGAGCAAGAGCTTGACCCATTTCTTTTTGCCCTGTGGGAATCTGAGCAGAGCAGCACTAAGCCTACCTCTGCTCTTCAGCTTTTTATATATATATATATATATATATATATATATATATATATATATATATATATATATATATATATATAAAGAGACTAATACGATTTGTTTCTGCAGACAAGTTTTCCTTCTCTTGCACATATAGAGTTAATCCACATGTGTGGATTAATTTTTTGCTACCTGTTCTGCACAAGGAAGTCCACCAGATGCAGTGAGGTCTGGTCGGCAGTCCGGACGGCGTAGTGAAGAGCTGTCTCTCCAACTTCCTGCAGGGGGCCATCAAACACAACAGAGCCACACTGAGGCAACATCCATTCTGTATTCTGGTGTATGTGTGTGTGTGTGTGTGTGTGTATGTGTGTGTGCACGTGTGTGTGTGTGTGTGAGAGGTTGTTTGAGGATTTAAACAAACTGCAGTAAACAAAATGGCTCCTAAAAATAGCAATTCTGCTTTGTTAAAGCTGAGTTTTTGCAAAATTTTGCCTTTAAAAAGGTTTTAAATTCACAAACAGGGATGGAAATATGAGAAAATAATTACTGCATCCACCTTTGAAAAGGTCAAAGGATGGACTAGCCTTTTTAAGTCGCGTAAAGCCGGGGTTTGGATGTCACTTTGCAGCAATCGGAGTTACTGACAGCAGCAGATCAGATAGTGGTGACTCAGACTTCACAGTGCAGACGACAGCAGCAGCAGCAACTCCCTTCGTCACCAAATCACATCCTCTCTCATCCTTGTTACTCTGCTGCACCGTCGCACACCTAATTTTTTAATCAGAGGAACTACCGTGTTGGCGTTGTAAAACCCTGACCCATTTACGTCGGATTAAATCTGATCACGCGTGCTGTCTCCATCGCCCGTTATTTAACTTTCATTAAATGCCTGAAGAGGCGCCGCAAACGGAGAGCAAACGGAGAGCAAACTGCAGCAAACGGGCAGTGCGGCAAAATAAATAAAAGAAGAAAAGAACAGACACAAGAGCACATGTGTCGCCATTTAAGGGAATAAGGAATCGGCACAGATGTTGCAGATCTAAGTGGCAGCGGTTTGCTGGCTAGCAGCACCTGCTGTGGTAAAGTCTGTCAGATGACTCAGACTTTTTCCAGTTGCTTACACCCATTTCTTTCCTGGAGTTGGTAAAAATGTCTTATTGTTGGGTTTTTCAAGTCGCTTAATGATGAAACCCTCTGAGATCTGTGGACTGCTGGGAGTTTTAAGTGAATATATTACATATGTCTGTGCATTTCTATGATTTACAAGAAGCCTATCTTGGTTCTATAATACATAATCTCTGCATGCTTAAGATGCTTTCTTTGGTATTTTTGGATGAACCTAGTTAAATACAACACTTGAGTCTACTTTAACTTTTAATGATTGAATAATTCATATGCCTGGATCAGCTGGCTTAAACTAACATTTCTCTACAGAAGGAAAATAAAAGTTAATCGTCATTTTCAATGAAATGCTCATTTCCAGAACTCGCCTTTCAGCTTGATCTAGGACTTAAGAAAGCCAAATGGAACGAAAAATAAAAACATGGTTGTGCAGAAACATTTGCCTTCATGTGCCAACAGGACTCTCCGGACACGCCGAGCGGTGACGCAGCGGTCCCACTCACCGGTCCAGCCTCCGGCAGCGGCTCCATCAGCTCCACCCCCTCGGCGTAGACCTGGATGAGAGCCAGCAGGTCCCGGGTCTGGATGGCCTCAAACAACTCGATCATCTTGGCCGCCGCCGACGTGCAAGTCTTCCTCGCATACTTGTGGTCCACGTACTTGGCATTGATGAACTCCTTCCTCACCGTCCTGAGGACAAAGACGAGTTTCTCAAGAAGGTTTTCTGTGAAGGAGACGCCCGGATGGAGGAAGTACTTACATGTCGCTTGAGGGGCTTGGTTTCGGAGAAGGGGAGGGGAGGTTGGCCTCCATGATTTCATTGAAACTACTGTTTCCTACATTCTTGGCCAACTGAGAGAAAGACAGAAACATGCAGTCAGATCAAGTTATTACAATTCACAAGCTGTAATTACTATGGATGGATGGATGGATGGATGGATGGATGGATGGATGGATGGATGGATGGATGGATGGATGGATGGATGGATGGATGGATGGATGACAGTAATGGATGGATGGATGGATGGATGGAAGAATGGATGGATGGATGGATGGATGGATGGATGGATGGATGGATGGATGGATGGATGGATGGATGGATGGATGGATGGATGGATGGATGGATGGATGGATGGATGGATGGATGGATGGATGGATGGATGGATGGATGGATTCATGTCTTATATTAGTAAAAAGCAGCATGGCCATAGATGAACATAAATCAATAATCAATGATTACTGAGCCTCACCAACAGCTCTGAGGTCCCCAGCTTGTCCAGCTCCATGGACTGGATGCGGGAGATGTGGACGCCCATCTCACGGTGGATCCCAGAGCATTCGATGCAGGTCAGGATCCCCAGGTTGGTGGACAGCCACTTCGGCTCTGCAATGACCAGAGATCGATTCGTCCGTCAGCCTGAGCAGCAACAACAATTCACTGCAGAATATGAAACGAGTTGCCAGAAAATGGTGAGAAATCCAAACCTAACACACAACAACTCCAAACTGAGGCCTTCAGTGTCTGACTAAAATAAAAGCAGGAGTTGATTTGACAGCTTGATTAATACACACACTTCTCCTCTTACGATATTTATGTTGCGCAACAATTCAACAGAGGAGTGGTTTCTAAATCTGGATGCTAACACAGCAAACAGACATCTAACATGATCACCAGGAAACGTGATTGCCAATCATGTCAAAAAAGAAGAAGAAGAGGCGTTTTTCTTATTCCCCTTTGGCCAGTTTCTAAAGGGATGAAAAACTATGAAAAAACAACAAATACTTCCACAGTCAAACATTTAAAAATTATATGGATGGACGGACGGATGAACCTTGTTTATTCTAGCTGTTCATTTTGTCATAACAGATAAAAACCTGTTTTAGAAACAGATGAAGTTTCATTGATCTCTGCCGCCACCAGATGTTTGTTCAACTGGTAACCAAGCAACATTTAAACCCTCCACCAGAAACATCTGGTCTCACAAATTAAAAAGAACAGCTCAAACATCAGTGAAGCACTAACCGAGGTAAGCATCACTATGTTAGCCAGCTATAACTCAATCATCTCCCAACTCTGTGATTCAGTGAAAACAGCAGAAAAAGCTCAAAAAGAAACGAGTCGACCAGATAAACACGACGACCAGATGCTAGCCACAGAGAGCATGTTGAGCACGATGAGTGAATAACTGCAGGGTGACCTCTGACGCTGCAAATCACACACAGGAAGAAGAGCAGGATCTCAGCTTCAATGACAACCTCTTTCTTCTCTACCGAAGGTAGCGCGATGCTAAGAGGAGAAAAGCAACACTAGTGGTTGAATCTCATTAAGAAAACGAGACATCTGCAACACATTTACAACCAAATCTGGGCGTATCGATGGATGCAGCAACAAGAGCACAGACGCGACAAATTGCCTCCCCTCCCCTCAAATTGCAGGGGTCGGCGTCGCGTGTGTGACTTATGTAACAAAGTGATGTAATGTTGTTGTTTCTCGAGCCTTGAAATGTTGCTTTTTTCTCCTTCAGAGCTTAAAATCCTGCCTTCGGTCAGTCAGAAAGCTGCTGATGGTGTGTGTGGATCTGTGTATGCAAACATGCAATGTGTTTGTTCACTGTCAGAAACATGAAATTCTGCAGGCCTCCAGAGAGCTAACGCTTCATGCTAACAGCTTTAGCATTCACACTCTGGTTTATTCATTTACTCAATTACATTTACTTGAGTAACTTCTTTTTTTTAAATTACTTTTTGCTTTTATTTGAGTAATTTTATTATGAAGTATCTGTACTCTTACTTGAGTAATATTTTGGATTTTTTACCCACTGAATGAGAAACAAACATGTTTTAACCAAAAATTCACCAGACACAGACACACACCTGCAGTTTTTGTTAAAGTTTTATAAGTTTTTTTTATTGAAAAAACTGATTTGGGAAAATTTTTAAAAATCCAATTTTGTTACTTTTGGCATTTTGTTCCTTAAAAAATCAAAATGTCCACTTAACTTTATATTTTGGTCCATCTATAATGTAATTTTCAAACATTAAATGATCGATAATTTGATTAGCTACACATACTTTTTTACTTTTACTTGAGTAAAATTTCCGGATTTTCTACCCACTGAATGAAAAACAAATATAGTTTAACCAAAACTTCACACCTACAGATTTTGTTAAAGTTTTTAATAAAAGAAACTGATTTAGGAAAATTTTCTTTTGCCTGGTTTTGTTATTTTTTGTTACTTATATAAATTATTGTCATGTTTGTCCTGAAAATACAAAGAATTCTACTTAACTTTATATTTTGGTCCATCTTATAATGTAATTTTTAAATATTAAATGACTGATAATTTCATCAGTTACAGAAGACTAGAGTAGACTGTTTACCAAATACATTTTACTCTTACTTCTTAATATATTGAAGTAGTGCTACTTTTACTTGAGTATAATATTTAGGTTCTCTGTTCAGGACTGCAGGGGATCTGCAGTCAGACAGAGCGAACTGTGACGCAGCAAAAGTGCCTTGTGGATCTAAATAAAACATTTCCAGCTAACAGCTCAGAGGAGGAAGCTGGTTCATCTTCTCAGGACAAGGTGAGGCTCGACTCAGCACCGTCTGTGTCTCTGTGGACAGCGGCAGCAGCAGCACAGACCTGCAGCTCCGCAGTCGCAGCAGATCTCGTTGCCTGGCATGCGCAGCACGTCTTCTATGATGGCTTTAGTCAAGTCCTCTAATCCGTCCTCCCCGCCGCTGCTCTGCTCTCCTCGGAAAGCCATGTTCAGAGCCTCCTCCTTGCTGTTGGTTAGCACGGAGATCCATCTGCAAGACGGGACAGAATTATTGTCCTGAAGAGTAAAAGTTAGAACATAAACAGAAACAAATTGCATCATTTTTTATTTTGCCATCATCTGATAAACATTGCATGTTTATATAAACAGTCCTTCATGGCTTCTATTCAGCCAGATACTCAGATCTGCACTTCACACATTTTCCAATAAACAATAATATTTATGTTTTGAGACCATTTTCAAGGAATGTAATTGTAATGGCAAGAAATATCTATCAGCAGGTAATTGACAGTTTTACAGTTTATATTTCATATGCAAAAACTGCAACATTAAGTCTTTAAAAAATTTTATTTTTATTCATCAAAATATTTCACTAGTAAGAGAAATAAACTGATGTGCAAAAGTGAGACGTGTTGGCACGAAGTAAAAGTAGGCAGAAATGTCATTGTAATGATCAAGTCTGGAACAAACTGAACTGATCCTTTAGGAGCGTTTAATGCTTGATTTCATGATAAATCTGAGTAGTTTATTTTAAAGAAACGGTCATCAGCAGAACAGAAAAGAAGTGAAAGCACAATCTTTGAAAAAGCTCATTTAGAGACAGGCTGTTACATCCTGGGTGCAAAAAGAAGCATGATCACAGATCCTTCCTCTGATCAGCTCTAAGACTTTAAAACCATCCCAACAAACTCAATGAGTTTTTGCAACTCTGCGGCTATTATTTGGACAGTTTCTCACTTCTTCTTGCTTTTTTTAATGCAAATCTTGAGCATTTTCCTTTCTAAATTAACCTACTCAGGTTAATTTAGTCAGAGTATGCATTTATTTTCTTATGTTATGAATTTCCCTGCTGTGGGACAATAAACTGTATTTCTAACCCATCAAGACACCTATAAACTAAGACGAAAGTCTCACTGCAAACAAATGAAATAGACTTTCATAACCTACTCTAAACTCCCTTTGTTTAGACAACGTAAAGAAAATAGGAGAAAAACTAACATTTTAAGAAGAGCAAAGCTATTTGAACTCTTAACTTCTGAATATTATTTTCTTGCCTCCAGTCTATTTCTGCTTGCAGGTTTATTTTTCCCTGAGAACAAGGTCAACTGGCTCAAAAAGAAACACCCACGCAAAACTGTGGTCACTACCCATCACTCAGACAGGAAGCACTGTAGCTCCCTTTCAAACATGCCCTGTGCACAGCGCTAACCCTTCATCGCTCACCGCACATGTATACACACAGAGCTTAATGAGACTGACATTTGGACTCCATTTGTTACGCCTCTAAAGCTGTGAGGAGCCCCCACAGAATGGGCGCAAACAGATCTGTTAGATTACATGTAGATGTGTGAAGAAATGGGGCCATTTTAAGGAGCAGCTGAATTAAAATGTGAAGTTTAATGTGCTTCTAATCCAGCTGAGGCATTGGGTGGGTGCACAAGCAGTGGGACAGTGGACATTTCTGTCCCAGTAACATGCAGGCGCTTCATTTGGAGTTTATGACGGGAAACAGCAGAGAGCATATGCATCGAAAAGGATGAACACAGTTTCACGTGATCAGAAAAAAAGAAATGAGTATGCCAGAAGATAAACGGGTAGCACTTTACTTACAGGGATGTGCATAAGACTGAGATAACATCTGTTATCAACATGAAGGAGTCTGCTTGAATGTTTATAACTGCTGTCATGACGTGTCATTCGGTAAATAATGACACTTTTAATGCAAAGTTGACACTATTAATGGACTTTTAATGCAACTTTGCAGTAATAGGGTTATTATTTACCAAGACACTTCATGACAACAGCTGTAAGCATTCATTAAATGTTCATGACAGCGTCATGTCAGTCTTATGCACACTCCTTCAAATAGTGTGCATACTCTACAACTGCTGACTCAGTGTTAGTAAAAACAAAACAAACTAAAGACATTCAGTTATAAAAGTTAGAATAGATGATAATGGGTTTTCAGCCAACTCTTCTGACTTAAGTAAAAATTTGAAACGTTGAGCATAAACATGACTTAACACTTCATATGAACATAAATGACTCTTCATGAATGTTTATGACTGTTGTCATTCAGTAAATAATGACACTTTTAGTGCAAAGTTGCCTTAAAAGTTGCGTTAAAAGTGTCAACTTTGCACTGTTTGGTAAATAATGACACTTAAAGTAAATTTGCATTAAAACTTATATATAAAGTCCATTAAAAGTGTCAACAACAGTTGACAATACTCCTTTATAACAGATGTTAAATCATGTTGATGACAGTTACATGTCAGTCTTATGCACATCCCTTCAAATAAAGTGTTACCAAACTCCCATTTGCTAAATGTAAAAGGCGTTATCCGGAAATCCACTGTAGTTTGAGGAGCATCAACTCCTCTCACGTCTTTCATGCTTTGTATGGATTGAATAGTGCATGTCTATAGGGATCAAGAGTGTGATATTCAGCTGTGAAATAAAGTCACAATCAAATAGTTTTAGTGTCGTTTTTGTTTGTCACATGTTAAAGGATCAACTGACCCAGAATAAGATACGACAGGCTGACTAAGCTGGTGATACAGAATCAAACGTGGAGAACTGGAGCTTTATTTACCCAACATGCCGTCTGATGATGTCGACATGTGAGGCAAAAGTGTCACATGGGTAAAAAGTTTCAAAACTGTTAAGAGATCTAAAGTTATTTTAATGAGATTCAACAGAAAGTGCTGGAATGAAAGGAGCATACCATGCCATAGTGCTGCCCCTCCCCCATCTGTTTCTGAACACTTTCAGTCAGCAAATTGACAGGAGATTCCTATACCTTTGTCTCACATGGCGGTTTATTTATGTTAGCAGTTTTTTTTTTATAGCTGCTGACTGTAGTATGATTTCCTGTGAAGATAAGCCGGCTATAATTAGCTTCTTCAAGAAGCAGAATGGCGAATATTAAAATATTCTGTAAAAAAATCGTTTTAAAATCACAACGGATTAAAGTAGCAAAGTAAAATTGAAGATAATATTTGTGAAACAGCATTATTACACTTACAAATACTCAGGAGAGATAAAGATATTCATGTGTGAAGACCTCCACTGTTTATAAAATGCCTTAATGTGGAAACGAAAGCAGCACCAGCTGCTGCTGTCAAGGTGTTTTAAAGTCAGTCGGCGGTTTTAAACCATCAAGAATCTGGCAGAGCTATTGATAACATCCTCATTATGCATGAAAACTGTTTCCAGATGCATCAGAACTTTTACTATTTACTAAAACAACCGCCTCTTCTTTTACTATATCTTCTTAAACGGTTCTGCCTTCACCATAGTTCTAACTTACAATGTAACAAAACTGTTGAGCATTTTATCTGGTTTATCTAATGAAACTAAAACCGCCGTTGATTGGTCGCATGTGGTGTGCCTGCGACTGCGTCTTATTTGCATTTGCCATCTATTCGGCGCTATTTGAGACTGCTGTAGTAATCGACAGTAACATTTTGCACTGAAAATGTGGTTAAAATCCTTGTAATAGTTTTATTTAACAAATAAAATGGTTCCTGTGTAAGAAAAACTCTGGATTTTACCAGTTTTTTAAATTGAAACTGTATGAGAAGTTGGTCAAAAACCCAGATTACCAGATGGGATTATTATTTTTTATTTTTTCAATACTTACATGACAAACTCTTGTTCGTCTTCAGCTTGGAAGTGATAAGTCCGGTTATCTGCAGAGACCACAGACCAGGATGTCAAGCATGCAAATCCAATGTTTTGCATTTTGCAACACAACGAGCAGCATCCACAAGTTAAACTGTTCAGAAATGTCACATGAATCAGAGAGAAAATGTTTTGCACACATTCATTCTCCTCCCTAAGGAATTTTTCAACAAAACAGAGATAATAAATAATGTTCTTGAACAGCTGAGGAATATTCAAGATGTTTGTTTTATTGTCTATCAATGAAAAAGTTAAAATTTACAATTCAAAAGCATACAGCTTGTGTCAAACTATAATTTGAATCCAAAAACTAATAATATCTGGGTTAATTATAAACATAAGTATCTATTAACCCTGAGATACTGTGTAACAAAGGAAGACTTTAGTTTTTTTTATTACTTTACGGTTAAATATTTATCATTTCAAAAAGCACTGAAACTTGAAGAAATTTATTTCACAATGAAAACAATAAATCACAGATTTCTTTCTTGAAAAAGCAATGCCAGTTCAATTTTTCAAACTAATATTTATCCAGAATTTAAAGTAAAAATTACTTTTCTCCTTTCTGTATGCACATTTCTAACCGGTTCAGGTAAGCAGAAGAATTTAAGATTTTTTAAAAAACTTACGAGAAATTAGATCAAAGCATTTCCTGTCCTCAGAGCTCGGCTTCACCTGGCAGGTGAGCAGGTTGAGTTTGACAGGCTGCCTGTTGGACTGAAAACATAAAGAGAGTAAGGTTTATCCAATGGACTGAACACGTTATAAGTTAATATTTTATAAGTTTTGTTTTTCCAGCGCTTTTTATTCTAGTGACTGCAATGATCCAACATGTAAAAATGAGAAATACTGATGCAGATTGCACCTGAAAAACACCACAAACTGTATTACAATAAGGAGAATTGAACAAAAAAACAATATAAAAGATGAAACCTTTTATCTAAATTATTTGCATATTTGTTGCAAACATGTTTAAACTCCTCTTGTAGCCTTTTTAGGACTATCTTTGCAATTTTAGCTTCAAATTATTTAGAAAACTGAAGCCTGGTCCCCCATCAAGGATCTCTATTCAGTAATAACACACCTACTTGGCACAGGTACAGCGAGCATCGTGTCCTGCCAGCGTCCGGGCAGAGGACAGACCGGGGCACGTGCTAATGAAATGCTAACAGGCTGAGATAAGCCTTGCAGCCAAGCTGGCCTGCTGTCAACTGAAGTCACCAAGAGTTCAGATGAAGAAGAACAAATAGAGAGGTGGCAAACTGCTGTCATTAAGATGAACAATAAGTTTAGTATGTTAACCACAAGTGGGCTTCAGGAGATGTAAACATCTAGCCAACAGACCAACATATAACAGGTTCTTAAAAATTATTTTTAGGTAATTTCTTCTTTTGGACATGTAGCGCAAATAGAATGAGAGACAACAGCTGTCGAAAAATCATTAGAATCATTATACAAAGACAAATCTAACTCCTTCATGCTGTGTTACAGATGCTAAACAATTCAAGCTTAACAAAACCAACAACTCAGTTCAACACTGAAACTAACAATGCAAACTAATTATAACATGCAGATGAGATGTAGCATTTGGTATCAAAGAGTCATTTTCATATGATGGCAGCAGAATGTCAGAATAGAGTATATTATAAATTAATTTTCATTAAAAAATAAAAATAATAATTGTATATCTCACTGAATTCACAGATTATGGTAATAACAGATTTAGTGGCTGCAGTTATCTCTGTGTAAATGTTCAACAGGACAAGATACTTTCCAATATTTAGTAATTTTGTTTAACATAAGAACATTTCAGCAGGTATTATCGTCTCACTGGAACCAAAATTCTTTCAACATCTAATGAAGGGGAAAAATGACAGTTTTTTCACTCTTTTGGCTTTTAGCTAAGTGTGTTCCTACTGTTAGCTATGTTTTCTCCTGCCTTTGGCTACAATGGCTAGGTTTTCTCCTGCTGTTAGCTAGTTTTCTAGTTTTCCTCCTGCTGTTAACTAGTTTTACTCCTGCTGTTAGCTAGGTTTCTTCCTGCTGTTAGCTAGGTTTCCTCCTGCTGTTAGCTAGGTTTTCCTCCTGCTGTTAGCTAGGTTTTCCTCCTGCTGCTAGCTAGGTTTCTTCCTGCTGATAGCTAGGTTTTCCTCCTGCTGCTAGCTAGGTTTTCTCCTGCTGTTAGCCAGGTTTCTTCCTGCTGATAGCTAGGTTTTCCTCCTGCTGCTAGCTAGGTTTTCTCCTGCTGCTAGCTAGGTTTTCTCCTGCTACTAGCTAGGTTTTCTCCTGCTGTTAGCTAGTTTTCCTCCTGCTTTTAGCTAGTTTTCCTCCTGCTTTTAGCTAGGTTTTCTCCTGCTTTTAGCTAGGTTTCCTCCTGCTGTTAGCTAGGTTTTCCTCCTGCTGCTAGCTAGGTTTTCTCCTGCTTCTAGCTAGGTTTCCTCCTGCTGTTAGCTAGGTTAGGGATGCTTCTCTTTGCTGTGGCATAGATTTCCCAGGTGTTTCCCTGCTGCTAGCTGTGATAGCAAGTTCCATCTGTGCTTATTTGTTGTATTCTTTAGTCGCTGGAACTTGCAGATTAAAAGGCAGGCAATTCAAAGCAGGAAACTAATTCTCTAAAAGTGTAGGTGATAAATAAAATTTAAAAAATGCAAAATATGTGAACCACCACGACAAGAGTTGCTGCTGCTAGAAAATAAACAGGCAAATTAAAATCTGTAAAACTTTTTAGGATTCAGTTCCTTGCAGCCACAAGGAACTGAATCATAATTGTTGAAGGTTATTTTAATAACAATACTGAAATGTCAAATATGTGATTCATGCTGATGTTAGTGTGAGGCATCGTGAAAATTTATCAATGTTTTTAAACTCTTTCACAAAGGGTCACAGGGAACAGTGTTAGGAAAATAAAAACGGTACATACTGTTACTGGATTTAAAAACTACTCTTTTTCAATGATAATCTTTTTCACCACTTGAAAAAAAGTCATTCACAGAACCAAAGTATGTAAAATAACTAAACTAGATGTTAGTTATCTTAACATGTTTATGAAGCCACTCAGGACAGAGTGAATTAAATTAACCCCTCGTGTGATTTAATTTATTTTAATATTTTTGCAAAAAAATAAATAAATAAAAAAAATAAAAAATAAAAAAATAAATATTCCCCTGTATCCTAAATGGAAGAGGAAAAACCAGGCTGATCTGCACAAGTGTGAGGCCGGCGCTCAAGATGTGCCAGCTTAAACAGTACGCACACACTCCATCAGGGATGAGTCACCGCGGCGCAGCAGGCAGCAAGAGGAGGGGGGAACAGGAAGAGGGGCAGTTTCCATGGCAACCTATCTATGTCAATCCGACTCTGCCAGCCTCCAGATTGGAAAAGCCCAACATACCCTCTCCCTGCACAATGTTATGCTTTTGATCCACACAGTCACTCCTGAGGGGTTAGGAGAGTTCATACGTCTGCGTTCGGGTGCGTGCGTGTGTGTGTGTGTGTGTGTGTGTGTGTGTGTGTGCGTGTGTGTGTGTGTGTGTGTGTGTGTGTGTGTGTGGACTCACTGTGGCATGAGAGATGGTGAGGATGCCTCCCTTCACCGAGCACTGCCTCCTCTGCCACACCTTCCTCAGCCTGAGAGAGGATGTCCCATTAAGAGAGGGCTGTCATTCTCTGTCTGTCCATTAAATTTTAATGGTGCGAGCACAGCGGCGTTTGCAGCTTACCCATCACTCTTCTTCAGCAGGTAGCCTTTCTTCTCACTACCAAACTCTTTGTTTCCCTGCAGCTGGTGCATGCTGTAGCCACCCTGCTTACTCTGCGAGTCCTGTGTTGAGCCATGCAAAACATATCCACGAGATTGAAGCGTAAAGATAAACACTTTTAGGGGATTATTTTTGACCAAAACATGCAATGAGGACCCAGACACACTATAGACACGTTGCATGTTTTTATTTATATCTGGAAATTTTGCGCTGGAGATCAGTAGAACCATTATGTGGACAAAATGAAACCTGGACATGTAGGCATTATCAATTTAGTGCAGCAAAGGGGAAAAACAACTCAAAGCTACTCTTTTTGCCTGCTCTGCGCTAGCTACGCTACACACAGACCCGTTGCCGTAGCAACTGACTCACAACAGCTCAAATAGTGTGTCAGGATTCAACACCAAAACTTCAAGTGAAACAAAACAGTCAGATAGGTCAAAGCACAGGACATATTACTCCTGACTTCGGTAGCTGTAATGTAACTGAAACATTTTGACAGGGCGCCACGAACCACACAAAATTGCTAAAACATCATTAAGCACAACCAGAATTAATCCATATTAATTCTCTAGAGGGGGCTGTTTTACTCCAGAACAATAAATAAGGCACCCTAAAGACTTTTAAGTGCCCCTTATAGTCCAGAAAATAGGGTAATAAGTGATCGTCTGAACACAGCGGTGGTTGATAAGCTAATTTAAACATCTGCGCTACCAATGATCTGTCAGAGTTGGCGTGTAGGTCGCCTTGTTTTCTGTTTCTGCTGAACCGAAACACCAGATTCCACAGCACATCTACATGCTAAGTTGTCAAAGTCAAGCTAGCATAACCTACTTTCCCCTTGCTACTTTTTAAGCTGTTAAATGTGATACCTTTGATGCTTATCTAGACAATTAGCAGCAAAGCTCTGCATCCTTTTATTCTTTTAAATCACACGTAAATGTAAGATTTAGCGCCTTACGTTGACAACTTGACAGCAAAAACCAACGCTAGTCATCGTCAGCGAATGTGACGTCACGCTGCAACGTGTCTATAACACTTCAGTGGAGGGACTTTTATAAGAAAACAGAAATAACTTTTAAAAAGGCTGCAAGTAAACGGCATGCTCTGCAACACCCCTGCACAGTCAAACCACAGCATGCTCAGACTTACTCTTCTAGACTTGATTCCAGACAAGCAGAAAGCAGTAAAAAGGAGGAGATAGAAGGGAGAGGGGTGAAAAATCTGTCTCAAGTGAAGGTAGTGGCTGTGAAGAAGTGCACTCTTTGGCTAAAG
This sequence comes from Poecilia mexicana, assembly GCF_051168715.1. Taxonomy (NCBI): domain Eukaryota; kingdom Metazoa; phylum Chordata; class Actinopteri; order Cyprinodontiformes; family Poeciliidae; genus Poecilia; species Poecilia mexicana. Next base: position 16,177,940 of record NW_028263389.1, read on the forward strand.
CTTAAAAACTTACAGAAGGTGTGACTCAAGCAACTGCTCATACATGATTTTGTGCGTTTCAGTGGATCAAATGTGTAGAAACAGGCAGTGTTTTTATGTGAAAGTGTGACAGTGAGGCCCTGAACTGGGCACCAGTTTGGTGCAGCGCTGGGCACCCGCTGGCCAGAGCGAGAGGAAGCGTGTGGCGAGACCAAAGGCTGAATCAGAGCGGCTGTGGCTGCTTTTAAAGCCGGTCTGCTCAGAGTTTGGGTTAAATTTGGCCCCAACAGTCCAGAGGTGGCGTGCATACCTCTTTCTGGTCCAACTGGAGGGAGGACTTGATCAGATCCCGCAAAGCAGTCAGCTGCTTCTTTTCCTCGTCCTGTGTTTGCTTTATCTGACGACAGAAAACACACGAATTAGGACGTTTAGTTATAGGATTTACAAACTAAGCAAGGCAACTGGGAATACTTTATTTGAAGGGGTGTGTATAAGACTGACATGACTCATTATTCGCTAAATAAGGAGATTTTTAATGTAAAGTTGCATTAAAAGTCCATTAAAAATGTCAACTTTGTATTAAAAGAATCATTAATTATCAAATGACTCTTCGTGACAGCAGTCATTAATATTCATGACAGTTTTATGTCAGTCTTATTCACACCCCTTCAAACAGAGTTACCAACAAGCTAAACTGAACAAAATAATAAAATAAAATAAAATAAATGCAACATAAAATAAGAAAACAGGACAAATTAAAATAACTTAAGAGAAAAAATAAAATAAAGCAAAAAGAAGAACAGAACAATAAACATTAGAGCTGAAACAAGTATCTGGATTAATCGACTGATCAAACAATTATCAACGATTATCAACTCGAATAATCATTAACTGAGAAACAGACAACAGATTTAGAGCAGTAATTAAGCCAAAACTGCACAAAAATATATGCATTTTACATTTAAGATTAAAACTGCCTCTTGTCTATAAATCTGTTATTCCCAGAACTCCTTAAGTTTCAGTTTTAGCTTTGCCTGATTTAAATTCCTTTAAGAATCTCCTGTAAGGTACTTTTTGCAGTTCAGTTAATTATTTAATTGAAAAACATACGATCAGATTAAATCTGAACTGTATTGATGTTAAATGAAGCAGAAACAGCTGAGCTTTGCACATGTTGCTACAAATGATGAAGAACTCACTAAAATGTTATTGGATCCTAGACAATAAAATGTTAAAAAAGGAATTTATTTGTTTATTTGCATTTTTATGTCTATTTTTATTATTGTATAATATAGGTTTATGTGGTTGAATTAAAAATCTTGAGAATTTGAGAATTTTTCTATCCGATTATTCAATTAATCGTCAGAATAGATGACAGATTACTTGATTAATAAAATAATCATTAGCTGCAGCCCTAATAAGTACAGAAAAGTAAAGTTATTGAAATAAAACTACATAAATGAATAGAAATAAGTAAATGAATAACACAAAATTTAATTAAACCATACATGACGGAAACAAACGAATAATTACGTTGTAGAGATCAGCCGCCAGCTTCTCGATGTACTGCTTCAGCTTATCTGCTGTCTTCAAGCCATCTTGGAAGAAACTTTACAGAAACATAAGAAGAACTTTTAGACACCGATCATCCATTACTGCAACAGTTAACGTAACACTGCGATCCTTCTGGTTCTTCCATTTCTGCTCGCAGGCAGAAACGGCTGCAGTTTGTGTTGAACATCAAGCTCAGCTCGCTCTCGCTCTTTGGCACCTTTTGGCTTCTGGTGCTGAAATCAGATCTGGTTTCGACCCTTCTCTGCAGATTTGCAGAGGCGTTTAGCACGCTCTGAAATCCATTACAGATCTGTCAGCGGTACACACCTCGATGAAGTTCTGCAGCAGCAAATCACCACTAATGACTGCAACCCCTCCCTCTGCCTGGAACGAGCGTCTCCCTTCCTCTTCCCATTACTTTTTCTGCCACTTCTCAGTCGTTTGGCTCGTTTTCTCTCAATCTCTGCTCTGATGAGCCCACATCTTCGCTCCCACTCCACAGCTTAGCTTGCAAAGTTCAACCAAACCATGCTTGACAGGTGCTCTGTCATTGCAGCCTTGGATTTACCACTTTTGTTGCATAAATGAAGTTGCTACTTAAATTTATTGAAGCAAACGAGGGGTGGGAATTTATCGTATTGTTTATCGTGATCATCAATACAAAATTAATTCCAGTTAATGTTGTTTGAAACTCTCCAAAATTGTCCGTATTGCCATTTTACAATTTTTTCTAATGTTTGTTCAATGAAGCCATCAATAAATGTCAAAAATTCTGATTAAAAGCAGTTAATGTGTCACACGTCTAGTGTCCTAAAGAAACATATTCCACATCGGTAGGGTTGCACCAATAAATTACCTCAAATTTCCTTAATTTTGGGAGATTAGTGATCGGCCAATACTTGACTTCCTTGCAGTATTTAGCAACATTTCAGACAAAAACAAACAACTTGTATCGGCCAAAATTAAAATCGGTAGGTCAGGCTTTTTAAAGATCAGATATCAGCCAGAAAACTGCAATTGGTTCACCATTTTTCAAAAGCAGTATTTGCATTTATGTGACTGAAAAATAAGTAAAAAATAGCTCTTACCATCATTTTTATCATGATAAATCTGTCACGATAAAACTTTAAGACCATATCGCCCTCTGCAAGTGCAAACAGGGCAGTTTCACTTTCTTTGACCACTTTCCTCAGCTCTCAGTCTGCTGTCCTAACGCTCCTAATCCATCATCCTGCAGCCTTTCTATCCGTCAAGGCCCAGGTTGAACAGATTAGCAGGGAAGTGCATTGTTTTGTCCTGGTGTTATGACAGGACACACTGTAGCAACCCTGGACAAAAATCTGTCATTCTGTCATGGGTCGCTGCAAGCTGCAGCTCCGGAGAGATGAGCACCCGCTTTATTTACCCACCAAACCCCCTCGGCTGTCGCAGCGTATCTATATGACGACCTGCAAAGATTTATGAGCAGACTCAAGATCTGGGAGCAACACCAGACAAAGCTGCTGCAAAGGACAGGAGGGCTAGCGCCTTCTTTCTTTATCTAGGGTGTGAAATATGACTTAATGGGTGAGAAGCAAAAGAAAAACAGTAGCAGCAGGCGTCACATTTGGGTTAGGGGGATTATGGAGGCGCTTACTTGCACTGTGCGTGGTAATACTTAATCAGGTTTTGCAGGAGGTCCACGCCTTTCTTGGTCTTGATCTCGTTTACTTTGATCAGGTACTGGAAGAAAAGCAGAAAAGCAGAGTTTAAATTCAGGGCATTTTGAAAAGCCTTCCAAGTCCAAATAGGAAGAATCACGTCATCAGCGCTCAGAGTTATGATTCTTGAGTCTAGGGCTGCAACTAGCGGTTATTTTGTAATCAATTATTCTATTAACTGGATTTAAAAAGTTTCATTTAACCACTTAAGCCTTTTTATACATATTACCTAAATTCATAATGTACATATACTTTTGTACAGTTTTGGCTGAACTACTGCTCTGACTGTTGTTTCAGAAAATTAACTCTTTTTGAGTCTGCATACCTGATTAATTACTAAATTAATTGATAATTATTTCAACTATCGATCATCATTCCAGCCTTATTTGTGTCAGAGTTTAGGCAGAGTATTTACACGCCTCAAACTCAACCGCAGTTTGTCTGGTTATAACTACAAATTGTAAATATTTTATAAAGATGCTACAACCCCAGCTTTACTGTACTTTATGTCACAAATCAGCACAAATTAGTGCGTTAATGTGACATGAAGGAAAGTTAATCAATGTTTTTGTAAATGTTTGAAAGAAAAGAAACATAAGGAATGAGGCATACACTGATATTCAGGTGAGAATCTGTGGTAACAGTATTCAGTCTGCCTGAGCTTGGGCTCATAGAAAATGGAAATATTAGCTGCTAAAGCTGACAAAGAAACAAAAATACTTGCAGCTGTAATCGCAGGAAAAGGTGGGTCTGAAAATCATAGACTCAGAGAAAAATAACACAGTTTTGGTGTTTATTTTGAAAACCATGTGTCACTTTCCTTCTACTTCACAAATTACGCACCAACATGTGTTGAATCATCACATAAACTACAAATGCTTTGCTGACAATGTTCAAGCGAGGATCAGAGTAATAAAGTGAAACTTGAATTTCACAGAAAATAGTTTTGTATCTTAAAAAGGTTGGGATTTTTAAAGAAAATCCTTCAGAGGAACTCTGAGGCCGTTTGAGGATTCAAGACAAATGTTTTCAGACAGCGCCCCCACCAAACAAACAAATGAAAGATAATCTACTGATAATCCCACAGAGAGCCAATCCACACAGATTTAAGAGTCGCTGAGAAGCTAACGACTAATTCTAACCCAGAAGAGCTTCGTCTCTTCGATGAAGCTCTGCGCCGCTGCCTCGTATGTTGATGCATGTGCGTTCCCACACGCATGAGTAAACCTGCGCATAAGTGTGCAAGCATGCATGCATGTGCCGTCTCTTTGTCTGCCTGACGGCGCTCGACGGCTGGCAGATTATCCACATTTTTTTGTTTGAAGCGCGAGTGGGTTCGGCGTTTGTGGACAGCGTCGCCGCATGTTTGTGAATCCCTTTTGTGTGAATGAGCGACGACATTCACGCTGCTGCAGAATATAATGCAGCCTGCTGAGCCCTGCCTTTCCTCACTCCTCTGCTGGCAGCGTGGGATGAAAAAAAAAAAAGGGTGAGAGAGTGAGAGCGTCGTGTAATCTGGTGATTGAGTAACGTGGAGAGAGTGTGAGAGAGCCCAGAGTGCAGGCAGCGGAGAGAGATGAGGTTAAGTGGGATGAACAGATTGTGCCACTGACTGCAGCATTCTCACAACAACAACAACAGCATCACAACGAGATTTCCACCATTAATGGCTGCTAATTTAGGGAAATGTCTGGGATTTATTGGCTGAAATTTCTCCACATTTACAAAAAAATATAGTCAAATATCACAACCAGAACTGTGTGAATGGTCAGTTGACCAATAATAATTTAAGCTATTAATATGCTTAATTAAAACATTCATTTTGGATGTTTTTGTTTTTATTTATGATGAATGCATGGAAATAAATTGGTGAACGCCACTGGTAAAAATGTGCAAAAAAACAACCTTCAAAATAAACATTTTACTGCATCATTTTAACAAAAATGTTGTTAAAATCCAACCTCTTGTTTGAATATTTATTCATAAAAACAAAAAAGTCATTAAATGACTTGTGCTACATAATTCCTAGACAAATAATTGTTCCTAAAACAGCTTATTCTTGCAGGGTTGCAGCGGGAGATTGGTGCCCATCTGCAGATGGCAACACACAGGACACACACTCACACCCAAAAGCATTTTAGAATATTTAATTAAGCTAACAGTCATGATTTTGGACTGTGAGAAGAAAAGAGAACCCACATATAAACTGGGAAAACATGGAAACTCCATGCAGAAAGAAACCCAGATACCATGCAAAACAAAAGTAAACCTTTTTCAGAAACGTTAACAGAGATTGAAAAGGTAAAAATTATAAAGGAAACAACTTTTTAAATGCAGAGTAAATGTAGCAAAATGAACGTTTTAGCAATTCTTGAATTTCCACAACAGAACACCACTAAAAGAACCACTAATATTATTTCATATCTATTTTTTGTTGTAGGTTGGAAATTATATGAATCATATACCTCATTCACTGTTAAGCATGGTGGAGGATCTGTGATACTGTGGGACTGTTGTGAACTGCATCAAAAAAAAATTTATTTCAAAACTGCAATAAAATATGGATTTATTCCAATATTCTTAATCACATAGCCAAACACACCCTCCTGCTTAGAGCAGAGCCAGTTTCTATTTGTCTGTCAGAGAATGAAAAAGAAATTTAAAACCAAATCTGGAACCGAGGAAACCAACGAAAGAGGAAGGTGGTGATAATGATGTGTGTGCTACAACTCGCTATTGGCATGCTGCTGCAACCGGAGGCGGCTGCTAAGCTGTAAAACACAGACGCTGACGGGTTTCTATCAATTCATGGATCAAAAATGGAAACAACCAACGCACAGGAGTCCGTGCTGATCCTGCAAAAACAAACAGGAAGTCTTCTGGCTGAGCCGCTGTTTGACTTTTAGGAAACATTTTCAATCTCCTGATAAATTCTCACGCTTCCAAAAATTCAGTTAGTAGCGACAAAAAAAGAAAGAATGTCCTCTGGAAACCAGCAGAGACGGATACTTTAAAGCAATTGGTAGCGAGACGAAAGCTAAAAATGTCTCGATATCACAAGTTAACACCAACAATGCTCTTTAACTCGCAGACATGTTTTAGCAAGTCTGTTAGCGGAGTAAAAGGTGTCAGATTAATTTAAATTCATGGTGTGTGAAGAGACTAGCGCTATGCACGTTAATCTAGAAGAGGATGTAAGATCAGAGCGTCCTGCAGGGGGGATGAGGCAGAATGAGCAGTCGCTGACCCGTAGAGTCTAAAACATGCTGTGCTGTCTTCAAAATGCACAAAGACATGCAGAGTCCACTTCTAATCTGGCTTTCAATTATGTTTTAGAAAATGCATAACAGATCCCATTCAGAAAACTATTGATATTCCATGTGCTGTCCATTATAAAAAGTGTAAAAGAAGCCTCCCAGCTTCACTTAGGCGCTGTTTTGTGTTTAGAGTTACTGGAAAATATTACTGATAATCAGATTTGACAGAGCCGAGCCTTCGAGCTCTCAAACCAAAGTCTCTGACCTGCTGAAGAAATATGGGCACAATGAAATGAGGAGAGGGCGGGTCAGTTGGACTTTGCACAAAACTTAATCCAGAAAACCCAAAAAGCAACGCGGCCCGCATTATGTAATCTGAGAAAAAGAAAAGATCCAAGCAGGATAAAACGGCGAGCGAGGCGTAGGCGCCGCCGCCCACAACCAGAGAGGATTTTGGCCAAACAGAGAGAGAGAGACAGAGAGAGAGAGAGAGAAAGACAAAAAGAGAGAGAGAGAGAGAGAGAGAGAGAGAGAGAGTGCTAACAGTTTGTTCTGATTCTTCTGGGCACAAACACACAGCTCACATTTGTTTTACGCTTTATTCTCGCTGCCAGGTTTCTTAAAAGTGTGGCCATTGTGAAACAGAGTGACTTCATTTAAAGCTTACAGGATTAAGAGGAAGTCTGAAAGCTCTTGGAGAGCAGAAGTTGGTGTTTTAGCACAATTTGTGCGCCAACACATCATGACCTACAGCAGGCACTGATCTATCATTTGTCATCTCATGGACATTGTTCAAATAATGTGTAAATGTTGGGCTATTAAACAGCATTTCTTCTGTTTTGTCACACCTTAAAGATAACCAAACACATTGTAATGTCACACAAAGTTAAACTGAGGAAACACATCAAGCTGAATTAATTAAAAATTATATACATATCTGTATATACTGAGATGTAATATAAAAATGTTTCTAAAATATTAAAAGTGTTGCCACATCCTGACAGTATAAAAATCAAACTTCTCTGCTTCCTTCCTGCAATCTACAGGAATGTACAGCTCAGTTAGAAACAACCAATCAGGGCCAGAGGGAGGGACTTAGCATTGACAATCTGCATGTGTATGTGCTGTAGCTTTAAACAGACCATTCATGACTTAAAGCACTTCGATGTGGGAGAATTCAGCAAAAAACAGTAAGTAAACATCATCTTTGTCCATTCATTCATTCATTCATTCATTCATTCATTCATTCATTCATTCATTCATGTTTCCTCTGCAGTTACACATGTAAAAATTCACTCATCACAAGAGCAGGTGTTGCACCACAACCTATTAGGTTTACATCTGGCATTAGGACATCTTGAGGGATTTTGCTATGAATCAGCATGCAGCCTGTAGAGACATCTGTGTCAAATTCATGGTGAACATTTGACTTTATTCTTTAAAAGTGAAATAAAAATGAAAGAGAGTTCTGACTTAAAAGGATAAAAATGTTTAGGACAAACCCCTGCTTGTTTCAGACAGTCTCTAAGTGTTTGTGTCATGTCCGGTGTTTTGCTGACTTCCATTTCCTGGTTCAGAGGGACTGGAAACAAAGCTCAACACAACACCTGCTGCTCATAAACACCATCTGGTTCTACTAATATAACGGGGCGAATATCTGCCAAACTTTATGTTTATTTCCACATCTGGAATCCCCAAATATGAATCATAAATGAGAATCTCAATAAGCAACAGAAACCATTGCAATATTTGTTTCACCTGTCTAAAACTGAGCAACGTAGCTACTTTACCAGCATTCAGCTTACGTGCACCACAAACCTGGAACAAACTTCCAGAAAACTGCAAAACAGCTGAAACACTGAGTTTCTTTAAGTCAAGGCTAAAAGCCCACCAGTTGCTTTTGAACATAATAAATGGAAAACTGGCCGACATATTTGATGTGTATTGACGATCTTGATCAAAATGTCAATGGTTTCTCAGTTGATGACTTTATGTTATTTTTATCACTTCTTCTTCTTGTGTTTTTAACTGCCGTGGTGCTGAAATGTAAACTCGATTGATTGACATCAAGGAAATGCAAGTTTATATCTTTCCTCCCTTTTTCCCTACTCAGCTTCAAAGAAGAGTCTCAAAGTACTCACCTCGCACATCTGCAGCTGGAACAAGCGCCGCTCCTTCTCCATCTCCTCTGCGATCTCGGCCCCGGTGATTTCGGTGCGGATCATCCCGTGCTGCTTGGCGTGCTCCCGCTTCTCCTTCTCTATCTTTGTACTGCAGAGAAACAGAATCGGGTGTTTCCAACCGGTACTAACGAGATGTCTGCTACGGTTTACCATCGTCTACTTACAACTTAGCCTCATAGTCCTTCCACGCTTTGTCAAAAGGCTTCTTTAAGTCCTGCAGAGACAAAGGAGAACATCCAGTCAAGTCCGAAGAGGTCAGTTAGAGGACAGAGATATTTGTGGAGTTGGGAAACCACTCGAGGCCCAGCGATCGGCTTGTGATTCACGCCGTGAATGCCCAGTCAGGACCAAGCCCCTTCTTGAGCCTACAACACGAGGTGTTCATGACCCATTTACTCTCCTCATGCACCACACAAAGGCAGTGTTTATGTCTGCCAGATTTACAGTTTCAAAGGAGAATTCCTCTCCTTACTCGCCCCTAACTCTCTTAATCGCAGGCACAGGGGGTTTGGAGATGGATAGAGACTTGCTGACTCCCACAAGAGTCCAGTAGGACGGAGTTGGGAAGACTAAACAGAGTGATGGTAAATCTTACCCCTTTCACGCCTTTCAAATCCCCCTTGAGCAGCGAGTCCAGGGTGAAGATCACATTGTGGCTGAGGCTCTGTAGCTGTTAAACAAAGCAAGAAAAACATAGTTAATGTGTCACAACAGACTGTCAGAAGAAAATGTTTGATAGATTCTCTGGAAGACAAAAAAACAACAATGACTCAATCTAATAAACAGATTGATTTGCCAGGATGTGCTGAATGATTAGGCACAGTAATTTAATTTGCACCACAGATACATCAAAATGAAGATGCAATGCTTAAAAAAGTGTAGCAACTTTTCACTTGCTGACAGACTAATCTGCAGTCGACGGACGAGACTGTGTGAAACGTTTACTCCTCTTAACTGGAGAGCTCAGCAGAGACGTTAAAAAACAACGAGCTACAAAACAAAACAAAACTAAAATGAGTCAAAAATTGCCAAAGACGCCAGATGGATGATTCAGCCCACCCACACACACAAACATAAGAAACTAGTCATTTGCTGGGCTGAGTGAAGGTTCATGACCGTTTCAGCTGTGAGGTGGCAACATGCAGACAGACTTCAGGTACATTTTACATAATTAAGGATAAAAAGACTTGGACATCAAGCTCTATTTATTTATTCCGGTAAGAATTAGGGAAGGGATTTTAACGTGAGGAACTTTTGTAATGGCGTGTTTCTAGTACAGCCGTAAATCTGACACACAAGCAATATCTGCAAACAACAGCAAAGGACAACAAAGCTCCTTCTCTTGGCTTTAGATTAATTTTTGCTCCCAGAAATGATCTGATGGGATGCTGGAAAAGACCATTATTGTGTGCAAATTGTGCTAAAAGAAGTTAGCTGTTACCTAAAATACCATCTCAATGCTAAACATGTTCCAGCAAATACAGACACCCCCAAGGCTAATGCTAATATTTTAAAGAAGTAACATGAATGAAACACCTGAAAGATGGATATGTATATTAGCACTTTGCACCAATATGATGGCTGAATATCCTAAATAACAGATTAAAAACAATAAGTATATTTGTTATTGACCTTATACGTCTATTTATTCAACAATTTAGCAGCAAAATTTTTATTTTGAGAGAAAATTCTCAACATCTGTATTGAAGTTTTGTTTATTGACAGTTAAGAATTTGTCAAGTAGTTAGACATTTATATTCAAGCTCTTATTTTGAAGTTCCGTCTATTTTCCTTCCCTCCTTTTTTCCCCAATAACTTTATTTAAACATATAGAAACAAAATAAAACACTTACAGTAGAGAGCAAAGCATAAACAAAGACATTGTAGAACATGTAAATTATAATGTTGAAATTAAATTGGTGCTCAACGATTGTAGTCACTCCAGGGCGAATATAATATTAAGTGAAGTTAGCGCTTTGGGATTAGCTTCTACTGATTATCGTGTTGGTTTAGTGCGCTACTGTTAGCAAAGCTAACTTTTTAATTAGTGGTGTGCACCACTGTCCTTTCTGTAAATTAATACAGGCTGTTCTTTTTATTTGAGGATGCAGATTTGTAAATCAGAGCAGAGATGGCCGAGAGTGTTTCTGCAAAAAATATTTACTACAAGACATACAGCAGATATTCAACAATGACCCTGAATTAAAACTAAAGGAAAGACTAGAAAGATTCTAAAACATGCAAAATATGGCATTTGTTTGCATCATCAATTCTTCCAAATCTGTTCAGTTTTTGACATGCTTATACTAGGTCTCTGGAAGGACTAGAAAGGCTTGATTCGTCCTGTTGCCACAGCTTGGCTCAGCAGTTCCAGCTATGAGGATCAGCAAGGTCATTTACAAGGCTACTAAGCATTTAAGTCCCTGTTGTTAGCCAAGTCCACATTGATACTAAAGGAAGTAAACAAGGCCTAATGGGCACTAATGTCCTCCTTAAGTGCTTGTCTTGCATATGGCCAACATCTAAATCAATCCTTCACTGACCGGCTGCTGGCGAGCTCTTCCAGCTCCTTTTGTAAACCGTCACAAACGCTTTTTGCTTCCAAACACGCAATTCTTGGAGAGAAGACGCATTAAAACGGGTTAAATCAGTTAGTAAAATCCCGGGGACACATCCAGGACACACGCTCTCAGCCGTCGATACTCATTTGTCGTACCAGCTGCCCTCAGGGTGCAACTATCGAAGTCTGAAAACTCGATACACTGCTGCAGATAACAAGAGTCAAACTGAGAGGGCGACTGAGAGAGATCAGGTCACTTTTCCACAATATGCTGGTTGCACAGACAGGGTTGTTTGATTTGTGTATGCACGGACACACAACCCACTCAGCTGTTCCTGCTGCTGCCAAGAGTATTTATGTTGTCTAATCTCACTGTCAGCCACACGGGAAGGGAAGGGAAGACCGGGATCTGGCTCTTCTTCCAGCAGGAATCACTCAGAGGGTTTAAACAGGACGCATTACTTAACAGGAACTGTGGGAAATCCATGGCACGGAGATAAGAAGCCATCTGGGGGTACAAAAGTTTTCAACTGTGCTTTTTTTAATTTATTTTTTTTAAGAATATACTTCCACAGTGGCCTGGCTTAATAGTTTTCCAGGATTTCTGAAGGTCTGACTGGGTTCATAGTTTTGATGTTTCTTTCTAGATATTTATTTACCTGTCCATCACAGAATATTGCTCAATGTGTGCTTACAAAGAAGGAATGTTGACAACTAGGGAACAAAAGAAGAAAACCAGATTCACAGTGTCCAGGCCTGGACTGGTTCATCGGGCAGACTGGGACAATTCCCGGTGGGCCGATTGCATGTATGGCAGGCCTTTTTAACATAAAATCAGTTTCATCTGACTGGAAATACATTCCAGATGTCTACAAATGAGTTTTAGAGATATCCTAATTAACTAATATGTCATAAGGATTGCAATTAAAATAATGCAACAGGAAGTGAACTAAGAGCTTCAAAGTGTAGGGAAGAATTAATTTAGTTTATTTGTATACTAAAGATATTTGTAAACCAACTTTTCATAAATCCCTCTGAGCTATTTAAGTGAATGTGAAATAAGTCATAAGCCCATTTCAGATGTCTGGAATGTAAACATGGTGAAGCAGATTTTTTTAAATGGCTCGCCATAGATCAGGTCCACACTGATATCTATCGTTTTGTTTTCGGAGACGCAACCTGACGTAGCACTTAGTGGAAAGTAGAAAGAGCGAGGATAACATGGTGAAGGCTAAAATTAAAGAAGCAGCAGTTGATAACTTTCACTAAAATTAGTTTGCATTAGTACCATCAAATGAGGACAGTCAGTAAGGTAAACCGTTCAATCAAGTCATCAGCAGGTTAAAGTTTTAAGAGAATCAGAGATGTGAAATCTGTCACAACACTGTCAGTCCATCTTCATATCCGGTCCATATAACAAAGTACCTGAAGATCCCAATTAAATGGGTTCTTTGTCAAGATGTTTTTCTGAGCAGTCAGTCATTCAGTCCAAAACATTTAGATAAGGCACAGAAAAACTTTACAAAAAACAAGACTGCTTTTAAAGATGATAAGAAAAGTTCATGTATATGTAGGGTAGTTAGCTATTTCAACTTGAAGGAGACTTTTATACGGCTTTGATACGTTTAAAGAATGATGAGAATGTCTCAGTTTGGTGTACAAACCCGTATTTAACCCACCAGTGACCCCTGACAACCAATGAAACCTAATCTAAATCCTAACCAACCTACGTGGGGTCAGACAGGACAAACAAGCTGCAAAACAACATTTGGAAAAATCTGGTTCTCCGACTCTAAATCATTGGCTTTACTGGGACATGGAGCAGCCGGACTCACCAGGTTCTTCAGCAGGGCCGACAGCTCCTTGGTGAGAGAGGAGAACTTGACAAAAGCTGTCCCCAGGTCAGGGTTGTCCCTGCTGATGAAGTTGCTACCAAACTTATCCAGAGCCTGGGTGTAGTTTTCTTCATTCTGAACATGATCTGTGTTGGAAAAAACAGCAAAGAAGAGGTTAATTAGGGGTCATAAATGATCATAAAAGGTCAAGACCGGAAGCCCAGAGCTCTGAATATCATTAAAAAGTGTAAAATTCATGGAACCATCAGGATTTCTGAAAATTTTAACAAATTAATCCCTTTAAGACACTCATGACTTAAGTTTAAAACCTACACAAATTAGTTAGCTTAATAATATAAGGTAGAAAACATAACAAAACCCCTATTGAAGCAACTTAAAGAGAAAACGCTGCATTTTCCTGGGGGATTTAGAGGAGACAGTGAATGTTTGGGGCTTGTAGTTTTGTTACAGCATAAAAAAACATCCAAGTCCATCAACCAGAACTACAATAAATGAACAAATGAAGGAAATAACATACACATTTCAGATTAAATTAAATATGATTTTATATATATTTCTTTACCTTTTTAAGGATTTTTAAAGGTCTAATATTGAACTGAAGACATTTTATTAAGGGTTCATCATTGAAAGATAAACACAAAAATTCAAAAAAGTCTGCAGACGAGGCCAGAGGTTTCAGGAAGAATCTCGTCTGGACTGATGAGACAAACTGGAGCTGCTTGGATCAGTCAAATCAGCTCCATGCTGATAAAAAAAAACAGCTTTGAAAGAAAATAATCCAATAACTTGAGTGAAACACGGGCATGGCTTTTGTTCTGGATAAGGATCCAAACATCCATGGAAAGATCTCGTTTCCAATGATTAATGCTATTAAATATTAAACTTAGGGTGTCATTCTTTTGTCCAGGCAAGTTTAGTTTAATTCTTTGAAATATTCAATTGAAGCAACAATCAAAAGCAAAGTCAGATTTATGTCGAATTAAGAAAATAAACCAATCAATTTTAAATAATTTCAGAAATTGTTGTTATTTTTGTGCCATCAGATCTGCCTGCATATTTCATCAGAGCAGCAGACACACCTGGAGTAAAAAAGGGAGTCTGTGTTATAATAGCAGGGATACTCAGTGGACCAGCGTTTTTTCTCAAGAAGCCATCTTTTTATACAGATCATGTCAGGGTGAGAAGATGTGTGATTCTCCTGGCGAACCAGCAGAATCCATCTGTATTCATCGTTAAGTTCCCAGTAGAGAACGGCTGCTTACAAACTAAAATCCAAGCAAACAGGACTAATGTTTTACATGAATTACATACAACTACATTTATTTAAACTCCTAGCTTCAAATGTTCTATAGTCAATCTTGTTAGGAGGACAATAACAATATGAATTACATTTCCAGAACCTTTTGAACAGCCAGATTTTTCCAGTGGTTTTTCCACTTTTCATCTGAAAGGTTTAAAGTGACCAAAGGGTAAAGTTACTCCTCTCTTTGGAGAGCAAACAAACATCCCAAGCTGTCAAATTACAGGGTGGAAAGCTGCTTTCAATGTCATTCAGTGGAAAACAACAGCAGATTCATGACACAGCACTGAGAAAAACTCAGGTGTTGATTTCTGGGACAGTCTGGGCAAGAAAAACACACAATACGCCATCTGTCCCACAAAAGGCAGCTTTCCAAGTACAAACAGGAATTTTCACGCCTGCAAGAAGAAAATACCCGGAGGAAGTGAATAAAAGAACCTGGACATGGTAGGAAACAAAGATGTCTCACCTTGACCTGAATTGTAGATTGCCTTCACTGATTTCTTCACCTTTTGCAGAGAAGTTCGATCCTGATCCAGCGCCTGGAAGAAGAAAAAAAAAGATTTTAAACATCTCAGGGTGGTTTCATGCTTTAGGAAAACACAGCACAGTCAAATCGAAAGTCAGCAGATATTTTCCCGATAACAAACCAAATATTTGCTTAACAATTTGGAGCTATTAAGACAGAAAGGCCAAGTGAGTAATGGAGCAGCTTTGTGCTGTTGAATTGGCAAAACAAATCAGGAGTTTTATCACCTCAGATTAGTAATCTTTATTTCTTTGTTGTTTTAGCTGGTAATAAAATTGAAAGCAAACAGACATTGATCTTGCTGTTCACAAAAATACAACAAATTTAATCAGTTAAAATGGTTTAAATGTGACCCCCGAGCCGAGGAACCCATCAGTCCCCATAATGCTGCTGCATTCATGGGGAAAATGTGCTTTGGGTGCAAGAAGCAAGCAATGTGGCCGCAACTCAAGTCCGAAAAAAATAAAACTTGGATCTTACAACTCAATCAGAAATCCTGAACCCTGATTGACACTATAACAAGTTCAAATATAAGCTGGACTAAAGGATTTGATTAAAATATTCACGGTCTTTTTTTCAGTTTCAGCTGCTCCTCTTATTTGTAACTTTTACTCAGATCCAGTTTTCATTTCCCTGAAAGGCTCTCAAAAAAAAAAAAAACACCCTTGTTTTTAGGTGCCGCATCCTCATCTGTCGCTCTGATTGTCGAGTATTTTTCTGTTTCTGAAGAGTATGACATTGTGATAGAAGTATTTTATGACTTAAAATGGACCAAATAAAGACATTGAGCCCATTTATTAACTTGGCTAAATGCAGTACAGTCATTCAAGAAAGAATTACTTATTTCTGACCATAAATATTTAGGAAATAGTATCTTATTTTTTAAATAAACCAAACAAGTGAGGCTCCCTTTACTCTTTAAAATGTTATGGCTTCTTAAATGCATCTTTAAACAGGATTAAAATTGTTAAAAATCTTTAAAGGGGTTTTAAATGGTTGCAATTTATTACAACATTGGGATTTTGTGTTTCTGACCTGGAGAAAACTGACAACAATGCTGTTGGCAGGCATCTAACGTCAAGATTAATCACCTGTAAAGGCAGCAAGAAGATCCCCTGTCAGACTGGACGCCATGATTCTGCAGGGTGTCTATTAATCTGCTCACTCACTGCAGCTGAGATAATTGGGTGGCTTGTTATTCAACAGCAACAAATGTCTCCGTTACCCGCTTCTGCTCAAGGATTAAAAATGCAAGTGTGTAATGTTGGTTTTGCGGAATAATTTATTCTGACAGTGCAAATATCCACTAATTCGAACAACAGGGAATGAAACCAAAATGAAAATAAACACATGCAGGAAGACCGTTACTGCAAGGTCAAGCTGTGGAGAACACACACACACACCGAGAGACAGACACACAATAATGCCCTAATTAAATTTAACAACGTAATTAAGTCGCCCTTGGCCTTCCTTGGACAGTTTTACACAGCTCTTCTCCAATTATGGCAGCAGTAGTTCACCGCCGCAGGGCTCTTTCTGCCAGGGCCGAGCCCTTTCATCCCTCGGCAAATGGAAACGGCGTTTGATGCCACATAAATCCTCCATTAGACCTGTTACATGGCTACATGCTCCGTGTCTTAGACCCAAATATACCTGAATATATGTGAATAAATAATCATACACGTGGAGATTAAACAATCTGAATCCAACGGTTCATTTTAAGGGTATTTTCACATAGTCTGGTAGAGTCGGTTTGATCGGGGATCAAAATTGCAACATTTGTTGCATTTTTAGATGCTGCGGTTCACTTTCACACTGTCGAACGAACCAAATTCTTTGAAAAACCTGTTCCCCTCCTCGCCTGTGGTGGCGCTGCACCAAGAACTACTGCATGAAACAACATGAAAACCACTGAAGAAAACATCAGCGCAACTTCCTTCTGCACAAAATGTAAAAAATAATGGAGTAGCGACAGATTTAGCAAGATTAGCTATTTCTCTCGTTAGCAGCAGACACACCAACTAATGCTTTAATATACATTAATAAGTACAATATAAACAGTCTCAGAAATACTGCAGAAACATCTACAATCTTCTTTATTTAAGGAAAATAAATGTGACTCCTGGATTGGCTGCTTTGCAAACGAGGTATTCCAGCTTCCCAAGCTGTATTTTCTTTTGAATATTTTAGATATGCTCTACAAAAAATCCAATGAAACAACAGGTGAGTCCACTGTACTCCCCATAATGGTTGCCATTTCCATTATTATTTCAGACCTTCATTAAGTTTTTTGCATCTGATTGCATTAAAACCTTCAGACATCTTCATAATTAAAATACAGAAATGCTTAGTCTCCAAACAGGATTAAAAAAAAGAAACAAAGCTGGTTGACTTGCATATTAAAATGCTTTCATGAGACTTTTCCTCAAACTGTTAGAGGTTTTACAGTCTGACCTGCCTCCATCTGAATATGAACCAACAAGAACGGCACTAAGGATGAGTGAACAGTTCATTCACCTTTAAATCACTTAGTGGGATGGTACCGCAAGAATCATTAACTCACTGAATGTTAGTTCACAAAGTTTGGTACCTGGGCCAATGATTGCCATGCACTGAATGGCAACCATTCAGTGCATGAATGATTGCCTAGAAGAAGGACTAAAGAAGGACTAAACTGATAGTTATCAGGACTAAACTAGAAGAAATTGGTCAAATATGTTTAGATTATTTAAATATTTAAAGTGGGTGGCAATCATCTAGCAGGCATTTGCTAATTTTTATTCTTCTGAGGCAGAGCTGTTTGTACCAAAAATCCCTTACAGATGCCTTCAAAACTTAAAAAAATACACATGCAAGATAACCAATTAGTTAATCTGCAGACAAAAGTGAAAGGCTTGAATCTGTCTCAACATAAGCCCAACACAGACTGAAGAAACACCAATTAAAAAGACAAAAACATAATTTATCAAGAACAACTACAAGAGGTATGAATACTTTTCAAGGTAGAGTTAATATGTACTGTAGGCAGCGCAAATAACTTTGCTTACGACAACAAATGCACATAGCAGGAGTCATCTGAGGCAGGCTCCATCTAAATGCGGTTTGTCGTCATGTTGGGTATGTGCTGCAGCAACCGCCACACCCTCAAAAACAGCTGACACATCCACAAACCGTGCTTCCTCAGGGTCACGGTTAATTCACAGTTTACAAAGGATTAGACGTCTAATTAGGTTTTAGGGTTGCTTTTTTTCATTAATGGATCAAATTCTCTCAATAAGTGTTTTGTATTTACTCACGTCAACTTCTTTGATGTTAAAATAAGTTTGATTACCGAAGTATTTAAAGAAGCAGTATTATATACTGTCCAGCCGCATAGCGGCATTTTCAAGTCACCATGTTACCTTCAGTTGTTATAAAAATGCTGTATGTACAAAATATAGCTTTAAAGAAAACTGACTTTGTAATTGAATGCCTTGAAATTGGGTCTCTGCCTCTTTAAACACTCCTGCTCTTTTTGAAACACTGCCTTCAGGAAGTCATCACTATATCGCTCCTCTATTAACCCTTTAACAACATTTTTTAGTAGCGTTGCATTGAGAAGTAGCTCGTATAATGAGCTCAGCTGATGTGCAGTTCCACCAGGTGTTTGCTAATTGTTGCTGGCTAGTCTGAAGGAGCTGGATGGCGGTTCTGTAAGGCAGAAGTTTGGAAACTGCATCTCTAATGAGGAGCTGGGTCTCGAAAGCGAAGCTAGGTCCACCCAGGCGTTTTTCACAGCTGAATGGTTGCCATGGAGATTAAAGGATTTCTCAAACATGCATGAAAGAATCAGGGATGTTTCTGATGAGATAAGAACAGCATAACATTACGTAAAGCTCATAAAAGTTGATTTTACATAATACTGGCCCTTTAAGTGTGACCAAAAAAAAAAAACAGGAGAAATCTGAGACGGGAAATGACTTTTATGTGAAAAATAGAATCCAAAATGATTAATAATGAACGACGGAACTATTTAATGAACTTGTCTTGTGTGATTCATTGAATGAGGGTCAGATAATAAAACATTAAATAAAAATAACCCAACCCTAGACCCACAGAGTGACCAAAGCAACCACTGAGGTTAATGGATCCAACTTCCTGGATCCTGAAGACTGCCAGTCATGCTCTGGAGGTCAAAGCTTCACAGGGGGAATGGGTGGCTCAAGTGACTGGAGGTTTTTCTCCATTTCATGCTTCCTGCCCCAGGCCTTATCCTCCCGCAGCAGCCCTGCCGCTTCCCCTGCAGCCGTCCTTTCTGACGGGAAGCAGGAAGCATCCAGGCTCGTCACTGTCCTGTCCCGGATCAGCGGAGCTCCGTCCACTACACCAGCTGCACTCTGCTGACAACCGAGGAACAAAAACATCACACTCTTGACTCCCGCCTCTCCTCCACGACATTCGTCATCGCTTTGGTGGACTGCCTTGCGTGTCAGTCCAACATTCTTCACCCCGGAGGCTGCAGGAAGTCGCCCTGACCGAGCGGTCAGCTCTGCTGTTTGTCAGCAGCTCTCTGGAACCCACATGTACCAACGTGGCAGATTTTACTCTCACAAATCAGCAGAACAGACTCAAAGATCCCCGAATTACACAAATGCAAACAACTTCCGAGAAGGAAAAAACAGGAAGGGGTACAATCATCAAAGGACTTCCACAGAAAAGGAAATGACTGCAGGGGCATTTTTATAGCAGAGGTCAAAGGGAACACTTTTAAAAAATGCTTTCTTTTCATTTCCTTTCTGATTGAGATCCTCTAAATAACAAAAACAAACTGGTTTGTTTCCCAGCAGTAAACCTAAGTCTGATCATGACATCTTACAATAATGGGAAAACACTGTATGAGGACAGAGTTTGTTTGTTTGCCAATTCACTTTGACTGTCTGTCGATGGTGTCTATGTGGCATGACTCAAGCAGGAAGGGCGGGGAGCCGTTTTCATTGGCAGGAAACAAATGCACATCCCTTTTCTCTGAGCCAGACTGATCTGCAAGGGAAGGTTGGAGGAAAAAGTGAGAGGAGGCGTAATATTTCCAAAAAAGAAGCCGAGATCTGATGGTGTATTCCTCACACAGAGGGAATGAAGTATCGACTGCTGGTGGTTTAGGGTTTGGTTAGGAGCGGTATCCACCGGACCACATGACTGATGTAGTGTCTCAGACAAGCGGGATGAAGCTGGGCTCGATCTTTTTCCACAACGTCTAAAAAAAAAAAACCCTGTCAATCTCCAACAGCAGCCAATAGATCAAATCTATCACTCTGAATGAACGGCAACAAATTACGTCAACAAATTACGTCTCGTAAAATCTTCAACAGCCGAATCCATCATCAGGGTTTATGTGCTTTCTTCATGCCAAACTTTCAGACATTTCCACACTTAATAGTCCAGAGAATAAAATACAGATGATTACATTTCCACAGAGGTAATAATTTAACGGGACTTATTATGAAAAATTCACATTTTGCACATTTTCGTACTTCAGTTTTTGGGTCTCAAATGTTTCTAAAAACAACAACACAAAAACACACAGCTGCTTTTTGGCAATAATAAGTTAATGTTTTTTGGTGTCAGGAAAGACATTTTAAAAACCTCCTGAATGTTACATCACATTCAACAGGCACTGTGCAGTTACCTAGCAATCCCTGCCGAACCCTGCTGGGTTACCTAGCAACCCAAACTGAGCTCCAGCACATTTAGTGCATTGTACAATGGCTGCTGGAAAAGACAAGTGTTTTATTGCTGCCTCAACCTCCAGAAACTACTTGCTGTATTCTTGTTGGTTATGCAGGAGGTTCTACTAATGCTTTTCAAAGATGTACGGATGTATAACTGAACATCTGTTTTCAGCCGTTTTCAAGCGCGAGTTTAAACGTTGAGTTGGGGATGGCGTGTCCAGCATTAGCTTCTTCGTATTTAAAGTGACAGGACGCCTAAAACAGCTCATTCTGAAAGGAGCTCAAAACAGGCAGAACCGACTAGATTAAAATCCGATCATGCAACGATAATGATTTTGTGCCAAAAAAAATGCAACAAACATGTTTTTCATAGCCCACAGATCTAACCTAACCTGTTCAAGGAATACGTAACAAGTCACCTTTAAATATGAAATTTGCAAATAGCTCATTTATATAGGGTTGATTCCAAATGGAAATTTAAGACATATTGCAAAAACAAACATAAATTTAAATTACATACAGTATGTTCTATTTCAAACCTTGTTTGTTAGTAAAATACAGTCAGGCTCAGTTTATTATGACAAAATAGTTTCGGATGGATTTTTTTTTTGGTCAGAGGACATTAAATAAAGTTCAAACAAATATTTTCCATATTTTTTCCAGTCTTAAATATTTGAATCAGGTTACATACCTTTCTAATCTTTTATCATATTACAAAACAAATGAAAGTATTCTTAAGAATCTTATAACTTATATCATTTTGAACCACATATAATTCATAATGCAATGATTGTTATTATAGAGAGAGAAAAGTCAACATTATGTTGCCTCCCTGTGGTCAAAGCTCCATTTTCATGTGGTGAACACACACATTTACTAAAACGTCAGACAACGAAGCCCAAACCACAACCACATTTCTGAATTTCCTCTTTCCAGTTGGTTTGTTAATCAACTACAGCAGTCTTTTATCAACAAATAAGCTAATTCTGTTTTTAATTAACAATAATTTGACAACAGTGATATAATTTTGTATGTTTTGTATACCAAAACGTCTTGGGAAGATTTGATCACTGCTTTATTCAAGCCACCATGAACTGATAGTTCACACAATACCTTTAACGCCATCCCCAATGCAAAACATGTCGATTTGTGCAGCTAAATACAGGAAAATCACTGAGGAAAACCTGTAAGAGGCTCTAAAACCATTCACACTGGGGTGGACAATGACCCAAAACTTACAGCCAGAGCCACAATGGCTCAAAGTCTTTTCCACCTTTAACGGACCAGAGTTTCATCATGGTAAAAATGAGCCTTTCAGTGATGATAATGCTACAAACAATTCAACATGTACCTGGAACAACAAGGAAACGCATACAAAACTCAACTGCTTGGAAGACGCACAAGAATGCAGTCGTGTTCAGAAAGTTCAGTGAAAAAAATATTAAAACGTTGTCATGTTTGATAAAACTTTGCAAGGCTTTGTTTATAAGACATAGCTCACTTGCAAAAAGTGAAAATGAACCACACTAAACGAAAAAACATAATAGCCGATTTTGGTCCGGACCAAAAGACTTTCCTGGTGTGAATACATGCTAAGTGAAAAACTCTAGCAGGATTTGAAACTTCATAATCACAATTCCATCCAACCTGACTGAGTTTGGGCTATTTTGTAACAAAGAACAGAAAAACTTTTTAATCTCTAAATGTGAAAAGCCAGAATAGACAAACCCACTGCACTGAAAAGTAGTTCAAAATAGTACTGAGAAAGAGGATATGAACACAAATGCACAGCAACCTCTTCAGAAATTAAAACAATGCATCATTTGTTCCTTCTTTTCACAATAATTCACAATTTGTTCATCCATCTACATGAAATCCTGATGAAAAACATTAAAGTTTGTGGCTGTAATGTCACAAAATGTGGAAATTTTGTAAAGTACTAGAGGGAAATATCACACAGCGCTATCTCTATTATCTACATCTGCTATCGATCCTGCTGTTTGCATCCTGCTTCGCTCTCTCACGCCAAGCTAAGGTGCTCAGCCGTGAGTTTTCCTCTGCACTGTGGATAACTTCCTGAGCTGCAAAGATGCTGCACGTCTCGAGAGACGCTGCGCAGGACCCAACACGCATGCGTGTGGTCAGTCAGTGGAAAGCCAAGCTGTGCATGCAGCAGTGCTAGACTCCCCTCTGCTACCAGAGCTCCCAGCTATCGCACCGCTCCTTTAGACTGATGTGCATGTTTTCACACCCACACACTGCTGCGTTTTACACACCTAGCATCACAGAAGCAGGAAACCTCTGTTTGCACAGTGAGGAAGTCATTTCTAATGAGACGTTAAATTATTGCCTGACCTTATCAGATGGCATTAGAAATGACAAAAAGAAAAACCGAAAGCTGGTGATTCTAAGAAATACCCAGACAGATCCTCTTTTAACATTTACAATTTGTGCGAAAGCAACAGCTCCCAAAACTAATACAGTAACATGCCCACTCATGTACATATGCATAGATATACCCCCAATTAAAAAAACAACACACACATACACCAACAAAACAATCAACATAAAGACCAGACCTCTTTCCACATGTTGAGTTGGAAATCATTTTGGACTAACCAAGTGTGTAAAAGTCAGCTTTATCAAGCTTGCTCTTAGTAAAAAAAAATGATATTCTCAAGGGCAAATTGTGAAATTCTGCGTGTTTCTGAGACTGCTATCCAGCGCTTAGCTTCCAAACAGCAAACATTACATAGGGATCTTAAATTGTTAAAGATAGCAAAATCATCAGGTGCAAAATCTAATCTGTCATTAGATGAAATAACTCGAGAATGTTGGGCATAATCCTTCAAAAATGTGCTTCTATCCTCCAAATAAATGGACTTTAAAACAGTTAACATTTATTAAATTTTCTCTTCTTTTTCCCCCTGTTCACTCAGGCTTTTGACAATCCGCCCAAGCTAAATTAAAATCCTATCAACACTGATACGAACTTATGTTGGATGAGCTGTTGAACTCATATCATAGACCTGAATTAGTCATGGAGCGAGCCAACTGTGACGTTCTTCATACCAGCTCCCACATTGTTGTTAAACAATCAGGTTTATCAGTTTGGAAAGGTTCCAAAGCCATTTATTAAGCAACAGGGTTAGCCAAAAACTGAATTTTTCATCTTCAGACCATGGGCAAGAAAATCACCAAAATACAATAGCAGATATATAAACAAACAATAACAAGGTTTCCCCCAGAAAACTTGCTAAGCCCGGTGGTTGGGCGCTAGGGCAGTCATTCATCCAGCGGCTGAATGTGTCTTTGAGTTAAAAATGTTTAAAGTTGACAGGAAATTTGAAAATATCACTTGATAATTATGTATTATTGAAATATTGGAAGATTAATACCTGAACACCTACTACAAAATATTAAAAAATGCATTTTAAAAAGACTTAAATAAATAACCAATGCTTAGCCTGGAGGCCCGCCAGGCTTATACACTGGGGGAAACCTTGAATAATAATACACAAAATATAAAAAGCACAAAAAGGCGTCTACCAGAGCTATAATCCGACACTACCCAATACAACCAGAGGGGAAAAAATGCTAAAGTACCAACATGTAGTTAGCTAAACCCAACGGTGGTGGCAGTAATGTGATGGTTTGGAGCTACTTCTGTGCTTCAGGACTGGGATAATTTGCCAAAACTGGTGGAAATGTGAATTCTGCTGTCAACCAGAAGATCCTGACTGGAATGTCCCACCAGTTTGTGACCTTTAGGTCAACCACTGTTGGTTTGTGCAGCAGAGCAATGATCCACAGCACAGAAGAGTCACATAGGTTGTAAAGCTTTCATGAATAAAATCATCGGTTGGAAACGGTTTTGTGTATTTATTGAGATTATGTTTGTCTCATGCTGAAATTTATTTGATTACCTGAAACAATGAGCTATGGAAAACAGAAGAAAATCTCTTTCATGGCCATGTCTGTATAAGTCAGTGAATGAATTTTGTGCATGTTTACCAAATTTTTCTTCCTAGAGTGATAGTGAAGTGGCTCCTAAATTATCTAAATAAAAGCAGCTATTAAAAATGAAAATATCCCCTAAAAACAAGGAGGAAAAATCATTTTTTTAATCAAATCTAACGTTTTCTTTTCAAATTTATATTTTAGTACGTCTAGGCTATTTAATTTTTATGAACTACAGCTGTTAAGTTTGGTTTTACGCTGCAAGAAAAGGAAGTTTTCAGTTTCGCAATATAGATCTGATTTCCATAAACCTCAACATGAGAAAAACAAACCAAAGGATGATGACGCTGCAGATAAAAAAACCACTGCAGGTTTCATATGACTTTTAGGCAAGGAACAAGTGAAAACTGAAAGGTGGTTTGGTGCTCTAACGTGTACGGCAATGCACCAAATAAATGACTAAAAATAAATGTTTCAAAGGAATTAAATTAGTCTTTTATAGAAGCAGCAGAATCTCTTAGAAAAAGACAATATCAGGTCTTTTACTGACTAACAAACCTGACGATTCTTTGAAGAAAAAACAACACACAAATTGTATTTCTCCTTTCAATTAGTAATTTATAATTTTATGTTTCCATGGTGACACAAACGCCCATTTCTCTTAGCCACTCTTCAAATGGGAAAGACACAAGAATTTGTTTTTTAATTGAAACACAATGAACTCTGCTGGAATTTAAATAACATCTTATGAATAAAAATTAATTTACTTAAAAGCATTTTACATATTTTCACCAGGGTTGCCAATAAGTGTGGAGAGTTAAGTATAAAACAAGCAGTTAAACCAATCAATTAAAAATGTTCGGCAGCAAATCCCAATATGGAAATGTCTACTAAAAGGATACATTTAATTTTCCTTTAGGGGGAAAGCTTTTGAATGGAACTGAACTGAATTCAGAAATATATGTGCATTCAAATAAAAAATTAAAAAATACTGTTCTGATTCTGACAAACTGATTAATAATATCTGCAAACCTCAAAAACAGAGTATGGTTTGGAATGTTTCTTTTACTGATTAAACTATTTGTGTCATTATTTGCTACAAAGGAAAACCAATAACATGGTGTGTTAAAGTAACCAACCTGTTAATGGGTAACATTAGATTACCTTAACACAGAATTGATGGTATTTGTGGGGCTTAAAGTGGACAAAGTAACAGAAACATAGCCAAAAGACCGAATCTCTTAGTGTTTTTATTGTCTCTTTTATAGTTATCGGTATTAATGCCGCGAAATATTATGTAACATTGTGCGTCGCCAATCACTATTTCATATTAAACTAGTCAAACGTTAATACCTAATAAGTAACACAACAGGGAATAAAAGGGGAAGGCATAACAGCCAAAACAAACTAGTCATTTTGCTGATCAATCACAAATATCTGTCAGAGAATCCATCTTATTTTGCTGATCGCCTGTTTGTAAAGCCTTTCAGCTCCTCAGGCAATCATAAATCTTTAAGCCCTGAAGCCAAACAATGTAACGCCTTGATCAACCACCCTTAATAGATGCAACATTTTCCAAGCCTGTAAATAATTTTTCCGATGCAACAAGCAGCGCAGACATGAGTCACTGGTCAGAGTCAGAGATTCTGCAAAGCACTTAGCAGCATTCCTTGAAGTTTCCCTGCAGCTGAGTCTCACATTTCACACTTTGTGTGACTCAAGACATTTTAAGACCACGGGTGTATCTACTCCCACGGACCATTTGGACGCTTCGGCAACTGGACAAACAATCGCAGCAATGCCCAACACAAACTCCAGCTACTATTCAAAGGGCACTTCCATTCTGACCTCCCAACATGCCGCGGATTATAGCTTTACAGCTGCTGTGAAAATGTCAGCCATGCAGTTCTTTGAACAAGCAGTAAATGACTTCAATAATATACTTTAGCAGGCAGAGATGGCCTATTAGACATAGGACAACACTATCTCCCGACACGCCACTGAATGCTAGTTATAGCTACCTCATATGACAGGTGTGTTGACAGTTGCTCAAAAAAAATAGCAAAGCTAAAATTACCATGGTGTTGCACTAAGTTTGAATTAGACTAAATACTATTTCCTTCTGTTTCACTTGGTTTGGGTGCTATGTGGCATAAAACCTGAAGTCACAACCTGTTGTGGCTATTTATGTTGAATTTTTGTAAATCGTAATTTTTATCAATTTAGTTTTCTCTGGGCAGTTAGAACATACTCAAGTTAATTTAGAACCAAAATCTGCAATTCATTTATATATTTGGAATTGTTTAGATTCCTTTGGTAACTTTCAGACCCTCACATTAATTTAAGTGATTAAGAACACGTCGGCGTGTTTGGCAAATGTCCGGTGTAATGACGGGAAGCTTTTGAAAAATTATTTTTCTGACCATGTTTTCCAACTTGAAACATCAAATTAACTCAACTTTTATTTTCAACTAGGTTGTAAGAGATTTTCAGTAATTTTTGCAAAAAATAAAGTATATTTTCAAACAATCAAGTCGAAGGTCATGCTCTGATCTAAAGAAAGCATTTAGATTTTACAATGCTATAAAGCTTTTTTGAAAATTTTGAAGATTTGGTAGGATTTTTGTCCAATGAATAAAATTTAAGCAAGCAAAGCAAACTACTAAACAGATACGGTTATGGTCAAAATTAATGTTTTAAAACGTTCCAATGGACTGTGCCCATGTTTGAGAATAAAATATGGTTAAATTACTTTGGTGTTGTTTTGATATTTCCACAACCTAGTTTTACCAGCTGCACCTGAACGCATCATGCTGAGAAAATCTTGTATCATCAACTCCGACTTGCATTTATGCAGTTTAACAAGTTTGGCTGATTGGACGCCACAATCAGTTGATTTTTCTGAAATAGCTGTGATATTTACTTTAGACCAAACTCTCTCAGAAGTGATCGACCTATGAAGATTACACCAAAGGTCCGCCAATTGCTCAAGCTTCAGGTCCCAAACAAACCCAGAAGGTTGGATTTTAATTGTTTTCCCTCATAATAAATTAGATTGTTCTTGCTATTTCAAAAAGGTATTTGAAAATGTTATTTGCACTTTACATACTAACCGTGTCTGTTTTAGGAAAGTTATGTGCAGCAGTTTCAACTTTTTGTAAGACTGTGTTGTGGCATAAACAAAGATTAAACAAACTAACAATTTTGATGGCAACTTTTTGAAAAAGTTGCCACAAAAAGAATAACGTTAGGTTGCAACAATCTAAAGAAATATATAAATAACATATATTATTATATGGGACTGGTTATCATCGGAAAAGTTTTGTTCATATTTAGTCAGGTCATGTTTGTCTGATATTAAAAATTGTTTAATAGTTTGAGACAATTGGTGAAAAAAAAAAGATAGAAGACATCTGTAAAGATGGAAATACTTTCTCAGCACATGCAGTGACAGTTTCTTGAAGTCCCTTTATAGAAGAAAACAAAATGTACAAATATCTGCTCACCCCTTTAAATTAAAGGGCCAAGTAAGTATCAAATTCTCTGGGTAAACACAGGAAAATAGGATTCAGCCAAGTTGTAACACAAAAATATCAAGAGATTACATCTGTTGCAGCAACTAGAAATATTTTTATGAAAAAAAAAAACATTGTAGCCCCATGATTTCCACAACAGCATAAAAACAATCACGTCCCAAATGTACCTTCCTGTCATCACCGACAAGCTAAAATCTGATCCACACACAGAATATATGAACAGACATAAATTAAAACAGTTTGCTTCCTTAAATAGACTAAAACTCAGCCCATATTTTAGGTGGAAAAGGTTTGAATTCAACAGCGATAACCCCAACACCCTGAGGTCTGCAGACAGATGTGAACACTGACACCTAAATCTGAGGGAAGAGCAAAGGAAGGCCTGGTCCACAGCTAATCCGCTGCCAGCTAATAGCCCTTGATGATATACGCAGTGCAGCTGTGGGAGCAAGGTAGGCCAGCAGCTGTGGCCCGCAGATCTATTATCAGATTTCAGCAAACAGGCAACACAATGCAGCCTCACCTCCTGCTGCGTCAGACTGAAAACAAATTCAGAATAAAAAGAGCCAGAAGGGAAATTTAAAGAAGTGATGCCCAAATTGAATGCTTTTTTACACAGTGGGATATTATTCAGTTTCCCCCAGTGTAAAATAAGCCTGGCAGGCCACCAGGCTTTACTTGAGTCCTCACCAGGCTAACATTGTTTATTTATCTTACAAAATGTTGATGTTTACCTTTTTTAAAGGTGTTTAGGGATTATTAATAATGTCTTCTAATAACACACAATTACCTAATGATATTTTAAAATTACCAGTCAACTTCAAACATTTTTAACTCAAAAACATCACTGTCCTACCGCCTCTACCACCGGGCTTCTGAGGGAGACCCTGTTATTCTGTGAGCTTTACTTTATTACTGGGATGATCACATGTCATATCTCCATAACAACATCATAAAAGCATAAACTGTTTTCCTGAAGCAGTAAGTTGTTTTTCCACCATTAGCACATTGAGCAGGACATACACAAGCATGACTGACAGCGCTAAGACCCTCCTCCTGGGTCTGATTGGTTATTTTTGATTGGGAGCGATGGATGACTTCAGATAGCAATAAAACCTCGAAGAGGAGGTGGACAAGATTGATCTTTTCACAGATTATCCATCTCATATTATACTGTCAATTTGTTATTTTCAAACCATTTCTGTGTAGTTTTAGCTTCGGGTTGTTGTCACATTCCCAGTAAACTTGTACATTTATGGCTCTCCTGTTCTTCTTAAACTGTCCTAGCAGCACAAAAAATGTTAATTAAAATTTTTTTGAGTTGGGATTTGATTCAGAATATTTTGGAACACAAAACTTTTACCATTAAATGTAAAATGAACACTGTGATTGGTGAAGGAAGTCAGGCTCATCTTTGCTAGACAAATGCATCTAAATCCGTGCTACCGCGGCTTGACTTCTGAAATTAAGCTACATTTTTAATATATATCCATATATTCTAAACAGAATACATGCAAATAAAAAGCATGTACATGTTAAAATAAAATCTAAACACATCTTTATGCATAAATTTAAACTTCACTTGTAATAAACCGCAAGTAAGAGGTTAATTTGTGAGCAAGAAATGTCTTCCTGCATGCAGCAAGCTGACCTGTTGGCATCTCCGCAAAGAGACATAAACGTCCCTCTTTTCTGTGTGAGACCCACTGAGTAGGGAGACATCAGGGACAGACGATGAATAAAAAGCCACAACTTCGTTAATAATTGACTGTGACACAGCTGCACTCCTCAGCTGCAATGTTGCAGAGGGAAGACTTAAATAGCGCGCGCTCAAATTTGTTATGTAAAGCCGCACATGACAAAAACTCGTCCAGTCCTGAATAATTCACTGTTTTCTGTCCTGGTGGAGAGGGGAGTTGGTGGTAGTTCAGTGGTTAAGCAAATGCAAACATAAAAAAAAAAACTGGCTTTAGAAGAATTAGTTTAACCAAAGTGATGATCAAAATCAACATAAAAAAGATTTATAGTCCTCAATATTTAATAATCAGACTTGATTATGAGGAACAATGAATGCGGCGGGGAGTGAATACAAAAGAAAGCAGCCGTTTTTAGTTATCTGTGCCGCCATTGTTGCAGCCGACTCCCCGCCGGCGGACTGGATGTCACATGTGGCGGCGCTGAAGCCTCACATGACGGCGTGTCATCGGGAACACGGCCTCAGGTGCTGCTGGGTTTCAGACGGGCGACCCGAAGCTTCTACAATAAATACTCAGTCTTTTCCCGTTGAACTGAACGACAGATGCAGATGCTTTACTGTAAACAAGCGGAGCCTTGTTGTTTAGTTAGAGTCTATTTTACCCAACCCATGTGTGAATCCAGAGAGCGCTTTAATGTGGAAGGCATTTCCTAATCCCTCATGAGTAAGTGCATTAAAGCGTGGGGAGGAGATGCCTCTCCTTTTATGAACAGAAACAATAACAGTGTTATAGCAATGACGTATTTTCATCACGTTTTGCTCAGAAATTTAGCCTTTTTTCTCTGTTTTGTTTGTTCTGGTTCACGAATCCTTGAATCAAAGTCTAACATGAGAAACTAAACTTTCACATTCTTAAAGCTTCCATACAAATTAATGGTAATCTAACATCAGTTATGCTAGTCAGAATGTAATAAGAGATTTCTTAAATACATATTTTATTTACTCAAAGTATAATCATAATTTGCTAATACTAAGACATCTGGAACGTAAGAATAGTGAAATTGATTTTATGCTAAAACGGCCTGCCATACTGCAAAGTTGGAGTCCTCCTGTTCCTCATGCTGAA
This sequence comes from Poecilia mexicana, assembly GCF_051168715.1. Classification (NCBI taxonomy): domain Eukaryota; kingdom Metazoa; phylum Chordata; class Actinopteri; order Cyprinodontiformes; family Poeciliidae; genus Poecilia; species Poecilia mexicana. The sequence goes on from NW_028263389.1 coordinate 16,208,884, forward strand.
ATAATCCTCCATTTTTATTTTCTTCTTCTATCAATGTCAGTGTCACTGCAGAGAGTGTGCGGTCTGAAAAGACCGTTGCATAAAAGTAAGAATATCTGAAAGGCCCTGCCCTTCATGTCAGCTCCGGCCAAGCTTGAATAGAGCGACTGTGAAAAGAGTCAACATTTTTCCTGGTCCGGTCCAAGTGACGCAGGGCAGGGAGGAACGCTCTAAGGATCGCCAACGCATTGAGGGTTTCCCCCTTTGCATGGCCGCTGTGGCTCTCTGTGGTTTGGAGAAAAGCAAACCCAGTGACGCAAAGTGCCATCTGTGGTGTACGGGGACACACACTACGTGACCCCTAAGGGGGAATTACAAGTCCAAGCTGTTGATATGAACTCACATCAGAGGAAAAGAAGAAGAAAAATGGACAAAAACAGGAGAGCCTCAGAGTGACACGTCTTTTTCCTGTTAACTAAGTCTACACGAACTGATAAGATAAGATACTTTTCTACCCCTGATTTCCATTTAAAGAGCAGAAGGAAATTTTAGACGTTTGAATTCATTAGTGGATTGTTTTAGGGTTTTTTCACACCTGATAGTCCAGTAGAGTTGGATGCAACATTTGTTACATTTTCAGCTGGTGTTGTTCGCTTTCACACTGCACTGTATCAAACAAACCAAACACTTTGAAGAACCAGTTCACCCCCTCACCTGTGGGGGCGCTGCACCAAATACAACTAAAGTAAATGACATAAAAACCTCTGAAGACATGAGCGCAACTTCCTTCTTCACAAAATGAAAACTAAAATGTAGTAGGGTAAGATTTTAGCGGTTATAGGATTTTGTTTTTGTTTTTTGTAATAAACCTTGTTTATTTTGTAAACAAATATTTTCCAGAAACAGCTGGGCATAGGAAATATTTTAATCATATTTATCAAATTAAAATCATATTTTCCCAGTTGTTACCCTGCACCAAACTTGTAATTATAGTTTTTTTTTATTTGAAATAAAGGCTAATACATAGGGCTGGGCATTTATAGTATCATTTAAAATGTTTTTTAAAGAAATATCTTACGATAATAATTTGATTTATTTTTGGGATTGTTATTTTTACTACTTTATATGATTAAATGCAGTCAGTATTTGCAGTTTAATGATACAAATCACACTTTTTTAAGTGACTGACTGTCCTAAAGAAGCATGACACCAATGGGAATGTTTCTCTAGAGCAGTATTTGTATTTGTGGGAATATAACTGCTGTGACACACAGACACAGCCATACACTTACCTAAAAAAATAGTAATAAAAACTTCTAATCGTCACTTTTATCAGTTTCACAAGATAAATAAATAAATAAATAAAGCTTTAAGTCAATATTATCCACCCTTCCTGGTTTTACATAAAATTAACAAATTGGTCGATACAAAACAATAGATAGAGCACTCATAAAAACATCAGCTGAATATATTTAATTTCAAATAAGGATTTTCAAGAGTCAAAGGAGTTAAAACGTTACATTTATTAGTCGCTTATGAAAGAGAATAGACAAAAAGATGACTAGTCAACTATTTGCTGAGTTTTCCTCTGATTTAAAGGGTAAAGCAGCACAAAAAACCTGCTGATGAAAACAGAAATTATCTCCAGAATCTGACAAACAAAACATTCATCTCTAAATCCACAGACAGAATAATCCGAGCTACACACACACACACACACACACACACACACACACACACACCCCTTCTCTCTCTGCCATGTGCTCTGTGGGAACAACACCACGACAATTTGCTTTGCACCAAAGACGACAGCAAAAATAAAAGGCAGACACATCCACCAGCTTCCGGTCTGCCACCCACACAGCAAACACACACATATAATACCCCCAGTGACACTCACACACACACGCACACACACAGACACACACATCTCAACTCCTTTGTCTAAGGCAGACAAAGCAAGAGAGGCTATTTTTAAAACTTTATCTCTCCATCTGGCGGCTCCATGTTTTCCTCACTTCTGATCTGATCCGAGTGTAAACACCGGAGATGATGTTTCTAAAGGCAAAACATTAATGTTTTCATGTTGTTAATGCGAACTGATCAATAATTTATCGTCAGAGCTGAGTTGAGACGACACGATGCAGCAGCAGTTTGGGTTTTTTTCCCCTCCTGATGACTCAGAAGCACAGGGAGAATGACAACTCTCCTGCTGGGTCAAATCTCCCCCTCAGGTTTCAGGATTAAATATTCACGCTGTACCGTTGCATAATTTACCTTGTCAACATACCAAGGAAATGACTTGGAGAGGAAAGGAAGACAGGTGAGGTAAACATCATGGATTTCAATAAACGCGACGTTTCGTTGAGGTGTATTCCTCCCGCCCCGTTCTGAATGTTTTCCAGGCGCATCTTTGTTTTAAACTCCCAGGAGGATGCTGCGCTCTGTTTTCCCTCTTCATAATAGTCTTCTCCGTCATGTGATCCCTGCAGAAATTCCAGAGCGGCTACTGAAGCGCCGCGCACATGGCCGCCCTGTCCGACAGATGTTTTTCGTTTGTGCTGCAGCAGCAGCAGCCTCCCCGGATCAGAGGCATGGAGCCAGGGAGGTGATTCATGATGCGAGCCTTCTCCTTGTTAAAAGTCAGCAGACTTGGAGTGTGGCTCCATGTTGAGGATAAACACAGCCCTGACTCTGCGTTCTGGGGAGACTTTCTAAAAATATGATAAAGCAAACTGGAATCAGGAGTTTAGACGCCGGCTCCCAACCTTTTCCACATCTCTGCATGCTACAAACGTATACGTGGGGATTTTAGCTGACAGACCAACTCAAATAAGAAGAGCAGATTTGTTTTTCAAAAAAAAAAACTCTAAAAAGTGCGGCATGCTTTTATTCCAGCCTCCAGAATCACCTTGCTCACATCTAGAGATTCACATTCTTCTTTGCAACGTCTCTCAACTCAGTTAAATTGAATGGAGAGCAACTAACGATTATTTTATTAATCGATTATTGTGTCGATTTATTGGGTTAAGAAAATAGCACATCCTGCAGTTTTTCATTTAACCGCTCAAGCCTCTTTTACACAACATTATAGATACATTGAAGATGCAGATAAACAAATAATTTATTTCCTTATTCGAGTAAGCAAAATAAACATTTTAATGCCCAACATGCAATAAAATAGCATTCCCATAATGTGTGCTTTGATTATTTGTAGCAAAGGATGCATCTGCAGATAAAGAAACACTTCAAACATCAACATATGAAAAGCTCAGTTCTTTCTGTTTTACTTCACATCAACAATATATTGATTAATTTTTGGATTAACTAATTAATTAATGGATAGTAAAAGGTGCTAAGTAAGACATTTTCTTATAGTTTTTCGATCAGGTGAAACTGAAATTATGCAGCTTCGGGAATTCTGGGAAAAAAAATATTTATTTGCATAGTGTATATTTTTATTATACAGTTTTCAGTTATTACTGTTTGTTACTGTTCTATCAACAATTTGTCTTTTTTTGAGTTAGTTGACTAACTAATTTAGTAGTTAGTAGACCACTAAATTAGATGCCGATTATTTCAATAATCGATTCATCACGATTAATCGTTTCAGATATAATAAAATGTCAAGTTCAGCCACAGATTCTCAATGGGATTTACGCCTGGACTTTGACTGGACCTTCCTGGAAGAACATCCACCAAGTCACAAGTCTTCTTCCAGAATTTCCTTGCATTTACCTTCACCACTTCCCTTCAACTCTAACCAGCTTCCCCATGACATAATACTGCCACCACCGTGTTTTTGCATATACCAAACGGTTGAGTTTTGCTCTCATCTCACCAGAGCATCATTTTCCTGAGATTCTCGAGACTTTCTTTCAACAATCTTCTTGATAATTTTCCATAAAGACCTGGTTTGTGGAGTGTTTGACAAATCTTTGCTCATGTATCTGCAAATTGTTCTCTCTTCGACTATTGCACTCTGTCAGCTCTGGTTTTCAGTTGTGCCATACTTTCAGATGATTGATTGAAGGGAGCTCCGTGAAATGTTTCAAAGCTTGGAAAATAATTTTATAACCTAACTGCTTTAAACTTCTCCAGAGCTTCATCCGTGATCTGTCTGCTGTGTTTCTTTGTCTTAATTGTGCCATTTGTTCACTAATGTTCAATAATAAACCTCAAAGTTAAACTACACACAGGAAGAGTCCAGTTAGATGTTTTATAAAAGCTGACTGGATTTTATTTAAGGATACAAAAATAAAGTGAGCTGAATATATGTGGAAACTGCACTTTTCATATTTTCATTACTCCATGTTCCTTCCACTTCCAAATAATGTGCTACTTGTGTGCAAATACATTTAATCTATCATCTCCTTTACGTTTATACTGCCTTTAATTTGTACTTTAAGCACTGCAAATGGAGTTATGGGTGTCACATTTAAAGCTCATGCTCCCTTACATGGGAGATTACACTAAATACTGCAACCCTGATGTAATTTGGGCATGCAGTTATTGGAAGCGGGGGAAATTAGGTCACATTTTGGCATCAGAGGACGACGAAGGTGTGTGCTGCTCTCCTGGTATGATGCTCCATTTAATCACACCAAGCGACCGCTGGGAAAAAAAACACACACACATGCAAACACAAACCCCACCTGCCTTGACCTGAATTTATTCGCTTTTTTAAAAACATAAATGAGCCTGTTTTAAAATGCACTCATTCCTGCGTGCATGTATGAAAGAGAGGGATCCACATCTGACTGCCTGTGACTAAAATAGGCCTTTCTGTCACACAAACACACACTCAGCTACAGCCTGGCAGCACACTCCAAAGCCCTGAGTTATGTAATCCTGAACACAGAGAGCTGCAGGCCTTGAGTGAACATCCTTCCATTTCCTTCACTCCTCCAACAAAAGCCATCCTCATCCTCTATTATATTATTACTCCACATCTCTGGTTGGACAGATAAAAGAGATTAAGTAAATCTGACTGAATGCATTTGGAAAAATAGATGTTTTTACAGGTTGATAGTTGGGAAAATGTAGCTTTAAAGCAACAGGTGCAGTTATTTTCTTCTCTGATTGCCATGCATCTGTCCATGCAAAGCTCTCAAACATGTGGATTGCATGTTAAATGAGCTACGTGGTGTGGATTAATAAAAGCACCATTACTGAGATTGGTGACATCGACATATAAATCACATTTTTTCCATCTTTTCTTACCTCCTCCAGCACATTCACTGTGTTCCTGCAGCTCTGCATGCGGGTGGTGAAGCTGGACGTTGTCGGGGAATTGTAATCCTCTGTTGTCTCCGAGAGAAACTCGGACACCGATATTTGATCCGGCATCCTTTAATTTAACGGTGTGTGTGTGAGAGAGAGGGTAGGGTGGAGGGGGGGATAAATGCCCACAAAAGGGTCGGCGGTGACGGATCAGAAAGGCAAAACCATGTAAGATCTGGAGGGAAAATTATTAAGATACCCGGTGGGGTCTGGATCGGATCGACGGGAAAGCCAGCGCCGCTTATTTTTCCTCTGTAGAACTGTGTAAAACTATAAGGGATGATGATCTGGACGTGTCTTCTTCTTCTCCTTCTCAAATGACTTCACTGTCCTCCAAAGGCCACGGGAGGAGGATTTTTAGCACAATTCTCAAGCTAGCTCCCTCCTCGATGAGTGTATATATGAGGACTCAGAGGACGTTTAAAGAGCGACGCATTTCTAAATAGTGTTGTGGCTAAACGTTGGAGGAAAACCCGTAAAGAATAGCGGATGCCGTCATTATGCTCTACAGATGTGCAATAAGCCGCTTGTCGTTAAAAAAAAACACAGCGTCCCGTTATTACCAGCCTCTGTTTGGGGGTTATCATAGTCCAGGGTAAAGCCGAGGTCGTGTGGGTCTGCACCGAGGGTTGGTCCTCCTCTCTTCTTCCCCCGTAGTTTTTGAGTTTTCTTGTTATTTTTTCTCTAAACAGCTAAACGACGCCTCGGACACATTCACTGCCACTCTCTCCTGCTGCTCGGCCGCGTTAAGAGCTGAGAGAGGAGACAGAGTTAAGATAACGGTTGGAGAAAGAGAAGCTTCCGGTCACGAGTTTCAAAATAAAAGCAGTAATAATAGAGATAATCAATCTACACAGCTCAGCTCTATAAGAAATCTGCCCATTTGTTCTCTCTTGGTAAAAACCTCCTGATCCAATTCCTTTAGACTCCATATGCACCCTGCTTTTAACATAAGATCATGATGGAAACATTTATGGTGCACTAGTAAAGTGAGTCCAAGTTGTGCAACGACAGGGTTATCAAACCTACACGGAGTCTCAGCCCGGCCTCTGGCGCAAACAGTCTGCTCTGTTTGCGCCAGGTTTTTACGAGGTTACTAGTGACATCTACTGGTGGAAAGGGAGAACTCCATCTGCCCACACCTGGAGATTTAAGGCTCACATAATGTCAATTTAAAGATCTTCAGTCCAGTTTAAGGACAAAAGATGAATATTTATTACTTTTTGATTTACTTTAACACAAATTGAATAAATTACATGTTTAATTTGTTCAAAATTAAGTAATTTTAACACTTCTAAACAATGATGGGAATCTAAAATAATGGAAATCCTTTTTTTTGTCAGTTTTTTATGCAAATCACTAAAATAGATTTAGCGATTTGCATGAGCGATTTTTTGATCTGGCTGAGACTCGGCCAGAGGCCGGTCGGAGTCTCAGCCCGTCCTCTGGCCTCCAGCGGCCGGTCAAAGTCTGTCTGAATGGTTCATTTATACTTGTTTTTGTTTGAGGTGCCGCTTAAAGGCCCCAGCTGATGGAGGAACCTGGGGCAAACCATCTACTTCAAGTTGTTTTTATTTAATTTTGTCACTTAAATATTCACCTATTGTTTGCTAAGTTAAACTTAGTTTTGCTTTATTTGTTTATAGAAATCTTTAGTTAATTTTGTATTTATTTGTTCTTTTGTTAGATCAGACCTCCCTCAAGTGGTAAATTTAGGTTACTCCACCCCTATTTAAGCGGCCTTTGTTCTTTGTTTGGGAGGTCAGTTTTGTTTGTGTTCAGTTGACCTCAGTTAATTTGGATCCAAATTTGTTATTTACTCTTTGATTTATTCTTGCTTTAAATCTTAATGTTTTGTCAACAATTTTTTGAAGAATTAAAACGGAGACTTTTTCTACTTTGAACATTTTTTGTCTTCGTTTGAGTCTGGTCCCTCACAGTTGGTGTCAGGAGTGGGATCCTTCATTGCTGAGAAAGGTTTCCAAAATGCCTGGAAGGGGAAAAGGACGAACAAGAGGAGAACCCAGTTCTGAACATGATGAAAGAGAGGCGGCAGAGGAACATGGAGCAGTTGGTGGAATGTTTTACCTGGATGAGGAGGAGAGTGAACCAACACTGGCAGATCTGGCTAACCTTCTCCGAGCCCATATAGGACATCTGAAGGCCAAAGAGGACTACTGGACCAGAGAAACTTTTAAACAACATGAGAAATTTGAGGAGCTACAACAACAGTTCAGATTGTTTAAAAGGGAAAGCCAGTCCCAGACCACGCCCTCTGCTCTACAGTCAACCTCACCAGTGCAGCCTGCACAACCACCAGACCCTGGAGTAGCAGCTTCACCTCAGCACAGTCAATCAGGTGACCCTCATGCACAGTCGTCTGTTTCTTATACACCTAAATTGCAAAAATTGAGTGAAGAAGATGATATTGAACATTTTCTCATTACTTTTGAAAGAATAGCTTCTGCCTGCAGGTGGCCAAGAACTGACTGGGCTTTTCATTTAATACCATTGCTAACAGGCAAAGCCAGAAGTGCCTTTGTGCACATGGATGTTTTGTCCATGAATTATGATCACGTTACATTAACTGTTTTGCAGAGGTATGACATTAACAGTGAAACCTACAGGCAAAGATTCCGCTCGCTTCAGGTGGAGCTAGAAGAAACTCCAAAAGAGCTCTACGTAAGGCTGAAGGAGCTGTATGTCAAATGGGTGCAACCTAAAGACAAAACAGTCAAATAAATCAATGAAATAATTATTCTTGAACAGTATCTAAGAATGTTGTCACCAGAACTTCAGGTGTGGATAAAAGAACATAATCCAAAGACTGCAAAAGAGGCTGCTGAACTGGCTGATGTGTTTGTGGCTGCAAGGAGGAGGAGCTCTTGGGCTTTTCAGAGCTGGAAAAAGGATGGCTGCCATCAATCTCCAGCCCAACCAGTTTCAGCTGTGGGTAAGCTACCTGTTAAAGAGAGATTTGGTTCAAAATTTAAAGGGAGAAAGCCCATTTGTTACTTATGTGGACAAGAGGGTCATACAAAACCAATGTGCCCTCAAAATGCTGTGAAGTTGTTCCAGATGTGTTTTGTGCCTAGGAAAGAGATTCAGAATGCTGGAGCAATGAACCAATTAATGGAGGTTTCTGTGGAGCTCAACGGTCAGGCACTGAAGGCCCTGATTGATACAGGGAGCACACAGACTTTGGTCCAGCGCAGGTGTCTCACCCCAGTTTGTTTGCACCAGTGAGACAATTTCAATCTGCTGTGTCCATGGTGACAAAATGGAATATCCAACAGCAGATGTTTATGTGACTATAAAAGGACAAACTTATCTGCTTAATGTTGGAGTAGTAGATAACTTGCCATTTCCAATAATCCTTGGCAATGACCTGCCAGTGCTTATTGACCTGTTGAAGTCTCCTCAGTGTAATGTGGCTCTAACTCGGGCCCAAGCAAAACAGACTGAGGAAATTGTTTCCGACCTCAGCACTTTACCATTTCACAATGTGGAGTTTTTCACAGAGGAAACTAAGGACAGGAAGTCCAAAAGACTACAGAGAAGGGAGAAGTTTCAAGGGACGGTGGTGGTTCCTTCTGATGCACCAAGCCCTGAGGTACTCAAAGATTTCAAAATCCCTGGTAATATATCGAAGCTGCAGCACCAGGATTTAAGTCTTGTGAGATACTTAAAAGAAGCCAAAGTCAATAAAAATGATTTTGTCATTCAAAATGACATTCTTTACAGGCAAAATGTGCCAATGCAACAGCTTGTGGTTCCCAAAGCAGTTGGAGAAACTGTTTTGAAACTGGGCCATTCAATTCCCTGGGCTAGCCACCTGGGGAAGCATAAGACCTTAGCCTGCATAAAGCGCTGTTTTTTTTTTTTGGCCTGGCTTGTCTAAAGATGTTTTGCAGGAGCTGTCCAGAATGCCAAATGACATCCGTTAGATTCCCCAACAAAGCTCCTCTCCAACCTCTTCCAGTTCTGAGTACACCATTTCAACAATTGGGTATGGACATAGTGGGCCCAGTTGAAAAGAGCAAAACGGGTAACCGGTTTATGCTGATGACTGTGGATTATACAACTAAATACCCAAAAGTTTTCCCCTTGAAGGTTGTCAAAGCAAATAATGTTGCATTCTGTTTGGTGCAATTCTTCTCTAGAGCTGGCTTTCCTCAGGAAATACTGACTGACCAGGGCACCAATTTTATGTCCAAGCTGCTCAAAGATGTGTATCAGTTGCTGGGAATTAAAGGTCTGAGAACAACACCTTATCATCCACAAACAAACGGTCTCACCAAGCGGTTTAATCAAACACTTAAACAGATGTTACGAAAATTTGTGAGTGAAACCGGCTCTGACTGGGACCAATGGCTTCCATATATTCTGTTTGCATACAGAGAAGTTCCCCAGGCCTCCACTGGGTTTTCTCCCTTTGAGCTGTTATTTGGCCATGAAGTGAGGGGACCCCTGACAGTTCTAAAGGAGCTGTGGGAGGGGGGACGAACTAACAAAGAACCTTTAAATGTTGTGTCTTATGTGCTCCAGATGAGGGAGAAGCTGGAGAAGATGACAAACCTGGCTCAGGAGCACATGAAGACTTCTCAGCACAAACAGAAGACCTGGTATGACTCTGCAGCACGGGAGAGAGGATTCGAGCCAGGCCAGAAAGTGCTGGTTATGCTCCCTTCAGAGGACAGCAAGTTACTGGCCAAATGGCAAGGACCTTATGAGGTACTGGAGAAAATGGGACCAACAACATACAAAGTCTCTGTTCCAGGTAAAAGCCGCCCTACTTGCATTCTCCATGTGAACCTGCTGAAACAATGGGTGTCCCGGGGCCAAGAGAAACCTGCCTCCTTGTACATCCAGAGTGTGGATGATGAAGAATCTGAGGAGCAATATTTGCCTGTTCCATCAGCCTCTAAGCCCAGTTTGGCTCATCTGTCAGAAAAACAGTCAGAAGTGAGGACTGTTTGTCCGTCGACTGTGTTCCAGGAGAATCCAGGTTATACCAATGTTATAACTCATGACATTGCCTTAAAAGTGGATGCTGTTCCAAAACGACTCAGTTATCGTATACCTGAGAGACTTCTTGAACCATTAAAAAGGGAAGTTGAGTTAATGCTTTCCCTTGGGATTATTGAGGCATCCCAAAGCGAGTGGTACAATCCAATTGTTCTTGTCCCTAAGAAAAATGGAACAATAAGGTTTTGCATTGATTTTCGCTATTTAAATTCAGTCTCAAAATTCGATTCTTATCCAACACCACGAATCGATCTTATTGGGAAGCTAGGCAAAGCAAGATATCTCACCACTATTGACCTTTCCAAAGGATATTGGCAGGTACCACTCTCCTCCAGGTCCAAAGAGCTGACAGCTTTCAGAACACCATGGGGCCTTTACCACTTTAGAGTGATCCCGTTTGGACTGCATGGAGCCCCTGCCACATTTCAACGTCTGATGGATGAGGTACTCAATGAATTCTCACATTTTGCCTCTGCATATTTGGATGACATCATTGCTTACAGTAGCTCCTGGGAAGAACACCTGCAACATCTACAAGTGGTCTTTGAAGGATTCCAGAAAGCAGGATTGACAGTGAACCCAGCCAAATGTGCCATAGCAAAGAATGAAACAGAGTATCTGGGCTTTGTCATCGGAGGAGGATTGGTGAAGCCACAAATTAAAAAAAATGAAGCCATCCAGTCCTGCCTCCTTCCCCAGACAAGAAAACAGCTAAAATCCTTCTTGGGTATGTCTGGTTGGTATCACAAATTTATTCCTAATTACTCTGCAAGAGCTTCTCTTCTTACAGACATGACCAGTCTTCTGGGCCCAAATATCCTACAGTGGTCTGAAGAAGCTAAGCAAGCATTCAGAGATATTCAGCAGGCCTTAAATAAAGATCCTGTGCTCCATTGCCCTGACTTCCAGCAGGAGTTTATTTTACAAACCGATGCATCAGATAAAGATCTTGGGGCTGTGCTGCTTCAGGGTTCTCCAAATGATCGGCATCCATTTGCCTTCATCAGCTGTAAGCTGTTTCCTAGAGAAACCCGTTATTCCACAATAGAGAAGGAATGTCTGGCTATAAAGTGGGCTTTGGATTTGCTTCGCTATTATCTCCTGGGGAGACAATTCATTTTGGAAACTGACCACAAAGCTTTAAAATAGCTACAGAAGATGAAGGACACCAATAATCGAATAACCCCCTGGTACCTGGCCATGCAGCCCTACAAGTTTGAGGTGCATCATCCCTCAAACTGGATGACATCATCCAGACATTGTCAAACTACTTGTAATGTCTGACATTACTGCTGACTACTTATCCCACTGTACCAGCGAGCCTTCAGAGGAGGGGGAGTGTGTGGTGGAAGCTCCTACCACCACCACATAGTGTTAGTATTTATTTCTTTATTAGTATAGTTTGTTGTTTCATTTAGACATATATTTTCTAATGAGTGCACACTTTAATGTCTGTCTGAATGGTTCATTTATACTTGTTTTTGTTTGAGGTACCGCTTATAGGAACCAGCTGGTGGAGGAACCTGGGGCAAACCATCTACAAATTTCTGAAAGACTGAAGGGGGAGACTTCAAGTTGTTTTTATTTAATTTTGTCACTTAAATATTCACTTATTGTTTGCTAAGTTAAGGTTAGTTTTGCTTTATTTGTTTATAGAATGCTTTAGTTAATTTTGTATTTATTTGTTCTTTTGTTAGATCAGACCTCCCTCAAGTGGTAAATTTAGGTTACTCCACCCCTACTTAAGCAGCCTTTGTTCTTTGTTTGGGAGGTCAGTTTTGTTTGTGTTCAGTTGACCTCAGTTAATTTGGATCCAAATTTGTTATTTATTCTTGCTTTAAATCTTAATGTTTTGTCAACAATTTTTTTTGAAGAATTAAAACAGAGACTTTTTCTACTTTGAACATTTTTTGTCTTCGTTTGAGTCTGGTCCCTCACACCTCCAGAGGCTGGTCAGAGTCTCAGCCCATCCTCTGGCCTCCAGCGGCTGGTCAGAGTTCTTTCTCTCTCGCTCAAACCACAACCAGAATCTAACCATGGTCTCCCAGGAGAAATCTACTGACTTTACCCACTGAGCTATCGAGTCAGGTAGAGTGTCACCGACACATACAGAGAATGTGCACAGCGAATGTCTCATACAATGTGGCGCACACCACGTTAAATACACTTTGAATTATAGTTGATGTCTGATAAATGTTGAATCAATGTATGTTGTTTTGCGAGCTGTTGGCAAAAGATGTTAACTCAATGTTGAATTGCCATCATGTGCAATCTGGGTACAGAACAGAATCACAACTCAGTGTTGTCAACACATAGTGCTTAAGTTAAAACATTAATCCTAACCTAAAATGGGTTGTGCTGTGGTGGCGCAGGGGTTAAGCACAACCCACATATTGTTAGTCCTCAATGCAGCTGTCACAGGTTCAATTCCCAACCTTGGTGACCTTTGCTGCATGTCTTCCCCCCCTCTCTCATTACCCACCTTCCTGTCAATTAACTATCAAATAAAGGCCAATAGAGCCAAATAAAAACTTAAAACTTCTAAAAGATAAAATGTGAATATGAAAAACCTGCACTTAAGATTACAGTATAATTCAACATTGAATTAACATCTTTTGCCAACAGCGAAGTGGCTGTGTGGTTGGGCCATCCCACTCATGTAAATGGTGGGGTGGACCGCTCGCAGTCAGTGAGAATTGTTATGAAAATGTACAGAAAGGAATCATCACCCACTATCCTCTACAGTGCTTAATTTAAATGTGATAACCCCCGCTCAGTAATAAAATGCTCTGACCCAGAGCGCTGATGAGAAGAGGAGGGGTAGGGGTGCGGCAAAAGACCTGGCATTGATTCAACATTGATTAGATGTTGATCAGACATCGGCATTTCAGTCATTAGATTTCAACCACAAAACATTGATTCAGTGACACAGTTTCAACGGTTTGATTGGATGGTTGTTTGATGGTTGATCCACTGTCATTTGTCGACTTCAACGAAAAATCAACAATTCTAACTATAAACCAACGTTGATTTAACGTCATGTGCTACCTGGGAGATGTACAAAGAAATATAAAAGAGCCAAAAGCATCAACAAAATGCCACTTAACCACACTCTGTATCTGAATCTTTCAAACTTTAATTTACTTATGTATGAAGGCTGAAAAATATATTCAATTTATTTAAATGAATTTGGGTCTATGACACTCATAAAGTGCCCACAACTGATTTTAAAATAAATAAAAACTATTAAGCTTGTTTTGATTAGTTAGTACTTGAGTTTTTCTTGGAAGGCTACTTTTTACTTTTATTTGAATAAAAATTTGCAAAAGTAATTAAATTTTGGGGTGTTTACTCTACTAGGTTGTCCGTTTTATTTTGAAAATCCAGTTCGGAAGTTCCGGCTTTACAGCATTCTACTTGCTAGCCTTCAGCTAGCAGGTGTCGCTAGGTGGGTTTAAGTAGAGGAAAATAATAGAGGTTCATCGTGATTTCCGGTCAGTGGTAACAGCAGAGAGCAGGTGAGAAGGTGGACTCTCTCACCGGCGGCCTGGTCGGACCTGTCAGCTCCTCTGATTCAGCCTGCTGCTATTAAACGTGTTTAGGAGAAGCAGAGTTCAAAGTGAATGGCTGAAGGCTCCTCAGGTAACCGCTTTACTTTCTACATACGAGCGAGTGAAAGTGTTTGAAGTTATATTTTAATTATCCGACATAAACAACTCGATTAGCCACATTAGCGAATTTACTTACAGTTCATTGCTATGCTAGCTGTGTTAGCCAGCTGTTAGCAGTAACTTTTTAATCAAGGTTAATGTTATGATTGTTGTTCAGCCGAGCTTTGACGCTTTCCTCACGTTATTTGACATAAATGCATGTGACTGGGAACTTTGAAACCGACTTACCACCTGAGCTGGACACTGTAACAGGAGCTGGGAACATGTGACTGGTTCTAGCTCCAGCAGCTAGTGGGGTTTCTGTTTGAACCAGAAAGCTGCATTATGGTTTACAGTTTAAGTTTTACAAACCTCTGAGGGTATCGGACGTGGATCTGGATGGTTCAAATAAATTATCTGATTTAAGAAGGGGATATGTTTATTTTTATGTAGTTTATGTTCACAAGGTTTACTGAAATCTCAATATTAGAAGATTAGAAACTATTTTAAGTATTTTTAGCCGAATTTTGACAGAAAGTTTCAAATGTTAACAGGATCCTGGTTAGGTTAAAAACAAATTACATTGGAACCTTGAATATTTTGTCATACAAAATCATAAGAAATTATTAACCTTGATAAATATCTTCCTTTAAAAGCTAAATTACCCCATTGTTTTACAAAATACTATGATTGTACAGAAATAGCTAGTGAATTTAACCATAAGAGGCCAAAGATTGTTGAAAAACATTGCTCATTTTAGGGCTAAAAGATCCAAGTTAAAATATGTTCTTAAATAAAATTCTCTTTTATTCGTTCACTGCCTGAATAATTACATTTTTGTACTGAATCCTTTTTTAACTCATTGGTCTGAGTTTGCAATCTTTAGCTAAAAATGCAAATTCATGTTTTTACAAAAGCATATTTTAGCAGTTTTTCGATGGAATCATGTGTTTGAATTTCCATAATAGGATGGCCTGAAAAGTAGCAATATTAATTTTTAGGTCTAATTTTGTTATTGGGTTAGAAATTATGAACTTTTAAAAAATCTTTTCCATAAGAGTAAATGACTGTTAGGTTTAAATTTTGGAGCACATCTGGCCTGCTAGCACAGGAAGTTGATGCGTTTGGACATTTTTTTGTTCCTTTCAAAGGCAAATAAAAGATTTGTAACTACAAAACATTTTATTTTTTCAAAAGTTAAACTGGCTTCTTGATTCAGTGTAATTTTCTAGTAAATTGCAGAGGAATATTGAAAAAACTTTCAACTTGAGGATTTTAACCTTAATGGCAACTATTTGGACCTTTTTTGGTCTTCTGTTGCATTTTGTATGACTAGTTAATAAATTTGAAGTGGAAAACTGTCTTTTTTTCTAAAATGAAGCACTGTGAAGTGACTAACATGTTACAGTTCCCCCTGATTCTCTCCTGTCAATCAAACATTTTCAGTTACTCTGCTATCTTTTCTGTCTGCAGACCCACCTGACCTCAATCCAGATGAGACGCCACATCACAAGCAGCACCACCACAGCTCCAGAAGAACCCGGCCCAGATACAACAATGACAGAAACCTCAGCGGTCACAGCTATGATCCAACTCAGCAATATGGAAACTTTCATCAAGGTTTCAAACACACATTCGGCCAAAATAATTCAAATTACACTCAGTATGCCACTGCTCCCTATCCAGAAGGGGATGTAGCCAGGAGAAGAGGCAGAGGAAGAGGATGGAGAGAAGAAAGCAGAGGTTTAAATGAAAATGTCAGAGGTTCTGGTTACCAGCAGCAAAAACCTGGTAGGAATTCAGATCTTTTTGCTGCTGGCAACAGATACACCACTTCCATGGACGGACCTGATGCGCCAAACTGGAGAAGAGACAATGGGAGCAGAGATTTTCTGGTAACTCAAGTTAAAAAACCAAGAAGCACCAACCAGGAGCAGAGGAAGGGAGAAGAAAATGAGAAAGGTGATCATACTCCCATACCAGATCAAAGATCTCACGGTTCCAGAGAGGAGACCGCCAAGAGAAGACCTCAAACGTACAATCAACAGAGGAAAAGCAACGACGTAAAGCAACGTCAGGGACCGATCAAGCCACCAAAACCTTCTTCTCATCAGGATTCGGGCTCAAAGAGGGGGGAAGAGGAAGGAGCTGAACATGTCCGAGCATCTCAGGATCCCGCCTGTAAATCTGGAAAAGTCTCAGGGCCGCAGAAGCCTTTTCAGGGAAGAGGCGGGAGAAGGACGAACCATCAGAGCGTCAACTCGGGTCAGAGGAGTTCGGACAAAATGCCAAAAAGCAAAGAGACACAAACAGGTTGGATCACAGTTTTTGACAGTCATTATGGGAATCAAATTCACTGAAACAACTTTTCACGTTGCATATTTTCACAGAAAATAGTCCATAAATGAGCACAATATGGAAAATTATTAAAAAAAATGTAAGCATGTGCTTCCCTAATTCATATTTATTGAATTATTGCGATTTATATAATCGCAATAACAAAATATATCGCGATATACACGCAATCAATATCAGTAGATGATACATCTGATTTCTCAATAATCGCACAGCATTCTGTGAGATGTATTTTAGCCACTCAACCTCTCACAGCTGGCTGAGAAAGGTTGGTGAAATCTACTAACTCCCTCACTCTTTGGTTACCTAGCAACTCACTCACTCTTTGGTTGCCTAGCAATAGCCTATGGAGTAACTGCCACAGCAGCTCTGTGCCTCATAACTGTTGAGAAATAAAAAACAGCATTGATTGAAAACTGGATAAACAGGAAAAGTTATGCCACCAGTTTGGTATTATTTAAAACAAAAAACTAATCGATAATTATCTACTGATGTATAAGACTCTTAATTTTTGTTTTGTTTTGTTATGTTTTTAGCCATATCATCTAGTCCTAGCACCAGCGACATGATTTTTGAGGCACTTTGTTTTGAGTTTAGATTAAAAAAAAAAAATCAGATAAAAGTTAATCTCTGATACATAAATGTGGACAATATTGCTGGATTTGAAACTGCCACTTCCTCCACGTAATTTGCAGCACATTTTGTCCTGACATGTTCAATGTCCGTTTAACGTTTGTTTAATTTGATTAAACAAATCAAAATAACACACTCAAACAAGTTTGTATGCGTCACACAATCAAACCGTCAGATAACATTATCACCCCGTGAAAATAATAGTCCAAATTGTTTGGATGTATTTTTTCTTTCTTTCCTTCTTACAGGAAGTTTCTGTTTAGATGGAAAGCTCATGTTTGACCGGTTTTGCTTTTCTATTTTGCACACAGATTTGTGGTGGATTTCTTTCCTAAAGAAAAAGATAGAAAACTTCAGATACTTCACAAAGGAGATATCAACATACATGGAAAAACCTTGCAAAAACCTTCTATTATAGTAGAAAGACTTTAAGTATTCAACTGTGAAAAATCTGGATCACTTCAGGCTGCAGTGTGAACGTCGCTTTAAATGGGTTAAGTCACATGTGTCAAACTCGAGGTCCCTGGGCCAAATCTGGCCCGCTGTAGCTTTTTATGTGGCCCTCTAGATTCTAGACTAAACATTAAATGTGCTTAAATATTATGTTATCAATCAGACTAATGCAGGTTTTCTCTGCTTACTGCCAAATTATATCAATCAGTTCCTCCAGTTTCTTGAGAATTACTCGCACTACCTCATAATTGGGAGTTTATTGCAGATTTTTCTCAAAAATTAAAAACTGTTTTACCTGTACTAAACAGCTGCCTTAATTATTTAGTCATATTATATTCCATGAATGTACAAATAAGAGCAAATATTGCAAATATTTTCAAATTAGTACCACAAACACTTTGTTTTTTATTGCAAAAAATCACAAAAAGAATCATGAAATCCTGGAGGAACTGAAAAAATGTTCAATATTATTTAATTTTAAGAATTCATTGATATTTTAACAGTTTAGCTGGTTTTATCAATGCATTTTGGCACAACCGGCCCTTTAAGAGACCTTCGTTTTGTTGATTTGGCCCAAAACGAAAATGAGTTGGACCCCCTCTGGGTTTAGTTGACCTCTGACCTCTGTGTCTGGGCATTGAGGTCGGGTTTCCTGTGCGCTCTGTTCTCCGCAGGGTGCCTGATCGAGCAGCTGTCCGAGGAGAAGTACGAGTGCATGGTGTGCTGCGAAGTCATCCGGGTCATGGCCCCGGTGTGGAGCTGCCACAGCTGCTTCCATGTCTTCCATCTGAACTGCATCAAGAAGTGGGCCCGGTCCCCGGCCTCGCAGGCGGACGGTACGGCCCTCACACACACACACACACACACACACACACACACACACACACAGACGCACACACAGAACGTGACCCTGATTCAGAATAAGCGATTCCTGCTGATTCAGCAGCACGCTGTGCTTTGTAGCGATTTGAAAAGAAGGAGCAGGTGTTTTTTTGTTTTTTGTAACTCTGACTTGAGCTCATGTTGAGCTGCTGATTCTGTTTCGGTCAGATTCTGCTGAAGGTTGGCGTTGCCCCGCCTGCCAGAACGTGGCGCTGAAACACCCGACCACCTACTTCTGCTTCTGTGGTGAGAGACGACGAGCCGCTTTCTTTCCTCCTTTTATCCATATATCATCCTTCTTTCATTTGTTTGTCTGTCTATCCTCATCCATCCATCCTTTTGTCTTTTATTTGTCCATTTCTTTACATGTCTTTCCATCTTTCTGTCCATCATCTACCTTTTCATCCATCCATCACCTTTATTTATCCCTTCTTTTGTTCTTTCATCCATCTTTACTTTCGTCTGTTCTTTTTTCTTTTTGTCAATCCTTCCTTTCTTTTGTACTTCTGCAATCTTTTTCTCCTCCATCCATCCTCGTTTCTTGTTTTATCCATCCATCCATCTATCCTTTTTTTTATTTGTCTTTGTTCATCCTCAGCATCCATCCATTCTTCTGTCCATCTTTTCTTTTCTGTCCTCTTACATATCTATCCATCTTTCTTTCCTCTCTCTTTTCATCTATTTGTCATCCATCTGCTCGTCTTGCCTTTTATCAATCCTTGTATCAATTTTATTTATTGTTTCGTTACTCCTTTTATCCTTCTGTCCGTCTTCTTGTTCCCCAACTCTGTCTGTCCATCCTCATCCCTTCTTCCCTGCTTTCTTCAGTTTGGTCACTGTGGGAATTTCAACGATAAATGAAATGTTTTTAAAGTGATTTTTTTTCCCCCCTATTTTTAAACATAAATGTGTAGCAACACATCCTACTCATCCTAATCACACAGCAATGTGTTTTTTTACTAAATATTTTTATTATATATTCAAACTAACTAATAGAAATACGATGCAGTAATTTTGTTAAACATCAGTTTCCTCTCATCTGCTGGAGCTGAGATTTCCTTTCCGTCGATCGGCAGGCAAAGTGACGAACCCTGAGTGGCAGCGCAGCGAGATTCCCCACAGCTGCGGTGACATGTGTGGGAAGAAACGGAGCGGAGCGGACTGCAACCACCCCTGTAACATGTGAGTTGTGAAAACACAACAACACTCTAAGCTGCAGGACAGAACTGAATGTTGAGTAATACTTGATCAGACAAGAGAACGAACACAGCGCTGCATTTCTACAGCTGGCTAGGAACCAGAGGTTAGAAATTAGAATTTTTGTGCCAGAATGACATCCAGGACATGTTCCACCTCTTGTTTCTGAGGTGGAACATGAAAAATAAGGGTGAGATAAAGTGAAATCTGCAGATTCTGAGCATAAATATTCAGCTGTTTAAACATGAGCAGAACAGGATATGCAAAAGGATTCATGAGTGGTATGATTAGACATGCCTGTGCATGCAACACAGGCACATGCCTGTGAATTTTAGTTTGTTCTGTTTGCTGTGAACTTTCTTATGCGTCTTGAATAAAGAAAGATGATGTTGATGATTAGAGTATTGGCATAAAAATGAATGCTAGATTTCTGGAGCTGTAACTACTAAGCCTGTCATGACAACAAATTGTCCCAGAAATTGTTGCCACAAAATGATGATATTGTCATTTTAAGACCATTTTCAGCTAATGTGATAATAATAATGTCATATTAATGTGAGTGGATCCTCTCAAAGAATAAAAAAAAACTATTAATTTCTAAAGAATATTTAACACTGGAACTGGAAAACATTTTAAATATCCCAAATACACAAACAAAGCAATAATAAATAAATGGATTATGAGCAAAATGTAACAAAATTACATTAGAAGAATCGAAAAACAGGCAAAAGTGGCAGGTAGTGCAAACTAACTACTTCATACTTGGTATGAAAATCCCAACTTTTCGACTATATCAAATGATTGTTGTCCAAATGGAAATTATAGCGCTTGTTGTAATTTATCAACAGTTAATTGATTTGTTTCTTAGACTAGTGGAAAAGGGATTTATTCTGGTTTGTCTCATAAAATCCCAGTAAAGTATGTAGATTTTTTTGGTGACTTTTTGGCGTTTCCGCTCAGCTTGTGCCACCCTGGACCTTGTCCTTCGTGTCCTGCCTTTGTCACAAAGTCCTGCGTCTGTGGGAAGATGAGGTAAAAGCACAAACACATCTTCATGTTGCCCTTTTTTATTATTAGTACTTCCTTACTATTGGATTATTTGTCAGCTTGTTTGATGCTTTTGATGTTTATTTTGCTTTAGTCAGCCAATGCGCTGCGGCCAGGCCTCAGTCCTGCAGTGTGGCTCAGTCTGTGGGGCTTTACTCAACTGTGGTGAACACTCCTGCGCTCAGGTGTGCCACAGTGGGGCGTGTCAGCCCTGCCAGCAGCAGGTTCAGCAGGGTGAGTCTCCTCAGGCACAAAACACGGTTTATTTTTATTTATTTTCATTTAAACTATAAAGTAAATGGTGTATGATGAGACAAGATGGCATTTCTTTAAGATATTGTAGCAGATTAGATTAAAAACTGATAAAAATGGAAACTATTTTGGCAATTATGGACACAAAACTATTTGAGAAAAAATATTTCTGTCTATACTCTTTCCTGTAGTTTGTTACTGTGGCATGACGCCTCGTACCGTCCTGTGCGGCACAGATAAAGAGGGATTTGACGGCACGGGACATTTCTCCTGTCAAAAGGTTTGCTCCAAGTAAGTGTCTATGCTGTGGAAATGACATGGAGTTGTTCACAGAGTTCTCCTTCGGTGACCGGAGCCCGTTTTCTGCTCAGGATGTTGAATTGTGAAGCTCACCGGTGCCATCAGGTGTGCCACCGCGGGCCGTGCCAGCCGTGCCCGCGCTCCCCCAGCCTGGTGAAGACGTGTCCCTGCGGTCAAACGCCGCTCTCCAAACTCCTGGAGCTGGGCTACTCTGAGCGGCGCAGCTGCTCCGATCCCATCCCGTCCTGCGGAAAGACGTGCAACAAACCTCTGCCTTGTGGCTCCAACGGTAAGGAATGTTTTACAAACATTTGAAGCTTTTGAATCTATGATTTTGGACTCAAAGATGTTTGTCGTGTGTTGTTTGACTCAACAGTTTAGTGATCATCATGCTTTTTTTTTTTTTTGTTAAAATCACAAAATCTTGCCAAGTATTTTCTATTTTTTAGAGCAAATATCTTAATTCACTTGAAATAATTTAAAACTAACTTACCAACAACTTTTATGCAAGATATAGGAGTTTGCTTTGAATCAATAATTTATCAATATTGATTTTAAAAAAGTACAAAATCTGCTATTAAATTATTTCATTTGTAAAAATGTATTACAAGAAGCGTTTCCCATGTCATAAGTGATACAAATCTGCCAGTGGAACTAACACTTTTTCTTAATCCATATTAAGGAACAATTGACTCAAAAAAAGTTACTTTTAAATTACTGAAAAAGTTACTTTTAAGTTGGTTTGTTATTTCAAGAGTACGTAGACATTTGTACTAGAAACTAGACAAAAGTACTTAGGAAGATTGCGTTTTTGCACTGTTTGTACTGATAGGACATGATAAATGGCTTGAAATATAAGTGGGTACATTTGCTAACAAAGCTTTTGCAATAAATAAATAAATAGGAGGAACATCCTTAAGAGTTTTACAAGCTGCAGCTGTGAGTCCAATGCAGATGAGGAGCAGAAATCATTCAAATTGTTGACTTCACAAAAGAAACTGTGGAAATTTATGGAACCAAACATAAACAGTTAAACTTTTTCTGAAAAGTTTGATCAAATGTTGACAAAATCAAGAACTCCCTTAATTTACCTCTTCATCATCCTGCAGACGTTAAAGTTTATCTTTATGATTTATTTTTAAAATCTGTTCTCTGTCTTCCTGCTGGTCCATTGTGTTGGTTTTTTACTGCAAACAGGAAGTGCATCATCAGAAGTCTGCTGGCATTGTTTTTGAAGCATATCTGCAGATTGTGATCTTGTTTTTTCAGACACCATCCATTTGTGTCAGAATCTGTGCCATGAGGGGAGCTGTGGGCCGTGCACTTTGACCTCCACCATCAGGTGCCGCTGTGGCGCCAAGACCAAGGTGGGCCGCAACGTCATCACAGCAGATACGTTTTCAAGTTTTTCAAACTCTCGATCTGTAAAGACACTCCTTTAATTTCAGGAGGTTCCTTGTGAAAATATTCGAAAAGAAGGTAACATTTCAGCAGAGTGAAATATGACATCACTGCGTATGTCACTTCCTGTTGTAAATGTCTCCCGTTTCCATGCAGACGAGCTCGTCTTCACGTGTGAGAGACGATGCAACAAGAAGCGCTCCTGTGGTCGGCACAAGTGTGGAGAGCTTTGCTGTGTGGTGAGTCCGCAGTAATCTGGACTCCGGTTTGGCCCGGTTGAGTCATGCTGGTTCTGAAGCCCGTTTGGGTCGCTGGACCCAGAAATATAACATATGATGTCCTTTAGCTGAACCAAGATGACTGTGAGAGAGATCCAGCTCTTTGTCAGGCTGTCCATCCATCTATATCTTTATTCATCCCTCAATCAATCCTTCCATCGTTTTATTATCCATCTGTCCATTTATTCATCTTTTTCTTCGTTCGTCTGTCAATTAATCCTTCCATCTCTATTCATCCTTGCATCTCTTTATTTATCCTTCTGTCCATTAATCAATCCATCTTTCTCCTTATTCGTCCATCTGTCCACAAGACAATCCATTCCTCTTTTTCTTTTTATCCATCAAGCCAATCGTCCATCTTTTTCTTCGTCTTTTGACTCCTCAGTCTCTGTATATCTCATTCTGGAAATGTAGAAATGTCTTGCAGCTCTGTTCAGTCTTTTCTTTTGTGATCCATATTTTTCTGCCTCTTTGTTATTCATCACTTTGTTTTGTCACATAAAATCCAAACAACTCTCATGGAAGCTTGTGGTTGTTACAAAATGTGAAAAAAGGTTAAGAGGAATGAAAACTTTTGTACAACGAGTTGAAAGTTTGTCTGAACTGCAAAATGAGTTTGGTATTTTGTCTCCATCCAGAACGCAGATCACAGATGCCCCATGATCTGCGGCTACAAGCTGAACTGCGGACTCCACCGCTGCCAGGAGCCGTGCCACAAAGGGAACTGCGAACCCTGCTGGCAGTCAAGTGAGACATTTTATTCTGCAACCAAACCTCTAAAACAACACATAGATAAACACAAGACCCAGTTTAAAGTTCTGACATCATTTCTCTGTTTTTTTTTGTGGTGTTATGTTTGGCTCTGAGTTTGTTACGACTCCTCCTGTTGGCAGGTTTCGATGAGCTGACGTGTCACTGTGGCGCTTCTGTGTTGTACCCTCCAATTTCCTGTGGCACAAAACCACCCGAGTGCAAAAACCTGTGCTTGAGAAGACACGAGTGTGACCATCCAGGTAAGACGGGCCGATAACGACATCCACTGCAGCTTTAAAGAGGATTAGGACTGAAACGATTAATCGAATTAAACACAATTAATCAGACTAATCATGATTAATCGATTGTTCAAATAATTATGCTTACTGCAATAATAATTGCATTAACTTGAGCATAAAGACTAAACAAAATTGGATTTATTGTAAGAACAATCTTCTCATAGCAATAATTAAGCCAAAACTGTACAAAAAATCATACATTTTTCATTTAAGATAAAAAAAACAAATATATTTTTTTGTAAATGCTATTCCCAGAACTCCTCAGGTACAATATTGGAGCTCTACATGCAAAATTTTTGCTTCTGTAAGAAAAAAAAAAATCCTATTTAGCACCTTTTGCTATTAAATTAATATTTAGTTAATAAAAAAAACAACTAAATAATAAACTCTTCATACGTTGATGATAGAAGTATTTTTTTTAAGATGCAAATGATCACGCGTACATTAAAGAAATGCAATATTATTACATTTTAGGCAATAAATGTGATGAATTAATAGTTTATTTCATCGACTAATGTATATATTCAAAAAAGGATTAAGTGGTCAAATGGAAAATCTGCAGAATGTGCCAATTATTTTCTCATATGATCGATTAATCATCAGAATAATTGACTAATTGTCAGAATAATTGTTAGTTGCAGCCTTAAACAAGAAATTTAACATTTTTTCTTCCTCTGATTTAGTGTTTCACAACTGCCACAGCGAGGACAAATGCCCGCCTTGCACATACCTCACTCAGAAATGGTGCATGGGAAAGCATGAGGTAAAACCCCACAAAGGCCAGAGAGTTATTTTAGTTTCATTCATTTATTATTGCAGTAAGCTTGTTCCTTGGCTCCACAGCAACGCAGCAACATCCCGTGTCACCTGCAAGACATTTCCTGTGGTCTGACGTGTAATAAGATGCTGCCTTGTGAAATGCACCGCTGCAAACGCCTCTGCCACCGCGCAGACTGCCTGCCAGAAGGCGGCTGCCAGCAGCCGTGCATGCTGCCCCGGCCGGACTGCGGCCACCCATGTGCGGCTCCGTGTCACAGAGGCAGCAGCTGCCCACGCACCACCTGCACTGCCAAGGTACAGACCACTTTCTATGAATTGTTTCTGACAAAAAAACAAACCTGCTGCAACGTAGCAAATGTTTAATTTAGATCGGGGTTGTTCAAAGTGCGGCACGGGGGCCATTTTGTGGCTGAATTAAAAATGATCTGGGTGATATTTTTAATTTGCATAAACCTGTTACCAACATAATTTATAAGGTTCAACAATAAGAGTCACGTTCATTCAGAGACTTTTATTGAAAAGCCAACATTGCTCCACAAAAATCAGCTTTTATTGAATTTATTAAATGTTTTTAAAAAGAGGGATCCAAATTCGGTTTTTATAACTGAGAAAAAATATTGTTCAATCAAGCTCAAAACAATTTGAAAACTGATTTTCTTTCTTTTAATACAGCAAAATCACATTTATGTTTGTCTGTACGATGAATAGCATCCCTTTGTTTAAAAAAAACTGTAAAAATTAAATGACTTTATTTGCTTGCTTGCTTGCTTGCTTATTTTTCTTTTTTTTCAACCCACAAGTACTTTTGACTGAACAATTTTGGAAAAACTTTCACACCCCTGATTTAGATCAAAACATCACTACTGCTTAAATTACTTTTAACAAAGTTTCGGACTCATGTTCTCATCAGGTAGCGCTCCAGTGCGACTGTGGTCGGAGGAAGGAAAGTGTTGCCTGCACAGAAGCTGCTAATTCCTATCAAAGGTAAATTCTCCTCACTTTTAGTCACTTTCTTTCTGTTTTGCAGGTAAAATATTCTTCTGTAACATTTCCTCCATAGATACGCAGCCATCGCGATGGCCAGCAAACTCTCTGACATGCAGCTCGGCGACTCCATGGACATCGGTCCGCTCCTCACCAAGAAGGAGCTGAAACAGACCAGGTGGAGGAAAACAAAACATTTTACAGTGGCTTTCTAAGTATTACTGCCTAATACTTAGGCTTTTTTTTTTTTTATACATCTGAGTCATGTTGCAACCAAAACCTCAGTGTATTTTATTGGAATATGCTGTGATAAACCAATGTGAATTAGACAATTATACAACTGAAAACAACTGGTAGTTGTTTATCTCCACCATCTTTGAACCTCTAGGGAAGGGATCCTCAAATTCTGGCCTTGAGTGTCTAATTAAGGCTCCGAGGGTGTTGTTCTTTCTGCAAATTGCTTTTTTTTTTATTTATTTTTTTATTCCTTGTACTCCACTCAACAGTTAATCTATTACTAAATTAGTTGACGACTATTTCAATTACTGATTCATCGCGATTAATCTGATAAGCTTGTACATAGTCTCATTCCAGCCTAGTTTCAAGTGTTTTGCAGTCATATCATCCAGTAACACTAGGCGATATGACTGAAAATCACATCACGACATAAGCATTTCATACCAGTCAATATCGATAATTATTGGTTAGTTTTCTTGTTTTCAGTATCTGAAATCCTGCCAAACTAGAGGCACAACATTTACTGTTTTATCCATAGTTTTAAATCCATTTTGTTTTTTATTTTTAAGCAGACATATTGAGGCACAGTGGTGGCAGTTACTTAGCAGGTTGTTGCTAGGTAACCAAAGAATGAGCAGTGAGTTGCTAGGTAACCAAAGAATGAGCAGTGAGTTGCTAGGTAACCAAAGAATAAGCTAGTGAGTAAATTCCACCAACCTCTTACTTAGCTAGCAGTAAGAGATTGAGTGGCTAGTCTTTCTTCTACCTACATTCCCCAGAAAGCAGTGCGGTTCTTGATCGAATTTCAGTGAAATTATTGAAAATTGATCATGTGTCTGCCGCTATATATATATATATATATATAACTGATTTATTGTCCAACCACACAGGTTCTTATTTGTGTAAAAAAAAAAGAAAAAAAAAAAAGAAAACCACATTTTTTCTTTCCACTTTTTGTGTGTGCCACCTACAATCCCATTGAAGTTTATACCCAAAAAGTTACCATTAGAACTGGTTTCAGTCGTTTTTATGACAGGTATTGGTTTTAGTTGGAGGTGAGCAGAGTTTTTAAAAGCGCTGTGATTTCAGGCTCGAGTGCGATCAAGAATGCGCCACTTTGGAGAGAAACCGGCGTCTGGCTGAGGCGCTGCAGATCGACTCCTCCTCCGACCCCTTCAACGTTCGCTCCTCCTCCGTTTACAGCGACAGCCTCAAGGAGGATGCCAGGTTTGACCTTTGGCTCCTGGGTTTTTGAGGAAGCCTCGTCTTTTCGTTTACGTCCGAGCAGCAGAAAATACAAAGTGGGTTGTAGCAGTAAAATGCAGCGTGACTCTGCTTTCAGGAAGGACCCGAAGTTCCTCGCTGAGGTAGAGGAAGAGATCAAGAATCTTGTTGAGCTCACCAATAAGGTAGCATCACAATCTGATACTAATTTACCTGTGGAGGTTTTTGAAGATTTGCTTTTTTATTTGCCTTTTGGGACAATAACAGACAAATGGAGAGGATTACATGTAGAAAAAGATGGAATGAGAAAATGAGAATGTGGGAGAAAAAAATGACTTTTTGGTTTAAATCATGTTTTTCTTTCTGGACATTTAAAAATATTCTGGATCAATATATAAAGGTTTTTGTTCTCAGTAAATGTTTCTAAAAATCCAAAACCTTTAATGAGGGAAAAACATCTTGAGCTGCGTTTTTTAGTAGCTACGTCTGCATGAGTTTCTGCAGAAATCCCAGCAATTATTCAGGATTAAACTGTCAGAAATCATCTTCACCAGGCCTGAATCGCTTCTCTGTTGCTCATCCTCATCACTGATGCGTGCAGGGAAAGCAGCCGAAGAGGAGCCACTGCTTCCCGCCGATGAACAGGGAGCACCGGAAGATCATCCACGAGCTGGCCGAGGTCTACGCCGTCGAAAGCGTGAGCTACGACAGCGAGCCCAAGCGGAACATCGTCATCACCGCCCACAAGTATGTCTGCTAGCAGATCCGGCGGCGGCCCGGCGGTGGTGGTGCCGCCGATTGTGGTTCTGAGCCTGTGTATCTGTATTGGCAGAGGGAAGTCGGCCTGTCCAAGCTCGACCCTGACGGCGCTGATAGAGAGGGAGACAGCGGCGCGGGCGCCTCCCCCCATCGCTCATATCAAGCAGCACAGCAGCAAGTGAGTCATCCTCCATGATTAAAGACTTTCTGACATTTTGGTTGAGACCCAAACTGAACTTTTTGGTTTGTATGTAGGTCTGTTGCAGTAAACAATAAATCAATTCATCAATTGTTTCTATTTGCATGATTTATAGCTTGTTTTTCTTTTTTCTCTTTCTATCAAAAACTGGATGAAAAAGTCTTCTGTCTGTTGAAGGACAATTTTGTTTACACAGTCTGCATAGTTAATCTTATTGGTATTTTTGTTTATTTGTTTTGTATATTTAAAATGTTTTCTAGTTTCTGTGTTAAATGTTCATTACACTGGAAAAACACAAAATCTTTCCAAGTATTTTTGTCTACTTTTTAGTGCAAACACCTTTTGTGCTCTTGAAATAAGACACTAACTTTGAAGTTATTTTTCACAAGATATAGGAGCTTGTTTCAAGTAAACAATGTCTAAATACTGATGATAATACTAACTCCACCAGCAGTTGTTTTCACTTTTAACGTGGGAAAAATGTCTTATTATAAATTAATCTTTAGTGGAACTAGCACTTCTTTTAAACCAATATTAAAGAATTATTGACTTGAAACAAGCTTATATTTCTTGTTGAAGACTTTCTTTTAAGTTAGTTTTAAGTGTACTAAGATATTTGCACTGAAAACTAGACAAAAACACTTGGTAACATTTTGGTTTTGCAGTGAAAACTGTTTTTTGTCTATCACATAAAAACCAATTAAAATGCATCACTGTGACATTGTTGCAGCAAGTTGCTCCTCATTATTACATAATTAGATTAAGGTTGAATTAGGCTGATCTTTTTTCTTTCTGATTTCTCTTAGGGCTGCGGGTGGAAGCTGGTCAAAGATGGTGAAAGAGGAGCCTGTGATAGATTATTTTGATGTTCAGGACTGAGAGGGAGTGAAGAGGAAAAACTTCAAGAGCTGCTTGTTTACTTCACTTTTCATCCGACTAAAACAATCTGAGAAATGTGATCATCTAAAGTTGTATTCAGATTATTTACAAATCCCATGATCTACTCAAATTCATCCATGCTCGGCATGAATCCCTTTGAAAATCAGTTTGTGTGCAATTTAGTAAAATCATTTTATGTGATATTATCATCTTCAAATGCAGAGATTCATTTAAAAACAGCAGGAGTTCTCTCCAGCTTACGGCGCTTAAACCAAACGCCAGGCTTTTATTTTGAGCAGTAAAATGTCTTTTGATCTTTCTGTCGGTGTTGAGCCAAGGCTGTTGTTGTAAAAATCTCATGGAGGGAGTGGGCTGCACTGCGGAAAGAAAACATTGTGGGAACACAAACACTTTGACCTAGATGGAGGGCTGCACCTCCCGAAAACCTTCTGGAGGCGTTTTGAGGTCGCCCTGCTGGAGCGTACCTGAGGACACCGAGGCGGCGGCCGATGCAGCCGAACCTGAAGCCGATGAATCATATTTTTATTCCTGAGATTACAACAGAAAGATTCATCTTTATTAAACCAAATGTACCCGATCACAACATGCCAATAAATCTGAGAAAACCACCAAGAAATGCCTCTACGACTCTTTTTAAATGCAGAAGCAGATTTTTCTAACGCAAGTAAAAATGCTACAGACATTTTAATGATTAAATTCAACTATTAGATGTTTATGACATTGTAATGCAGGAATGTTTTAAAGAACTTCAACTAAAACTATAGCAAATGGAAAGCGCATAAGATAAATTCTAATATAAAATGTTATTTCACTTAAACTTGCATAGATCTGCTGCAAAGTAATGTTTGTACAGTTAAGCTAGCAAAAATATTAACTAAATATTTAGTTCGGAAATTAAATGTTTAGTTTGGAAAATAAATATATGCTTTGGAGCTGAACATTAGTTAGCTATTTAAGTTGGAAGCTAAATATTGAGTTTAATTCCCTGATTAGATATTTAATTTGCAAGCTAAGTACTTATAAATCAATATTTGGTTTGGGAACTAAATATTTAGATTGCACATTAATAGCTTCATTACTAAGTATTTATTTAGTAAGCTAAATATTTAGCTTCCTAACTAAATATTTAATTTACAAACCATTTAATTCCATAACTAAATATTGAATTGGCTAAATATTTAGATCTGACTTAAACATTTAGTTGGGACCTAAATATTTATTTTGCAAATTAAATATTTAGTTAGGAAGCTAAATATGTGCAAATTAAATATTTAATTTCCAAACAAAACCAAAGGAAATATTTTAGGTGGACCTATTTAGCTTAAATATTTAATAAATTATTTAAATAAATTAAATATTTATTTTTAATACTCTGGCATTTATAAATGTATGAATAAGATGGTGAAAATATGACTCCATTTTTTTTATGATGATGGCTAAATGAACCAAAAAATATTCCCGTATTTTTTCTTTTATTATTATTATTATTATTATTATTATTATTATTATTATTATTATTATTATTATTATTATTTGTGTGTAACTTTACGAACTGTATCCCATTTTGTTGACATCCCCAAACCCGCCTCTAAATAAAACCTGCTGCTGATGATGAGGGGGATAATTTGTTGACGCTCCCTTCCTCTGGTAATTTTTCATTATATCGCCTCTCCAGCAGGGACCGCGCCTGCGCCCCTACGCTCCTTCTACCCCCCCTTCCCGACCGAGGCTTCTCCAATCCGGGCTCTGGCTCCATCCCCGGCTCGGCGTCCCACAGGCCAGCGCTAATAAGTCGCTTAGCTGCTCAGTAATGGGGAAGTGGTAGAGAGAGTGACAGAGAGAAAGAGAGGGAGAGAGACGCCGCTGTGCTGAAAGCCGAGAGGAAGTTGAGGTGGGAAGCTCCGGACTAAAGACCCGCTCCACACAACAGACGGACACATCCTACAGTTGCTGTTGTTGAAACGCTCCCCAAAAAGCGCATAGTGATGGAGAGAAAGGTATGGATGCTTATGCTACCTTGTAGCACATTTTGCTCTGAGTCTCTGCCTGCTCATAAATCCGCATCCACCATGAAAACTATTCCTTGTTACATTTTTTTCCTGACGTTAAGCTCAGGATTATAGTGCGCATTGGAGTTTTTTTTTTTTTTTTTTTTTTTCTCTCCGTCTTGCTGCTATTTATTGTGCGTGTGGAGGGGAGAAAACGTACCGGGATTAAATTGCGTTTGGTGAATTTGGGATTATTTCAAGGCTAGCCTTTAGGTTTAGTACGCGGCGTTTTAGTTAACGCCGAGCAAGGAGTGGGATGTGGATATTTTGAGGCTTCAGTGTTTGCCTGTCTGCATCATCACACAGCACAGTGTATAGTTGCAGGCTGCACCTCCGCTCCCCCACCCCGCCACCCCTCACCGTTTTGCAGCCGACGCAGACAGCAGCGCGGCTTGTTAACCTTGACTGGTGTGGGAAACAGACACTTGAGGAGTAATAGACGGGATGCACCTCCCTGAGGAGGGCACACCATCACATCTTCTCACTTTTTCTGCACATACGTCCCAATTTGACACCTTAATTTAGTTATAGTAATCAGAGGTGGGTAGAGTACCCTGAAATTGCTCTTAAGAGTAGCTATAGCATATTTTGACTGGTAAAAGTGAAAAGTAGAGCTAAAAAGTAAATTGGCTACTTAAAACTACAGTATGTAACTTTTATTTTATTTTTTAATCAGTTTTTTTGACGTATTTGTTAAAACTGTCACTATATGTTGACAAATATGAGACAAATAATCTGAAACGATCGATCACTCTCAGGTACTCGCTGCTAAATGTACTAATGGCGTCGTTATCGGTGGCTATGCTAACTAGCCTGAGCTTTCATGACGGGCTATGCTAGCTGCAGCGTAGTAGAGAAGTAAGGGGAAGAAGGGATGAGCAGCACCACTTAGAATTGTGATTGACAGCGCTAAGATCCTCGCTCTGATTGGTTGTTTTTAGTTAGCACTGGGAGAAGCAAATTTTTTCTGGTTATCTTCTTTATAGCATACTGTCACAGCATAATGACTGTTGTGACAGTCATTATGTTCAATAAATAGTTTCAATAAATAGTTTTAAAAATATGTATTTTTTAAATCAAATTTATAAACTACACCTTTAAGTGTGTAACTTTTATTTTTAAGAAAATCATTTTTTTATTATTTGTTAAATATATTTTTTTAAACAAACAGTGGAGTCTGAGACAGTCTGTGGAAAAAAATCAATCTCCTCCCTCAATGTCTGAATAAATGCCAGAAACAAACCAAATAGAGCTAGGAGGAGGATCTTAGTGCTGCCAATCATTACTGTGTACACGCTGATAAATGTACTAAATGGGAGAAATATAGCCACCGTCGTCATCGGTGGCTATGGTAACTAGCCTTAGTATTCAAAGCAAGCTCTACATTCCAGAAGCTGCAGCATAGCAGAAAGGAAGGGGTAGCATGCACATGAGAGTGATCGACAGCGCTGAGAACCTCCTCCTGACTCTCATTGGTTGTTTTTGACAGAGTGGTGTATTTCTGCAGTTAGTACTGGGAGCACTGGGAGAAGGCAAAAAAGCTTGTTTTTCAGATTATCTGTCTTAAACTACACTGTTGTGACAATAGTGACAGTTCTAATAAATATGTTAAAAAAAAAACATGATTTTATAAAAGTCACGTACTGTAGCTTTAAGTACTGATTAGAGGTGTGGATTACGGCATATTTTGGTACTGATCCGGTACCAAAATATACCAATACTGGTACAAATACTTTTTATTTAAGTTTTATATATCATCAAACTTCTGAGCGTTTGGTGGTGGTACAGAATTTGGAGAAAGTTTAAGTGTCTAAAAAATACTTTAATAACATATTAATCTACTTTATTATCACCAAAGTACTACAACATATCGTGATAAAAGTCCATATTTCCCACTCCTGATATAAACAATACTCAAAATTATAGTAATTTATTTTGGAACAACATGGGGCTACTGCTGCCATCCATAAATTTATGTATAAAACTACTTATTAATGTATTTTAATTTGCATTTTGGAGTGGGAACCAAAACTCCAGCCCAAAGGCCCACACAGTTGTAAATCCGGCCCTGGTCATCTGACAGAGAAATATATAAAGTTACCTGCAAATACTGATATTTTAAAGACTAAAGCAATACAAATTAAATAATAAGATTACAAAATAACACATTTCAAGCAGAAGAAGCAGTTTTCCAAAAACTATTTTTAAATAAAACTCATAAAACTAATTAAATTAGAGTAGGTATTGCTGGAAAAGCATAACAAACTTCCATGGATAGTGTCTGGTGTTTAATTCACTTGACCTCCAAATGGCAAACAGGCCCGGAAGATAGAAAATAACACTAAAACAAGAAAGTTTGTGTAAAAACAAGAACTCACACTTTAATAAACTGTAGTAAAGTTACATGTGTTTGATAAAGTATCCAGAAATGTTACTCAAATAAGAGTAGTGACACTTAATAAAATTATTAATCGATTAAAAGGTCTATAAATCTATTTTTCCCTAAAAAGTTACTCAACTAAGTGTAAATAGTTACTACTCACCTCTGATAATAACGAGGAAAACATGACTTTTAGTTTGTTGCATAAGTGCAGAAAAAAAAGTTTTATTTTTACAGTTAATGTGCTGGCAGGCTGTGCCGCACGCAGCAGCAGGAGAGAGGAATTTGGGGTGTATGGCTGAAACTAGATCTACTTCTGCTGAGTCAAAGGAAAATTTCATTTTTATGTTAAAGCAGTAGTCAGCAGCAGCAGCAGCTCCAGCTCATTCCCATAAGATCCAACTGAACATATTCTGTTTCTTCTGAGCTCCTGAGTTTTATAAAGTAGGCTTAGAAAAAGATAAACATCTGTGCTTGTTGTTTACATAAAAAATGTATTGATTTATACTACAAATCTGGCTAAGCTAATCTGTACATACAAAGTTTAAGGAATACTACTAATTCATAAAAGTTGTTGATAGTGCTATTGTTATTAATAGTATTAGTATTATTGTCAAACAATCTTTATTTATCAGTTGTGTTTCTCATCCTGCCTTTTGACCTGAAGCAACAAAATATTCATCTAAGCTACATCTCCTTCTAAACCTAGCTAAACATATTGTTGCTAACTCAGGCTAGCGGCTAACAAACAGTTGTGTGGATACCAGCAGCCATGGTTGTTATTACTAGCTAACCTATGTAGCTAAAGCAGCTTAGCATATTTTCCTCAATTGTGTTAACAAGCTTTTTCCTATATTCAGGTAGCTTTGCTAAGCATTAGCATAGCATTGGAAAACGTGTTAGCACTACTGCAGAAGCTAGCAGTTTATATGTTTCAGCTGTTAGTCTTTGTTAATAACTCCAACTATGGTGTTACAAAACAGTTAATCTAGAAATTATTGGTATATTTTTTAGCATATTTTGGTATTTGTGGCTGTTTTTTGAGCTCAAAAGTGTGTGGAAACTGCATTATTTCTATGCTAAATATATATAACCTGCTTCCAAGATTATTAACTGTTGCTTCATCACAACATAAATAAACATTGAATCAATTTTAGAATAAGTTTCTTTTTGGTTTTGTTGTTTTCTGTATGGTTAATTTGAAAAATGGCTTCATATTTGCATTTCTTACTAATTAAATTACCAAAACAAATCAACTTTCCAGTCGTTGTCTTATTGAGAAATCGAACAGAATATCTATAATATTTTATAATCATAGTAATGTCAGAAAACTCCAGGTGATGTGGATTTTTCATTCAGTTGCGATTCCATCACAGACTTTTCCATGAAGCATATTTAAAATTTCCATCTTTTCTGCTTCATCTTCTCTTTCTAAGAAGAATATTCCTCTCATGAAGAGTCAGAGTCTGGAAGATGCTTTTCTGTTTTAAGGTTTGTGGCGTAGAAGAAGTGTTTGGTCATTGTTCGGGCTGCTTCTGTGGAAAAAAAAAGGAAACGGGACTAAAATAGCTTCGTTTCAAGCTGCAGTCTTCCCTAACCCAGCTGCTGGCACAGATATCGCCCTCAGTATAAAGAAAGGAGAACAGTCCATTCTCATTAGTATGCAATGTGCCATCACAGCTTCCGATGTCTGATAAAGGATCAGAGAATCAGCTCCTTTTACAGTTTGCTGAACGCCTGACCTGCCTTTTTTAGGAAAACCACACACACACACACACACACCAGTCACTTTGTTCAGCCATGTTTGAAATTCAGCTTGGGATCCCCATCAGGGTCTCCTGCGTTGTTGTTTTTTTAACTTATTTTGAGACTAATTTTATGGAAAATTTGGGTTAGAAAGTTAAACATTTAGTGGCTCAGTTTTGTGCACATTTGTATTAACTGCTGCAACTAACGATTTCCGTAATATTTGATTAATTTATTGATTATACTGGCGATTAGTCGTTTAGTCGGATAAAAAATAGTCACATTCTGCAGATTTTTTTAAAGTCAGTATTAGAAATACATTAAACAAATAATAATTCTTTCTTAAATAAGAAAATAAACATTGCCTAAAGTGCGATAATATAGGATTCATTTAGTGTGTGCTTGATCATTTGTAGCAAAGAATAAATCTGCATCTAAAAAGAATATTTATGCTTGACTTATTAATACAGACTTGGAATTATCTGTTTGTTTATTTATTTTTTATTAATTGATTAATAATCAAATAGCAAAAGGTGATTCATACGAGAATTTGAACCAGATGAAGCTAAAACTACAGACTAAGGTTTTATGTTTTCATCTTAAATACAAAATGTATTTATTTTTTGTCCAGTTTTCCCTTAATTACTGTTCTACATATGTTTTTCTTTTGGCAAGTAGCCTTTTTTAGAGTCTATTCCAGTGATTGATTAATCAATAAAATAACTGATTAATCATGATTAATTTGAATAATCTTCAGAATTAACTAATCTCCTTCAGTCTGATACCTGTAAATAAAATCCAGTGCAACCTGCTACCTTCAATAAAGCTCAACTGTTGGCACTCCACTGATTTCGCCTCTATGAATGAGTGACAGGAAGAAAGCTATTGTTCAAAGAAAGCCATAAGAAGTTCCTTTTACGCTTTGCCACAACCCATGAGATCAAGATCGACCTTTTTGACCTATATGCAAAAAGCTAGGTGTGGCGGAAAGCTAACAATGCACATCAGCCCACCCAACATCCACATGGCAACCATGGTGGATGTTCACAGGTGATTGATAGAGATGGAGACCTGTTTTTATAAAATAAAATAATTAGGAAAACGTGAAAAACTGTTTAAAATTTTAGGATTTATGATGATTAAGTCACCCTGTTCCTACAAAAACAATACTGTTAGTTTATTGTTGCTTGTTTTTTTTTTCCTGAAAGTGCTTTTGAGTTGATAATTTTGGCCCATGTAGCAAAACGTTACAGGCTAAAAGAGCTACAACTGGAGATGAGGTTTTCCTTCCATCCTAAACAAACATCCAGACGTCACGTAAAAGGCCAGTGAATTAAAAAATTAAATCATTGCTGCTGTCAGCAATCTGGAAATGTTGTTTTGAGGTTTGAATATTTTGATTCCTATAAACTTTTTGAACATTTTACCAGTTTTTTTGTTTTTTTTTTTATTCTCCCACTTCATTACCTCTATAAATGTATTTTTACGGTTCTAAATCGAGAATTTCCTGACCTAAATTCAGAGTCTCCAGTTTCAGGAGCAGATGATTTCCGTGTTTTGATCACCGTTATCTTACCTAAAGCTTTGCAGTGTCCTGGCTCTGGCCTTTTTCCTGTCTTTTATATAGAACCATTTTTATCTTTTTAAACCTTGCTTCCATTTATAAACCAGATAATGAGATTGCCCACTCGACTCTGAAGCAAAATGTCTGGCCTGTAATGGTCTCACAGTTCAGAGCAGCTGGCTGACCTATTTTAAAGGGAAACGGTTCAATACTGAACACTTTAAACTGCCTCTGATGATCGTGCATGTTGCTCTTATACTTCTGTCTGGTTTTGCTAAGAAAAATTATGGTGAAATGTGAAAATTTTATTTAAAGAAGAATCGATGTGGGCAGTTAATCTGCAATGTCAAAAGATTGTATAATTGGTAACTGCCTTTTTGGAGGACAACTGTTCCTTCTTTGTTGGATGTTGTGTAGTTGGACAGATTTATATTCATTTTTTTTGTTGTTGCAATATTATTCATATTTTAGCTATTTTGTTATGATGCGTAACCATAGCAACAGTGTGGTTTGCAACAGGGAGCAGCTGACAAAGATTAGAAAAGCGGAAATAATATTTAATTTCCTCTCTGGGATTAATAAATATTTTTGAATTGGATTTAATTAGTAAAAAGCACGTTAAAGGAGTGAAAAATGCCAACATTCAAACTGTTACTTGACTGGAACCATTTAGCATTCATTTTATTGTTGTATGAAAGTAGCAAACATTCACATTTACATTGAAATTTGGCATCTTTAGCATACAATCTGACAATATGAGCAGTTAATTATTGTCTAAATGGCATAATTTGGTTGTTTTCAGTGGTTATGAATTGATGCGTGATCCCTGTTCGGTGTTTAAGGTTTTGTTTTTCCCTAAAAGATGTATCCCAGAATGACGAAAGGTAAACAAATCAGCACTGTTTATGGAAATAACTGACCCAAAATGTTTTCTTAACTAACCCGATCCACCTGAATCCAAGGAGATGTGGAGTATACACTTAAACCTTGCTGTTGTCATGGTAAAATAATTTTCAAATATTTGAGTGTTGCTTATATTCATTTGAGGTTAGGTTCACACAGCATTCGAATGTGACCCAAATTGGATCTTCTTTTGTCCATTTGTGACTTTTTTGCTGAAAGACCATATTTGAGCCACTTCCATAAGAACCTTCCAAATGTAATAGGCTCTCCCTTTACCTAGCAACCCAGGCAAAGCCCAGCCCGTTACCTAGCAACCCAGGGAAAGCCCAGCCCGTTACCTAGCAACCCAGGCAAAGCCCAGCCCGTTACCTAGCAACCCAAGCAGAACTCCAGTACATCTGGTCTGCCTAAAAAATACAAGACAGTTGCAGTTGATCCAAAACGCTGCTGCTCACATTTTCACTAAAACCGGGAAGATAGAGCACATCACTCCAGTTTTAAAGTCTTTACATGGCTCCCTGTAGTGAAAAACTGTTGTTGGTTTATAAATCGCTGAACGGCTTGGCACCAAAATATATTAAAGAGCTGTTGTTGGTGTTATTGTTGCGTTAACCTTCCAGATTTCTCAGATCTTCTGGTTCTGCAGCATTCAGCTTCTGTTCACCACAAACTTCCAGAAAACTGTGAAACAGCTGAAACACCGAGTTCCTCCGTTTTAGAGTTGCTTTGGAACCATAACAAGTGGAATGTAGACCAACATATTTGTGGTTCATTGGTGATTTTAACTTGTTGCTGAAATGCGCTATACAAATAAACTTGATTGCTTGATTGCTTCGTCAGCTGGTTTTAATGCTGCACAATGGCTGCTGGAAGAGACAAGCGTTTTGTCGTTGACTTTCATTCAGAATCTACTTGCTGCATTCTAGTTGGCTGTGTAGGAGGCTCTCTTTCTGCTTTTCAAAAATGTACGGTTGTATAATTGCACATCTGTTTGCAGCAACTTTCACGTGCGAGGGTAAATGTTGAGTTGGGTGGTCTTGGCCAGCAGCAGTTTATTGGGATTTCACTGCAAAAACACAAAATCTTATCAAGGTATTTTAGACTATTAAGGCAAATATCTTACTACAGTTGAAATATGACAAAGCTGAAGTATGAATAACTTTTCAGCAAGATACATGAGCTTGTTTTAAGTTAATACTATTTTGGTTGACAGATAATGTTACTTATAACAACACATCTTTCCAATATTAGAAGTGAAGTAATCTGTCTATGGAAGTAGTACTTTTTTAAAATCAACATTAAGGAATTATTGACTTAAACAAGATCCTATATTTTGCTGAAAAGTTACTTATGAGTTAGTTTTATCTTATTTCAACTGTATTACGGTATTTTACTAGAAAGAAGACAAAAATACGTGGTGAGATTTTATGGTTTTTTTAATGTTAAAGTGACAAGAGGCCCTAAAACAGCTCATTCTGAAAGAAACTCAAAATGGCCAAATCTCATTATCTAAGAATGAATTTGTACAAAAAAAAATGTAACGAACATATTTTATGTAGCCCATAAACCTATCCTAACTTGTTCAAGAAGCGTAAAAGGTCATGATTAAGCAGCATCCTTTTTTGTGTTGAGCTAACTCATGAGAACGATTGAAGAAAGAAGCTTGAATTTCAATAATCTCTTGTGAAGAGCATCCTGCAGGATTTTCATCCAGTCTTTTTTCTCTCCTAAGCGTATTTAATTTCCAGTTTCACAGTTTTTGCTCTGAAATCAGCCTGGTCTCAGTCCGCCAGCTGCTGCTCCACTTCTCAAATCACTAAAGTCGGTGTTGCTCTCGCACCATTGGCTGCTGGCTCTGAATGCTGAGCGGATTATCCCGCTGCCATGGTTACAGCAAACAGGAAATGCCTGGAGGCAGGTAGTGCTGCGGGCTCGTCCCAGTGTGCTGTTTGCCGCTCGTGGGTGGGGTGGGTTCTGGGGTGGGGGGGGGGACGTGGCTGTTTTACTGTTACCCCATCTTTCCATCTGCTCTTGCAGTGGTTCCTTTTTATAGGCGCTGGATGCTTTGTCCCTGAAACTCTTATTTGTGGCTTAAAAGAACCTTGCCAGCACAGCACAACCATCCAGGAGGAACACGGCTGCTTTTCATCTATTTCCCCACAGTTAAACGTTCCAAATCACTTTGAGCGCAAAACATCAGCAGATGCCCCCTTTATTTCCAGTTGTCATGGGAGACTTTTCTCTCTTTCTCTGCAGGTTCTTCTTCGCTGCACATGCCTCGCTCGCTGTGAGAAATCAGCACTGAAATGTACTTCTTCCCTCCTTTAATCCCCCCCTCAGCGAAGGCGCAGGTCTCGCTTTTGTGGAGTCCCTTTGAAGGCAGCCGTCGGCCATTGAGTAGCTCGCCGAGAACTCTGGCCTTTAAGCAGCTTGAGCTGAGTTTTGTCTGCAGCTATTAAACTGAAGAAAGAGAAGCGAGGGGCCCAGCAGTGGGAGCGAATCAGATTTTCTCCATGCCCTCTGTACAGTCCACATTCCCCCTAGTGCACCCCATCTGTCTGTGACAATAATGTTGACAAGGGCAGGTTCACAGTCTCTGGTATGTAAACGTTGCCACTGGGAACTGCAAGTTATCCCTCAGCACTCATATAAAATTTGACTCCTCTCTTTCTGCTTCTCCCCTCTGCGTAATTGGTAAAATCTCTGCAGTTTTCTCTCAAACACATTGAAGCAGAGGGTTTGTCATTTCCAGTTGTTGCTGTATGAATCCTTCAATTCATAGTTTTTTTTGTCCTTAATTTTAATCATGCACGTCATTTTTGGCCAAATAGTGTTGGTTTACAAATGTAAAAGTCTGAAAAAGCAACAATTTGTGGCAGATGTTTGCAATTATTTGTTACTTTTTAACTGACTTTTGACTGATTGAGTAATTGGATAAAAAAAAATTGCACATTTAGCAGATTTTTCATTTAAACCACTAATACCTTATTATATAATACTAGAAACACATTCAAAAAATGCAAATGCAATTCATTTTTTAAATAAGAAAATAAACATTTTATTGCTCAAAATGCAATATTATAGCATTTCTGTAATGTACGCTTGATCATTTGTAGGTTAATTAATATTTATATTAACCTAGAAATAATTGAAAAGTAAAAGGTGCTTAATAGGAGATTTTGTGTTTTTGTAAGCAAATTGCCTTTTTTGAGTCTGTATACTCCAGTTAGCAATTAATCAATTACGAAATTAGTTGACAATTATTTCAATAATCGATTAATTACGATTAATTGTGATTAATAATTTCAGTCCTAATAAAGTGTGGCCTCTCCCATTCCCACCCACATGTCAGGAATAGAGCATCAATGGAAGTCACTTTTCAAATCTTGCAACATTAGATTTAGGTCTAGACTTTGACTAGTCCATTCGAAGTCTTAAATATGCTTTTCATGCTACTTCTGGCTGGATGCTTATACCTGTGATTCCCAACCCTTATCAAAAACTGAGGGTCCAATGTTTTTCTTTTATTTTATGTTTTTGTCCAGTTGCAACTATTTGGCTGATATTCAGCAGCTAATGATGATTAATTTTAGCCACAATAATTTCACATTTAATGTTCAAGCTATCAAGTTAGTGAAAAAGTAAGATAAGAAAATATTTTCTCATTAGATTTAAAGCTATATTAATTTGAACAAATATTAATAGTCTGTTCTTTGCAGTTTATTTTTTATTTATTGTGTTTAATATTTTTTTGGTTATCAAACAAACAAAAGTGGCAGCTGATGATTAATCTCTGCTCTTTCTCCTCTGTGGATGTAACTGTTTTTCTTAACATCCCTGACTTTTTGTCCTTTTGAAGCTTCGTGTTGCATGGAGACATGAAGCCATCTTGAATTTGGATAAATATGTACCTTTGTTGTGAAACTGGAGGGAAATGGTGGTTTGGGAGAGTTTTGAAAACCGACATTTGAAAGGCCTGCGTTGGACTCTTTGGCTCCACCCAGCGGCCAAAAAAGGAAGTGAAGAATTAAGCTTCAAAACAAAAGTTATTTATTTATTTTAGCATTTCTTTTCAGATATAAATTTATAATGAAAACAAGCTTATATTCACAGTAAATAGCAATATGAATATTATAATAAGTTCTCCTTTCTGAGGCTGCACATCACTTCCCAGCCTGTCTGTTTTGCTCCCCCTGCTGGTCATTAATAATAACCTCCGCATCTCCTTTACCCCTTGCAAGCCCCCTCTGCTTCCCTGTCTGCTTCACTGGGACATCACCATTTAGTAAGGCTGACTGGATTTGGTGAGGGAGACGTCGGGGGCCCAGCAGGGGGGTTTATGTTAGCTTTATGCATTGCCTGTGCTGCTGGATCTCTTTGTTATCAGTCGACGCCCATAGCTGGAGAAAAGCAGGCCCTATTCCTGCCTTTTGACCTTGTAGGAAACTGTAACTCGCACCTTGCTTGATTGTGTTTTTGTGTGAATAAAAATGTAGACTGACGTCACACAGGACCTATTTTTATAATACTGTCACAAGCATAGACAATAAAACGTTTGTTAAAAATAGAAATCAGTGAAGGTTACGGAATGTCCTAAAATGAATTACTGGTGGCTGCAGTACTCACAAGTGGACAGCAGGTGTCGCCACCAAGCAAATTAAAACTACAAAGAATTTGAAAATCGATAAACTGATTCTAAGATTTGGAGGTTTAAAGTAAATTTAATGGGTTAAATGTGAAATTATTAACTTTTGTTACATTTGATGACTATTTTTGAATCAAACATTACAGTAATGCTGTTTTTATAATTAAAAATAAAACAATCTACCCTTTTTAAAGATGATGCACCACTTTTTTTTCTTTTTGTGGGAAATGATGATTAAAAGTTGATTGTAATTTTCCAAGAAATTCAGGTGCTGTTGCCTCTGTATTTCTGTTCAACTCAGTTAAAGTTTATTTTACTAAGGCCTGCATAGTACACAATGTTAGATGACAGAAACAAACCAACCGTTGTTTTGTACAGAGGTTTTCTCTAGCCAACTTAGTCTTTGTTTAAAGACAGCAAAAGTAGAATTAAGAATTCACATACGCTGAATTACTGTAACTATTAACAAGAAATGCATGAAAATGCATTTTAGAAAAAAATAATTCTCCACAACAAAGTAAGTTGGTATGGATTAGTGTTCCTATATTTGCTTCATTGTTGATCATTTTGTTTCGGAATGAAATTTGGAGATGTTTTGAGCTGAATTTGTGAAAACTTTAAAACCTGCTTTAACAGCTGAATATTCAACCTAATTTTCTGCACCACACACTGCATTAAATCATGGTCCAACTGTCATTTACGCCATTTTTTTCCGGTTTTATGACCTGTACCCAGACCTGATGACTGTCAGACCATAAGAAACAATAAATCACTTAAATAAAACCTATCTGACAATATTAAGAAGGCTGAGAGATCTCGCATCATGCTTCCAGTTCAAAGAAATTCAAGAAAATATGAAAATATATTGACATCTATTAGTTTGTAAAGGGTTAAGAAGCGTTTGTAAGGCTTTGGGAGGCCAGTGAACCACAGCAAGAGCCATTTTTCACAAACAGAGAAAGCATGAAACTTTGGTGAACCTTCCCAGGAGTGGCTGACCAATTAAAATTACTGAAAGATCGCCTCAGTGACTCCAAAACACAGCAGATCTCAGTTGTCAAAGTTAAAATCAGAGTTCCTGAATAATAAGAGTGACTTGGCAAAATGGCCAACTCCCTTAAAAAAACAACAAAGGTTTTAGTCAAACTCTGTAGCTTTGTGTTAGAAAACCCATTTATGCATCTGAATTTAAATAATTTGCAAAGAAACATTACTTGAGAGTGATTTACCAGGTTATCAAAAAATATTTTGGGGAGTTGCTGTTACTAAATGCAACACAGCAAGTTCAGAGGGCAAAAATTTTCTCACATGAGGCCTGATTAGTTTGGATTTTATTTCCATAATAAATTAAATCATCATCTGAAAACGGCATTTTGCATCGACTCTCTTTGTCGTACATAAAAATTCGGTGGGTGATCCGAAACATTCTAGTGTGGAAAAAAAAAGCAATAAACAAAGAAATAAGAAATGAGGAAAACACTTTTTCACATTATTACTGTAAAAGCTAATGTGTTATATTTCCAGCATATTAAGAATAATTATTGATTTTCTGTTAAATGAAAACAATATAATATTAAACATTTTTGTTTATACAATGGTAGTTTGGCATTTTACAGTGAGAATCTCAGACAGACCTAATGAGGGGTTCTATTTATTTAGTTACCTAATCCAAATTAAATAGAAATAAGAATGTTAACATAGGCTTAAAAATGTTATATGGCCTTTGACCCCTTCAAGATTTTGCAACTTTTTCAGGTCGGGACATTTTATACCAATAATGCATCACTTCATACCCGCTTTGACATCCAATGACTTTAGATAATTTTTTCGTCATTTCCTGTCAGCGAATGTGGATATTTAACTTCAATAAATAACACCTACCAAGCTAGCACTAATTTT
This sequence comes from Poecilia mexicana, assembly GCF_051168715.1. Taxonomy (NCBI): domain Eukaryota; kingdom Metazoa; phylum Chordata; class Actinopteri; order Cyprinodontiformes; family Poeciliidae; genus Poecilia; species Poecilia mexicana. The sequence continues at coordinate 16,252,942 of NW_028263389.1, forward strand.
GTTGATGAGAAGTCAACTGGCCCAAATGGGAATCGGAACCAAATTATCTGAACCATATACAGTATGACCTGTACCTCATTTTATACCATAAAACGTTAAATAAAATCAAACAAAGCAAAGTATATGGCTACCTTTCTGTCAGTCGAGGCTGAATTCTACCAAATTTTGTCCTTCCACCAAACTTTCCACTAATATTCAAAAATTTGGTTCCGATGAGGCTTATTTGTGAGTTTAAAAGTAAATTTTAAAAACTTTTAGCCTGTGTTAAACATACTTTTCATGGGTTGAAACTATTGCATTGAGAATGCATAGTGGAGGGTTGATAGTCCTCAGAAAATTCTATCTCATTATTTATCTGAAGAATCCATGAAAATACTAAACCTTAAGGAAATATATACTAAAATGCTAAAGTTTAAGTTAGAGGAGGTCATTTATTGTATCGTTAATCATTTATTGTTTTAAATGTATTATTTATATTGTATTTAATTAAATACAATAATATTACTAATTAAAAATTATCTGAATTATATTAATTTATATATTATATAATAAAATAAATATATATAAATTATTAATATAATATTAAATTATAATAGATTGATTAACATATATTAATATTATTTTTTTGTGTATTATATTAAATCATATTTTATTTCCCTTTGGGATTAATAAATTATTTTTGAATTTGAAATATAAGGTAGATTTCAATTTACTTTATAAATGGAAATTTATAAGGACATGTTTAGAAACCTGTTCATATTGGTGGGATTGTTTATTTTACTATTTTCTCCACTGTTTGTTCTATGAAAGTATCAATACATTTGAAAATATGACTAAATACACTTACTGTGTGCAGTTTAGTGATACAAAATCACACCTTTTTGTGTGACTGATGTCTGAAAGAAGCGTATTGCAAATGTGTTTCTCAAGAGCAGCATTTATGTTTGTGGCGTCACAGCCATTGAGTTACCTAAAAAAAATAAACATAATAAATAGTCTTTATCATCAATTTTATTGCTGTTACTATAGTAGCACAAAATATAATAATAAAACTTTTAAGTTTGTGTTGCCCAACCCTGTTTTAAATACAAAATGGAAGCAGGCAGGAAGGTAATGGCTTCAGAGTGGACATATTCTTTTGATTTGTTGTTTCCATCTTCACACCAGTGGAAAAGGAAGTGAAACCAGTGACACGGTGCACTCTTTGTCATTCAAATAACCTCATGAATATTTCAGCGCTCTGATCTGTGACGGGATGGAGTGGGCCGCGATCTTCAGCGTGGAGTGGATTTAGTCAGAGCAATGACCTGCGTGTCATTTTAGCGGGAAGACAACACAACATTTGCCTTTCTGTCCTTGAATTAGGCCTCTATATGCATTTCCTTTCTTACTTTTTTAAAGAAATTGAGCATAATTACAAGCACCTTATAGTCACCTTTCTGTCTGGGTCAAGCTTGATGTTTGTAGCTTGAACTTAGCCTGTGGACTGACTGGGTGAAAGGTAAACCCTAATGAGGCAAGAGGAGGAAATGTTTGTAACCTGCCCCTGCAACCTGAATAGAAAAACACAGGAAGTGAAGGTTCTTTTGACGTGTTCCCTTTTAGCTCCTCCTGTGAAGTGGCTTTAGCGCTCTCAAACACCGCTCCATGTCATAACTCCATCATATAAGGCAGCATCTCTGCGTTAATTATATGCAGCGTGGCCCCTTTAAGAGCCCTAATGTCCTTTTTTGAGAATGAGTGCTGACCGTTGCCGGGTGGTGGTGGTGGGGGGAGTCTGGCTCTAATCAGGGTTGCCAGATCTGACTGACTGTTTCCAACCCAAACACAATGTAGAACCCAACCAACTCTTAAAAACCCAGCCCAGATCTCAACTTCTAATAAAACTCATGTTCATAGTGTCAGATTTTGTCACATATACTATGTCCTTTTAAAGCAGAAGTGTCCAAAGTGTGGCACGCGGGCCATCTGTGACCCTTGAAATGATTTTGTTTGGCCCCTGAATGGTTTAAAATTTGGGCAGCAAAATAGAAACATGATTCAAAACATCATGTTTTCAAACATGATGATTCAAAACATTTGGAAATGGTCAGTTATTTAACTGTTCAAAGCCCTTTTTATGTTTTAGGTTTCATATTTTTTTTATTTTTTTGAGCAGATAAAACTAAAGAAAAAAGAAAGAAATCACAATGCACTCATTTTTGTATGATGGAGGACTAACACCATGCTAAGAGTTTTTATTTTTATGCAGTTGGCGAAATCTTAAATTGATTCTGTGCAACTTATTCAGGTTGTTGCTAGGTAACCAAAGCGTGGTGAGTTGTTAGGTGACCAAAGAGTGAGTGAGCTGCTAGGTAAATAAAGAGGGAATGAGTTAGTTGATGTCACCAATTTCCTTAGCTGGTTGTGAGAGGCTGAGTGGCTAAAGTATTTCCTCTGCCTACATCACCCAGAATTCTGTGCGGTTCTGGATCGTAGTTCAGCGAAATTGAGCCGCCATCTTGGTTAACAAGCGCAGAGCAAAGCATAGATGAAGGGTGGCTTGAAGACCAACAAAAAGAAAGTATATTGACACTCTTGACCAATGTGCAAGAGAAAGATACATCAACAAAATCACTGCTGTCGAGACCAACCCATAAGAGACAGATAAAGCAGACATGTCAGACGACGTGGACAAGCTAAATGCGATCTCATATTATGACGCAGTTCATGAAGACCGCATACACCTTGGAGGAACTTCGCGGCCTGAAATCTTTGGACGCATAAAATCGGCTTTGTAAAGGACGTACGAACTCTTCACGTCAATAACAAGGTTCTGGTGACCGGCAGAGTAAGTACATGTAGCAGCATACACGTAGGCTACATGTCCATGTTAGCTTGCTGAAAAAAAATACATTAGCTAAGCTAATGTTGCTAGTTTGGCAGTAAGTAGTAGTACTACTACAGTAAATATCACTGATATTGGTGGGTAGAGTACTCAGAAATTGTGATCGAGTATTAGTTGTAATATTCTTATATTGTTTTTAAGTATGGAAATCAGGCGAGAGCTAGTTCTAATTTTGTGGCTTGCTTATTGTTGTCATAGCAACGTTCATGGCAGTTATGGACACCTACAAGCTACAGCTATCGGCTACAAAGCTCCCGGAAGTGCATCTATCGTGATATACATTGTTATTGATTTATTGCCCAGCCCTAATTAATCAAATGTCAAATTTGGCAGATTCTAGACATTTAAAAATAAAAATAAACTAATATGATTAGTGCAATAACGGCATTTTATTAAAGGTTTTTGCGGTTTCCTGCCACACAGTGACAACTATTTCAAAGGAACACTTTCTAAAAACCTGCCAAAATTTGTCAAGAGTAGCCCAAATTTTAACAGCTGTTTTTTTTTTTTTTCCCCAACCCATTTGGGTGGAAACCAACCCAATCTGGCAACACTGGCTCTAATCCCAATCGCCCACCCCTCTACCCCCATACAAACCCCGTCCAAACGCATGCCCTTATCTACCATTGGAATGCAACAACTGCGCCGGGGAGAAAAGAGGAAGGGGTGGGCTGGCTGAAACCCCCTTGCCAGACCCCCGTATGGCTTCTGAATCCCCCCCACCTCCTCATCTACCATACTCCACCTCCAAGCGAGCGACGTGCCCGGCTCCAACTAAAAAAAAAGTGAGCTAGACACGTTCAGAAGATAGGAGAGAGAGGGAGAGCGAGCGAGCGAGAAGGAGAGTCAGGGACAGGCAGTGCTGAAAAGGAGAGCACAAAGAGAAGGAAAGTGGAGCAGGGGAGGGGAACAGGAGGCTGGGAGAAGGGAGAGGGAAAGACAAAAGAAGGAGAGGGGAGACGTAGCAGGGTGAAGCGGAGGGGACTGAGCAAATGGCTACGGAGGAGACGGCGGGGGGAGCCAGGAAAGCCACCAAGAGCAAACTGTTTGAGTTCCTGGTCCATGGAGTGGTGAGTGGCGCTGTCTTGTCATTCCTGCTCTGGCATGCATCTGTGTGGATGAATCGGTGTGAGCGTGAGAGAGAGAGAGAGCTGGGTTAACGCTGGCCATGTGAAGGTTATTTCCAGCCCCTCGGATCTGTCAGGAGAAGTGGAGCAGCATGAATGGAGCATGAGGGGAGGATGTTGGAGCTTGCCTGCATATGAAAAATCACAGAAATCGAAGCAGAGCTGCAGAAAGCAAGGAAAGAAAAGCAAGAAAAACAGCCAGATTCCCTCCCCTTTGGCTAGCAGAGACGCACACTGCTTTACTGGGATTCAGAGACCCCAAGAGAGCGAGGGAGAGGGTGGGAAATGACGAGTCCTCTGGAGTATCCTTCCAGGAGGCGTGCTGCTGCTGCCGCTGCTGGTCCGTGGAAGGATTTGAACCTGTAAGGTCACCAGACGACAGATGTATAGTGTGGAAGATGGAGCCACGGCTGGCAGAACAATCAGTCCATTCATGTGAAGCTAGCATGAAATGTCAAGCCCAGTGGTACTCATGTGGTTAGAGGTTAGACAACTGTTACCATAAGCTTCCCTGCACCACATGGACTGGAGATAGGTTTGTTTAGGGGAGTAAAAAAAAAATCTCTGGTAAAACTTCACAACATTTACCTCCAGAACATCTGTGGTGTCTCTGCCGATCTGTGGCTTATATGTGCTTGTGACCCCTAGTCTCAAGTCTGTCGGTCAATTCAAACAAAAGATGTTCGTTTTGAGATGCATGCAGTATGTTTAGAGTAAAACAATCAATTTTTTTTATATTTTATTGCTTACGTAGCAAATTTTACAAATTATTAATCGGATAATCAATATTCTTTTAAAAATGTCAAGGTGACATTATTCAATGATAATTAATTGTGGTCAATCAATAATTTAAATAATCATCAACTAGCTTAGCAAGCAACTAGTTATTAACTGGAGTATAGAGACTCTAAAAAATGTAATTTGCTGAAAGGACAACATATTAAGAGGAGTATTTAAGCCAAAACTGTACAAAAATATATACAGTTTTCATTTAAGATAAAAAAAACCGTTGCCTGTAAATATATTCTACCCAGAATTCTCGTATTAATCACCTTTTGCCATCCAATTATTTCTCAGTTAATCAAAAAAATAATCAGCAGATTTGCCACAAACTGTATTTAAGTCAAGCAGAGGGCTGAGCTTTTCACATATTGATATTTACAAAAAAAATGTTCATGCAATTTTTTAAAACTTCTGAGACCTTGTTGCTTCTTTACTTTACAAAATGTATTAATTGAATCTAAATTAACATGCCTGTGAAAAAAAATCCTTTTTTATTTTATTGCTCATTTGTCACATTTAATTGTCTTGATTCAGTTACATTAGATGGTTTTAAGGCTTGAAAAGTCTGTTAAAATCATACCCTACCATCTGAAACGTATTTAAGACCAAAAAGTCTGAAGTGGACTTCCTGCTTCATGACCCAAGTGTGTTTGATCTTTGGGTTAAAAACGGTGGCTCAGTGTGGGTCCGTCAATTATTACTCCTTGTGTGAAGTTGCTGTTAAGTTGCTAAATGCTAAAGCTAGTGTGGACATTTAATTTAACCATTGCTGTTTTTATTTCTGTCTTCATCTAAAACAAGTCTTTATTTAACAACCTTTTAATTTGCATTTCCATGTTTTAAAAAAGTAAGATGTTCTTCGCTACAGCCTTTGTGAAGTTACTGATAAGCTGCTAAATGCTAAAGCTGGCAGGTATGTAAACAGGGAAGATATGGTTTTAAGTATGTCATTTTTTATTTCTGTCCTTACATAAAACCTGCTATTGTGTACAAAATATTTGCTGCCATTTCATTTTACTTTAAGATTCCGTTTTTGTTAATTTGCTTCCCCTATTTCCTCTTTAATGTATTACATTTGAAAGAAGTCAGTGTGCAAAGCACAGATACATCAAAAGTACTTCTGGATTATATTGTGGTTTATTTTTATTAATTTATACATTTAAAAGATTAAGCTGCAACTCTTCACAATGATGTTATTTACATGTGATCTGATTTCTATGTTGGCAAGAAATCAAACAAAGAAAGCAAGTTTGCTACTTGTATAAAATAAAATCTGATCATTCAGGGACTACATAAATAACATTTCTGCTTCTCAAATTTTAATATTTAGTAGTTTCTATCAAATTTTGTAATTTATTCTACTTTATGGCTAACAGGCTAATACAAAATTAAGAAAATAATACTTTTGCTATTACTTCGATAATGTTGTATTGGTGCAAATACCTTGCCATGATCACATCTCAGAATCTCAGATAATAATTTGAGCCATCAGATAGGAATTTGTGTAGCCAAATTTTGCAATACTCCTTCAGTATAAGAGGTTAAAACAAAGAAACAAACAAAAGCATCTCAACTTGTACAACTAGTTTTAGACTGAGCTCAGTTTTAATCGATGCTGATGTCAGCTTTAGCGACACCAGCTTGATTTATAGACTGAAACCAGAAGAGGCATTGTGTCTTTGACAGAAGCAGTCATTAAAAGGGTTTTGGGGGACTGAAGCTTGCAGACACACTTTAGGAAACAATGACCTGGGTGATTGATGAGCCAGATGAGCATGTCCTCTCAACAGACCAATTAACCTTGATGAGGCTCTGGCTGCTCAAAGCCAAATATTTCCCTCTGCTTACGTTTCTCTCATGCCTTCGTCTTCCTCCTTCATCCTCTCTTTATTCCCCCCCACATCTGAAGATGGAAAAGACTTGTTATAAAAGTTGCAGGAGGTCCTTTTGGTGTGTGTTCTCCAAAATGGAGGGATATTTATCCCAAGGGACAGGACTTGGGACAGTTTGCCAGCTTGTGGCAAGCGATGACGTCTCATTTCCTTTCATGGCTGAAATGAGCAAAGAAGAAATGCTTTCTGAGGCAGAAAACGCAGATTTAAATGTTTTTTTGCGTTTGTAAATATAGCAATCAGAGCTATAGTTTCAGCTCCTGCAGGTTGTGGAGCTCCAGCAGGATTTGACTGAGCTTTGGTTCAATGGCTGATGGGTAGGCTGAGCCCTCCTCCTCTCCCTCTCTCATTATCTTGCTTACCTCCCAGCTGTCTCTGGCTTTGAAGGTCAGCTAGGGCCAGGTTGTAAGAAAAATCCTTCCAGGGCTCTTTGTGAGAAACTCCGATAAGCCAAAACATGAACCGAAACTCTGTAGCTGTGTTGTCTGAAACATTCTGCACATTTTTCTACAAAACTCTCTCAGACTAAATTTTCTTTGTTGCAATCCTTAAAAAGAATGTGAATCGTAGCTCTCAGCTACCTACGGAGGAGTTTTAACCATGCAAATCAATCAGTTTGTTAGGACATATCAGCATATGCACAAACCTTGTGACAGGAATTTAGTCTGCAAAGTAAAATAAAAGAAATTCAACATCCACTTCACTTTCCAAGCACAATGTGCTGGTTGCCTTGAATTATCCACAATAGTCCAAAGACCTTGCCATGATCAGACTTCTCTGAAATTACTTTTTACCAGAGAAATTGTCATTTAGTGTGAAATATGTGGTTGGATTTTGCAGTTTCTGTTGAATTTTTTTTCTTCGTGAAATGTGTTATGAGTCCAGAAACCTCATCTCAACTCATAAAACCACCTGCATAGTTGTGTAACTGGGGAATTTTATTGATTTAAATAACATTTAAAGTTCCTGTTTTATAAATTTGTTCTCCTAGTCGGTCCAGCTCATGGGTTGTTGTCTGACCTTAATTGGAGGGAGATTTATTTTGTGTCCTCATCACAGAATTGGCAGAGACATTTCAGGAGATGGTGAACTTTTCCCAAATAACCCAAAAGTAATTTTTAATCCAAACTAACAGTTAAAGAAAAAAACGACTGAGATTGGTGAGTTTGAAAAGTTAAGCCAATTTCTTTAAATGCCCAGCATAAGGAACATGAAAGGCAGGATAAAGGCAACATAACAATTTTATGTTTTAGAACACAATTTGTACCAAAATTATTATAGAACGAGACAAATGAGCAATTCAAAGAAAGTGAATCTGAAGGCCTGTTTTGATTTTTATTTGTTTATTTATTTTATTTTGTGTTTGGTAAAATTAGGTGCTAAAAGGCTTATTTAAGTAGTAGTATTTTTTCAAGCAAACCTGTTATCTGTTGTTTTACATGATTAGAGGTCAACGTCTTAAGAAGAAAAAATAAATAATTTAAACATACTAAATCAATCTGCAGGCATTGTTCATTATTTAGTATCCTTTCATGAAAGTGACAAACATTTAATTGAACATTTTCACAAATTAATAATTCATCATTAGATGTGTGTGGCTGTCAAAGTGATAAATAAAAAATTAACAGCTAGTCGGTTATTATTGTTGCTTAAGATGCAATCGCCTCCCAATAATGGGAGCATTGAGATACAAAATTAACTTATTTATATTGTATTTTTCAGCATCTACTTAAAGGAAAATGCACTTAGTTTTTTTGTAATATTTTTATATAGAAACCCAAAATATTCAACAAGATTATATTAAATGTTGGGCTGCAAATAACAATTATTTTAGTAATTGATAATTCCGACAATTAATTGTATAAAAAAACATGTAACATATTCTGCAGATTTTACATCTAACTACATAAACCTGTTATGTACAACTTTAGAAATACATTAATAGATGCAAATAAACAAATAATTAATTCCATTTTATTGCCTAAAATGCAGTTTGAAAAGCAAAACTTTCTGCAATTACTCTCTGACGAAATGCACCACTCCAGACTAAAAAATAACCAATAGGAACCAGGTAGAGAGTCTTGGTGCTGTCAATCAACCTTGTGAACGTACTGCTAAATGTGCAAATATTGGAGAGAACCGTTTTTCTATGTCATCTGTGGCCATACTAACTAGTATGGGCATTGACAACATGCTACGCTAGCTTCAGCGTAGCAAGATTGGGATTGTGATTGACAGCACTAAAACCCGCCTCCTGGTTCTGATTGGTTATTCAGAGCTAGCAGTGGATGAATTCAGAGAAGCTCCAATTTTTCACAGATTATCTGTCTCATACTGTCAGGACATAGTGACAGTTTCAACAATTAAGTAAAAAAATTTTTATTTTTTTTTATATAAAAGTTACATACTGCAGCTTTAACTCATAAGCAAGAAAGAAATTCTTTAAAGAGGCAGAGTAAAAATCGAAACGTAGTGAATTTCTGTAGCTGACTGAGAGGCTCGTTGGGTTGTGCTTTCAGACAGCGTGGGTTAAGTTTGGCCTCTAAATCCCTCCAGCCTCTCTGAGATGCCAGCACACTTCTCAGATAGCCGTCCACATGGCAGATTCGATCGCTGGACGGCTGGCGGAGCCCTGGGCGAGTGTTGGAGTCAGTTCAGCAGGTCACATTATAGAGTGGGCCTTCATTGTGTGTTTGTGTGAATTTACATCATCCTGCTATGGATTTCTGTATCTGATATCTGCTGGGCTGCGGTTGTCCTGATGACCGCTTGTCTGCTGGGTCCCGTCTGATCCCTGTTTCATCGTCTAATCCATGAGAGTAGACTCTAAAGACTGAGAAAGGTGACAACATTGGAGCAGGAGGACGTCTGGCCATATGCTGTTTTATCCCCTCCAGTCCGGAGACGCCTCTCGGTTGCCACATCCCCTCCCCCCTTACAGACCCAACTCCCAGTCAGAGTGACGGGAACGTCTGTTTGGACTTCTTATCACGTGTTATCTCAGCCTGGTCCATTTCAATGGCAGCACGTTATGTCTCCGCCTTCATTATGCCTTCAGAATCTGTTTGTAGTGGCGAATTTTCTCCCAACACCTATATGGATTTAGTCATGTAATATTGTTTGTTTGCTCACTGTTGGTTCTTAGTGTTTTTGTTTGTTTTCACTGTGTTTGTGGAGAGTCTAAAGATCACTTTGGATGCGTGTGTGTGCCAGGGTTATGACAGTTTTGGGTCTTATTTCGTTGTGACTTTTTGTTTGTCTAATTCAGTTAGTTTTAATTAGTTTTTAGTGTGTTTGCTAGTTTTTATTAGCTATTACTTGAATATTGTCTAGTTTTAGTTTAGATTTTATTTTTTTCCACACTTTTTTTGATGCAGAATTCAAAAGGTCAAAGTATTGCATTGTATTGTGATTATGTATACCATGTTGAATACTCAATAAATGTATTATATTATTTTTGAACAACCAACTGACTTTTGTCGTCGCCATTTTGCGGAATAGCGCAAGTGCCATCAGGAGGAGCATGGGGTGCCGTAATTTGCCGACAACTGACATAAACTGCTTTTGTGGGGGGGGAAAAAATAAATAAATTTCACATCAGTTTGAAAGGTTAAGAACTATACTCATAAGCACAAAAAATAAGGATACTGTATCTATAGTTTCAGTATATTTTGGTTAGTTATATGAACACACAATATAGTTCCAGTGAATTCCATTTTTTCCCATTAATTACCGTTTTTATCTCAGTTTCAGTTTTTGTTTTGGTAGTTTTAATCAGTTAAAATAATGTTTGCGTTTGCCTGCAAACTATCCACATCACTCAAACGTTTCTGTATTTTCTCATGTTACAACTCCAGTGTGTTTTTCTTGGATTTAATGTAATAGTGGAAGAAAAAGGATACCAGGTTTTTGTCTTTGCAAAACAATCTCAAGCTCAGTCAGATCAGATTGAGATCATCAATTTATAACTCTTTGCACAGATTCTCAGTGGACATGTTTCCACTGAGCGGGTCGCTGTGGTTCGGTACGCAATTTTATGGTCCAGTGTTTTCAGGGAAATGTTTCCACTGCTAATTGGTCTCTCACTGGGCAGTACTTAATCTCATTCATGTTCCAAGCAGTAGCATTTTCCTGTCCTCCAATCAATGGACTATGTTGTGCTGAATGGGTATAATAGTACTTTAGCCATCAATCTGATGGCTAAATAAGAAATTTAAAACAATTAATATATTTAATGTTGATCTTATATGTATATATAGTTAGTTATTTAGCAGCAGAAAGGGGTTTTGCTTTGAAAATGTTTCCTATGTTGTTGCCATTAGTTGTTTTCTGTAAAATGAGATTAATTACAGATCCTGCAATTAACTCGATTACAAGTTTTAATCAAGTCAATTACACTGCTTTCTTGTGTGAAAATCGACCAATTTTCAGTTGCCTGAAGTATAAACACTATCTCAGAGATCAACATCTTTTTGGTATGAATTGTGTGAAAAATGACCTTGAAGAGACTGATGAAAGCTGGTAAGATGTTGTCAAACTATGCTAAAAGTGAAATAAAAATCTCAGTTGCATTTTGTAAATAAACTGAGGAACAAATACTCTGTTTTTGGAGGTATGTTCTGCAGTCAAAGCAAAGTAAAATTTAATTTTGTAAACAAAATGACTATTATTAAATCTAAAGAAATATAGAGTGCGTGCGTGCGTGCGTGCGTGCGTGCGTGCGTGCGTGCGTGCGTGCGTGCGTGTGTGTTTTGCTGCAGGAAGGACTGGTGCACTTCACAAAGTAGATGGCATCATGAAGGAAGAACGATGTACTGAGACATAAAATCAGAAGGTTAAGCTTAGCCATAAATAGGGCTTGGACAATAAATCAATAACAGTATATATTCTGATAGACACATGATCAATATCAATAATACTATATTTGATATAATATCCACTGAATTTTGATCCAGAACCGCACAGCATTATGGGAGATGTAGGCAGAGAAAACTCTTTAGCTGCTCAACTAGCAATGGTTTGTTGGTGGCATCAACTAACTCACTCATTCTTTGGTTACCGAGCAACAACCTGTTGATTAACTTGCGCAGTAGCAGTTTAAGCTTCCGTCATTGTGCCTTATAGTTGCTTAAAAATATAAAACGGCGTGGAATGAAAATTGGATAAAACCCAAAAGTTTATGTCACCAGTTTGGTGACATTTCACATATTTACAACAAAAAGCTAATCAATAATTATCGATATCGACTGATATAAAACGCGTGATAGGTCTCTCAGCCTTTGTCATAGATGGGTCTCCCAGTTTATCTCGTGCTCCAAGTTGGAGTGAAAAACAGTTTAATTGGATAGGATTGGACATTGCGGCCTCAATCTGTTGTAGTTGAACAGAAACAGTCGGAGGTCTGTGCTCTGGGTAGACACTTGCTTTATTTCATGCAAACAGTGCTTTGGTTTCAGACAATAAACCAAGGCGGGGGGCAGCTGTTGCCATGAGAATGACAGGAACAGGTGAGAGACCCAGCTGTCCCCCGCCGTCAGGAAGTCAACGTGGGAGACTGTTTGCATTATTAGGGAGATGTTTGGAGGGTTGAAAGCGATTTTAGATTAGTTTTAGTTCCGTATTTGTGTTGTGAGAGATCAAAAGATCGAGACGAAAACGAAGGTCTCAGTGCAGTTCCTCTTGTTTCTGGTATTGTTTTATCTCTAAAGAAACAAACAAGACAAATCACTGCTGTTTTCTTTTCTCTGTCGTTGAACTCAGTTGACTGCATATTACCCCAGTTACATTATATGGTTTAAAAGCACCTTGCAAAAGTATCTGTACCCCGTTAACTTCTCAAATTTTGCCACAATGCAACCACAGAAGTCAATGTGTTTTATTAAGAGTACGATGAGCTGAGTTGAAATCCAAAATAATATATTTACAAAAAAACTGGATCTCATAAAAAGGGTTCAGAGAAACAAAATGGACTTTGACAAAAAAAACAACGGTTAACAAACCAACTGACTGCAGAAACTAAATATAACTGACCTAACAAGGAAATGACACAAGAATAAATTACTAGTTCTACTGGCAGATTATTTTTCTTATAGCCTGGAAATAATGTTTTAAGTGAAATAATCTGTCAATGAAACTTTTTCATCAATATTAAGGAATTATTGAACGAAAACAAGCTCCTATATTTTCCTGAAAAGTTACTTACTATAAGTCAGTTTTGTCTTATTTCATGTGTACTGACTGAAATATCTGCACTAGAAACTAGACAAAAATACTTTCTAAGATTTTATGTTTTTGCAGTGTTATTTGGTAACTCTTTAGTATGACTGGACAATAAGTCAATAATATGTATTGTAATAGACACGTGGTCAATATCAATAGATACATTTTCAATAATTTTACTGTGACTCAGAACCGCAAAGCATTCTGGGAGATGTAGGCAAAGGAAAATTTTTCGCTGTTCAGCCTCTCACAGCCAGCTAAGCTTGGTTGGTGGAATTAACTAACTCACTCACTCTTTGGTTGCCTAGCAACTCACTCATTCTGTAGTTACCTAGCAACACCCTGTTGAGTAACTTGCACAGCAGCAGCTTAAGGTTTTGCCACTGTGCCTCATAACTGTTTAAAAAAACACACAGCAGCGTGAAGTGAATAAAACAAAGAGGAAAGGTCACTCCACCAGTTAGGCTGAATTTTAGATATTTAAAACAAAAAAACAAAAAATTATTGATATCGACTGCTATGAAACGCATATCAGTCAGCCGGTTCGCCCAGCCCAACACATTGCTGATGTTATTTTAATAAATTATAAACACTAAAGATAATATCACTTGTTTGACCTCTTCGTTTTGCATCCCCCCCCATTCAGCGTCCTGGCATGCCATCTGGAGCGAGGATGCCCCACCAAGGAGCCCCCATGGGGCCCCCTGGCCCCCCGTATGGAGGGAGTCCGGCAGTGCGGCCTGGCCTGCCCTCCCCGGTGATGGAGCCAAGTCGTAAGCGGCCTGCCCCGTCCCAGCAGGTCCAGCAGCAGCAGCAACAGCAGCAGCAACAGCAGCAGCAGCAGCAGCAGGCCGTGCAGAACCGCGCCAGGAAGTGAGTCTGAAATCAGTGCAGATTTAAATCCAGCTGCATGGCTTGCATACAGGATCACCTTTTGTCTGCTTCTGTGTGGTTTTAAAGGCAACAATAGCTATGGTTTCACTGGAAATTCATTCTGAAGGAATTATCTTGTGACATTAATCCATCAGGAAACCTCCTGGAAACTGATTATTTACTGGAAGATCAAAAATGTAGCTTTAATATTTAGTTATACCTCTTTAAAAATGACAAAAATCTGATTAATGTAATAATAATTATTTATTTACAGTTTCCTCTGATGTTATTGGCTGTTTTGAAGTTCTTCCTCCTGACTTTTTGTCTCTTTTTAGCATGAAAATCCCTGGTGAATTGCTGTTTCCGCTTTCTGTTTTACTTTTTGGTTCCCTGTTGCAGCTCCTGGCAACCACTGATTGCAGTCGCTGATTTCTTTTGAAACTTCACAAACGATGACGTTTGGCATGAATAATTTTTTTTTCCTGAATGCCTCAGATCACAGTAATTAGTCTGACTAGAATTAGTAACAGTCATCATTAAGGACACTTTGCCTAACCAAGATTCCCAAAAATTTGAGTTTAAGCATTGAAATATCTGATATGAATTGTGCACAAACATGTGAAATGGTACTTTATTTTTCCTACAGTGAAATTAAATCTTGTTGCAATTCATACTATAACTTTTTTTCAGAGTCCTTGTAGACGCTGATGGCTGTAAGGAATGATCTCCTGTAGCAGTCTGTACTACAGTATTGCTGAAAAAGCATCTGACTGAAGACACCATGTTGTCATTATTTTTTTTAATTTTATGAAGAACCCTTCTTTGCTCAATAATCTTCGTCTTAAAGAAATTATCTAGCTTTCAAAGAGCAAAAGGTGTTTTAATCTCTACTCCATTTTCATGTGAAAAAAAGTTAAATATTTTAAAAACTATAAAAAGTAGAAGTAGTGTCCTAAAAGTTTTGATATTTGAGTGGTTATAAAAACACAGATTGCTGGAGAAAGTGTCTGCATCTGGAAGAAAAGCATGAATGATGGAGAAATTAAAAAGCAGCCCTGCTTATTTTTAGTATTTGCAATTATTCACGCCATGATTTTTGTAAAAACTCGGAGCATAAAAATCAACTTGATGAGATGTGAAACCATGGGTTTTTGTCCGCCTCGTCTCAGCATCCATTTCAGTCTTTGTTTCCACTTCTCGCACTCGCTCATCGGCTCTCTCCCTCTTCTTATTATTATCTTGCCTCTGTTTTCTTGCTCACTGCTTTGTTCTTCTGTGTCCTGCTGTGCACGAGCGATTGAACTTTATGTCTCAAAAAGGATTTTTTCTTCTTTGGATCCCACTTTTCCTTCACATTGAGGCGGTCCACACAAAGCTCTCTGCATCTGCACACAGCAGTGTGTCAGGTGTGGTCATTAGAAAGACAATCGATACACACACCTCTCCGTTTCATTCTCTCACTATCTGCAGCTCGATTGATCCACTCACAATTAAGCAGGCTTGTCGAACATTTTAGAGGAAATGTTACTGAACCCCCAGAGCAGAATGTCTGGCTGCCGAGCGTCTGATCAATGCGCCAATGTGACCCGTCCAGGTGTCTTTGTGTCGTTTGTCTCTTAGACAGCGTTCTTCTGCTGGCAAACAGGTTGGCGCTCCACCTCCGCTGCTGCCAGCTGAGGGCGGACCACCTGTGTTTGCAATGTCACTGAGCCCTCTGGGTCTGAGCTATAACCGAAGTTGCTGCTGATGGAAGCATTTTTATTTTTTACCCCGGCTGGCTTTGTTGTGTAAATACTTGTCTGGAAATTTGGTGCTTTGATTTAAATTGAACGGGTTTACCTTAAATTGATTTTCTGTCTCTGTGGTTTACAGCGTTATTAGCTTTCAGAGCCTCACCTTAACTCCAAATAAACGTCTTGTCCCTTTGGCAAAACAACTCAGCCTTTGTCAAACTTTTCTCCATTAAACATGAGAGCATTACTGATCATTATTTTGGCCACAATCAATACAAAGATTATCATCACTGACAGATGACGTGAATAACACAAATTAATTCTTAATGGGTGCACATATGCTGTAGCAACTGAACTATGGTGAAACGATTAATCATATTAATTGTGATTAATTGATTATTGAAATAATCACCAACTAATTTCACAATTGATTAATTGTTAGCAGAGTATACAGACAAAAAACTTTGCTGAAAGAATAGCATACTCAGCAGGAAGTCAAAACTGTACAAAATATGTACATTTAGCATTTAAATTTTAAAAAGGTGGCATAGTTATATCTGCAGAATGTACCAAAGTTTTTTTACCTGATTAATCAATTAATCGTTATGATGATTGATAAATTACTCAACTACTCAGTGAATCATTAGTTGTAACCCTAAATTGAACATTTTGTTCTCAAGGATAATGTGCTAGAGAAAATATCTGCAAAGTACAGAGTAGGGCTAACCTGATAATTTTTTTGATTAACTGATTAATAATTGGAAAGCAATAGGCGCTTAGAATTTGAGAAAATCGGTACATAACATTTTTACGGTCTTTGCTCTATTGCTGCTTTGAGTGTTTTGTTCTTTTAGCAAATGGTCTTTATTTGAGTCTTTATATTCCAGTTGATAATTAATTGATTACTAAATTAGTTAACGATGATTTCAATAATCGATTAATTACGATTAATCGTTTCAGTTGTATATTGAATAAGGACGCTGGATGCATTTCTCCATGAAAATGTAACTTCAGGACATATTTCAACTATATTTAAGTCCAAGAAATGTTGTGTTTTTACCTTAATGTTCTTCATTTAGATGATGCAATTTCAAACCAGTCATTCATGTTTGCACAAAGCACCGAGTTAAACGGAAGCGTTTATATTTTTCCACAGCTGTTGGTTCCTCTTTCTGTTAAAGTATGCATGATGTGCTCATCTGCACCACATGTTCATCACAACAAGATATGAGCTGAACCAGAGGGAAGATTTCCGCTCAAGTTCGCCCTCCACCCTGTGATCTCATATCAGTGTATTGTCTGTCTCTGTGTGTGAAGCATGATTGTTTTGGTTCTCTGAGAAACTCTGTTGAATGAGCGTGTCCCTCGGATGAGCAAGAAGCCTCCCAGGTCCTCCTCTGCTGCACGAGCATGGACACAGTTCCTCTCCCATCACAGCCTGGCCTTGTCCCAGTCGTAGAGTTTGCACCTACTAACAGACCCTTGAACTTCACACACGTCCAACACACACTTATGTTAAAGATAGAAAGAAAAAAAAAAGGAGCCGACAGGTGTTTCCCCGCTCTGAGTAAATATGTTTCTCGCCATAACACTAATCGGACAACCTTCGAATCCTCACCAATTCATAGGAAGCCAGTTGGATTTCCCGGAGCCAGCGAGATGCCGGCGAGGCAGATGGACATGAGAGAGCCCCAATCAGATCCCACGCTTGGATCAAAGTAGGAGTTTATTCTGCTGCTGCATGCCCCTTGTCTTTCTTTTGATGACTCTGGCCTTTTTTAGCCTCTTACCTGAGCCCAGCAACCCCCCTGAATGAACTAGTCTGGCCAAACGTATGCAAGTTGAGAGGGGACCCCTCTCTGGACTGAAGTAGTGCATGCTTTGGCCTGGAGCATGGCATGAAGGGGACCAGACTCCTATTGCAAAGTATTTTTCAGACAGTGTAAACTAGCAAATTGTTTGTGTTTTCTTTTTTATTCCCCTGTGGATGATTTAATCCTCCCTGCAGTGGGTTTGTTGCAGTATTTGGCATGCTGATAGAACTACTGCTTCACAAAGTGCTGCAGTGCTCTCTGACAAGAAATAAAACAAATTCTGCACTGCAAGAAAAAAAGAAAATGTTGGCGCTGTGTAAGAGTAATGGCGTATTAGAGCCGCTCTAAATAGAACAAAGGATGAGTAAATTTATGCCAAAGACTCTCAGAAATTTTCTAGAAAAACAAGAAAATTTCAGGGTCGAAAATTTGCTAGAAAAAAAAATGTTTAAATTAATCTCTGACATTTTTGAGAAAAAACCCTTAAAAAAACACCTGAGTTCCAAGTTGCAAATTTGCTAAATTTTTTTATTTATTTTTAGATTAATATCAGAAATTAGTGTGAAAAAAATTAGAAATTTCTAAGTTTGAAAAGCAAAAAAAAAAAAAAAAGGACTTTTGAAACTCAGTTTTTTCTCAAAATTTTAGGGTTTTTTTTAGCAGTTTTTTTACTTTTCAAACTTTCCTTGTTTTTTCCTAGAAAGTTTCTGTGATTAATTTCTGAGTTTTTTGGCAGAAATTTTCAACAAAAAAATAAAAAAATTTCTCCAAACTACAATGGTTGTAATACGCCATCATTGTAAACGGTATGCAATATGTCATACTTAGTAAGTTTTTGGTGTGGTACGTTGTGTAGTCAGTCCCTCCAGTTTCTTGAAAATCCATGGAAATTCACACAAAATCAAAAGATTTTTTGCACTAATACATAATCAATCGTGAGCTTGTAGGAAATTTTCCTCAAAAATGATTGAGAGTGTTTACTTCCACCTGCAGGTGGCAGTATTTCTTACTTCTACTACATTGAATCTTACTTGGCGTAAAGTTCGAGTCCCTGATCAATATGGCGAGGAACAGAAATATGTGGGAACAAAATTAGACAAATTAGAAAAGCAGCCAATGTCAAATTAAAAGTAGAATTAAATGGTTTCATAAAACTTTTAACAATAAAGCTTGCTCACAAATAGGTTAGGTCTCAATATATATTATTAAAGATCTTTTTAAAGTAAATTGAATGTGTTCTAAAACTTTTAAAATCAATAGTTGATCTATTACATATTGCTGGTTATTGATATGGGCGGTTGCCCAGGGTAACGTTAAGAGCGGGGCACAAATGCACTATATAAAATAAATGCATTTATTTGACATTTTCCATCTCTTTCAAGCCTGTGCTGTCAGTGATGTGTTGATCTCCTGCAGGCTGCTGAAGAAAGGAGACTTTTTTTTTTTGCGTTCTTTGTGCAGGACTGCATAAAGAACTACAATTAATTTTTGGAAAATAGTTTGTAAAATCAAATTTAGCAACAATGACCAAACAAAAGTTCAGCCTTTTTTTCTTTTTCTAAATTTGACATTTATAAAAGCCAGGTAACAAGTTGTTGTTGATGTTTCTCAATATCTTTATTGCATATAATCAGCAGTTCCTATGAGCTGCTTTTAATCAGGTCAGGTTTGTTCCTCTGTAGGTTTATTACTCACTGCTTCTACATATTTGGATATTAACTCTTAAGTAAATCATGATATGGTGTAATATTTTATACATTATTGCTTATTGAAGGCAAACGGTAGATTTGCTAATTCAACATCATGATATTGTTGTGCCGTCATGCTTTAAACTTAAAAATTCAAGATTTAATTTGCTTTTGCCATCACTGCAGGTTGGATTTTATGCAGCAGCTTCCAAAATATTCAACCACCTGGAACATTTTGTTTTTCATTATATCATGTTACATTCTCAAACCTTCTTACATATTTGGGTTTTATCCAGATAGACCAACACAAATTAGTGCATAATTACAAAGTGATGCAAGTTTTTCAAGATTTTTTCTTTTACAAATCTGAAAAGTGTGGAATGATGTATAAAACCTCTTTGAGAGAATACATCATAAATTCAGTTACATACAGCTGCAAGCGATTTGGGATATTAATCTGCCTTTGGACATCTGGAGATCATATCTGTCAACCTTCAAGTCTTGCCATATATTTACAGCTACATTTAGATCTCTGTAGTAAAA